>NW_027269297.1:631750-1263500 GCF_023055355.1 Agelaius tricolor | reverse complement strand
CAGCAGAGGAAGGAAATGGAGAGAGGGCAGCCCTTATCTTTCCATCCAGCAGCAGATTGACTCCTGCCATGCCGGGTCACTGTGCTGGGGCTGGCTGTCCTTGCCCATGCCTGGCTGTCACTTGTGTCCATCTTGCAGGCACGTTTCCATCCTGTGTGTGGTTTGCTCAGCCTGTGCTAATTATGCCCTTGACATATGCAGCAGAAGTGCCTGTGTCTATAACAGCACGGGGTGAGGGAGGTTAATTAACTCGGAGGAAGGAAGCTGAGTGTCCCCACATCACACCCCCTTCCATATGCATTAGTTTTGAAGCCTGAAGACACTGTTTAACCAAACACAGCCCACGACTTGCTAACTTTCCTGAATCCTGCCTTCCTTCCCTGTAGCCTGCAATGGATGGCTCCCCAGGTAATGCACAGCCTCACAGAACAGTGGCTTTGCCAGAGAGGACCTTGCCTCACTCTCAGGTGGATTTTCCAGGGATGCTGCTGTGGACAAGGCACTGGCACACTTCCCTGTCTGCCCTGGTGGCAGTGATCCTCACTGCACCCTCTGCAGTGGGATTTGCTGTAGGAGATGCACAACAACACCCCCAGCCTGGGGGTTCCTCCTCCCAGGGCTCCCAGACCACGGCAGCATCCTCTGCTGCTGGCAACCACAGAGCTCCCAGATTTCCCTTGCCTTGCTGGGCAGGAACAGCACCTGCATGTTATCCAACTGCAGCACAGAGCACCTGCCCTGCCCTTCCCCAGTTTAGGGAAGCCTCCTTGGAGCTGGGCTTGGGGCAAGGGTGTTTTACTACTCTAAATATGCTTCACTTAGGGGATTCCTGCACTCAGATCACACTTGAGAGGTACCAAAACCCTCAGGTGCAGCAGAGGCACCACTGCTGCCCTGCAGGGTGATCACACACATAAATACACCGTGTGTGTGCCTTCATCAAGCAGCACAAGTGTGTTTCTTGGAGATTAAATCTCAGAGGCTGAGTGGCAGCTGCTTGGCCCCTGACTTTTTCTTCTGTTAACACACAGCCTTGAAGGACTCGCTGTCCTTCTTCCTCCTCACCCCTGTGCACAGCCCTCCCCCCTGCACACTTTATCTCTCAGGGCTGTAAATCCTTTGCAGCGAGGCTGCTGCCTCTCTGTTTGCACAGCACCTTCTGCAGTGGGGCTTTCAGGTGCTGCTGGAATATCAACAGCAACACAGCTTTCATTATAAACCCTGGGAGGAGATGGAGACAGCACAAGCCACAGGTTTGTGTCTCAATCAGGACACTCCACAGGGGCCACTTTGTCAGTGCAGCCCCATTTTTGTATCCATTGGGCAGCTGCTAAGAGAGGCCAGTTATGCTCCTTTCTTTCCGCTCTCAATAATTACAGGTATCACAGGAAAAGTGGCCTTGGAGCAGAAATTTTAGAAAGGTTTAAAAGATTTTATTAGAAAGGATTTGGTTCCTGTGCAATTATTAGTTTAACAAGGCACTTTGCTCACCCCCTGCTCTAGAAATGTTATTGATCACACTGCATTTATAGAGAGAGCAAGAGCTCTGTTTCTCTCTATTGGGTATAGACTGGCATATATTCATATTTAAACACTTCCAAGGTCCTGAATGTGTGCACAGATGTGTCCAGCTGTAGATATGAACCCACAGAGCCCATGGGTGGAAAAGGCTGGCAGGTATGGAATGTATGGGTCTGTCTGTCCTGTTGGAGTGTGTCCATCCTATTCACTGATGGCAACTGGAGGACATGGTCTGGGGGTTTGGGGAGCAGACACCCAACAGCTGCTCTGTGTCCTGGTCACACAGTTTTGGTCATCTCTTCCTGGAAAGCCTGGAGTGACACAATCCAGGGTTAGGTCTGGAATCCCACACAAGGAAAGGCTCAAGCTTGTGCCAGATGATGAGTTATTGCCCCCAAAGCAGAGAGAGAGAGAGCTGTAAAGATGTAAAGATCCAAAGTGCTTGAAATCTTGCAGTGACAAGTGCCACGTGCAACAATTATTGTTATTCCTTGCATTAGCAAATTTTGCTGCTTCTCATGATCTTCATTTTCATCAGGAAGGATTCTGGAGCAAGTGTTTGCTCCAAGCCAGCAGGATCTTGAAAATTACTTTAAACACCTGAGCCTTCTCAAAACCCATCCTTGCCCCAGCTGCAAACCTGGTTCTGATTTCCTGGCCAGAGCTTTACCCAGTGAGTGCCTGGTGCTCCCAGCACTGTGTCTTTCCCCTCTGGATGGCAGCCTGGTTCCAGCAGCCCATCTCAAAGGCTGCTCCAGGCACCTGCATGGTAGAGACAGGAGGGAAAAAGCAACTTAGGATAAAATTCTCAGCTGCTGGCTGATGCCAAACCAGCTCCTTTTGCAAAACAGCACAAAACTGGTCCAGGCAGAATTTAATTGTCATGTGAAACCTGGAGTAATGCGGAGAGGGAAGGAGCAAATCCTGTTAAAGCTGTGGTACCCTGGGCACCCCTGGGATGTGCTGGTACAGAGTGGGGAAGGCAGCAGCACCCTCCTCTCCCCAGGTTAAAATCCCTTTCTACATTGCCCAAAAGTTATCCTACTCTCAGCTCAGGGAGGTTTAACGCTGCACCTCCCCAGCCCTGCTGCTGTCCAAAGGCTGGACCAAGGAATCTGAAATACAGAGAAAATCAGAGTGGAGAACAACAAACTGAAGTTGCTGGTGTCCTGATGACAAGCCAGATTCTCGAGATATGTTTAACTTAGAGGTTTGCTGCCTTCAGCATGTACTGATATGATTGCCTGACTTCAGAGGCTTTCCCAAGCCAGGGTCACAAAATCAGAGACAGCTCCTGCCTCTCTCTGTGTTTGTAGCTGGGAGGTTTCGTGGTGTTCACGTGGCTCACAGGGTCCTTGGGTGCCCATCATTCCCCAACCACCTCCATGCCTTTCCACAGGGAATGAGTTTGGTGTGAAACAACTGGAGATGAGCAAAGATATTTTCATTCCCATTTTCACCAACATGAGGTTCCCCTTGGGTGGCTCTGGGGCTCTGATTTACCCCGTGGGAGGTTGGTCAGTCTGTACAGGCTGCCCAATAGGCTTCATGTTTATTTTAGCAGTGCAGGAGACATTTCAAATTTGTGCTGTTTGCTGGGCTCAAACCTGCAGCTCAGCTTGGCTGTGCAGAGGCAGGGCTGAGGCTGGAGGCAGCACTTTGCCCAGCCAATCCATTTCTCTCCCTTTGCATGGCAGTGGGGATTTTTCTTCGCACCCGTGTGCCTTTCTCTCCCGGTGCTCACACACCTCTCCTGCAGCAAATGACTCAGTGTGTTTACAGAGAAGGAGAGTTAATAGAAACCAGGCAGAATTCGAGCCTCTCTGGGACTGCTTTACACACTGACAAAATCATTCTTTCCTCCTCTGTTAAATATTCATGACACTCAGATTTTTAGATACAAAGGTACATTTTGTTGCTAAATGTGTTGATCCAGAATAGGTTCCTCAGCACGGGGAGTTTTCCACCCATTTTCAGAGGGGGAAAAAAAAACCAAAACCAAGCAGGGAGTGTGCCCCCAAAGCAATGCAGTCTGACTTCATTTCCATCATGTCTCTTTTGGGGGTTGTTTTGATTCAGGAGCAATTTTGCCAAGATATTTATGGCCTGAACTGCTATTTGTACAATGTTGTGCTTCTGTGTACACGTGAGTGTGTGTCCCTTGTACAAATAACACATCAACATCTCCGTGCTTTCCCCCCCCTGTGCTTAAGCCCATGAAACAAGATGCTTTAACAAAAGCCCCATATATTACTGCCATTCTGAATATTTGTAATTTTGAGACAATATTTACACAGCCTGCTCAGACTAAGCTCCTGGGCCTGCTGACAGATCACAGGCAGCTGAAAGCACAGTGCGTGTGCTGCAGTTTAGTGCTAAGCAGGGAAAGGGAAAAAAGACAAAAAAAAAACAAACAAAAAATACAAGCAAGATAAAAAAGAGCAGACTTATGTATTAACAGACACATAAAGCAAACGGAAGAGAGAGAATCAGGTAGAAAATCAAATTGTACACAGCAGTGCTGGAAGGGAATTTTGCAGCGGAGCTTCCAGAGAGGTGTTTGGAAGTGGGGCATCATCTGTGCCCACCCCTCCACCTTTTTACTGCAAGCTGAAAGCAAGGTTTTCCCAAGAACTCAACTCCAGATTTGAGGTGAGATATATTTTCCCCCATGAAAATATCACTAAAGGTAAAAAAACCCCAAACAGCCAAAAAAACCGAGGCACAAATTTGGTCCTCTGCTATTTTCTGTTGAATTTGTTCTTGTTTACAAGCACAGCAATGTTACAAGTTCACTTTGGTTTCATTCTCTGGAATTGATCTTCGAGTACACAGGGAACAAATTGAGATACTGCAAAAACCTGGAAAATGATGTCCATAGTTCCCTTTTTCTTTTTAAAGGAGAAAGCTGTGAGGGGATGCAGCTGTGGCTTGGGGAAGCTGGCAGTGGTGTGTGCCACAGGCCAGACCCTGTCCCCAGACCTGAGGGGCTGCTTCCTGTGCCTGGAATGGCCGTGCCTTGTCCTCTCCTCTTCCTGAGATATTAAAATAACCCCTACTAATTGTCCTTTTCCTTCAGCATGTGATTACTGAGCCATTCATGCAAGGAGTTGGACCAGAGGTGCCTCCTCAGCCACCCAGAGCTCCCCACTCAATAACCCTTGCTGCTTCATGGGATTTGTCCCCTCCTTTTGTGATAATTTATTGTTTTATGGCCTTATTTTGGTGGTATCTGACACACACAGAGTGCACATTTAGTTTATGGAGCCAGGAATTAGGGTGTGACTTTGGGAAACAGAAATGATGAGTGAATGGATGCCAGCCTGAGCACCTTCAGAGCCAGCCTAACCAGAACAGGGGCTGAGCAAAACATTTAAACAGGGCTGGGGGCAGAGTCTCAAATTCCTGCTGTCCATTGGGGAAGATCCACCAAGCTGCAGTGCCAGATCAGCTGGGTGTGAAAGGTCCTCACACCACAGAAACCACAATCAAATTAGCACTAATTGGAAATTGCAGCTGAGAGACCAAAGACTGAATGGGCCATGAAGACTGAACGCCACATTCTCCTCAGGGTTCTCAAATCAGCACTAAAATCACTTGTATTAAAAAAAAAAAAAAAAAAAAGAATAACTACTATTTTGCAAGTTCTTGGATATTTTAAAATGTGTGATTCAGTCACACCCCACTCCCATGCAGGAATGATGTTTCATCAATATTATGCATTTGCAGAGTGGTGGAAAGCCCCGGTTTGAAGTCTTGTAGCAGGTGCTGCACAAAGTCAGGATTTCTTTTAAAATCACCTCACAGCCCACAGGCACTGCTGGTTGTGCCTCACACTAACAATGGGTGTTTTACGGCTTCCATCAAATGTGATTTAAAAGAGAATATCCCCACCAGGTGAGGCTACAAAAGAGCTCCCCAGTAGCTGCCTGGGCTCCTCTTCAGAGTCCCCAGGCTTACACAAGGAGGGTATGACCCCTGTGAAAGAAGACAAAAGACTTTTGCAGACACAGGGGTTTGATTTGAGCTGAATTCCTGCTCAATGGAGTCCTCACCAGTTTACCGAGTTGTTTATTGGCTGTAAACCATCTCTCTGTGTTTGGGGCACACCTTGCAGGAGCCTTTGAGGCTCAGTGTGGTTTCCATCTCCACACACCCTTGCTGAAAGCCTCACTGAACATTTCTTTTCAGTGAGCTGCCATTGCTGGCAAGAAAGGGTGAATCTTATTTCTACTTTGATTTCCTCTGGCTTTCTCCTCCAACCCTTCATTCTCTGTGTGCCTCTTGCTGGGTGTCTGCCAGTCTGTGTTTGTCCCTGTGACTGTGCTCTAATACCAAAATCTACAGTGTCCCTTCCTTCACGTTTCAGATCTGCCCTGCAGGAGGCTGGATCCCCTCTAGCATGCACAGCTTCCATGGCCCTCATCCCAGACTGTGCTGTCAACCCTCTCCCTAATGCCAAAAAATCCCTAATGCCAACTCATCTCAAATCTTGGGAGAGGTTTCCAGTCCTGTTTCCTCTCTTCCTTGCAGTGATAAATGGTGGTTTTGCAGTAGCACCACACTCATGCTTCTTCTGAATACTCTGCTGGCATTCCCTTGTCCTGGGAACTGCTGATATACCAGAGCTGCTGAGCTGCAAGTTACTCCCATGAACATCATTGATGGGTCCATTTCCAGAGGGAAAAGCAGTGGATCTGTCCTAACCTGCAGAGAGAGCAGTGAAACTGGCTCCTGGATGAGGGAGCTTCCACTGTAGGTGGGAGCAGAGACAAAATGAGCTCATTACTGCTTTCACCCAGTGCCAGGCATTAAAAGAATTTAACTGGTTTAGTGCAATTGGCCTATTTTCGTTATGTATTTGGGCTTCGTGATGGACGAGTCGTTAAAAAATAAATACAGAAGTAATGATGGTAGCAATCACAGAAAGCAATTCTCAGATATAATAAAGAGTCTCCTGGATGTGTACAGCCTGTGCTCCACTATTGATTTCTTCCTTTCTTTATTGCACTTCACTCCTCTCTGCTCACCCAAGCCCCAGCCCTCGTGCTTGCACAGCCTGCCAGCCAACCACAGCCATGAATTATTAACATGAAGGAGACCTTTAATTGGATGAGCTGCAATTAATAATTCATTGGAGGTGCTTGCAGAGAGAGGGAGGGAGGGAGGGAGAGCAAGCGAGGTGTCGATGCTGAGAATGGAGCCCACACTGTGGGAGCAAGTTGGGATGTTCCAGCTGGAGCCCTGGTGCAAACCATATCACAGAAATGATCCATGGTTAAAGCCCACAAACACCTGCCCCTCACATCCTGCTCAGTCATTTCAGGAGAGGGATCCCCTTAAAAATGCCACTGTCTGTGCAGAGCATGGATTTAAACCCCACCACCCCCTGCACTGGCCTGGAGTCCTGCTCACCTCTTGTTCTGCTCCTGGTGGGCAAATCTGCTCAGACAAAGCAGATCTTGGTGAGCAGGAAAGGAGCACATCTCCAGAGTGAGGTACAGGCAGCTCATGGAAAAAAAATGATCCTGGAGGCATCTGCAAAGGAGCAGCAAGAGGTGAGTGCCCCAGGAATGCCTCTGCTCTGGGGGGTGATTTGTTATCTGTTCCACAGGCTGCTTCCATGGCCAGTTTCCCTAATCCTATAAAATGTTAATGTCACTCAATAGCTGATGGTTATGAGGGAGATAAAAGCTGGAGTTTTCCAGGGCCTGTTTCTGCTGTCCAGAGAGAAGAGCTGTCCTGAGCAGGTCCTGCTCCTGTGGGAGCAAGTGGGGATGTTCCAGCTGGAGCCCTGGTGGGTTGCTGTGAGCCTGGCTGCAGGAGGAGAGGGGCACAGAGAGGAGAGACCCGCCCAGAGAGTGAGGGATGCTTTTGGAAGTGTGACCTCCCCCTTGTAATATATGTTATAAAACAATTAATGCTTAAGAGGAGAATGTATAAAGTAAAAATTGTGAAAAGAATCTAACATCCAAGGGGCCTCTGACCACGAGCAGCCTGGAGACAGACTGGTACATTGGAATAACAAAACTCCTGGTGGCAGCAGGAGAACAATGCCTCGTTTACTAATAAAAGAACATGGCTGGAGCAGAGATGGGCTTCCCCTGGAGCCATCAGGGAACACCCAAGGGTGATCATCGCTTGGTAGATACCATCAATCAAGACAACCAAAGTCACCAAGGAACATACATCTGAATGCATGACTTCCTCTGACATGATCAGCGGGGAAACAGCGATTGTCCAGCCCTGCACAGTTAAAGAAACTCTCATACTTTTGCGGGGTTACAAAAGAAATGGAGGCACCTCTGCCTCAGGCATAAAAATCTGTATAAAACAGCCCTGGAAACGGCATTCATGAACAGAGGGGGATCTGATGCTATGGAGGTCGGATCCAGGTCCACCCAGCGCCGATCCCGGGCTCGACGACCCTGGGCTCGACGCTGCCTCTTTGGCTGTGGCTTTTGAGGACTGACAGAGACACGGGCAGGA
This sequence comes from Agelaius tricolor, assembly GCF_023055355.1. NCBI lineage: Eukaryota > Metazoa > Chordata > Aves > Passeriformes > Icteridae > Agelaius > Agelaius tricolor. The sequence goes on along the minus strand of NW_027269297.1, from coordinate 1,255,490 downwards.
GATCTTTCTCCTTTTTAATGCCTTTATTAAAAGCGATCAGCTCGGCTGGGGGGAACCGACGGGTCCCTGCTCACTCTGCCGCTGCTCCCAGGAGTGACTCGGAGGAGGAGGAAGAGCGCAGCTGTGGCCGCTGGCCTGTGGGCAGAGCTGGGGGTTCTGTCCTCATGAGAGCAGCCGGAAATTCCCTGATTTTTGATATTCGACATCCTCTGTCTAGCCGACATCGCTTTTAGAGTGAGGGGTAAAAAGGGTCTTAGCAGGTACTAGGATTCTGTTCCTTCAGTGTCTAGTCATCTCTTTGATTAATTAATTTTGTGTTGGCTCATTGTTTTTAGGGGTTTTTGGCCAGGTTTGGTGAGGGGCTTCTCCCGTTGCATGCTGGATCTGAGGTCATTTGCGTGCCAGCTCTGAGGTCTCCTCCTCTTCACCATCTGGGGGCCACCACTCGACAAAAGGGGAATTGTTAACCATCAACAACAGGTAGTTAACGAAAACAACGGGTATTTACAATAACAAACAGTCAGAACTCCACCCTGGCAGCAACCGGCCCAACCTGTGAACTATGCAACCCTTTAAAAAAATGGCCAGCTTTTCTACTCATAGCAAGGACCGCGTTTTTGTGGCGAAAATAAAATCTTTCGCATTTATTAATTTGGATTCCTGGCTGATCATTTATAACACCCTCGAGGAGAGACCTGCCCAGAGGGTGAGAGATGCTTTTGGAAGCGTGAGCGGCCCCTCACAGACGGCGCTCCCAGCACGCCGCATCCGTGGCGCCGCGCCTGGAGCTGGCAACACGAGGAGCACACAGCAGGGCACAGAGCTCAGCTGTGAGCCCACCTCACACCTGTGCCTCCAGTGCTCTCTGCAGCAGCCCCAGAATCCCAGCCCAGCCCTGATTTCCCTCCCTGCAGGTGACCCAGAGGCAGAGTGGGGTGGGTACATGGGAGTGAAGCCGCTCTGCTCGTTGTACCAACAGTCCCTCTGCTTCCAGGCTCCAAAACCAAATTAATATCCTCAGCCACACACTGCCTTGCTGTTTTCCAGCTGACAAGCAAGGCCACAGATCATTAATGTTAATTAATATTTACATTACAGTTGTGCCTGGAGGGCTCCATTCAGGTCTCTGAGGTGTGATGCATCCTACAAACATATTGAGGATGGGGTCCCCTCTTGTGCTGCTCAGTCCACAGACACATCCAGAGACACGTTCCTCTGCCTGGAAACAGCCTTCCCCTTTTGCTTTTCATAACCTGTGTTTTTTACAGCTTCAGTAAAGGAGCCTGGATGGCTATTAAAGAAAAAATGAAGAAAAGAAAATAGGAAAAACAAAACAAGATTTAGTGCTTGCAGAAGTGGTAGGAACAACAATTTCATACCAATTCCTTTGCTCAGCCTCGAATGTGTGGATAAGAGGCAAAACAGTCCTGGCATGCAAAGACCACTATTTGAGACTTGGACAAGATATTGGATCATTCAGCCTGACTCTTTCCTCAGCACCCCTCACCAAATTCCAGTGATTGCTCCTGCTCTGAGCCAAGGAGCAGAAGGTGTGTGACTGAAGCCTGGCTGCCAGAAACTCATCCCATGCCCTCATGATTTCCCTCTGGCAGAAGAGTGGCAAACCTGCTTCCCCACTTGTGGAGAGGGAGGCTCTGCCCTTGGGACTCATCACCAGGCAGGGCAGGGACACACAGAGCCACAGGACGGCTCAGCTTGGAAGGGACCCGCAGCACACGCAGGAATTGACCCCAGTTTCCCTGTGTTGCTGAAGTCATGGGGATAACCACAATCAACAGTGACCATTCCACTTGCAGCAGCTCTGCTGAGTGCATGAAGCTGTGCTTTTCCTCTCAGGAAAAAAAAAAATCAAAACCAAACCAGGCAAATCTGGTTTGTGGTGTCGATTTTCTCTCCAGGAATCAACTTGGGGCTTCTTTCCTCAGCCTTGGCCAATCACTATGGCTTGGTCCAATCTGTGCATCTTGCCCACACTCTCCTGTGTCTTTAATTAACCTATATTGTACCTCCAAGCTCAGGCTTGAAGCCAGAGTAATAAATGATTTGCATAGTCTTGTGAGTACAGATATGCTCTAAATCTCAAACCTTCCACTCCTGGCTCCTTCTGAAACAGAGGCAAGCATGGCAACATCTGTATTCCAGCTGAGCTGCTCCATTAGCAGGTTGGGAAGGTGGGGCCAGGCTTTCACCTCTTCCATCTGCTGTGGGGATGTAACCAGGCTTTGATTCACTGAGGGGCTCATTCTTCAATGAAAAATACTTGGGAGTTTGTGCATCTGCCAGGAGCCTGTAAGATAAACAGGGACTTAAATCCTCTCCTGAACCCAAATGTAAACAAATCCATGACCCTGCCAGGCTCTAAGGATCAAGCCTGGCACAGAGTTCTTATCTGTCCCAAAGGGGCTGAGTAATACCACAGATTTTAGTTTGTAAGCTGGCCCCGAGGGCAGCCCAGCCTGGATTCTGTGAATATGAGCATGAGAAAAACCTTGCACTTCATTGCCTCTGATTTTCCTATTCCTTCAAGAATCAAAGATATTTTCTTTTTAATTCTTTTAGAATTACTGACCATATAGCTGAACAATTCAGTCAGAAGAGACCCACAATCTATAAAATTTATGAGTTCCATGATTGTTTTGAATATTTAATACAACAAACTCTACTCTGTAGAAACCTGAAGCCTAGAAGAAGAGGTTGAGAAAGGAATTTGAGACTGATTTCATTTTTATTTTAGCGTTATTTTTTTTTAATTGTTGAAATAATTTAATCTCCTCATGTCTCAGTTTCCCCACATGTCCAAGTGCCATCAGAAAGTCAGGACCCATCCTTGGAGTGGGAGTTTGAGTCTTAATGAAGAGGTTCCAGGCAGTGCAAATGAGAGCTGCTGCACGGCCACTCAGAGCATTAATGTTATTATAGGAGTTCCATGGGGACCCATTCAGGATGGAGAATCATCTTAAAGGGAGATGTGGAGTCTCTCTGCTTCTGCAGGTTAACAGCTGACCTTTTAATGCTCCATCTGTACAGTCTGATCCAGTGCAAATGTTTTGATCATTTAATATCATAAACGTAGAAAGAATTTGGGAGAAAATGATGTTCTTTTAGCTGCAACCCAAGGTTTATTTGCTCTGTTTGGCTAACTCCTATTCCTTTTTGTGATAAGCAGGCTCAGGCTATGCAAGGCTGGGTTAAGGATTCCCCTGAGCTGCAAGTATGGCCACACAAACCCTTTTTCCAGAGTAAAAACTAATTAAAAAATCCTTGCCTCTGGCTGCCCTTGTGTTGCAGCTTTTCACCCCCTCACCTGTGCCTGTGTCAGGGGGTTGTGCTGCAAACCATATCACAGAAATGATCCGTGGTTAAAGCCCACAAACACCTGCCCCTCACATCCTGCTCAGTCATTTCAGCAGAGGGATCTCCCTAAAAATGCCACTGCCAGTGCAGAGCATGGATTTAAACCCCACCACCCCCTGCACTGGCCTGGAGTCCTGCTCACCTCTTGTTCTGCTCCTGGTGGGCAAATCTGCTCAGACAAAGCAGATCTTGGTGAGCAGGAAAGGAGCACATCTCCAGAGTGAGGTACAGGCAGCTCATGGAAAAAAATGATCCTGGGGCATCTGCAAAGGAGCAGCAAGAGGTGAGTGCCCCAGGAATGCCTCTGCTCTGGGGGTGATTTGTTATCTGTTCCACAGGCTGCTTCCATGGCCAGTTTCCCTAATCCTATAAAATGTTAATGTCACTCAATAGCTGATGGCTGTGAGGGAGATAAAGGCTGGAGTTTTCCTCTGGTGACAGCAAACAGGGCCCGTTTCTGCTGTCCAGAGAGAAGAGCTGTCCTGAGCAGGTCCTGCAGAGCACTGTCTAAGGCAGGGGAGCTGCAGGACAGATCTCATCAGCCATGTTCAGCCTGTGGATGGGATTCCTGGTGCCATCCAAAGAAGATCTGGCAAATTGTCCTTGAGACAAATCTGTCATCCCTGAATTGCAGGTTCAAAGGGACAGAGCTGGAGCACAGCCTTGCATGAGATCACATTTTTGGTAAACAGACCAAACTCTGAGCTCAGGCTGCTCTTGAATCACACAGATCTTGCAGTGGATGATTGCAGGAACCTTCTGGGTTCTCCCCTGTGGGCACCAGTCCCTGGAGCCAGATGCTGGTGAGGTGGATTGAGGGATGATCACCTCCTCCTCCTCCTCAAAGCTGCTGATCTTTATCCTGCACAAATCCTTGAGATGAATAAGCCAGTGCTAAAGAGGGGGGTGCTCCCTCCCACAAACCTCCTGCTGTGGTGATGCCCACAGCACATCTGTGCTCCTCTGGTGCAAGAGCTGAGCAGGGCATGAAGAAAGCTGCAGCAATTAGCAGAGAGAGAGGGAAAGAGAGCAAGACATTCCAGAAAGATCCCTTTCCCTCTCAGAAGCTGTAGGCACAACAGAGAAATGGGAATCACACAGATCTTGCAGTGGATGATTGCAGGAACCTTCTGGGTTCTCCCCTGTGGGCACCAGTCCCTGGAGCCAGATGCTCTTGAGGTGGATTGAGGGATGATCACCTCCTCCTCAAAGCTGCTGATCTTTGTCCTGCACAAATCCTTGAGATGAATAAGCCAGTGCCAAAGAGGGGGCTGCTCCCTCCCACAAACCTCCTGCTGTGGTGATGCCCACAGCACATCTGTGCTCCTCTGGTGCAAGAGCTGAGCAGGGCATGAAGAAAGCTGCAGCAATTAGCAGAGAGAGAGGGAAAGAGAGCAAGACATTCCAGAAAGATCCCTTTCCCTCTCAGATGCTGTAGGCACAACAGAGAAATGGGACCACAGGAGAGGTGTCCCACCCTCTTGTAAAGCACAGCAGGGAACAGGTGACACGGTGGCCCCCTAAGCAGCTTTCTCTGAGCTCTGACAAGAGGAACAAACCCTCAAGGAGCCCCATTTGTGTCAGTGCTGGTCCAGATGTCCCACTCTCTGAGGTCCTGCTCGCTTGGTTCTCATCCTGGGAGAGCACTTTAAAGGGAAGTGCTGTAGTCCCAAAACACTGCCTGCAAAAGGGGCATGAATTGCACATACACTTGCAAATGAGCAAGAAGTTTCAGCAGCACATCGTGATTCTGAATAGGGAAAAGAAAGGGGAAAAAAAAAAAAAAAAAAAGGAGAATTCTCTCCAGTGAGGCTCCTGCAGCAGGAACAGAGTTCATTTCTCTGCAGCTCTGGGGAGTGAGATGTATTCAGCTCACACAGGCCACTTCAGCATCTCTTTTTGTTTTTTATCTTTCCCACGTAGGAGAACAAATTTAACAATGAGATTCCGTTTCTGTTTCCTACATGTGGAATAATTAAATTTGCATCTCGCTCTGTAGTTGGATCTGCTGTTTGAAGAGGAATGTATCAATTGGACATGAGCCCAATGTGTTCTGCTCTGCAAATAAGGCAGTTTGCAAAAAAACAAGGCATAATCTCTCACCCAGGCAATAATCACAGGAAAATCATCCCTCACTGACAGTTCTCTTCAGGGCTTGATTCATATTCTTGCTGGGGAAAGAGCAGGAGGGAGGGGGTGTAAGGGGAACAGACTTTTGGCATCTCCTTGTGACAACCTTCATCAGAAGCTGGGTTCTGGTGAGGGCTGGGATGTTGCAGTGCCCTCGGTGGTGGCAGAGCTCTCTGATTTTCTGCAGGAGGTTTCCCAGGCAGGAATTGTACATCTGCTGACTTCAGACCTTTCCAGAGCCCGCTGAAACCACGGGGAACACTCCTGAAGGCTTTGATCAGTCTTGTGTGAGGCTGCTGGGGAGTGATTTTCAGTGAAAGCTCAGATCTTGTTCTCAGGGGTTTGTTACCTGGAACAGAGCTGGGTGCCCAGCACTCCACATGATCAATCCTTCAGAAAGATCCAACCCTCCCAGCTCTGGTTGGCTGGATGCAAATCCTTCACTCTCTGACCATCAAGCCTGGTCAGATACCTTTCAATAAAACAATCTCTCCCCATCCCTGCCTTCTGTGCCCACAAACAGTGAAATTCATTTGTTTTCTCCACATTGGCCATCCCCACTTCAGTGTTCCCTGCCTGTGACATTTCCTTCAACCATTTTCCAGGGAACTGCTGCCCCTTTTCAATCCCATTCTTGTGTCCAACAGGACAGAAAGAAAACATGCCAGGCAGAAGGAGCAGAAGCCTCAAACTGTTGAAAAATGTTTGGATCTGGCATGGCAGGAAATGAATAGAAGTTTAATTCAATCAATCAGAGAGTCCAAGTGCACCTGGCCCACTTAATCTAAAACTCCTCAGATTAAATACCTTGTTCTAAGTGGAAATTAATTGAGTTTGTCGAATGGTTCCTACTGCATTAAACACACTCTAGGTCAGGAAAACAGCAGAAATAAAAGCAATACAATTTTTTTTTTACAGTTGAAAGGCTGTTAGTGGAGCTGGCCGAAGCTTTGGGTTTTCCTCTCTCCAATGCTCATTCCATGGAAGCCTCTTTTGGGAAGGTGTCTCACTGGTTTGACTTGGCTGTTCCAGGGGGTCTCAACACCCACTGGGGTCTCCTGTGTGGGTGAACACAAATTCTGCAGGGACTCTGGACACACAAAGTCAGAGAAAATATGAATTTTTTACTCTCAAGTTGGTGTTTTCTGTCTTGTGCTCCCCCCCTCCCATGCTCTTGCACACTTACTCTTCCTCTTCCCACCCTCCTCCCTTCTTTCCCCCCCTTTCCTTTCCATACCTGAGCTGAATCTAATGAAGATGCATAAAAAATGTTTCCATTCTGTGAAATGCAATCCATCAACACACACTTCATATATATTGTGCAGAAATGAATCCATTTCAGCCAGGAAGGCTGATAAATCAATTTAAGTGGAAGACTTTTGACAGTTTAATTCAAATTAAGTCCACTTTGTTCAATTAGAAGGTAGCTGGAGGGGTGGTGGCAGGAAACAAACAGGATTGCTAGAACAAAAACTGCATTTTTTCCCAGGCTGAAGCCACCTGTGGATCATTTTTCTTAGAGGAGGGACACAATGATACCAATTAACACACAATCAGCAACCAGCAAATTACTTGTTTTTAAAAGCAGATCCATATTTTGCACAGCATTCCTGCCTCCCTTTTCGTCAGCTGCAACAGCACTGGGGATATTTTAAGCTGAAGGGTGAGGAGGAGGAGGAGGAAGAGGTGGCCAAGGTCTTTCTTTCTGCATTCAGGGCTGAAATTCAGCACCCTTGGAGTCCTGCTGTGGGTGTGGAGCACCCTGGAAGAACCCCAGAGCTCTGGGAAAGCCCCATTGCCTGGGTCAGGGTACAATCCCATGTCAGACCCCACATCCCCAGTGCCAGAGAGCCCATCCCAGTGTCAGAGCACCCATTCCCAGTGCCAGACCATCCATCCCCTGTGCCAGACCATCCATCCCCAGTGCCTGACCCCACATTCCCATGGGTCAGACCATCCATTCCCAGTGCCAGATCCCACATTCCCAGTGTCAGAGCACATATCCCAAGTCTCAGACTCCACATTCCCAGTGCCAGAGCATCCATTCCCAGTGCCAGAACCCCCATTCCCAATGCCAGACCATCCATTCCCAGTGCCACATCCCACATTCCAGTGTCATAGCACACATTCCCAATGCCAGACCATCCATTCCCAGTGTCAGAGCATCCATTCCCAATGCCAGACCATCCATTCCCAGTGCCAGACCCCACATTCCCAGTGCCAGACCCCACATTCCCAGTGCCAGAACCCACATTCCCAGTGTCAGAGCACACATTCCCAATGCCGGACCATCCATTCCCAGTGTCAGAGCACACATTCCCAATGCCAGACCATCCATCCCCTGTGCCAGACCATCCATTCCCAGTGCCAGACCATCCATCCCCAGTGCCTGACCCCACATTCCCATGGGTCAGACCATCCATTCCCAGTGCCAGATCCCACATTCCCAGTGTCAGAGCACATATCCCAAGTCTCAGACTCCACATTCCCAGTGTCAGACCCTATATCCCCTGTGCCACACCCACTTTCCAGTGCCACATCCCCCATTCCCAGTGCCAGACCCCCCCATCCCCAGTGTCAGACCCCCCATTCCCAGTGCCAGAGCATCCATTCCCAGTGCCAGAGCACCCATTCCCAGTGCCAGAGCACCCATTCCCAGTATCAAACCCCACATTCCCAGTGTCAGAGCACATATCCCCACTCTCAGACCCCACATTCCCAGTGTCAGACCCCACATTGCCAGTGCCAGAGCATCCATTCCCAGTGTCAGACCCTATATCCCCTGTGCCAGACCCACTTTCCAGTGCCACACCCCCCATTCCCAGTGCCAGAGCCCACATCCCCAATGTCAGATCCCACATTCCCAGTGCCAGAGCACCCATTCCCAGTATCAGACCCCACATTCCCAGTGTCATAGCACACATTCCCAATGTCAGACCCCCCATTCCCAGTGCCAGACCCCCTATCCCCAATGTCAGACCCCACATTCCCAGTGCCAGAGCATCCATTCCCAGTGTCAGACCCAAAATTCCCAGTGCCAGACCCCACATTCCCAGTGCCAGACCCCACATTCTCAGTGCCACATCCCCCATTCCCAGTGCCAGACCCCACATCCTCAGCACCAAACCCCACATCCCCATGGGTCAGAGCTCAGCCAGCCTTGGTTTGGCTCCCAGGCAGAGCTGGCACACACAGCTGTGAGTGCCAAGTTGGTTGCCCACAGTTTCCACCCTTGCAGCATCACAGACACTGTGGAGGCACGGTTTGTTTGGATTTTCTGGCTGCTCTGTGGCATTTTTCCTGCAAAACACCGACTTCCTCCATGCTAACAGAGGAGATGATTGCTGACAGCCCACATCTAGGAGCTGAGGCTGCTGAAATGTGGACATCCAGCTAATGGGATTAAATTCAGCCCAGGTAGTTTCTCTGTGCTGTGAAATTTGGTGAATCAATTCAGAATTCCCAGTGATCTGGGTTAAGAGAGATGTCGACTCCCAGATGTTGTAACACCTGAGAAAGTTGTGTTTTAGTGATTATTGAGCAATACATTTAAAAAGTGAATGACAGACCTGGAAAGCAGCATCTGCTTTTTCCCTTTCTAACATATTTTCTCAGCCAAACTGAGGTTTTTAAGTTCACAGTGCAAAATGTAACTGAATTTCATCCAAGTCTGCAGACTCACTAATGCTTTCTACATTCACATTGGCAAAGAGCTCCCAATTATTTTTTTTTTTCCCCCAACAGTTTTGCAAAACTGAGTCCTTGTCCCTGACAGATGGAAAAACAAAGACTTTTGCAATTAGCAGGATAATGTAATTCATGGGATTTGGGTGAGGTTTTTCTTCTTCTTTCTTAGTCATAGCAGGGGAGAAAATATGGGTTTTTTTTAAATTTTCTTTCTGACAGAGGTTTTTAAAAAAATGGGAATCCTTTGAGCAGGTTGAAGAAGTAGAGCCCAGACAGAACAGCCAGTGCAGGGCAAAAATGACCAGATTGTTTTACTGAGCAATTGAGAGGATGCATCAGCTACAAGAGATATGGTGGAAATTTCCTTTCTGTTACCTCTGGCTGGTACCTGACAAATCCAGGCCTCAAAAAAAAAAAAAAGCAAAGTTTTTCATTTAGGCTTGGATAAGAACAACAGAAGGTATTTGTGGAGGTAAATATTGTAGTTGAAAATCACTACCACAGCAAGATGTTTTCCCTGGGCAGTGTCTGCCTGGTGAAACTCAGGAGTCTAACGAAGCCCAGTGGTGCCTCCAAGTGCTGGATGGCAATTTTCTAAAATCTGCTTCTGCCAGCTGCCAGGGGAACAAAAGCAGGAGAAAACATGAGAATGTCCAAAATATTTGTGATTCAGCATTTTTCCCCACTTATTTTCCACACCCCCCTCGCCTCCAAATTAGGTTATTTGCAAAATGGAGCTTGTTTTCACTGGAATTATTCTTTATTTTTCCTGTCTGTATGTGTGTGGGGAGGGGAAATCAGTTATCAAAGCATGGTCATTTAAACCATTTCACCGAAAGGAAAATGACTAAACAAGTGAATGCTTGGTAAAGATTTGCTTTAAGACAAGAAAATAAATGTATTGTCAGATGGAAAAGTGGCCTGGTGGAGGGTGGTCAGGCAGGATGGCTGAGAGAGTGGATAAAAGCAACGTGGAAAAGAGCAGAGGGAGTTCTGGCAAAGGGGCAAAGCCTTTCTTTCACTGTACACGTGTTTTTTGTGTCCTTCCAGCCCTGCTCTGGCAGGCCAGGGTGGCTGGGGAGGTGCAGAGCTCCTGCTGGAGTGGTTCCACATCAGAGGCTCCACGATGGGACCCCTTGGAGAGGAGCCAGCCTGGAGGCTCCAGCTTGGTTCCCAAAGCTCAGCTGCAGGTCCCCAGCCTGGCTTTGCTGTGCTTCTTTCAAATGGATTTATGGCCCCATAAATGGTGAATCACTGCCTACAACAAAGAGCAGGAGAGATTTGAGTGGTATCCAATTTAATAATTACTTGAGTAACTCAATCATTTTCAGATATGTGGTTTCAGTGTCTGCAGACCTTGAAGACCTGCTTGGAGCATTTGACAGGCAAGACAGCAATTTTTACTGCTCTGTTACCAACCCAGCTCTTCACAGAGCTTGCACATACCTCATCCACATCTCAAAGCCTCAGGAAGATCGTGGAGGGTTTGTCTGAGCCTGGACTTGGAGAATGATGAGCAGAGGGCTTGTAGCTGCACTTCCCCCTGTTTGAGAGCTGCTCCTCAGGGCAATTATGAAAAACTTCTGCCTCTGTGCTGATAAATGATGAATTGAAGCACTCCAGTTGAAGATGTTTAAATCCAAGCAGCCCAGCTCCCAGAACTCTTGAGGTCTGCAGTGTGTCTGGATGGGCACTGAAAGCAGCCCCCCTCCAGTTTGTATTCCTACATTAGGTTTTAACAAGGCTGAGCTGAGATGCTCAAGGGTTATTTTGCCCCATCTCCAAGATGAAAAACAGCCAGATCCCAGTGGAGCACCCTCACTGCTGCAGGTGGGTCCTCAACTCTGCGGCACAGCTGAATTCAGGCTGAGCAAGTGAAGTAGAAGATGAGACCACAAACACAGCTTTTCCTGAAGTCTTCCTGCCTCAGAATAAAACAGAGAAATGTGAGGATTCTGTAAATCAAATTGTTTCCATGACACCAAGGGAGCAGCATCCTGCTGGTGACTCTGGGCTTTAGGGAACACAACTGTCACATCTCCAACCTAAGGACAGCAAAGGCTGCTTCTCAGGTTTCTGTGGCTGAAATGGCTCCTGAGGTATTAGAAAGTCTAGAAGTAGTCAGGATTCGTTGGTTCTGTTTTTCAAGGTTATTTTTCCTTATCTATCCCATTCTTTCTCTGACTGCTGAGATCTGTCCAGCAGGTCGGGTTGTGGCACAGTCCCTGCCCTCAGGCTGGTGTTAACTTTTTATACTAAGAACTACGTGTGCTTTATTTACAATAATTTTCCAATACCCATCACCTATGTTAGACAGTCTGTCTCTACTCTAAACCAATCCAAAAGTGCCACCATCACAGCAGAAGATGGAGGACAAGAAGAAGATGAAGAAGGACAGGACCTGACCAGATTCCTCCATCTTGCCTCTTGAACCCCCATTGTAAAACCCCAAAATTCTACTTTTTCACCCTGTGACAAATTCCCTATCATTCTACTCAAACCCTTGTGGCTTGTAACTCCTCACACGAAGTTGGTAATTGTTTCCATGGGCTAAAATCCAAGGCACAGGTGGTTTTGACTCCGTGCCAAGGTCTCTGAGCTGTTTGCCAGGGTTTCAAGTCCTCCAGGGCAGCCAGAGGAATGTCCTGGGTCCTGACAGCTGCTGAGGAGTCACTGTGGAACCAGGGACAAGTGACAGCCCCACCACCTGTGTGACAGCACCCTCACACCTGCACCACAACATGCAAATTCCAGTTTCTCATCATGGGACTGCCCAAAATTTGCTCAGTTTTGGAATTCATCACACAAGATACCAGCTTCAGGATGAGGCTGGGGACTCTCAGCCATTTGCAGCCTGCCCAGGGGCATTGCCTGACAAGAGCAATTTCCCCTTTGAAGGCTCATGTTGGTGGTGCAGAATTCACACCTGCACTGGGGGCTCTGCAGCTGAATGATTGTTATTTAAATGCTCATTTTTTCCCTTAATAAGCTGGCAGAGGTTAAAAGGGAGTCACTGGAAACAAATGGGCCTCCATTCTTTTCTAGCAGAGAGTTAAGCCACAAATTTTGGTGGGATAAATATTGATTTCCAGTGGCCTAAAATACCCTGAGTCCCTGGGCTGATTTGACACATTTCTGAGACTCAAGGAAGCAATTATCACCCTTCCCTAAATTTAGCCTTAGGTATCAAACCCTCCTGTTCCAAGTGCTTCCTCCTACAGGAAGAGAATGCTGCCAGTGTCGCTTCAACTCAACACTGGAATTTTTTTAAGTTCATACATTATTACTCTGTATTATATAGTGTACATCAATATTTTAGGTTAATAAATTTCAAAGGACCATTTTTTTTTTCTTCTGAAAAATGTTGTTTTCAGTATTTATCCATGTGGTCTGCTGTGTTTCAGAGGATGATAAATGACCAAGTGGTTTTTATCTGTGCACAGATCTTTTTGTTGGGAGAGTGAACTGTGTGATAGTGGGATCTGGTATCTCTTGTGAATGCAATCAGAGAATGCTGGTTTATAACCTTGTGTTAAATCTTTGATCTTTAATAGCCACAAATTTAAAAAAAAAAAATCAAAAGGAAAATAATCACGGCCTACTGTGAGTACATGATTTGTTTAACTAAGCATCAGGAAGATTTATTTTTTAGCACAAAGACTTGGATTCCCTGCTAGATCTGGGAAAAGCACGAGCATAACTTAAAACATTTGAGTCATCACATTGCAAGGCATTGGAAAAGCTCACAAAGTCCTGGCTCTATGGACTCATGTGAAACCCAAGGGCATTGGAAGCTGCCCATTTCTTTTTGCACAAACACACAGAATTCAGTTTATGCGCCCAAAACGAAGGGATCAGCACACAAGTGGTGGTGTTAGCACCAAAGAGAATTTTGGAGGTCAGAGCTTGTGCAGGTGTTAGTCAATAGTGGCTGAGGGGTGTTTAGGCTCAGGGGGGACCTTCTTGCTCTCCAAACTCCCTGGCAGGAGGTGGTGGCAAGGTGGGGTCAGGCTCCCCTCCCAGGTAAAAGCCACAGGACCAGAGGAAATGGCCCCAGCTGCACCAGGGGAAGGTTAGGCTGGGCATTAGGGAAAATCTCTTCACAGAGTGATGGTCAGGCACTGGGAGAGGCTGCCCAGGGCAGCTCCCATCCCTGGAGGGATTTACAGACCTTGATATGGCACCTGGGACATGGGGTAGTGCTGAATGTTGAGCTGGGCTCCCTGGTCACACAGGGCTTTCCCAACCTTTATAATTCCATAATTGGTGTATCTGGGGTGTTTTGGGGTAGTTGTTGGTGGAGTCCAAGGGCTCAGGACCTTTTTTGGATGCTCTGCCCCATGAGAAAATTTCAAAGTCGGCTTTGCATCCCATTAGGAATCAATTGGTTTGCAGAGAGACACCCCCTGAGCATGCAGGATAAATCAAGGTAGGCATGAGGGTTATCAGGGCCTGCACTGAGCTGTTTCACCTTGTCAAATCCACATTTGGCACCTGCAGGGCAAGCCTTGGTGGGAGGTGGTGATGGTGGAGGTGGGCAGAGGGCTTTCCACAGGGGATTTTTTTTCCACAGTGTAAGAACTTTGGAGAAAATTAATGTGAAACATTAAAAATGTTCCTTTTTCAAAGAGAATCCATTTTTTAGGCACAATGAGACACTTCAGGTGGTGTGGCAGTGGTGAGTAATGCACACTGGAGTTATTTAACTTCATCTCATGCCTCACTATTCCCCAGGGGCACCCATTAATCAGCGTTACCAGGCAGTTTGTCATGTCCTTTTGCTTAAATAATATCCATACCAAACTACAAGTAATGTGTGCACCTGGAAATCAGCAGGGGATCTGCCTGTGTCAGGACAGGAGGATCTGTTCTGGAGGACACAGCAAAGCTGAAGGACTCCAATTGTGGGCTTTGAAATGGTCCTGTAGGAGATTGTTTGAGTTGGAATGTGTGTCACAATGGGAAAATGCAGCAGCCAGCACTGCTGAACCAGCAGCAGCCTGGCAAATAAAGGTAGCAATAAGTTCACAGAAAGATGTGGCCACCACAGACCCCACACCACACCTGGGAACCATTTCTGAATTTCTCTGCCACATGAGGAGGGATTTCAGGTGTGTTTGGGTGTGTAACTGCAGCTCATGTGATACCAGGGTGGTATGTATCACTGGCTGGGGTCTGTGTACAAATCACAAACAGGACAGGACTGCTGAGAACGTGCCTTGAGCTGTTTGATTTTCCAGCATCAGCCTCATCCCATGGTGATGACAATGGGAAGATGCCAGCAGCTCACATCCCAGGCAGCAGACACAGAACTTCATGTTACAACTCACTTTATAAGTTTTTTGACCAATCACACAAAGCAAAAGCACATTGACAGTAGTTCTATCCAACCACTATAAGCACAGGTACTTTTGGTTAAACAATGCTTGCTTATTTCAAATACAAGACCTGCTTGTGAGCCTTCAAACACAATGCACAGAGCTCCATTATCAAGCTTCAAACTTCCTAATATCTTGCTAGATAAACTTTTCTGCAGCTTAGGGAGTTATTCTAGACAAGTGTTAATACACAGACCATTGTTCTATTTGTCCTTGCTTTTCTACTTTTTTTAAATAACTTTTCTGCTGCCCAATCTCATGGCTGCTGCTTGGCTCCAATCACAGTTCTGCTGTGTCTGAGGCTGCCTTTTGCAGCTTTCCCAAAACCCTCTGATTTTGTGGATTCCCACAATATGTTCTCCCTTCCTGCCAAAATTAGGCAAAATCTGCCAGGAGGACCCTGCTGGGGCAGATCATTCATGGTGGCTCCTGTGGCTCAGACCTACCTGCAAGGTGCTGGGGGACACTCCAGGGACAGAGGGTTTGGGAGGGAGATGTGTGCCTGCTGAGAGCCTGAATCCTGGAGTAAAAACCTTTCCCTGGAGGCATTTAAAAGATCCAAGTACAAACCTTAAGCAGACTCAAGTAACTTCTTTGTGTTTGGGTGATTAGTGGTTGGATTTTGTCTGTTTGTGTTGGTGGGTATTATGTGTTAGTGTGTTGTGGGGGTAAAAGCACTGTCCTTTATAATTTTCTTAAATGCCAAGGTGCCAGTGCCCTCTCAGTGAATTGGTGTCACCTGTGTTTGGTTAGAGCCTTGCTGCTGCATTTTTTACTTAAGTGAGTCTGTAAGTGTGGATGTGGTGCTTACAGACAGGGCTTGGCAGTGCTGGCTTAACAGATCCAATGATCTTGAGGCTCTTTTGCAACCTAAACTATTCCATGAGTCTCTGATCCACCAGAAACTGAAAAAGCCTCTCTGATTTTATGAATGATCTCATGCCCCACCAGAACTACCCCATTTTACCCACATTCTGCTAATAGAGATTGGCTACCATCACCCCCTGAGGATGGCACAAGGAGTGCCTGAGGATCTGAGGGGAATCTCTCCTCTCTGTACACATCCCCCCAGCCTGGCTGCTCCTGAGAGCCCAGCTTTTCAAAGCAAAGCCTGGCAGATCTTTACCCAGCTTCCTCTCTTGTTTGTCAGGTACGTGTTTAAACTGGATACCTGAAGGTTAAATCACTGCAAGCCCTCATCAAACCAGTAAATCACCTAATTCCCCACCTCCCCCAGCCAAATGTTTTCTCTGACTTGTTAAGCAAAATACAGACAGCATGGCCTGCCATTCCTGCAGAACTCACAGCCTTCCAACACCTGAAATTACTGGCAGACCTGTCAAAAATGACCTTCTTTCAACAACATCTCTCTCTTTTTTTATTCTCTCCACCCCCAGGTAGAAGGTGGGGGAGGTAAGAAAACTGTAAAGATCAAGCCACAGCTGCATGTGGTACCTAATTAAACAAGTGTAAGAAAGCAGAGAAAGGTCAGGTTGTCAAAAATCATTGCTGTATCTTTACTGGATTGTATTTAGAGACTGGTAGCAGCAAAGAAAATAACTCAATAAAGAGAATGAGACTGGAATAACAAACTGACTCCAGGGACAAGCTGGTTTTGAAATGCAAAAGGCTAAAGCTGTAAGATTTATGTATTTATATACATATATGTGTATATGTGTGAATATACACACATAGAGACACAAATGGAAGGGAAACAAGTGCTGGGAATGAAAGGAAAAGTGTTTGCAAGAGTAAACAGATGAGAACATGGAGAATGAGGTGGGGCAATAGAAGTTCAAACAGGAAATGTGGCAAGAATTAGAGGCTGAAAATACACAGGAAAACCAGGGAATTTAGGAAGGAGTTCTTCCCTGTGAGGGTGGGCCCTGGCACAGGGTGCCCAGAGCAGCTGTGGCTGCCCCTGGATCCCTGGCAGTGCCCAAGGCCAGGCTGGACAGGGCTGGGAGCACCTGGGACAGTGGGAGGTGTCCCTGCCATGGCAGGGGTGGGATGGGGTGAGATTTAAGGTCCCTTCCAACCCAAACTGGTCAGTGATTCTATAACAATTCTGTGATAAAAGGAGAATAAAATAAGTAAATAAATTAAGGAGTGGATAGTAAGGGGGGAAATGTAAGAAAACAGAAAATAGAGTCACAGATTCAGAGGAGGAGGCTGACTTTGTGAGGGCAGAGAGGGAATTCAGACTGGGAGTCTCAGTGCTCCAAGGACTGGCTGTGCTTTGAGAGGACTGGGGGAATTTTGGGGTCACCCACCCATGCAGACAGACCTCTTTCACCAGTTTTCCCTTTCCTTCCATCTTCCCACTGTCCTTTTCTTATCCAGCCCCCCAGACTGAGCTGTGCTGGTGTGGGCAGGATGCTGGTGGATCCTGTGCCTCAGTGACCATCTAGAATAGAATAGAATAGAATAGAATAGAATAGAATAGAATAGAATATGCTAGACACCTTTGGCCTGATGCTCAGTCAGGGCCAACATTTGGGCACTGCTCAGGGGGGAGACCCTTAGGAAGGAAAAAGGGAGAAAGGGAAGGAAATTGTCTCCATGTGAAGGAGGAAAGCAAAGCAAACCAAATCTCCTTCTCTGTTACTTGGTGGTTTCATAGGAGCCTGAACAAGGTAGGGAGATCAGGGAGGTTTGAGTGATCTCTGTTATTAAACATCTCTTCATTTGTTCTGTCTGGGCTGGGATGGCCTCCAAACATTTGCTCCTGTTGGTTATATCTGCCTTCCTCTGACACCATTAAATGTTTTATAAAGCCTGCTCTGCCAGTATCTGTAGGCTGGAAGAAGCTGCACAGGCTTTAAGGGGAGGAGAAGGAGATTTTTTTCCCCTTTGACAGAAGAGAATTTTTCCTATTCTATTCCCCCACAAACAACTTGGAAAAGACACACATGGTGCATTGCATTTAACAAACTGACAATGCATTTAAATAGTGTACCACTGCAAGTATAATTGCAATTTGTTGTAATTTCTTCTCCAAATTCCACCCTGACACAGTTGATTTATTTTGCAAATCAGTGCATCTGGAGTGTGTGCCGTGTCACATTATGGGCCTTTGATACAGAACCTTTGTTTTATAACAGGGAAAATAATTAGCTTTCGGACAAGCTTGAGCTGTGATGTCAGAAGCTATCCATGGCTGCTGAAAGAAGTTATTAGTGTTGAGCTGATGAAGGTTCCCTGGCAAAGCTCTGCCTCTTTGCTAATTTGTCTCTCTGGGATTTTAGTAAAATTAAAAAAAAAAAAAAAGAGGTACGTGCAAAAGAATGCATTTATTTATGTATTAAAAAGATCTATATTTGTATGGCATAAATGCCAGTAATATCGCTGCTGCTGAGATCTACAGACAGCTGAGAAATAACCAAAACAAAAGGCATTGCTTCATTCCAGCAGCAACAACACTTTCCTCCGAGCAAGGAAACATTTGGGCATTTTTTTTAATTAACTTTTTTCTCCCTCCTCCTGCCCTGCTCCTTGAAATTCACAGCGTTCGTTGGCAAGTCTGGTAATTATCAATCATTAACAGCGTCAGCTTTCCTCCAAGTGCCATCAGCAGAGCCCTCTCCCAATGTCACACGTGCCAGGGGGGGGAAGATCCTTCCCTGGCTGTCCCTGCAGTGATTTCTCCCAGGCTGGAGCCATTTCCCTGCTCCAAAACAAAAACACACCTGGGGAGAAGCTGTGCTGCATGTGGGTAAATACCATGGCAAGATGTGGAGTGGGATGAATGAAAATGTCTGCCTGATCCATGGAGGGTTTGATTTGACCCAGGAGGAATGAATGAACACGGAGCACTCCGAGCCTGGAATGTCCGAGGCGTAATCGAATTTCTCAATGTAGTCAACCAGTTGAAATGTGCAAAATATGGACTCTGCTGGGAATCTGGCTGAGCTGTGTCTGATTAGCATGTGCAACTGTTCACTGGCAGGTTTTTGTGAGCATTTAGTCTCTGCTTTAAACAGAATCATCACCAGCTGGTTATTTTTTACTGTTATTAGGTTAGAAAATAGCACTGAGGTATACAACAGTAATCACAAAGCTATGATGCCAGGGAAAAAATAATCACGTTAAATTGACCTTCATGAATAAAGAGTGAGGTTCCATTTCGCCTCATTTCTGTTCATTTTAAAACCAGCATTAGCTTTTCTGGCACATAGTTTTTCATTGTTTGCTGAGCATGGCTCGATTAGAATGATTCACTGTCTTTAATATTAGTGATTATGGTCCATTTCAATTACACAATGTGTTGTAGTTTGTTGTATAACTCTCCTGCCATCTCTCTGTTGACTTCCTTTGAGGGAAGCAAAAGAAGAGAAGGAAATAGATGGTGAAAGTGGGAGCTGGGGAAGTGACCACCCTTTTCCTAAATGGAAATCTCAGTGGATGAGCAGCAATGTCTGTCATGTTTAAATATGGGGTTCCAAGCCCAGATGAAGTTACAGCCTCCAACCCATAAATTGAGATTCTGCCTGGCAGCCACTGATCCACCTGGTCCATGGATTTAAATAGAGAAAAATGAGCAAGGCAAGGAATGCTGCATGCTCTGAGCCTAGGGCTGGGATTAGGGCAGGATTTAGGAGATTTATACAAGTGACAGATTTAGGGTTTTTTGGACAACACGCCCAGAGACAGGGTGGGATTGTTGGGGTGTCCTGGGAAGGACCAGGAGCTGGGCTCCATGATCCTGGTGGGCTCCATAATCCTTGTGGGTCCCTTCCTACTCAGAATATTCTATTCTATTCTATTCTATTCTATTCTATTCTATTCTATTCTATTCTATTCTATTCTATTCCATTCCATTCTAGGGGACACACAACGATGAAAGACGAATTGAGCTTTATGTGGTACCCAAGTGCACTTAGGGAAGGTCCCCCAAGCTGCTCAGTGAGCCACCCTGAACTGTTCCAGCTCACCCCTGCCTGCCTGATCCTGGTGGCCAGACTCAGAGTTTCCTCAATTTTTTGCCAGCCAGAGTTGGAATGCAGAGAGAATACAGCATGGGCTTTCAAAACTGCTTTAATCTGAGTTTCGCCACAGACGTTCCAGAAATACAGAGCGATCTGTGAACAGTGGGTTTGGCAGAGTCACTGTTCAAGTGTTTTAATAGAGAGAGATGGTGCAATAGGGAGAGAGAGCTGCTGGAGAAGCTGCAAGAGCTCAGAAGGGAAAGGTGAATAACTGACCTGTGTTTTCAGGTGTTCCCCCAGGCATTAGGAGTCACCAATCATGTAAACCCTGAAGCATGTAGATCAATTCAGAGATGTAGAATCAAATTCTGAGATGTAGATCAAATTCAGAACCTTTTTCATTAAAAATATCCAATTACTTTCAACTAATTCACCATCCTTTACCTATAGAGGTATTTCCAATCAAAGTCAGGACTGTGTCCTCCATCAGAATTAAATCACCAAGGTTCCACTGAAAACAGTAATCACAAAAAAAGGAATAAGAGTCTGCTTCTCCCTTTTCCAGGGTGGAATATGTTGCATTTGAAACACCATTACAGGGCACTTGTTACTCATTCAAGCATGAGAATGTGAGTGACAGGGGAAAACATGCCCTCTTCATATTGCATCCTTCTTTTCACCTTTTGGTTTGGTTGTGCTCTCTCACTTGCCAAGGAAATTGCGTGTGTGTGGAAGAAAGGAGGAAGGAATTTGACACATTTAATGGACATTTATAAGGGCTGCAAAGCATTTATTATAGTAGCAAATGAATTAACTAATTATAGGTGACCATTAAATTGAGGCTGCACTTAGAGAAGAAATCCTGTAAAATTAGGTCAGTTTTATTCCACTGATCTGCTCTCTTGACCAAACCATGTTCCCAACCCTGTTGATGTAAATCCAGAGTAATTACTCTAACTTGGTGAAATTAGTCTCCTTGTTCTTTGGGGTAATCAAGAGCCCAATCTGGCTACTTCCACATGTTCCCATCCCAAATGCTGACTTCCCCAGGGAAAACAAGAGTTGTTCTCTTCATACCACACAGCCAATGAAGCTGTGGGCAAGGAGCTGCAGATAGCCTGTCTTTCTAATCAGCAATAAAGTTATCAATTATGTTCTAGCTGTAAAAGCTTAATTACTGAGGATTATGAAAGAGGCAGGAGAGCCCCAGTCCAATGAGCACATTCCAGATGGAGAATGCTGCACTGGACCTAAGGGGAAAAACAATGATGGTTTTAGTTTGGAAATTGCATCCAAAGACTACTGTGCAGGAAGAGCTCGTGGCATCAGGTGTCTTTGGTGTCTTTGCTCAGTTATCACAGCTCTTTACTGCAAGTGGTGATACATTATTCAGGCTGGAGCTCTCAACCAGCTACAGATTAGAAAGTGGAAACTGAAGATGCTTGGGATTTTAGGAAGTTTTGGATCAGGAGCTTTTACAAGAAATGCAGTGAATTTCTCTATTACTGAAACCAAAGAACCAACTCCAGCTGTAGTAAGTCCACAAGCCTTTGATGCAGAGGAGTTGCAGTAGGAACCACAGACTGCTGCTTTGCTCTCGTGGGTTGCAGGTGATATAAAAATCTCTTGCTGAATAAGAATCACTCAGTATGGTGGCTGGAAACAAAGCAAGGGGGTTGGCACAGAGGGGAGGGATCCTCTCATAGCAGCATTTTCTCTTTGGAGCTTTGCTCCCGTTTGGAGCAAGCCTGGCAAGGCCTTGCTCACACAGGTAGTCTCAGGCAGAGCCCTCAGGATGAGAGTGTGGTTATACCACTCCTTCCCTACTAAATACATAACAAAATGAGGTGATAAAAAGCACAATAAAAGCACATTCTAAAAAAAAAAAAAAAAAAATTAAAACAAAATCTGGAAAGAACGTGGCCAAAACACAAAGAGGAAGAGAAGAGCGTGGTTCTGTCTAAGACAGAGGATGTGAGCAGCAGGGAGGAGGGGAGAGAGAGAGTGAAATTATGAATGGGAATCAATAAATGTGGGTTTCACACAAGTTCTTCAGCTCCACAGGAGAAAAAACAAACCTATGGTTCTGAGCAGGAACACTTTGTCATGTCCCATGGCCAAAAGCCAGCAAAGCCTATGGAGCACTATTGATGGAAAGCCTTGGGAATGATCAGGAAAAGGAAAAGATGCAGAGGAGTTGTAGTAGGATTTCAGATCTGCCTCTGAAGTCAGCAGATCTCAGGCTTGGAGAGGGATATGTGCCTGCCATAAGGCCATGGAGTTGTTTCCTTTGGAGCAGGGCTGTCTATCCAGAAACAGAACTAAAGAGGGGATCAGTGAGGGGAGGGAAATACCCACCAGCTCTGATGGAAATCTATTTTTATCTCGTGAGAAATATCTTAATTTTCACTTATATTCCATGCCTGTAGCTAAGGGCCATTAAAACTAATAAAAGTAAATCATTTGTGACAGATCTTAAAAAACAGTTTCTGCAGAGCACCACACTCTCAAATGCTCATTAGAAATAGTGGTTTTCTTTTCGGAAGAATGCTTGCTGAATGTTTAAAACATGTTGCCTCCAACTTTTGACAACTAGCACAGGCTATGAGAAGCTTTGAAGCAAATGTTTGACATAAAAAAGATGGTCTGATGCTATATCAAATAAGATTGGGGAAGAAGCATCAAAGCAGAAGCATTAGGATGAAATGCAGTTGGAGGAAAGAAAATCAACATACTCATTTCTGATTTTACATTTTCTGGCATCAGTATAAACAACTGATTTGCATTTTCTGAGGACAGTACAATCAATTCTTAACAAATTAGCATTGAATGGAGTATCCTCCCCAAAATCCTTTCTAGTAACATAGGCCAAAGCCAGAAAAAAAAAAAAATCTTGGTTACACAGTGATGGTTCTCAGGAAGAAAAATTATTGTCTCTGACAATGGGAAGACACCTGTTGTCCTCCTCCAGCCTCCATCTTTAATGAAAACCAAGGATATCCCTGTATAACACAGTCTCATGGTTCATTCTGAGCCAAATCCCTGCTGGAAACCAACGAGACTGAAAAACCCCACCACAGTGTAAAATAACAAGCATGTCAAGCATCTTGGCTTAACTCCTTAGAGGGTTAGTGAAAGAAATGTTTCATTTGTTTTACATGGTATTTTTTTGTTAAATACACTTCAAAGTCTCTTGTAGATTGATCTAACCTGAGCAGTGTGATCTTAACCTCCAGAAGAGGGCTGAGCCACTGCCAGCCAACACTGGATTTCCTGCAATACCCCTCAGTCAGCTCAGCAAGGCTTCAGCTGCCAGTCCTGCTAAAAGGACAGTTGGAATAAAAAAAAGCCATGGAAGCCTTCAGAGAGGAAGGTGCAAAGCCAGGAATCACAGACAGTGTCCAGGCAGGGGTTTTCTGGAGAGATGCTCCTCAGATGCTCATTCCTGGCTCTGATTTCCTCAGATGCAGCAACACTTGGGGATGGCTCAGGAGAATTCACAGTCTCAAGCTGTGCCAAGGGAAATACAGGTTGGATATTAGGAAAAGTGTTTTTCATGGAAAGAGTCACAAAGTTCTGGAATGGCTGCCCAGGGAGGTGGTGGAGTGACCATCCCTGGGTGTGTTTAACAAAGCCTGGATGTGGCACTGGGTGCCACAGTTTATTTGAGCTGTTAGAGCATGGGTTGGACCCAATGATCTTGAAGGTCTCTTGCAACGTGATCATTCTGTGAATTCCAGAATGGCTTTGTTTAGCCACTGTAGTAATGTTTTAAAGGAGGGGTTTGAGTTGATTCCTGAAGTTGGGATTGTGAGAAATGGGCAGTAGGGTTTTCAGTGCCAAAGTCACAAGAGCACAGAAGAATAGTTTTGTATAGATGCAGGGAAGAGGATTCCACACACCAGCCTGGTCAGACACCGGCCTTGCAGCCCTGTGCAGTTGCAAACCAAGCCATTTACTTTGCACATTCAGTTCCAGGCATTCCATTCCAATTATACTCTGCACAGACCCCACTAATGCAGCCAAGCATCTTTAGAAGTCCTGCAATTTACGTTTCCCATCCATATTTTATTCCTCTCTTCGTTTGCCCGCAGTCCCTCTCCATCGCTCGATCAGTTTCCATGGTCATTCAAGTCGTAGGGGTGATTTGTTCAGGTAAAATGGAAAATTGAAATGGAACGGGTGCTGGATACAACCTCATCCACTTTTTCTATTTTGTCAAAGTGCTGTGGCTGCTCATTTTTTCATGGCCATGAGTTGAAATAAATTAAACTTCCCAGAGGCGAAACTTCTCTAAGATCAAATTGGAATATATTGATTAGGCTCTTTGAGGGCTGATGGATTGGACTCTTATGCTTTATAAACACATTTACCAACACGCTCTCAGAAAGAGTTGCTTAGCACTCGGCAAACTGATCGTGTTTATTTAAAACTGTGACAGTGGCCTACACCTGTAGCCCTCATTCTGGCCCATAAAGTCTCACTCACTGATTGATGGAGACAAGTTGAGCTGTCTGCCTGCCTGACTCCCAGGACTGGTCTCAAAGGTTGCCTGGCTGATGGAGTCCAGCATAATGCATCACTGTCAGGAAAACAACTTAGCATGTCATTGAGAAGATCTGATCAGCACGAGCCAGGAGGGAGGATGAAAGCAGTAAACTGGAAGAATTTTTGAGTGCTGATGGTGGCAAGGGGACAGGGAGCCCCAGAGCAAGAGAGTTTTGAAAGAGCATGTGTACTAATAGCTTTAGATGCATGACACTGGAGATGAATGAATGCAGTTACTGGCCAAAATGTCCAGATACAGGAGTCCCAGGAAACAAAGCTTGGATGTAATTCACTTGTATGAATAGCTGGGAATAAAATAATGGATTTCACCCAATTAGAGAGAAAGGTAGAACTGAGAGCTACATCCCATCAAGCAGCTCCAGCTCAGGAGCGATGCACAGTCCTGAACGACCCCAGCCTGCCTTGCATTTTCCAGCCTCAATCTGCAGCCACGATTTAGGAATTGTTTTCAGAATGAGAAATCTAAGGGAAACATAAGGTGAGGTTGGCAATGAAGGACAAAGATATGGAGCTAAGAACTGTGAACTGGAACTTCACCAGATGGAGATAAGGATTTGTGGAGATCATGTCAGGAAGTCTAATAGTCTGAGGAGAAAAATTACTTTTCTAATTTCTTACAAGAGAAAAAAAAAGGTTTTAACATAAAAGATATGATCTATTGCTGTATCAAAAAGCAGCAGCAAGAAAAAACAAAGCAGAAGCCTTTAAATGAAAGAAGGCATCTTGCTCCCATCACTCTCTCAAGGTATCTGTAGCGTTTCCAGCCTCGGTTGCTAGTCAGCATCAGAAAGTGTGGGTGGCACTTGAGTGCTTTTCTCCCAGTCTCTCATGGAATCTGCGTGGATTAGACCATGTGGGATGCCAACCTGCTCAGGCACATCTCAGTGACATCTAACAGGCTGTTTTCTGCCACAGCCCAGAGCAGCGTGGGAGAGAGCGTTAAAGGAACAGAAGTCAAAGAGCAGAATTTTGCCTTCAGGTTTCTGCCTGAAACAAACAACTTGACAGGGGGTGTGCCTTCCAAGAGAGAATAAGCAGCCACTCCAGAGAAACAGTGACGTATCTCATTTCCCCCAGTTCACCTGGTGCTACAAGCAGGATTTGTGGCTTGCTTTGGAATACTTGGGCTGCAGCCGGTGTGCAGAGACACTGCACTGGATGGTAGGAGAAATGTCTTCACTGTGAGGGTGGGGAGGCACAAAGAATTTCTGGGTGCCCCATTCCTGGAAGTGTTCAAGGCCAGGCTGGATGGAACACTGAGCAGCCTGCTCTAGTGGAAGGTGTCCCTGCCCATGGCAGGGGGTTGGGACAAGATGATCTTTAAAGTCCCTTCCGACCCAAACCATTCCATGATTCTGTGATAGGTGCACATGGAGCAAGTCCCTGAGGGATCAAGGCACAAGAAGTCAGTGTGGGAGAGTTTCAGCAGGTCAGCATCTCCCACACAGCCTAACAAAGTGTTTTCTGCTGTGTTATGATCTGAAGTGCTTCATTTCAGCCTAGCTTAGAATGACTCAAAGCCATACATTTTTCACCAACTGGCTTTATAGACTGTCTCCCTAAATCATGCATTTTGCTTTTTAAAATTTGCACCATCTTCCTTTGAGATTATTCCCCAGGCTAACAGCTCTGGAGACAACTTCTCAGCCTAACAGACTTTGGTCTTTTATTCCCGTTAGTTGGCCTAAATTTCCCCTTCACTTAATTCAAGCCAATTATTTCCAGTGATACCCACTGGAGCACCCTTAACATTTTCTTTTTTGCTTTATGGTATTTTAGCTCTTCAAAGGCTTGCAGACATTTGTCCTAATGGAGAGTGGATAGAGAGTTATCTGACATGTCGGGGAGGAGAGGTTGCTCTGTTCCAATTCCATTACAGCAGGAAACATGCTGGATATCAAAGGGAAATTTATGTAATGTATTCCTACATTGTTCACAATACAGCATCATGTTTTATGCAAGCAAGAGGAGCGTGAGGAGAGAGGGGAAGAAAACTCTGTTCAACTAGCAGAGAAATGACAATAAAACAACAAATAGGGAAGCAGCAGGAGCTAAACCACAGCTTTTATGGGCAGATCACTCAGTCACCATCATGAGTGAAAGGCATGGGGACATCTGAGGGTGGTGAGGACCAAGAGAATGATGCTCGGAGGGAGCAAAGGCTCTGGGGTGGATTTGGGGGTTGGTTACACACCATTCAGAGCTGTGCCATGACCTGGCCACATACAGGCACAGGGACAGAGGCAGGAAAAATCCCTGGCATGACAGAGCTGGCTCAGCCCAGCTCCCAGCATCACACAGCTCTCAGGAATAACCTGGGTGAGGTTTGGAATGGGCCAGATGAGGTGGAGCAGAGGATACAAATGCTGGGCCAGATGTGGCATTTGGTCCTGACATTTCCAGTCACAGACATGAGCTGGAAGCACAATAACACTGGGAACTGCACACACTTGATCCTCCAGCCTGTACTCACCACCTTCTCCCAGCTCTCCTCTTACCCTGCCCAAAAATAATTCTCTTAGCAGAAAGAGAAAATTTGGATATTTTCCTCCGAACTTTAGAGTCCCAAACAGCCACCTTGATGTCCAATGAAGGTAGAAGTGTTTCCTCTCCAGGAAAGTGACACAGCTCTGGGGGAGCCTGGTGTTCTGATTGCATCATTGATTTTCAGGTGAATTCTGATCAGTGGTGGCAAAGTAACAGGATGAAGCAACAGATATGAAGATATTGAGCACAGTAGGATGAAAACATGATAGGAAAAGTCAGAGGGAGAAGCTTGATTTTCTTTTTTGGGTCACCAGATCAGCTTCTGTTCATTACATTTCAAGTCCTCTGGTAGAACAAGATGTTAGTACCCTCTGCTAAAAAGCTGTTAATCTGATGGCCTAAAAACTAATATTCACCTTAATAAAACCTTTCTGATAAAGTTTTTCCTTGATGCAAGAGTTTGAAGGATTAACAAAAACCTCATAGGGTGAGAAGGTGATTCAGTTTAGGGAACCTGCCAGGAAATATAATTACTTTCCTTATTTTTTTTGTTGTTGAAAGAAACACACACACGCACACACATATATAAATAAGTGAACAGACTTTCAGAGACAAAAGAACATTTCCATTTTGCAGCAATGATCACAATGTAAAAAGGCTGCATCGCTATGGAAACGGCCCTAAGCCTCATCATATCTAATGGTGACTTTCTATAGAAGTCCTTGAAACATCTTTTGTTTCTTGCTTTGAAGTCAACGGAAATGGTTGAGTGCCAAGAAGAGGGCTATCAGCTCCAGATCTCCAATCAGGGGCCCGGGCTCAGCTCTGCAGGCTCGCTTAGAATAATTGCCACACACGAGTTAGCAAGGGGAGGAAAACAGGACCAAATATCCACATGCACATCTAAACACAGGTGGCTCAGGGAGAAAAATTTCCTCAACAAGTGGCAAAGACATCATTTCCATTGCCCAGGCAGGATCCTCAGCAGAGGGCTGCTTTACCAGCACTTAGAGCAGCTGGGCAGGGAGCTGGTCCTGCCTGTCCTTGCTGAGCCCACTTTTCCCTCGTGGCAGGGACACGTTGCTGTGGCAGCAGCTCTGGTGTGCCTGATTCAGGAATTAATGACCTAATTAGGAGCTCTGGAGAGGGGGAAAGGGAGGAGGGAGGGAAGAGGGGTTTTGCCACTGCTAAGGGGGTTTCTCTCTGTGTCTTGGTTTGGAAAGACAGGAAGGCAGGAGCCTCTCCTGAAATGGAGAATGTAAACCCTCCCCACCCCTCCCAATTGCTATAAATTTTAAATTAAGGGGCTCTCAGGCAAAAATATGGTAGCAGGAAATAACAGTTCTTTAATAGGGAAAAGAAAAAAATAAAAGGATAAAATAAACAATGCAGTGCACTAGAACAACATTGACGGAGTCAGAACCCAACCTGACACCCTGTGGGTCAGGGTGTTGGCACAGTCCCATTGGAAATGTGGCTCAGCCCTCCTGCAGTGTCAGGGCTGGTTCTGCTGGAGCAGGGGTCCTGTAGAGAAGGATGGATTCTGCCTCTGAAGATCCAGGGGAAGGAGAGGCAGCTGCTGTTCCTCTGGGGAATCCAGTGGAGAAGCTGTGCTGGTGTCTCCAAACCTCTGGATTATATCTGGGTAGCAATGCTTGGCTCCTCCCTCTGGGCTCACATCTCCCAATGGGATGCTGTAGTTCTTATCAGCCATGCAGGGACATTCAATGGCTGTTATCAGCAGATGTCCCCTCCCAGGGAGGTGTGAATGTGGTCACTCAAAGAGAGAGATAAGGCAAACTGCCCACTTGACAAAGGTGATCTGCCTTACAGATGGCAATTGAAAACATCTTGCATTGCAATCTTCAACACTGTTTGAGGGACTCTCTGAGGGTTCTGAGCAAAGGGTTCCCAGACCTTTTCAGCAGCTGATGGGGTTTGCAACTGCAGCAGCAGGGAAAGCAGGAAATGCCTCTAGAAATGTGGGCATCGTACTGCCTGCCCCAACACTTGGTTGTGTCCCAGGTGCCTTTTTGTCATGGATGACAGTGCCAGAGTGGGGGAAGAAGAGCCAAGACCAGCAGGACAACAAGGACAGGAGACAGTGGCTGGATCTTTTCAACACTGGTGGCCTGAGGTGAGGAGTCTCACTCTTGGAAAAAATAAGAGTAACAAAGATGAGGCTGAAAAGGGGAGCAGTGATCTCAGAAATATTGCTTGTTCTGGAGGACAAAGATAAAATAACAGTCAGCCCCAGCTTACCCCCATGGTTTGGTCTATCTGACCCTTTTCTTCTCTGTTCTCTTCTTCTGGTGTATTTTCTTGCAGAAATTAATTTTCCTTCAGACATTCAAATGCAAAGGATCCTGACCTGAGACCTTGTCACTAATAACTGCTCCTAAACCAGCCATCAGTAAAATGAGAGGGCTGTTTTCCCTTATTTGCTTTCTCCTCCCTTTTAAAAGAGGTTTATTTAAAAGAAAGAAAAGAGAATATTCTCTACATTCATATGAAATCCCATAAAATCAGCCCTTCGTATATATTTTAAAGTGGTGCATGTCTATAGAATATAGGTCTGCACATGATTTGTTTTTAACATATTTATATCCTCAAATCCAAATACTCAACGTCCCTCTGAAAAGTGCAAAAGAACTTCATCCATTAGATAAATTCCAGTTGCCAGCTCTTGGCTCAGATCCATGAAGGCTTTGGCATCCAAAAAACAAGGACTTAAATCTTAGAACCACACTTTAGTGGTGACTTTGCACAGAAATAATAATAATAAAGATGATGATGATGATGATGATGATGATGATAATAATAATAATAATATAGTAATGAAGACAGATGGAAAGGGGCAAGCAGCAGAGATGCTCCAGACAGTTGCCAGGTTGATTTTCTTTCAAGAAAGGAACAGATGCAAGATGCACCCACATGAAAGCGTTCCCTGATACCATCTCTGTGCATCAGCTGAACATGAACATTCCTCACCTGCCACTCGAGGTGCAGGGAATGGGCTCCTGCCTCACATCCATCCTGGTGATACCATCTCCCATGTGCTGTTCTGAAGCCTTCAAACACTTGGCAGGGAGTCCCAGCCCTTTCACTTCACAGGGAAGCCAGACTGTTTGCCAAGAAAAGGATTCAGAACTGGATAAACATTAAACAAATGCTTCAGGGAGATTTGTTTGTGATACACCTTTAGATTTTGCATTTGAACTTTCTGTGGAGGATTAAACTTTTGATGTGCCAGCCCCTTCTTCTCCCTCACTCTCCTCCTCCTCCTCTCCCAGTATCTCAGGCAGTGGTTGTGAGGCAGGAAGACAGGGAACTTAGAGGCAATTTCATCCCTCAAGGACTTCCCTTGGAGCAGGTTTGTTGTCAGGAGCAGCTGGGTCACCTTCACTCCCAGCAGGAATACCCCCAGTCCTCCAGAAACAGCCCAGACCTGCAGTTTCCCCTTGTCATGGGAGAGGATTGAAGGGTCAAAAGAAAGCTTAGCCTTCCCCTGACACGTGGGCAAGGCTGAAGCATCCCCTTGATCTTTCTCCAGGCATTCCTATGTGCAAACTGGATTTTATCAGAAGCACTTTTCATTCATGTCTTGCCCTATAGCAGTGCTGTGGCATAGAAGCAGGTTCAGGGCTGAGGTGCATTCTTTGAAATGTAACATTAATCATCTGTGCCCTCATCTTCCCATTTCTCTGTTTCTTTGCCTCAGCACCAAATTTCACCCATTTGGATGGAAGGGTAGAGTAAGCAAACATACATTCCCAGCTGTTGTGTGACAGAGCAGCAGCTGGATAGAGGAGGGAAAGATTTGGTTGCTGAGAGAGAGAAGTAATTGCTGCTCTTGGCAGGCATCAGAGACTCCCCACTGGCTGTCATACCCAAGATGCAAGTCCAGAGGAAGACCAGCTTTTTAAATCCTGATCATTCAGTTGCCAAGATTTTCCTGGTTTCTAACACAGGCCCTGGGTTTCTGACATGGAGGTGGCTTCTCTTGGCTGTGGAGGATATTCTGGGGCCTCTTAAAAGTCATAACCAAAATAGCAGAGCTGCCTGTGGGGCTGTTTGCTATTCACATCACATTTGCAGAAGGCCCAGACAGCAGTAGGGGAAAGATGGGAATAAATAGAGAGGATGGGAAAGGAGGGAAAATAGAAGCACTAATGTGTTTTCAGCTGGTGGGACTTTTTTTTTTTTTTTTTTTTTTGGTAGATGTTCTGTTCTCTCTCACCTTGATGCCTCATTTCACCTGCTCCCTGCCACAGGCGATTGGGCAGCGTGCACGGGGAAACAATGAACAAGAAATTACAATAACAAAGTGCGTCAGCAGCTGCCCAGCTCTGATCAGCTGTAGGATCTTTGGCAGCTGGGAGCTCCCATTTACACAGGGGGAAGGAGCTGCTGCACAAAACGCTCCTCTCACTGCCCTTGGCCAGTGAAAGGGTTGGAAACCAGGGACAGCCAGGCTGGTTCACCTTGGGATGTGCCCTGCCTGGTTCAGTTTTTGAGGCTGCCTGTGTTCCCTGGCTGAGCAGGAAGCGGGAGGATTGTTCAGAGTGTGTGCTGCTCGAGGGTTGGCTGCTTGAGGGCCCACAATGTAATTGGGAAATCAGTATTTATCCGCTTGTAGAGATTGCATTCTTTTTTAAAGGAGCTGTACCCCCTTTAAATAGCCCTCAAGTCGCTTCATTAGGGCTCCTGGGTTTTCCTTGGAGAAGAATTAAGAGTCAACTTAGGTTTGTTTCACAGGCCACCAGCTATCACCCAGCTTGGTTGGTTTTTCACCTCTCCTAACAAGTCACCCCACTCCTTTGCCACAGAGATGGGTTCATTCAATAATAGCTGCTCATAAGTAGCTCACTTGGGTTTTGGGATGGCAAACTTAAATTCATTTTTCTTGGTTTTTCTTGCTAGACCATGGTGCAATGAACAAGAAATTACAATAACAAAGTGCGTCAGCAGCTGCCCAGCTCTGATCAGCTGTAGGATCTTTGGCAGCTGGGAGCTCCCATTTACACAGGGGGAAGGAGCTGCTGCACAAAACGCTCCTCTCACTGCCCTTGGCCAGTGAAAGAGTTGGAAACCAGTGACAGCCAGGCTGGTTCACCTTGGGATGTGCCCTGCCTGGTTCAGTTTTTGAGGCTGCCTGTGTTCCCTGGCCGAGCAGGAAGCAGGAGGATTGTTCAGAGTGTGTGCTGCTCTGCAGGGGTTGGAGCAATCAGGGAATTGCAGCATCTGAGGCACGTGTGGTGAGCCTGGAGCTCGCTCACCTGGAGGACAGCAGAGTCCTGATGTCCCCATCCCTGTGTCACTGTGGGATAAAAGCCACCAGCCTTGTGCAGGCAGAGCTCCAAGTTCAGCAAAGCACCAGGAGAGCCAGTGCTGAGTGAGGGTGGAGCACTGTGAGCCCAGGGAGAGATCAGGTTCTGTTTGCATCCTCCACACCTGGCTCCTTCATCTGCAGGGGTTTTCTGCCCTGGGAAAGGGCAGGTGAATAAGCTGGGATCTGCCCCAGCCTTCATTTTCTTCCTTGGCATTACAAATATGATAAATATCAGCCATCCTAAGCTTCAAAAGTGATGGAGCAAAGGTGCCTCTCTGGGTGGGAAGCCAGATTCTGTCCCACCATTTCCTCCTTCCCTCCCCTCACAGTGCTGTCAGCTGAGGCACATCCCTTCCACCTCTGCTTTCATTTCCTGCCACAGCCCCCTGCTCTGGATAGTCACCAGTGGCAAGGGACAGGGCACCTTGGAGGCCATGGATTTCTGGTTAGAGTAAAGCCAGCCTTACCAGATCAGGTTGATTCTGAGACATCTGACTGGCTTCTTTTCCACTGTCTAGAAATCCTTGGTTTTTCCTACAGTGGGTTGACATCCAGGCAGCAAACACATCATGATCCCAAGAGATAGCTGGGTGCTGTTGGCCAACAGAGCACCCCTGGCTGCTGTTCAGATGGAGCCACCACACATGTTCAGACATTCAGCTTCTCCTGGTTCCAGTTCCCTTCCTGGACCTGCAGTAAGGAGGCCATGCTAGCTCGTAATTTGCCTGTCTTGGAAAGAAAAATGGGAATAAAATCCAGGAGGGATCAATGCAAGCACAGGGTCAATGCTCCTGTAAGTTCATGTCACCTCCCAGAGGAGTTTGGAGCCTGCCCACTCCCATGGCACCAAGGGAATTGGAACCTGGTACTCAATTCTGATGGAACAAGTGACAGCAGAGCCACCTCTAATAATCACCTCATTTGAAGCTCTTTTTAGGGATGGATTGGAAGAAGGATCCCTGTAATGAACAGGAAGCTGCGTCCCACTGGGGCACAGTGACATGGTGTCATGCAGAGGACACATTTCAGACACGTTGGGTTTGATCTCTGTAGGAAGTTTGTAAAATCAAACCCACAGGAGCCATGATTCATCTGCAAAGGTAAAATGAACGCCTCTGTCGCCTAACAGAGAATGTGAGCCAGCTCCCATTGGGAGTATTTCTGTTGCTTTTGATGGGGTTCAGAGCCAGTTTCATTTAACCTTGTATTAATTTAGAAATGGGGCTCTTTGGTCCCAGTTCTGATGCTCAGAACAAGTCTGCCATTCAGGTTATTGTGTTTTTTTGTCATTCCAAAGGCAATGGACAAACAGGTATAAGAGGACAAAAACATCTTGACACCCTGATCTGGAGGGAGAAAAGGTTCTGGATTTATCTATTTTCTTGGCATCAAAACCTGGTCCAGGGCTCACTTGGGTCAACAGAAAATTTCCTGTTTATTCCAGTGGGCTCTGAGTGAAGCTCTGAGGATGAATTTAATCATATTTGACATTAGCTGTCTAAAACCTGGTCAGCTCAAAGCCAGGCTGAGCAGCTGGACTCCTGTAAAAGCAGCTGCAAGGATAGGCACTTCTGGGACAATCCTTCTGATCCATCTTAAACACCACCATCGAGTGGGATGAAACACAGCCCTCTCCACTTGCTACAGACAGAGTGGAACTGTCTCAGAATAAGTCCCTAACTTTTATAAGGATTAAATCTGATGAGATCAATACCACCTAAATTGTTCCACGTGGGCCTTGGCAGTGCAGCAGAAAGCCCCGTCGACATCCAGAGAGATCTTTGACAGGAGAAGAACTAATAAATGCAGAATTTGATCCTTTATTATTTCTTTTTTCTTTAGAAAGAGCGTTGCTATTCCTGCAGCTCCAACCAGAGCCTGGGTTTAATAAGACATGCTAATGTGTGTGGCTTCTGGGAGCTCTGCACTGAACCCATGTTGATAACAGGCTTAGCCTCAGAATTGATAAATCACAAGGGGGAGAAGAGATATGAAAATTCTTTTCAGCCCTTGCAAATGAAAAGAAGATGTGATTGTAGAATATGTTTGGGATGTATGAGTGAGGTTCCTATAATCAATCATCCTAAATAAACCATTTTACTTAGCATCTGTTTGAAGGCAGACAATCAGGCTAGGAATAGGTTTTCTCCATGTAAAAATGCTTACAGAGTCTTATATCTGAATTTCTCTATCTTTCTCTTTATATGAACCTTCATTTTATAGCATGTGAGTCTCTGGCAGTTTTCAGAGAGGTTTTAGGCATTATATCTGAAAGTAATGCTGCTTGCATTTTACCCATAGTGCAAGCAGCCTTGTTCAAAAGCAAACAAGACACGTATGGCAGAACAATACAAATAAAACCCAGCACTCTCCCAGCCCAGCTGGCATCAGTCACAGGAGCAGCTTTCCTGTACTGGCTCCCTGGATGGCTTTTCTTATCCTCATAAACTGCAATGAGTGTCCCACTTTAAGATGTTTTTTGAAAGGAAATTCCTCAGTTTGGTAAATTTCTACTGCTGTAGAGGGATTATTGGTGTTTTATTTTGAGTTAATATCAGGAAATTATTGGTCAAGTAAAACAACTCCAAAACCCAAATAAACCCAATAACATTTCTCCCATAGTCCCAGTGTCACAGGGTAGGAATAGGCTGCTGGAGTTTGTTCTGTGCCTTTCCTTTGGGACAGTCACAGACACTATTTGTGTCACTCCTGATGTTTGACAAACCCACTCACAGCTGTCCTACAAGGCACATCCCAAACTCCACCCCAGACAGCTCATTCCAGCCTCCCTGTCCTTCCTATGAGAAAAAAAGAAATTCCCTTATGGGAATGTTGGGGGTTTCAGCAAACAATACAACTTTTTTCCCCCTATCCATTGGTTTAACTGCGATTTCAGTTTTTTCAGCTTCCAACTGGATACCTGGGTATAAATGATACAAATACAAATGATACAAATGATCAGAATCAGGACCAGGATGCCTGGGATGGGAAGAGCTGCCTTCATCTTTTATGGAGATCTGGGTCTGATACATTTCTCCCTCATCCCTTTGCCCAAGTCCTCATTTCTTCTTTTTCCCCCTTTTTTCTCCTCTTCTTGCTCATTACTGGTGCAAGCTTCTAATATGTAAAATATGAGGAATATATAGGTATACATTGCTGATAATTCCTGCCATGCACAGCAATGCCCTAAAGCCTCACCATTATTTAGTTCCAGGGAGCCTTTGTTCACCTGCAGGAATTTGCCTGGAAAGCTCTCACAGTCATTTTGTAGACTACCTGTGTTTTTCCTCATCATTTTCTGGCAAATTTCATCCTTTATTTGTTTTTCCATCCTGGGCAGGCTCTGTCAGAGCCTGGGAATCCCAGCCTTGCAAAGGGCTGGTGTAGGGTCACCTTGAGCACTTTGAACTCTCTGCCAGAAGCTCCCCCCATGTGAGGCACTTGATTCCATGATGATTTTTACCTTTTCTTTTTATATCTCTGATGTATTCTCAGTGCCCTTAGCATGCATACTTACCATTCCTTGAGTCTGATGTCTTAACATTTCCTGGTATTCTGTTGAGCCAGAAGACCAGACATCCTAAGGACCTCAGATTTGGAAGCTGCAAAACTGTGCACTACCTCAAGAAACCAAGATCCTCTATAAAACACATCCTATAAACTAAGAAAAAACCCATCTAGGGGGAATACATTGGGATAGGGGTGTGGCAGCAGCTCTCTGGCCACAGAAGGCAGGCACAGATTCGCCCAGGATTTTCCTGGGAAGCTGTGAGAAAGCTCAGAGAAAGAATTAAAACAATTCTTATCTTCCCTTGCTGCACCTGTTGGGGCGCACATGTGGAATGTGTTATGGAGATTGCTTGCCAAAGGGTGGTTTCTTAATTGGACACTGGTGATGGTGTTTTGATGGATTGACCAGTCAGGTCAAAGCTGTACTGGACTGTCTGGAAGGGTTAGAGGTTTCTTATTAAAACAGTATAATATAGTGTAGTGGAACAAAGCAATGGTTCAGCCTTCTGCTATCATGGAGTCAGTGCTAATTATTACCCAGCTGGGGGCCTGCTACCACACAGGGGGATGTCATGCTGTTAATTCAAGCCTCTCATTGGGACATCTTTGTTAGATATGCTAATTTGCAACGTCTATAAAATTGTATGCACAATCTATCACATGTGCGTTTTGGTGTGGTCCACCTTGACTGACTGTAAAAATAAAAATCCTAATTAAATACTGAGGTAAAAGCCCTTTATGCCTTGTGTCTGGCTCTTAATTTTAAGACCAAGAGAAAGGCATTGTCACTGTTTAGTAAGATATAGACTCAACACAAGGCTGATTGGCATGGAGAGCCATTTACTTCAGACTGCTCTTTCATACACTGTTCCCATCCAGGTGGGCTTGATTGGTCATTTAGTTAATACATTTCACCTGAATGGATAATTAACAAGATGCCCTTTTATAAACACTCTTTGAGAATAACAAGAAAACAGATATTAGGGACAACAACACCTGCAGGTAGTTTTTCAATAATAAGCTATCATTGTTTATCTCCAGCTTCCTAAAGTCTCCCTGGCCAATTCTGGGAAAACTTATCTAGTTTTGTGCCTCTCTGACCAGGCTGTCACATCCACAAGGCATCACCCTGCCATGATGGGATTTCAGTTGTGCTGATGCTCCCCCAAATTTTGGAGCCGTGTTTGTGCACATCTCATTTGGCTCAAGTTCATCCTCTGGCCTGGCTGTAACCTCACACCCAATAACCCAACAGTTCACAGCCCCCCCCCAGGCTGGTTTATTTGTTGTGTTTGCTCACATCCAGCACAATCCCTGCACAGCAGGAGTGTGAAGGCATCCAGGCAGCTGCTCTTGCTGACAGACACCCAGCTCCGACTGTGCTCAGCTCAGAGCCATCCCACCAGTGGAAAGGAGCAGCCAGGAGCTGCCAGGAAGCTCCACAAGATGCTGCTGCTGAGTCCAAGTTTCTCCCACAGGCAGCTTTGAAGGTGACTTTTTGCTCCTCTGGTTGCACTCAATATCTCCCCTTTCCCATCCCTGTGAGGGTGCTGTGGCCACACTGAGGTGCCCCTGCCCTCACCCCTGCCCTGCTCACAGCCAGCACATCCCCAACGGCTGCTTTGCAAGTACAAGCATTTGACATTTTCTCTTTGCAAAGCATGTGTAAAACCAGCCCTGTGAATTACACAAAACAGGCCAGAATTTGATCACAAAACCTGATTAAAGGAGCTGCATGAAAGAGCAGCATATATTGTATGCAAACAGGAAAAGCAGCTTCCCATTCAGCCTTCATGCTCAAGAGAGATTATTGTCTGACATCTCTGCAGTCTCCTCCTTTCTTTCTGTGCAATGAAAAGGCCAATATAAACACATCCTGGAAATATTTATGATTTTTCAAGAGAATCAAAGTTTTTTTTAGGCTTCAACTCCAACCAGAAGTGCCTCCGAATTGGTAGTGAACAGAAGAGTATCATCAATGAAACAGAAAAGAGGGTAAATTTAAAACTTATATGATTTGCATTTATACAAAAGCACATGGAACTGAGTGCTAAAGATGTGAGTGAGTAAGATTCAGATAAGAAATGGAGATTGTGAGAACAGAAGCTCTTCAGCAGCCAACCCTCCCCACAATGTTCAAAGGGATTCATTCAAGGACACAAAGCAGCTCCTCACCATGAGGGAGCTGTGAGCCTCCCTCCCCTGTGCTGCCTTATTCCAGAATCACCACTGAGGCTTTGCAGCCGTGCTCCTGCTGATGAAATCCTTCCCTGGGACCAGGAGCTGCTGCTGTGGGGTCCAGGGAGGGGACAGTGCAGTGCTGTGGCACCAGCAGGGCTCTCCTGTGCCTCTCCCCAGCCCCCAGAGCTCAGAATGCAGAGCCACCCCAGCACAAATCCCACTGTGCAGCTCCAGAGTGGAGGGATGCTCTGGCACACAGCTCAGATTTCCTTGCTGGCAGCTCCTGGCATCTTCCTTTCCCCCCGTGGAGCGGAGCTGACACTTTCCCTGGGTGGGATCATGGGGATCCACCCCTCTGCAGAGCAGGGGTCACCCCTGTGGTGAGTGGCAGGCTCAGCATCCTCGCCGTGCTCAGCCTCACTGGTGCTGCACAGACAGAGCTGAAAAGCACCGCAGGGAGCCCGGCACTGCTCACACTTCACTCAGCAAAGCTGCTGCACGCAGGCAGTTCCTCCCCACAGCTTCAAACCAGGCCCAGGTTTACTTTACATCTCCTTCTCCTTCACTCCCAACACTGTGGTTGCTTGAGCAGAGAGGTTTTTCTCACTGCCCTCCCTCTGAGGCATGGGGATGCTGAGATCCCCTTGATTGCTTCTTTTTTTGCTGTCCCTGTCCCTCTGTGGGAGCTGCTGGGGGCTGGTGGCAGCTCTGGGGATGGGATGCCATTCTATCAGATGGGATAGGACACAGGCAGTCCAGGGGTGACAAAAGTTAGGAAAATATGGGCTCCCTTCCTTGCCTTATGCTGTACAGTTGGTGCAAAGGTGTTTTGGACTTGGCTCTAAGCCTGGACATTGGTTTTAAGGGGTTGCTGAGCATTCACTGACATCCTCCACGAGGGGTAAAGCTTCAGTGCAGTCCCCATCTGTGAATGCTTTTCACTGCTGCTAAAATAACTTAATCTACCTGCTGCATTTGCTAGGCATCTGTCACCCCAGGATCTGAGTGCTGCTATGGAATTACCCACCAGACACAGGAAATACAGAGACAAATCTAGTGCTGGGTCCCCACAAACAGCCTGAGACAAGTACTGAGCTCTTCCAGCCTTTATTTCACCAGGCACTTCACTGGTGAGCATGAAAAGCTGGAGTAAAGCATGAGGGAAGAGGAAGATGGGAAAATTGATGGAGTGGGAGGGAGCTTGATCCCAGTTGCCATGAGCTCCTCCACCAGCCCCACCCCAGCTCCCCCATCCTCTCCAGCACCCTGGCTGCTGGCTGCACACCCAAGCCTCTGCATTCAGTGGGTTTATGGGGGTGGGATAGAAAAGATCCCATTGTTTAAAGTCACTTTTTTCTCAAAAATGGAAATCTCAAGGCTATATTTGTTTAGCAGCCTCGTTCTGCAAGTTGTGTGACAGCAGGAAGAGGTTGGCTGTGTGAAACCATCAGCAGCACTACCTGGAGCTTGGATCCAGCCCTATTTTTCCAAGTACTGAGACAATAAAGAGGTGGAAAACAAAAGAACTGATTCCCCAAAGTGAAGCCAAATCCATCTCCTTGGGAGGAAAACTGAGCCTCAGAGACAGTCTCCAGAGGTTCTTCATAAGCCCTTGTCCCACTGGAGTGTGAGTGCAGTGGATTCCCTCGGGCACAAGGTTTCAGCCAAAGTGGGGTTTTTCTTTTTGACTTAAATAATCTTGGCTGACAGATGCAAGTTTTTTCAAGAAGTCATTTCCAGGTGACTAAGCCCAGTCCTGGGTCTGCTTCTAAGCTTTGCTTCGAGACTCCTTACTGGCAGAGCATGATGGAAAAAATCTCGACTGGGTCTCAGAATCCCCACACATTTGGTCACAGTTTCTGGGACTAGGTCAGATCTGTAGCCTGTCAAAAGGATGATGAAGAAATTGGTGCACAAGGGAGCTGTGCAGCTGCAGCCAGGCCAGATTCAATGCCCCTCCCAGGCCTTGCTCATGTTCAGTGATCACTTGTGGGGGATTTCTGGACACCAGCCACAGCTGGAATGATGAGAAATCCCAGATTTTGATAGAAGCGTGCAGGGGTTTTGTGAGCAAAGTAAATATGTCATGGTTAAAGCAACAGGCCACTGGCCTGCTCGGAATACCCAGCAGAACAAAGCAGAAGGGCAGCTTGATTTTTATATCTTAAATAAATAAACCTTTCTGATCCTTCAGGCAGAGCCTGTGATTCTGCAATGTATCCTTGTGAGCTGTTGCTTTACTGTAAATATCCTTTGCTATATTAAATCATACATCACTTCCCAGTGCAGCTAATTTTCCATTCACACTGATGCTCGTGGGCAATATCCTCCTGCCCTGATGTCCCATAAAGCACCCAAGCAGCATCCCTCAGTCACGTCTCATTTGCATACTCCCAGAAGCTCTGGGTGAGCATCTCAGCCAAAGGAAGGAAAATGAAATATTTACTTTTTTGTTTCCACATGCCAGTACTGAAAAGATATTGATGTGGTGAGGATGGGACATTAAAATCAAAATTATGTTGGGAATAAAAAGCGAGGCATAAATTAGCACTGTTTGCCTCATCTCTGTTTTAAGAGAGTTTGCATTACCCCGGTGCCATATAACATGCCAGGGATATTTGGGGAAATCTGCAGCACTGTATTTCAAGAAAGCTTTGGAGCCAAGATGACGTTTCTAAAGGCCACAGCAAAATTAATGAATGGCCACCAAAAAGTCTTTGTCAAGGGCTGGCTGTGGAGGTGCCATGTGAGAAAGTGGAGAGGAGAGCAGAGCAGATCCTGACAGTCTGTCAAGGCAAAAGAAGATCAGCAAGAGGGGAAATGCTTTTTATGCTTCCCTGCTGGTGCTGTCCTTCAGCTGCTCATTTTCTCCTCTCTCACTGTCTATCTTGGTGCTGTTTCCAGGGAATTTCTGCCACCATCTTGCAAACCTTGCACTTGGCTTGACACAAAGGTTTTGGGTTGTCTGCATCCACCCCAAAATATGAGTTGGACATTGTGTGTGACGCCAACGTGTCCTTGGTTAATCAGTCAGTGCAGTTGAACACCTCATGGCCCAGGAGGTGACTCCCCCATCAGAGCAGTTCATGGCCCTGTCTGCCAGCTGTGCTTCTTCAGCCACGGTCCAAATCAGCTGCCACTGAGGGCATCATCCTCCCTGAACCCCCAGAAACATTGGGACAAAAAGGTGAAAGAAATCTGTTGTGTCATCAAATCCAGTTCTTTGTCTTCTCAGGCAGTCACACAGAGAATCCTGATCTGAAACAGATTGAACACCAACTTACAGAGAGCTGAATTCCTGTCCCCTTTCCCTTATTCCAGGAGTTACTCCACTCCTCCTCATAATTCTCTTAGTGTTTGGTCCACCTGTGACATTTTATATCCAGGAACTACTGTGCTACTAATGCTGCTTAACCTAAACAGCTTTTCACTCTCCTGTATTTTTATACCTTTCCCATTTTACTCTGAGGATGCAATCACTTTTGCTTTCTGGTTCACTGAATTCCCTCCATCATCAATTCCTAGGAGGAAACATAACCAGCATAACTGGAAAATATATATTTAAAAAAAAAAAAACAAACTAAAAACCCCATACATATCTCCATAGGGAGGAATGAAAAGTCTCCATTTCATAGCTCTCCTTGCAAGATAATGGAGGATAAAGATGTGTCCTGGAAGCCCACAGTTCATACAAGGACTGGCTCACCTGCTCTTGTACAGACAATACAGTAAAAAAAGCCCTTGGCCAAACATCAGCCCACAATGGCAAGGAAAGGGAGAAAAACTGGGAAAAAACCCACCCAAAAATTCATGAAGCAGAAGATGGCATGGAAACACTCGTGCTCAGTGTGACAGATGGAGGGAGCAGCCCTGATCAGAGGCTCACTCCTGCAGCTGGGCTCTCTGAAGCTGGAGGGGGGCTGAGGAAGTTAATGGACCTGCTCGCACATGTAAAGACTCTTGGATGAAACCATCAATTTTCTATAGGTCACTGGGACCAGGCACAGCTTCAGAAGCAACGAGAGAGCAGAGAAGTAGAGCTATTAGCACAAAACCTGTCACTTTTTTATTAAATCAGAACTCGTGCCAGAGGGCTGAAAAGTGGCCAGTGTTGTATCCATCCTTAAATAAAGGTGGAGAAGGGGGTGAAGGAATTACAGGCTGGCAAACCTTGCTTCAATTGAAGAAAAGATAAGAGGGAAACCATTGAAGACAGAGTTACAATGTCCCCAAATGCTTGGGACAAACCAGCATGGAGGCTGCTTCAGTAAATCAGGATGATAATTTTAATGCATTTCAAAATGTTAGCAAAAATAATGGATATCTCTGGACAAGCTGAGGCGAATTATTTAGGTATTCAAAAGATTTTTTTTTTGAGAGGAGCCCTCACAAGGAGCTATTAAGGATAGCTTAGTGGGTTACCTTGATTGAGGTAAGAGGCAAAAGTTCTTTCATGGATTGAAAACAAACTGTGACATAAAAATCAAAGAGCTGTAATAAAAAGTCCAGTTCTCAGCATGGAAAGAGGTTAATAGTGGCAGGTGCTCCAGGGGCTGCTCCCAGGACAAGCATTGTTAAAGAGGTGTTTCAAGAGCCTGAGGATGTGGCAGAAGAAGGGCAACATTTGTTCAAAGAACAAAATTTCCTCTCTCCCCCATCTCCTTTTTGGGTCACTCAGGTCTGGGGAAGATGGCAAGAAATTAATTTAAGAGAAACCTCAGGGAAAGATGCAAGTGGGCAAAAAAACCTCCTGCCAAGGATTGCACACACAACAAGAGGCTTTGGGAAGAGCAATTGGAATAGTTCACAACCAAATGAATTGTGTCGTCTCTGAGATGAAAGAAGATGTTGGCTGCTGTGGGGAGTCCAGCACAAGATCCGTGTTCAATGCACAGTGATCTTCAAAGGGCTGGATGAAATGTAAAGCTGTTTGGAGAGATATTGTATTTCCTCCCTTGTTTTCTAACAGCAGCTGCATGTTTTTGCCCTGGGAAACATCATCACGT
Organism: Agelaius tricolor; assembly: GCF_023055355.1. Classification (NCBI taxonomy): domain Eukaryota; kingdom Metazoa; phylum Chordata; class Aves; order Passeriformes; family Icteridae; genus Agelaius; species Agelaius tricolor. The sequence goes on along the minus strand of NW_027269297.1, from coordinate 1,212,907 downwards.
GGGAGCAGCAACGTAAGGAAAGCATTGTAGAAAGAGAGAAGGGCCAAAGGAGGTAAGGGAAAGAAAGGATTTCTGAAGATATGGGGGGAGGTTTAGTCATCCATAGGAAAAATGTCAACACCAGCGTGCCATGCTCTTGCAAGGGCATCCAGATGGTGAAAGTGCAGAAGAAAGAAAAGGTAAAGAATTGAAAAGTGCTCTTGTTGTTTTCGTTTGGGTTTTTTGTTGTTGTTGTTTGTTGGTTTGGTTTTTATTATTTTTGTTTTGTTTATGTGAAAGCAAATAGGTTGAAATCCCAGAGAAGTCAGCTGAACTGTGTGTGAGTGAGCACCTGGGTTCAACAGCTCAAGAATAAAGATATTCAGGTCAATCAGCTGCTCTGTTTGTCCTTTTCAACATTAAATGGAGAAAAGGTCACTTGAGAAAATTAAGAAGAAAACAGAGTAAATAAAAGAAAACAATTTTCCTTTTTAAACATAACTAACCTGTGCCATTTCCAGCTGCTTGTTAGCTTGGAGGCAAAGAACAACAAGAGTTTCCTGAATTTCTCTGAGGAGGAAAGCACGGGCAGCAATGACAACCTGAAACCTCAGAACAGTGGGCACATAAAGTCACTTCTCATTTTGTTACTTCTGGACCCACAGCATGGAAATGGGACAATGCTTCCCTTGGAGGGGACACATCCAGGTCCAAAGACTTGGGATAGCAGGGAGATTGGGAAGGAAATTCAGGTGATTCAAAGAGATGAAGTACCCTAAGGTGCACTTCAAAACAGAGCCAAAATTGACCTGTAGTTCATGCAGGGGCCATAGGATCCATGTAACCCCAATAACCCTTACAGCCTCTATAACCCTTATAACACAAATAACCTGTATAACCCACATAACCTGAATAATCCATATGACCCATAAAACCCCTTTAGCCCATATAACCCACGTAACCCAAATAACCCCTGCAGTCTATATAACCTTTATAACACAAATAACCCAAATAATTAATATAACCCCTATAACTTCTATGGCCCATATAACCCAAATAACCCCTGCAGTCTATATAACCCTTATAACACAAATAACCCAAATAATTAATATAACCCCTATAACTTCTATGGCCCATATAACCCAAATAACCCCTGCAGTCTATAGAACCCTTATAACCCAAATAACCCAAATAATCCATATAATCCTTGTAAATTCTATACTCCATATAACCCAAATAACCCCTGCAGTCTATGTAACCCTTATAACCCAAATAACCCAAATAATTAATATAACCCCTATAACTTCTATGGCCCATATAACCCAAATAACCCCTGTAGTCTATATAACCCTTATAACACAAATAACCCATATAAATGAAATAATCCATACAATCCCTATAACCTCTATAGCCCAGGTAACCCAAATTACATCTCTGGCCCATATAACCCCTATACCCCATATAACCCACATAACCTCTGTAGCCTATATAACCCACAAATCCCATATAAAACCTCTAACCCAAATAACTTCCCCACCTTCTAGCTCTGGTCCAAACATCCCTTGTGTGCTCCAGATCACCATTTTAACAGGAGATGCTGTCCTGAGGGATTTGTATCAATGAAGGAGCACTTGTGATGTGAACTTTTAGAATTAATTTATCAACCATGAGATTTAAGGTCTTTGAAAGCCTATCAGAGACCCGGCTGCCCAACAGAGTTAGAAATCAGATCTGAGATGTGGTGTTGCACAGCCCTTCTCCATGGGCTTCCCAATTCCACCACCTCCCTTGTCCCTCCTCCTCCTCCTCCAGACTTTTAATCTGACATGGGGAAAGTCTTAAAAGCTCCTTTGAGCAAGGACAGTCAGAAACAGCAAGAGAGTGACTCTAACTTGCCTTTCTGACACTAATGGGGGAAGAATTCCTGCATATTTGCAGCCTGGATCACAGAGATTTTCTCTTTCTCCAGCTTCTTCCACAAAAAATCCCCAAGCTTTTCACAAATATTAAAAGTGGGATTCTTAGCCCCTTGCTCCTGATGAGCAATTCTTTGTTCAATGTGAAATGCACTCAAGTCGATGGGATTGCTCATGGAAGAAACACTCCTGACTGTAAGTGCAGATATCCCAATACCATTTATTAATTTTGCTTTACGGTGCATTTGTGAGGCTTAACAGATGGGAATATTGACATTAGAAGTTCATGGGATTGGCTCAAGGTCAGAAAGTGACAGGGCTGGGAACTTGGCCAAAGCCTTGATTTTCTTTTCTCTCGTTTCAGTCGCGAGATTTAAAAATATGGAAACCAGCAGCACCAGCAAGTCTGGAACTCTTCAGTCTGCAGGAAGGAGCTGCCAGATTGAAGGAACAGGCAAGGCAATCAGGCTGAGCATGGGGAGGATGTGGAGCAAAGTTAAATATATTGAGGAGCTGGGAAAAGGGAGGAAAGTCACCTGCTGATTTTTTACTTATTTCACCCCCAACACTTAAAAAAAGAATGGTCTTGGGATGATTGTCAGGGTACTGAGTTCTTCTGTTTGCTTGCTTAAAATCTGTATTTTAGAACAAATATTTGTTTTTAAAGCCTCTAAAGGGATGGAAGGATCTCTTTGTTCCTATCAGAAGACTTCACTATGGCGTTTGACCCTTCTAGGCTGAAAATAGGGACAAATCTGTGTTTGACTCTGGACAATCACCCTTTTGTGGGGGTCTGCACAAGCCTAAGACTTCCCTAGGATCCACAAAGGCTCCCTGTGATATCTTTTGGTTCAAGAGGGAACCACTTTCTCATGCTCACTCCTCCCTCATCTCTCACCTTTCCCTCTCCATTTCTCTCTTCTAGCAGGATAAAAACCAAACCTCTCAAAGAACGCTTTTTCCCCACCCCTCAAAGGCTTTCTCACACCTGCCTTGATACTGCAGCCACCACTTCCATCCTGCAACATCTCCTTCCTAAATGGTTTGGGAACTCTATAGCACCTGCTCAAACAGCTGCTCTGGGGTGGCAAGGACAGATAATTAGCACCATTTTTCTAATGACCAATTTGTAGCTGATGAGGCAAAGCAAACAGAGTAAGGGTGGTGTCCATGAGCCCTCAGTGGAGCCATGGCTGCAGGAACTGCCCCAGATGAGCCATCCTTTCATCTCCAACTCACCAGGCTCCTGCTGAAACCTTCATCCTGCCCGTGTGAGACCTGGGAGGTCCCTGCTTCCATCCTGTGCCAGGCTTTCCTCTTGTCTCCAGTGGCACGAGGGCCAGGTTGTCATTTCATCGAGCAGCAGTGAACAGAAGGACCCAAATGTAGCTGAGACAAATCCTCAATCTGGCATTAATCACCTGCTTGGAGCTGGCGGCAGGCAGTGACATTTTCTCAGTGGCACACAACCAGACATCTGCTGAACGAGCCAGCAGCTCGATCCAAGGGGAGGTGGATGCCTTTTTGTCTCCTCCCTGTAGGAAAGGAAAGGTCGTGGCAGTCCCAGGGAAGCAGGGAAGGAAAGGTTATCCATGGAGTCAGGGTCCCTGGGCAGCCAGGGGTCACTTGGTGGGGAGCCCAGCGCCTCCATGAGCAGCCCTCAGCACACGTGGGGGTGAACCTGTGTCACCTCAGAAGCTGTTGGGAGAATTAGAATTAAATAGAGAAGTTTAAGAATGGCTCTCCAAAGGATGCAAATGTGGGGATTCACTCAGAGCAGGATCATGGAGACCACGAGACTGCTCACGAAGCTTCAGCGGCATCAGGGCTGTGAAGAGCAGGCTGGGGAGGAAATTCACCCCGAGAAGGAAACTCCATCCTGTGCTTCTGGTGATGGATTCTGAAATGACCTCTCTGCTGCACTGTCAGATGCAAAATATGAATCCAATCGAACTATGGATCTGAGCCAGCACAGCAATTCACCTGGTTCTGAGGCTGCCCTGCAATATACATTTTTCTGAAATATAACACTGATCAAAAATAAAATAAGAATAGGCAGACAGATTTTCTATTGGAAAATGCTGATTTATTGGAACCAAGGTGTTTAATAGGGATACATTGATTTCTTAAAAAATTTTGAGGACTTTCATTAAAAGTTACAAGATGCAAGGTGGGACAAAGCAAGAAGCCAAATTTAACTCTTGAGTGTCATTTAAGCTGAGCCTGAAGAATAACATCTAAAGAAGGGTTTTAAAGGAGGGTTGGAAAAATGCTGATTTTTCTTTTCCTAATCCAGATCACTTCCTCTCACTTGCACATTGGCAAATTTGTAATCATATCACATTTGACACTTCTGTAGTAACTTCAGCTGAAAAGACATAGAAGGCTTCATCTTATGGAGGGCTACGAAGATGATGGAGAGACTGGAACATCTCTTGTGAGGAAAGGCTGGAGGAGCTGGGGCTGCTCAGCCTTGAGCAGAGACAGCTGAGAGGGGACCTCATTAATGTGTGTAAATACTTCAAGTGGGTGCCAAGAGCATGGCTGGGATCTGCTCCTTGGGGCCCAACTGTGGCACAAGAGGAATGGGCAGGAACTGATGCCCAGGAAGTTCCACCTGACCATGAGGAGGAACTTCCCTGTGCAGTGACCAAGGCCTGGACAGATTGTCCAGAGAGCTGCAGAGTCCCCCTCACTGGGGATATTCCAGAACCCTCTGCACACACTCCTGTGCCCTGTGCACTGGGATGGCTCCTCTGGAGCAGGGGGGTGGGACCAGATGGTCCCTCTGGTCCCTTCCAACCCAACCCATCTGTGAGTCTTACTTGTAGGAAAAAAAAAAACAAAAAAAACCAACAAAAGAGCACTGCAACTCTTATAAATCCTGTTTGCAGGTTGAAAGGCCCCTGTTGCTTTGAGGTGCTGTGCAGGTTTCTTACAACAAAAATGGGGGTGGCAGGTAGTGACAAAAAGTCTTTCCATCCTTGGGCTTTGCCCAAAATCAATATGGAGTGTCAGCCAGCCTGGCACCCCTTGCTAAAGAAGACTGTTTCATGTCAGCTCCTGTTTTTATATCATCCAGTCTTCATTTTGATTTTCAAGGGACGTTCCTGTTGATTATTTTTTTTAATCACAGATACATATCATGCCAAACGTCAGCCCCAGCCAAAGAAAACCTTTTTCCTGGCAGGGTTTGTGGATTTTTATCACTCTTGCTCTGTTGATCAGATTAGATAGGATGGGGCCAAGATTTCTCTTGGCTCTGGTACTTTCACATCATTCAGTGCACCGCTGGGAAGGGAGCATGAGGGACAGGATGCAGAGTGTGCCAGAGGAAAGCTGCTACCTCTAGGATGGCCTGAGAGGTTTTTAATGAAAATCAACACTGTCCCACAGGCTGGGTGCAACCCTAACAAACTCTAGGGAAGATTCTCTGTTTGCAGCATTCCTCCCTTCCATCAGGAGCTGGATAAAATGTGTAATACGGGCAGGGAAGCAGAAAAGGGTTTCTTTATGAGCAACCAACTTCAAGGAGCAGCAGAGGGAGGACGACCCAGTAGCTGGGAGCAACACTTTGTTGGACAGCTGGGCACAAAGGAGTGACAAATGTCACTGTGCATTTTGATTACGTGAGAGATTCGGGGACTTGGAAGGTTAAAACTTGGCTGGTACAAATTAAAATTTGGCTGCCACAACAGCATTGCCAGAGTCTGTTCTCAGGAGCAGTGGAAGCATTTCCTTGGTAGTTGCAGTTGGTCAAGACTTTGATGTTCTCTCTAATTTCCAAAAGGGTAAAATGGAGAGTCAGGCATCATTTAAAGCAAGATGAACCACAAACACATGAGAATGAGACCTCATATTCCCACTCATGAGCAACATATGAATAAGTAAGTGTGTGTATATGTAACTTACTTTATATATAGTTATATGTATAAAAAATATATATATTGGAATCAAAGAGGTGAAAACCTTGGATAGATTTCAGACTCCTGGCTGCTTTCCAACAACACTTGAGAAATACAGTACTAAATTTACATTGGTTTCAGTAATGCAAGACTAGAATTTGCCCCTGGAGATCCCATCTGCTCCTCACTTACATGAATCCCCCAAACTGGAGAACAGCAGGGCAGACATCCTATTAAATCACTGGTTTTATCACACCCATTCAGTTTTTTCCCCTGGATCAGATGATCTGCCAGGGCAGGATGCTGCATCATTTGCTTCATCAAAATGTACAAGGTGCTGTGCAGCAATCCAGGCAGCAGTGAGGCGTAGGCACAATGGCTGGTTCCTGAAGGATGCAGCCCCTGTAAAGCCTTAACTGCTGAGTTCCTGGGAGCTGACACACGCTGGGGCCTCTCCCTGATATCCAGGCATTAGCAAATTAACTATTCAGACTAGCTGGGGGTAGGCCAGGAAGTAGTTCAGAAGTTTTCTTGGATGTTAGTGGAGGGAGAATAAACTTGTGAAAAAGAAATGAGTCAGAGATGAGACTTGGCCAGGCTTCCACAGAAATGGGAAAATCAAAGACCAAGGTGGACACCTGCCAGGATCTGAAGGGCTGGAGAGGGACTTTCTACAATGTCTGGAGTGGACATTCTACAATGGACATTCTACAATGGCATGGAGTGACAGGGCAAGGACAAGGGGGAATGGCTTTCAGCTGAAGAAGGGCAGATTTATATTAAATACTGGGAAGAAATCCTCCCCTGTGAGGGTGGGCAGGCCCTGGCACAGGGTGCCCAGAGCAGCTGGGGCTGCCCCTGGATCCCTGGCAGTGCCCAAGGCCAGGCTGGACAGGGCTGGGAGCACCTGGGACAGTGGGAGGTGTCCCTGCCATGGCAGGGGTGGGATGGGGTGAGTTTTAAGGTTCCTTCCAATCCAAATGATTCAATGACTGACAATATTGATTCTGTGATCAATATGAGGCTCAGGTGACAGGAGCTCATTCAGGGGCCACACTGTTTCTTATACACTCTGCCTAAATAATTACTCATTTTATCCCTTGACTATTACAAGGGATCCCACAACATTTTCCAAACACTTAATTTAAACTATTAAAATACCGTGCACTTGGCACTATGCTCAGCCAAAGAGCAAAGCAGAAAGAACCAAAAAAAAAGAAAAATCATTGTCTCTGCATGTCCTGGTGAGGACACCTGTGAACCCAGGACAACACCACAGCAGAGCAGGGATGCACGGCGTGGTGGAGATGGAAAATACAGAGAGGGTGGGAAGCAAAGGATAATCCTTTAAAAGCGTGTCCCAACGGGGCCTTTTCCACGGCGCAGGAGCCGGGATGAAGGCGGGGAAGGAAGGAAGGCGGGGATGCGCCGGGCCGGCGATGCCGCCGCTGGGCTCACGGGGGCAGGTGCGATCCGCGGCTGCGGCTCCGCACGGACACCGCGCCCGCTCCGCTGCTCCCGCCGGCACCGAAAGGGGACCCAGCCTCCAGGCAAGGCCGCACCCGAGGGGAAAAGGCCACGGGGTTCTCTTTATGGATGGCCACATCCATACGAGTTACTTAGCATCATAGCCCAGCCCTCCCATAGCTGCGCGTGGCTCTCGAGCGGTGCCCAGCGAGGGTTAAATTTTCTTCCAGCATCTCCTTGCCAGTTTGATTCCTCCGTTCCGCTGAGGAATCACCTGAACAGGAACATTCCTCGCTGAACTGAGGACCCACCCTGCAGGAAGGGGGGGAGAGCAGGTCCATGGCACCCATGGCTGACACACCACAGGTGCTCCGAGGTCATATCATCTCCTGGCAAAATCCATAATATTGCCTGAAATAATCCAAAGGCAAAATAATCAGAAATACAACGTGTGAAGAGCTCAGAGTGTCTCCACCTAAGCCCAGCTCTGTTTCTTGTCCTACCACACGTTGATGTCTGACCTTGACCAAGTTGGTCGCCTTCTTCTTGTCTTCAATAAAATCTGCCTCGTAAAATCTGGATAATAGCATTAATCTTATCTACATCAGATGAAAGTTTTGATGCTTAATCAATAAAGATTTGTAAAAAGCTCTGAGATCCTCTTAAAAAAAAATGTCCACAAAAGGTTTCAGCATAAGCCAAGACTAATGAGTGACTGAGAGAGGCACAAGCTGCCCCATTGCCAGGTCGGTGCTGGCAGGGCTGGGTGCTGGAGCACTCAGGGAAAGGCAGCCATGGCCATGCCATAGGAAAAGAGAGACATTTTGGGTTCCAAAGAGCTCAGCTGGAAGTGGAAGCCAAGCTGGAAGTGCCAGCCTTGCACCAAGCATGGGCTTCTACTTTTGACAGGGTTTGGATCGGCTGCTTTGAATTTCTGACACACCAAAGACTATTTCTTTCCAAATTCACGTTTTACCCTACCTTTCCTTTCCTTTGCCCCCTCAGGCTCTGGCAGTTTGCTGTAGAGCCAAGTGAATTATTTCTTTGGCAGCATAAGAGTACCCCCAAAGCTTGATGCAGTGCTGGGAAATCACCAGAATATAACTTTATAAGAATATATAAATATTGTGTTTACCCAGGCACGTTTTGAGAGCTATCCCCAATTTTTTACCTTTGAAAATAACAAGAAACTGAAGGAAAGGAAAGACTTTCAGATCTCAAATCCAAGCAGAAAAAACATCTGCAGAGCAGAGAAAAGGTCTATTCTTATCATGTCTCTTGTCTGAGCAGAATTAGGAGATCTCAAGGCAGATACCAACCTGCTGAGAGCAATTTCAGCTCAGTCTGAGATGCTCTGCTGAATTTATACTGTAGAGAGCTTCTGATTAAAGCTATCTGAATTAAACCTCTTATTCCAAACCTTCCTTTGAGATGCCCATGTCTCCTGTGCCTGGGTGCCACCCCTGGAGTGGCAGTGGTCAGGGGTCAGTTGCCAGCCTTGGATGCCCATCAGGCAGGTCCCTCAGCTCAGGGACAATTTCCCTCTGCAATATTTCACTCCAATGGTTTTTTTGGAGGAGTAGGAACCAGGCAGGTGATGTCCTGTTCCTCAAACAAATGAGTCCTGGGTCTGTGCAACCTTCCTGCCAGCAGCCAGGGGAGCCCTGCATGCTCCAATTCCCAAAGATGAGCTGGGGATTCACATGTTACTTACTGAGGTATTACATGGAATTTTAATAGGCCTTTAACAGGACTCTTGTGAGTTCCACAGCTGATCCAAACAAGATCTCTGCTCCAAGGCCTAATCCCCTCCTAGCCTAAAAGGATCTCCTTCAGATAAATTGTTTTGTCTTCAGGCAGTGCTGCCGAGAGAGAGGAAGAAAGGGGTGGACAGAAAGAAGAGAAAGAGAGGCAAGTTTAAAGAAAAAAAGTTATCTGAAAAGGAAAAATGATGTTAATGCAGGTAGAAAATGCCAGAAAGATTTTTAAAAAAAGAAGTGTACAGCTTTTTTTTTTTTTTTAATCTCACTAGTTAGCACTTTATGTCAAAATCTCCTCATCTTAACAATCACTAGAACTGAGTGAATAATTTAAAAGGAATAATTTATTCAAAGAACATGGCATACTGATGCATATCCACATATTGTCTGAAGAGATCACAAAGTTCTCCAAATTTCATATGTTACTCAGATCTATTTGCCAGTTCCTGCAGCTGACAACTCTTTGCTTCCAGATACTTTGTGACTTAACCCATGAAAGGAAATAATTTATTCTAAGCACAGATTCCTTTTGTTTGTATACAAGCCCTCCAAAATCAATTGTTATTTCAGTAACCACTCAAGTTGTGCTGCTGTACAGCCAGGAGTGTCTCAGAAGGACTCTACTGCTTTTCTTCTCCCCAGAGGTTAAGTATCTGAATTTTGTGTGACTACATGCATGCACTTACTTGCCCATACAAAATTGAGCAAAGCAACTGCATTTCTCACCCACAGAGTTCTCAAACCCAGCCAAGGATTCAGACAAAATCTTGTTGTGGTGCTTAAAGATGGCACAAGTGTCAGTGTGCTGTAGGAGGTGGGCGGGCAGCAGAGATCTGTGCTCATGCTCCTTCTCTCTTTGTGGTTCTAACCCAGCCTGATGGGGCTGGTGCAGCAGCAGAGCAGCTGTTTGGGTGAACAGATGTCACTGCCACACTTCCCAGGGCTGAGGAGCTGGGAGCTTTGCTCTGGTGATCAGCCCTGTTGTCCAGACATCTTAGGCACAGCAGTGTCTGCACACACTGCAAATGAAGACACTTCAGTAAAGAGTTAGAAGGGCAATAGTGGACCTGAACCCAAATGAGAAGTCATGGATCTGAATAAAAATGCACATATGGCAGAGGTCTGGCCTGTCAATGATGTGCTGCACCCCTCACACTCAGGTTTTGTGGTCCCTGCTTTGCTTCTGGTGCCACAGGGGAACATCCCCAGCTGGTTCCCTCTCTGAGCCAGCCTTCCTGGAGGTGCAGCTCCAGCACATCAGAGCTGGCATTTCTGGGGCTTTTAGGACTGGCAAAATGCACAGATGACAACTTGGCATAAAGTTTAAACTCCCTTAGGGATCATTCACACATTAAAATAAAGTGAGACATCTTGGTTTGCTGGATTAACCCACTCACAGATCTGTGGCTGAAGGTTTAGTCTGTAGAAATAACCAAACTGAGTGCACTTGTCCAGAATTCTTCATACAGCAAGAAACCTCCAAATGAACCCACCTCAAATGAATACCAGTAGGGGAATTCAGGTCAAAAATAAGCTGAAAAGTTCCCTGGTGTCAGGAGAGGCATGATTTTTATTTGGCAGGCAGTGGAAGAAGAGAAGGTGAGAGCTTTGGGAACGGAGTGAGCTGAGTAGCAGATGGGCTTTTCATTAAGAGGAGTTCCAAAACTTCATGAAATCAGTCAGGGCTGTTTTTGACTGGCTTTGGTGGCCTTTGGAGGAGGCCCTGACTCAGGCACCCCGAGCTGCAGGGGTGAAATCCCCGCCTTGATCCGGGGTCTGGATGTGAACAAACACTTCTGCCACAGGGCTGCCAGGAATTTGGGCCTCATTTCTGAGTCTCTTTTTGTTCTGAGACTGGTTTGAGCTTTGAACTCCAGCCTCAGGGCACTGCATAGAGATAATGGATTTCCCTTCATCTGATAGATGGAGGTTGCTGCTCTTTTTCTGGCTGCTGTGGTATTTGGTAGCTGCAGTGTCCAACCATAATGTTTACAGATTGCAGCTCTGCTGTACCTGCCCAAAAAGACTGAAGGTGTTTTGGAGTGTTACTATGATCCTTGGGCTTGATTTTGTTCTTCTGGAACTAAAACCAGTTGTGAAACTAGCCCAGCTTCCTAAATAACCACATCTAAATTTAACTGAATTTATGAAAGTGCAGAAAAATCTCCATCATTGTCATGTTGTTCCCACTGGCATTTCTGAACAAAAATGGACTGACACTTTCTGTTTGGAAATTCCAGTTTATAGCACAAAAGCCCCAAGCTGGGATGAAGGTCAGCATTGGTGTGGAATGCAAAGCTTCATCTATCTTGATCATCCACAACCTATGTCCCCACTCAGTGCAGGTGGTTTTTGTTCATGGTAGTGGTTTAAAAGTTGAATTTTCAATTCACAATTTTGCTTTTCTTTAGAAGAATTTTCTAGAAATACACAAATGATTTCTCTGCTATCCTAATTAAGATGTCCCTTGATCTTCTCACTTCTTCACATTCTGTTGCCTCAAAGTAAACTTCTGTTAAAATGAGAGCAGCAACTCTGGAGGTGATCTTGGCCATTGGAGTGGATGAGGAAGGAAGGGAGCAGAAGAGGGAGGCTGAAAATAGACTGAGATGTCCCTGCTGCTGCAAGAGAACAATGTGCTTTGTCAGAAACATGGAGCTGTGTTCTATTTTCATGAGAGCCACGACCATCACAGACACTAGACTTGATTTTTTCTGACTTGCAGGAAGACTGGAAAATAAAGGAAACCCAAAAACCTCCCTTACCACAACACCACAGTAATTTCTTGGTGTAAAATAGTGTTTGAAAAGAAAATTAGCAATAGCAGCAGAGAGAGGTGGCCCACAGACCCTCCTGTTCATCCGTTGACTGAAAAGAGAAAAAAAGGAAAAAGAAAACCCTAACAAAAAGCCAATATAACATCCCCAAGCTGCCAACACATTCCACTAAGCATAATTTCTTGCCTGAAGTGAACACAAGATGGATATTCACTGCGTGTCATCACCTTCCCATCAGCCCTTCCCGTGTCTGGCAGAATGTCTCAGGGCCCAGGGACCAGGAGTGACACGTCCCAACAGCTGTTGTATCGATTTGAATTCCAAGTCAAGCTCTCTGTTACATACCTGATCCTACTGTAATATTAATTACAGAGCCTCCCTGGGCTCCAGCCCCACTCTGTCATCCGTTATCAAAGTGCAGCCACGCAAGTGGCTGTCACCTGCAATCCATTTTTCATTAACACGAGTGACCAGCCCCGTGTTCAGCATCTCCTGGCTTCTGGATGACATTGCTTAAACGCTGCCTGGTAGATCGTAAATCACTGCAGTGTTAAAAGAATCCCTACTCTGAGCAGCAGGGAGCTAATCTGTGGCTGCAGGTTTTTAATTGAGTAAAACAAACGAGGATGAAACCCTCTTTAGGTGCACTCCAGCCCTTTCCTCTGGATTCAAAGGAGCTGAAATTGTTCCCTCTGGGAGCATGTGATGGCTACTGAGGTGTAGGAATGTGCCCCCCATGGAGGGAGTGACCAAATTATCCTTTGTCTCCTTAAAAAAGGAAAAAAGCCCAGAAGTTTCTCTCCTCAATTAGGTAGAGAAACCTAATTTCTCATAAGACCTTGGGGACTTCACCTCAAATTTAAGGATAGTCAATTGTACGTAACCCAAAAAGTCCCACCTAAACAATTCACTAGGAAAAGAAGAGAACAAAGGAAATAATCACTTTTGTGAGGTGTTTTACCAGGAGCAAGAACCTCTTGCACCTAGATCAGTTTTTCTCTGTAAGGAGCTCAGTTATTTTGCCTTTTATTAAAACTTTTCTGTTTCCAACACCACCACAGAAGCCATCCTGCTGATTTTATGCCATCTGAGGTGGCTGGGCTGTCTCAGGTGTGATACAGATCTCTTATGAGACCTGGCTCCAAGAGACCCATAAACCAGTGAGGGAGGGTGAGATCAGCTGGGAGGGGACTCTTGGCAATAATCCTCCTTCTGTCCATCACCCCTGCCTGTTCCAAGGAGCAGCAGATAGAGAGTTTGGGATGGAGCAGGAGCAGAGCCAAGAAACTCAGCAGACATTTCTGAGGGATCAGCCCCCAGCACTGAGCTCCTTGCATCCCTCTTGTGATCTTTCTGAGAGCTTTTCTCCCCACATGACCCAAGGACATGTGCTCATTATTCATTCTGAATATGAAAGCAGTGCACAGAGACTTTCATGTTAGGAATGAAAAAACTGGGCCAGCACAATTGTCCAGAAAATGAAGAATTAAAGGAGTTTTGAAAGTGGCCCAAACTGGGAGAACAGGACCACCTTTGGTGCCTTTGAGTGGTCACCCCAGGTCCCAGCACACATCTAAAGCACCACACATGGATTTCTGCCTGGGCTCAGAAGCTTTCATGGCCTTGCTGGAAAAAAAAAATATTGCTGAAGTTGAATAGGTTGGAGGAGGACAGGGTTTAGATGCAGAGAAATTGGCAAAGCTTGGCTCAAGTAAGGATGGGGATAAAGCCCTTATTTAGGAAAAATAAATACCAAGTTGCTCTATCGTGCACTTTCAAATTGATATTTAGGGCAGGGATTAAAAGTGCATTCCTCACCTGTCATCCTGCATTCCCAGAGCCACAATTTCACCAACAGGGCCTGACAGACCCAGACCCTGAGAGAACAGCAGGAGGTGCTTCCCAAGAAGTTATAACCAATGGAGATGGGAAAACCCCTTTTCCTCCACTCTGGAAGGAGATTCTCAGAGTTATGAACTCATAGATGAGCAAGGTTTGGTGGATTTTCCCTCAGATATGTATAATATAGGTGCTACAAGAAATAAATATGTTTAGCTTTCTAAACAGCTTTTTGATATTTAATGTGGAGCACAATGATGCCATGAGGGGAGCCCTGGGCATATCTCCCAAGTGGGTAAGGTGCAGTTTTAAGGCAGGAAATTATGAGAGTAGTTTGTTTTATTTTAAGCCTCAAATTCCATGTTCAGAGATACGTAGCACAGCTCCTTTTTATGATATAATTAATCATCATTCCATTCAATGGAGTAAGAGGATCTAATGGGATATATTGTCCCATTTTAATGATAAGCACGTCAGATAACATAAATAGGTCAATTGACGTAATTGCAGTAAATACAGAAAAAAAAAAAACCCTCAATATTTCGAGATGAATTATGCAATTTACATAATTATGGCTAAAAATGGCATGTCACCACTAAGAATGCTCATCCAGCCCTACCCTCTGCCTCCCTCCCTCCCTCCTGTTTGGCAGGGCTGCACTGCTAGCCCATGTCACATGTGACTGGAGGTTTCTCCAGCTCCTGCAGCTTTGTCAGAGCAGTTTAACGTTGCTTGGACAGCAGCACTGGCCTGACTCACTGGGTGCAGGAGAATTGCAGGCTCCCCAGCTGTCCAAGGCAGGCAGGAGGCACGAGGGAGGATGGTAATGAGGGAAGGCACAGGGCTCAGCCAAGAGCTGCCTCTCCTAGAACAGCAGAGCTCCTGTAACATTTTATTTTCCCCAGCCACGCTGATGGGGGATGAAGGAAGGTGATGCCCCTGTGGGATTCACTGTCTTCTCTCCACAGGGCAAAAGGTTTCTGCAGGAAAAAAGTAATGCAGTCATGTTAAAACAGTAATTTGTTGTAAAGTTAAAAATATAAATATTCAAATGGCTGACTCCAAGGTGCCCAGCAGGAAAAACTGCCCCGAGCCCACTTTGTGGACAACATTCAGGCAGCTATTGGCAAAGCTGGGGTGCTGCCAGCCTGCTGTCCCCCACAGCCCTATTTGTTCATTGATGGTTTCAATAATCCTAAGGCTTTTACCTAAATGATTCTCTGGTTTGCAGCTGGTGACAGACCCAAGGTGTCCCAGAGCTAGCAGGAAAAATTCTGCCCCAAATTTCAGTGTCTCTGCTCAGGTGAAACTGCCTGTTGTACAGAACAGGGAGAAAAAGGCTGGTGAGTCTCTCTGTGTTGACTTTTATTAGGACAAATATTTTATCATGGTGACTTCCCCCAAGTTATTCCACGTGTCAGTTTAACAGCACCTCCATGCACCCCAGCACCCCAGCACATTAAACTGGGTTTGCCTCCTTCTTCTGCCTGGGCCATACAAGGAGGATGTATTTTAGCTCTGTGGATGTATTTTAGCTCTGTGGATGTATTTTACCCCTGTGGACGTATTTTAGCTCAAGTTCATCCTTAGACCCAGAAATCCAGGTTCTGCTCCAATGGGACACTCTAATGGGGGAAAGGGGAAATGTATTAACTATGTAAGGATGAGGATAACGTGATCCAGATCTCAGACTGTTTAGAGAATTCGTCATTTGGGGGAAAAATAATAATCTAAATCATGTTTAAAGTTGAGGCAGCCAGGTTGACACAGGTCTGCTCTTGCAGCAGATGCAGCTGGAGTCTCCTGGCTGGGGAGGAGAGGGGGCTGAGGGGCTGGGAACGATCCCCCCTCCCTGCCTGCTGCTCCCTTTGACTTTCTCCTGCTCTGACAGTCTCTGGGCATGTCCTTGCTCAGTTAGCTGTGCACAGAAAGCCATTTCCATTGCCCCTGCACATTTTACCCAGCCACGTCTGAAAATCAGGAGAGAGAACTCCAGCTGCTGAAGTGCACAATTTGCTTTTAGCTACAGCCCAGTAATTGAAAACTGTCATTCTGCAGGAAAATGGCAACGGGAGCAAGAGCAGGAGCAGGCTGGAGTTTGTCACACTGCATCTGGAGGTTTTGTAACCAGTTTCAGCTGAACTTTTCCCCCTCTGGGCTCTGATAGCTTGGCTGCTATTTACCAGCCCCTCGGAGAATTGCTTTAGTTATTTTGTTATTGAAATACTTTAGAGGTTGTTGTGTTTGTTTACACTTTCTCTTGTTCCAGGGCTGAGGCGGAGGAAGGGGGGGAGATGGAGCTGGGGTTGAAGACAAAGAATATTGGGCAAGTTCAAGACCCCTGGGAACTATTTATGGGTGTGAGGGGGCAGAACAAGGGGGAATGGCTTCAAACTGAGGGTAGGCTTAGATTAGATGTTAGATATTTATTGGATATTGGGAAAAGAATATTCCTTGTGAGGATGGGCAGGCTCTGGCACAGGTGCCCAGAGAAGCTGAGGCTGCCCTTGGATCCCTGGAAATGTCCAAGGCCAGGCTGGACAGGGCTTGGAGCTTGGGATAGTGGAAAATGTCCCTGCCCATGGCAGGGCATGGAACTGGGTGGTCTTGGAGGTCCCTTCCAACCCAAACCATTCTACAATTCAGTGATTCATCATTTGTTTCTAAGTACAAAGACAGAGAGACATTGGAGGGATCAACATCCTCTTGTTAAAACCCAATAAATTAAAAAAACCCCACAAATTAAAAGTTCCTAATTCGAAGCTGAGATGGGGATAATTATTTTTGTTATTTTTAAAAATAAACGGGGGGATATGGTTTTCTTGCTATTTTTTTTTTTTGCTCTATTTGTCATTTTTGTCAGGAATTTGTTCCACAGTAAAGTTTGACTTCAATCGATTTTTTTTTGGTTTTTTTTGTTTTTTTTTTTTTTTAAGTGAAAAGAATATGGCAAAACTTTAAAGGTGGAATAACTTTCCTACCTTTAAAGCTAAGTAGCAACCTGCCTGGAGAGCTGCCAAGCCCTGATGGCAAATGCCAGGTGATGTCTGTTCAATTCCATACAACACTCGTGATAATGTCATTTCTCCACGTTGAACTGTTAATCATAATTGACATTTCTTACAACTTCCTTTTTTCTATTTTTCATTAAAAAGCAGAAATTTATTACCTAATCCAGATTTTTATTCATTTATTTAAAAAGAAAAAAAAAAACAAAAACAAAAAAAACAAAAAAAAAACCAAAAAAAACCAAAAAAAAACAAAAACAAAGAAAAGTGATGAAAGAGCTGCAGATCTATTAGTTCTCAGTAAGTGACCCAAGACCCTGGCTGGAGGTGACTGCTGGGATGCACTAAAAGAGTTTGGGCTGAGATTCTCACCCTAAATCCCTTCATGGGGAGGTGGAGGAGGGAGGGAGCTGGAGATGTGCTCTCCTTTAGGACACTGGGGTTTGATGCAAGGAGGAAGGTAAGCCAGGAACATTTGCCCTATGTACAAAACCTGCTCAAACCCTGCAGTTTTCAAACCCTGTCAGTTAAAGCTTCTGGCCCAGCAAGGGAGCAGAGTGAGTTTGGTTAAAGGTGCTGTGGGCTGTGCAGGGTTGGGAGCCTGGGACAGCTGTGCAGATTTTGAGTTATCAAAAATATCCCTTCTAAGCCAGATGTGTCAAAACCTGAGCTGCTGCACTTCCCTATGTGTTGGTTTTTTTTTTCCCTATCCCTCAACAACTGTTT
The DNA here is from genome assembly GCF_023055355.1 of Agelaius tricolor. Lineage (NCBI taxonomy): Eukaryota > Metazoa > Chordata > Aves > Passeriformes > Icteridae > Agelaius > Agelaius tricolor. The sequence goes on along the minus strand of NW_027269297.1, from coordinate 1,195,530 downwards.
TCTCCTTGCTGTAGTCAAAATAAGCTTCTCAGAGCACACTTGTGGCAGATAGGACTGGGATCAACAGGTTGCCTTCTGAAGTGCCATTCAGAGTGAAGGAGAGATGTGGCTGCTGACGTGTGATAGCTCTTCTCCTCTGATGGGAGAGAAAGGCCTCCCCAGCTTGCTGAGCAGGGATCAGGGAGAAGAGCTTTGTACATCCTTTACAAGTTCCTATCTCGAGAGCTGAGGGGGCCCTGCTGTCTGCCACAGTTTTGTCAGCCCCAGTCCTAAATCTGGCTGCCAGGAGTAAGGATTACTTTTACTGCTGCAGCTCATGTCCCCAGGCAGGTGAGGTTTTTTCCTCCATAAACACCTCCTCTCCTCCAAAGCTGAAGTGTTTTTTTTGCCCTCCAGTGGGACAGTCAGTGAATCCTGCAATGAGGGGACATGGGCAAGGCAAAGGGAAAGGAGCCTGGGAGGAACAGAAGGTGATGCATGGTGACAGATGCCCTTTTTGATGCTGTTTGTTAACCTTTTTTGATGCTGTTTGTGAAACATGCTGCCACTTCCTTCTGTTCAATTCCCCAACTTGCCTGTGTGCTCCTGACATCTGCAGGGCCTGGGGAAGGAAACTTTTCCAGAGATGGAGATGAGAAAGAAGCTCCTGCACTCACCTCTGACCATCCCATCCCAACAGCTGAGATAATGCAAACTTCTAAAACCCATCCCCTTCTCATTGTTGCTTTGTGTGGTCTGTAGGGAGATAAATCCCTTCAAAACCTTAGTGCTATGTCCAGCTCTGGGCTGCTCTCTGTAAGAAGGGCATGGAGGGGCTGGAGCATGTCCAGGGCAGGGAACGGAGCTGGGAAGGGGCTGGAGCCCCAGGAGAGGCTGAGGGAGCTGGGCAGGGGCTCAGCCTGGAGCAAAGGAGGCTCAGGGGGCCCTTGTGGCTCTGCACAGCTCCTGACAGGAGGGCACAGCCAGGAGGGTCGAGCTGTGCTCCAGGGAACAGGGACAGGAGCAGAGGGAACGGCCTCAGGCTGGGCCAGGACAGGCTCAGGGTGGAGATGAGGAGGAATTTCTCCACTTGCAAGGATTGTCAGGCATTGGAGGAGGCTGTTCAAGGAGGAGGTGGATCCCCATCCCCTGTGTCCAAAGAATGCCAGTGGCACTCAGTGCTGGGTGACAAGGTAGGGATTGGGCATAGGTTGGACTCAGTGATGTTGGAAGTCTTTTCCAGCCTAAATGATCCTGTGATTCTGTGAAAATACACTGCAGAGTGTCACCCTGATTTTTTAAGATTTTCTAAGCCTTCTGATGTTTACATTCCTGTAACAAACTTTCTCACACACTTTCTGTAAATAACTCATTGTTTTGCATTCCTTTATGAAGGAGGAGAAATTTGATGCACGGTTGGTTTGTCCAGTGTCATTGGAGAGGTGGCACTGTCACCCTCCAATCCACTGTCACTTTTGGAAATCTGTAAATGTTGGGGTCAGAAAATAAACTTCCCTTTTTTGCCTTGAGCACAGCAGTGTGTGTGTTGTGTTATTTTGTGTCCTATAGTGACAGCAGAGCTCTTGAGAGCATCTCCTAAGGATGCTGGGCTATTTACCTCTGTACCTCCAGGAGAGGTTCCCTCCATCCATGGATCTCCTTGATCTCTGTTACCTTCACTCTGAGGATGTTTTCAGTGCCTCTTGCTGTCTCTGAAGACCAGACAACCCCCCCTTCTCCCTGTCCCCATCAGGAGAATCCCTGCCAGCTGAAACAGAGGTGCTGGGAAAAGCCCAAGCAGCTGCCTCTGTCTGTGCTTTCCTCCTTCTCCCTGCTTGGGGGAATACAGAGAGAAAAAGCCATTGTGGCTGGCACCAAGGCAGATGGCAGCACTAAAACGAAGAGCATTAATTACTACTATTATTTTTAGTAGAAACATATTGGAAGCAGTGTGATTCAGATCTGTCCAAGCCCCTGCAAGAGGCTGAGCACTCCAAGCAGAGCAGGAAGCAGCTGGCAAGAGCAGGGAGAAGGGGTTGGATGCTCCTCCAAAACTTTGAGACACCCAGCATTTATTTAAGGTGCATCCTCAAACAATGTCAAGAAGCAGGTGTGCACTGGATCTGAATCCAGAATTTAATTCCCAGAGTTAGGAATTCAAGCTGGGTGGGATGCCAGTGTTGCTTTCACTGGCACGGTTCTGCGGGCATCAGTGACGCACAGCTTTGGTGCTGGAAGTGGGAGACAAATCAGCCCATGGATTCAAATTTCTAGCATTTTATTGGCCTCATAAAACATGGAATGAGGTGCTGTGTGAACAAGAAGTGAGCAACAGTCCTGGCTTAAAGAATTTACAAGCAGAAAGACCAAACAATGGTTGGAAAGAAAGGGAATACTTTTAGAGCTTGTGAGCTGGGGATGGCTCAGGGACACTTGTGCTGCCCCTGATCCCAGGAAACTTGGAAATAATTTGCAATTTTTGCTCCTAATATACATAGAAATATTATAAAGAGGCAACAGCAGAACTGTTAACTGCAAGAAAACCATCACTGCAATGATTTAAGCACAAGGTTCACCTTACTGCTAAAGCCTGTGGTCCAGCAAGGTGTCTCAGGTAAGATCTAAAGGTGGGCTTAAAGAAAACACTTGTTCAGGTGTCTTTCTAAATAAAAAAATAGAGTGAATTTATTGTCAAAGTTCAGTGTGTTCTTCATGAGTCTGTTAAACTGAGACCCACCCTTGTTGTTGGAGTCAAATAAAGGACTGAAAGCAAATACTTGTCAAATATATTATTATGAGAATTCTGTGCTCCCTCATTAAATAATTCATTAATGACTCCTGGAGGAAAAAAAAAAAAAAAAAGAAAGAAAAATATCACCAGATGAGTTATTTAACAGAACCCTACAAATTCAGCATGTAACACATTCATCAGAATCTATTCAAGCAGCCTCAATGCTTGGATAAACCACTGTTTTTTAATCTAATTTCCCAGGCAGGAAGACTGCCAAAAAGTGCAAATGATGCTGTAAGAATGAAGGGAAGCTTTTTGTGGCCAAATACCTCAATGATGTTTACACAGACACCCAGAATCTCACTCCCTAAAAGTCACATTTCTATGCGTCCTTTGGACACAGGATTATATTTTTAAATGCTTATTTCAGAGTAGGGGGGAGTTAAGGGTGTATTTGTCCACAGGACTGAACGTATCACAGTGGATTCATTACAGAGGGATGGATTGGAGGCAGCAATTCCTCTGTGCTGAGCTATTGAAAGTGAAATGGGATAATTGCCACAGTTACAACGAGACTGATCAAGCTGAGAGAAACAAGTTTCAAATTGTACCAATCAGCCCTAATCCGAAGGAGTTATTAACAGAGCTCTACCCTGGTGAGCCTGCATCTGCTAACTCGAGATAATGATTTGTATAACCCTTTATGAAAGTTCCAATTTATTCTAATTCAATAAGGGAAAGGCAGCGAGCACGGAGGGAGCTGGGGACAAGGATTCAGTGGGAGCCCCTTGGCCACTCTGCTCCTCCCAGGCAGGGCCAGCAGCTCCTGGTGCCGTCCTCTGGAGGACAAAAAGAGAAAAAAAAATCCAGCTTGGAGGATTTTTTATGTTTAATATGTGACATAGAGCTGCAAGGTGCTTACAAAGATCAGAGTGATGGTTTAGCCTTCAAACCTCTTGAATAAGATCAGCAGTGAGAATATGGTACAGGAAGGACAAGGGGCAATGGTTTCAGGCTGAAAGAGGACACATTTAAAATAAAAACCATAAATATAAAATATAAATATAAAATAAAAATTAAAATTAAAAAATAAAATATCAATACAAATAAAAATCCAGCTTGAAGTTCTGTTTTTTTTGTTTTAATATGTGACACAGAGCTGCAAGGTGCTTACAAAGATCAGAGTGATGGTTTAGCCTTCAAACCTCTTGAATAAGACCAGCAGTGAGAATATGGTACAGGAAGGACAAGGGGCAATGGCTTCAGGCTGAAAGGGGATACATTTAAAATAAAAATATAAATAAAAATAATATATAAAATAAAAATATAAATAAAAAATAAAAATAAAAATAAAAATAAAAATAAAAATCCAGCTTGGAGTTTTTTAGTTTTTTTAATATGTGACATAGAACTGCAAGGTGCTTACAAAGATCAGAGTGATGGTTTAGCCTTCAAACCTCTTGAATAAGATCAGCAGTGAGAATATGGTACAGGAAGGACAAGGGGCAATGGCTTCAGGCTGAAAGGGGATACATTTAAAATAAAAATATAAATAAAAATAATATATAAAATAAAAATAAAAATAAAAAAATAAAAATAAAAATAAAAATAAAAATAAAAATAAAAATAAAAATCCAGCTTGGAGTTTTTTAGTTTTTTTAATATGTGACATAGAGCTGCAAGGTGCTTACAAAGATCAGAGTGATGGTTTAGCCTTCAAACCTCTTGAATAAGACCAGCAGTGAGAATACGGTACAGGAAGGACAAGGGGCAATGGCTTCAGGCTGAAAGGGGATACATTTAAAATAAAAATATAAATAAAAATAATATATAAAATAAAAATAAAAATAAAAAAAATAAAAATAAAAATAAAAATAAAAATAAAAATAAAAATAAAAATAAAAATAAAAATCCAGCTTGGAGTTTTTTAGTTTTTTTAATATGTGACATAGAGCTGCAAGGTGCTTACAAAGATCAGAGTGATGGTTTAGCCTTCAAACCTCTTGAATAAAACCAGCAGTGAGAATATGGTACAGGAAGGACAAGGGGCAATGGCTTTGGGCTGAAAGGGAATACATTTAGATGGGATATTAGGCAGAAATTCTTCTCTGTAAGGTGGTGAGGTGCTGGCCACAGAAGCTGTTTGTTATCATCCCTTTTTTTTCTATTCTTAGCCAGCCTTCTGATGAAATCCTTTCTTCTATTCTTTTAGTATAGTTGTAATATAATATATATCATAAAATAATAAATCAAACCTCCTGAAACATGGAGTCAGATCCTCGTCTCTTCCCTCATCCTGGGACCCCTGTGAACACAGTCACACACAGTCTCAGAGCTGAATTTGCCTATGAAATGTGTAAACCATGTTCCCCTTTCTCAGGACACCCTGAGTTTTGTACTGACCACAATGAATCAGTGCATGGAAAACTGAAGAACTCCCACAATATTTTAAGCATTCATCTGCTGGGGAAAGATGGATGATTTCTTACCAGCTACTAGGAGGAAATGTCCAGCTCACTTAATTGCCAGCAATCCTTTAAAAGCACAGCTTGCACTTGCTCTGCTATAACCACCTGGCTGGCTGAGAGGATTCTGAGGTCAACAATATCACCACAAGTCTCATTTAATCTCCCCAAGACTTGCTGCAGCCTGGAACTGGTCCAGAGGAACCCAGCAGGGCAGAAATCCATCTCCAGCCCTGTGATAAACCCACCGAGCCAAATACTCCCTGCTCCCCTAGAGGATGAAAGCCCACAGTGACCCCAAAGCCACCAATCCTGGCCATGGTGCATCTGATTTACCTCTGTGCAGATGGTTTTTAATGAATTCACTCACACAGGGATGAAGGCAGCACCCAGAGCCCTGAGGGTGATTTGCTGGAGCTCATGTGAAGCCTCCCTGAGTCAAAGCAGATGGGTCTTTGCTGGAAGCAGCTGCTCCTCTGCAGCTATGGGGATTTTTGGAGGAGTTTTGAATGAGTTAGAGATGGGACCTCTAAGTTTTTTAGATTATGGGATTTATTTTTCTTATCTTCTACATAGGCAGGAAGGGTGAGCTCAGCTCACATCTGTGCCCCATGGCTCAGAAGGTCACAAGACCCTTAGTTACAAGACCTTTTAAGGTTTCATTGACCAATAAAACACTGCCAGCAAGGATATCTATGCTTTTGACCCAATCCTTTAATATTTCATCTTATGAACTCATCCTACAGTGTAATCTTTCTTAGCCAATCATGTTATGGCACACAAACCTACAGTACTGCATTCTAAACTCCTTGTTTACCTTTGTAACTACTTTTATTTTTTCTATATCTTAAACTTTAAAACTCTAAACTTTCCTTTACTTAGCTTAACATGTCTCTGCTTTAAATTACAAATCCACATTCTCACTTCTAGCACCTCAGTTTGGAAGCCTTTTCCAAGGTCTCAGATCAAATCCTGGGTTTAATTCTAAGCTTTGGCTTCCAGGCCCAAAGTTGTGAGAATTCCCTGCATTTCAGATTCCAACCAGCAACCACCAGCCAGGCTGTGCAGGGGGATGGAGGGGGCTGAGCTGGTGGCATCAGGCTCCAAGGGACTGTCCCCAAACCATGTCCTGCTCCAGGTGAGGTTGTGTGTGCTCCCTTCCCCGTGTCACCAGTGTCAGACATTCAATCTGTGGCAATAAAGGAGACATGAAACCAGTAACTATTAAATATTTATCAAGATTATCAGCTCGACCTTTAGTTTTACTGCTACACCAGAGAGGAGCTGTGGGGGCTGGCTGCAAAGAGGGGCTGTGGAAGCAGCTCTGCCATGGCCCAGCTCTTGCTTTTACCTCCTCATCTTCCTCCTCTTCCTCTCACCTTCCCTCCTTCCTTTGGCTGTGCTGGGAATGAGCCCAAGGGTCTGACAAAAGCCTGGAGTGGCTGCTGTGGTTGGCAGCAGCAAAACTGAGGGAGATTTCATCTTTTCTGTCAAATTTAGCCAAAGCACATCACAAGCCATCCAACAAGGCACCACTTCCCAAGCTCATTGCATCTTAAGGAGGCAGCACAAGAGTTGAGCTGAGGAACTGAGGAAACATTCACCCCATCCTGTGTGACCGTGTGCACGGGGGTTCTTGGATGAGGGAAGAGACGAGGATCTGACTCCATGTTTCAGAAGGTTTAATTTATTATTTTATGATATATATTATATTAAAATTATACTAAAAGAATAGAAGGAAGGATTTCATCAGAAGGCTAGCAAAGAATAGAATAGCAAAGAATGATAACAAAGGTTTGTGGCTTGGGCTCTCTGTCTGAGCCAGTTGGGCTGTGATTGTCCATTAATTACAAACAACCACATGAGCCAATCCCAGATGCACCTGTTGCATTCCACAGCAGCAGATAACCATTGGTTACATTTTGTTCCTGAGGCCTCTCAGAAGGAAAAAACCTAAGGAAAGGATTTTCCATAAAAGATGTCTGTGACAATCCTGCTGTGTATTCCCCTCCTTTTCTCCTGCTTTCCTCACTGTAGTAAGAGTCTCCTGTGTAAGCACCCTCCTTCTCCCATCCTTACCCCACAAAAGCTTCCAAAATGGGGATGGACTTCTTCACCTCCATATTCAAGATGAAAATAGAGAGGAGATGGTCAGGAGGAGGGAAAAAAGAGATTTCAATTGACCCTCGGTTTCTGTTTGACCGTCACAGCTAATTGAATTGCCTTCAGTCAGTGCCAGCATTTGATGGCTGCCGTAAGAATAGGGCTGGCAGAGTAACAGGGGATGACAGCTGCTTTCTGCAGCTGGTTCCAAACCAAGGAGCAGGTCAATGAGCATGGGTGAACTGGGGCTTGAAAGGAAAGAAGTACATGTGCGTCTCCTCCCTGCACAGGCTGAGCGATGGGAGGAGTTGCCATTTCTCTCCTTTTTCCCAATTCAGCACAAAATATCTGGGCAAATGTCACTGCGTTGTGGAAGCTGTTGAATTTTTGAGCATTTTTTTTTTACCCCTCTTTCGTGTCTATAATTTTCCTAAACCCATTTTTCTGCCCAGTGACTAGGATGGAATCAGTAATCGAAAAGCAGCACTGCTGAAATCAATTGAAAAAGTCATTAAGCAGCTGTGGTGTAAAAAAACCCCTCCCCTGCCCTGAACTCTGGAGCTGGTCCCATTCAACCAGTTCTCCTCCTCAGCCTGGTCCAGATGCCCAGCTGGGACAGCATGTCCTGCAGATCCACCAGCTGCAGCCAGGAACGGGGGAAGCAGTGGCCTGGTAAATTTAGATTTCTTGAATCTGCCACCAGGCTGACACATTGATAAACAGCCCTGGTTTTAGCAGAGGTTTGGAGCCCTCACTGCCTGCTGTTAATTGCTCTGTGGTGCTGAACCACGAATCATGCTGTGACTCAGCCTGAGCCACCTCCCTGTGATGAGATGTCACTATTAGACACAAAATAACACGACATGGACATGCTGCTGCTCTCAAGGTAAAAAGGGAAGTTTATTTTCTGACTCCAGCATTTATAGATTTCCAGAAGTGACAGTGGGTTGGAGGGTGACAGTGCCACCTCTCCAATGACACTGGACAAACCAACAGCCCATCCAATTTCTCCTCCTCCATTAAAGAATGCAAAACAATGAGTTATTTACAGAAAGTGCGTGAGAAAGTTCGTTACAAGAATATAAACACCAGAAGGCTTAGAAAATCTTAAAAAATCCGGGTGGTGAGCAGCCCTGGGGACATCAAAGGTCCCTCCATCCCTCTTCAGCCACTTGATGGCTCCCAGCACAAATCCCACCTGGATTTGTGTCAATAGAAACAGCAGCTGAGGCCATCAGGCTGCCACCAACAGCCAGACCTCCCTCCAGAGGCCACCAGGCTGGGGAGGATTCAGTGCCACAGGGCAGAGGTGCCCTGAGTGCAGGTGGGTGTGCTGAGGTGATGGAAAAGGAGAGCAGGGCACTGTGGGTGTGCTCTGTGTGTCGGGAACTCCTCGCTCAGGCATCTCAAAGTGCGCCTGTGCTGTGAGCTCAGGGAGGGAGTGAAGGAAATAAAGTAGACTTAGTGGTTGGATTTCTGGAAAGGATTAATAAAAATCTTGTCCTTGTCCAGCTCTGAACTCTGGCCCTGAATGCTGAAAAAGTTGGGCTGTTTTTTAAATCTGGCCACAGATATTTTGAAATGTTATGTGAGGGCTATAAAACATCTCGCTATGACAGGCTGTTCCTCTCTAAGCGGATGTTCAAATACTTTATGGAAAACAAAGGCATAAAACACAGGGAACTGATATCTAAAGAAAGAGAATGACCTAACTTGTCAGTGAAAGTTATCATGGCTTTTTTCAACAATGAGTATTTTTTCTAGCTTTCATTAAAAATGGAACAAGAGCAAACGCACTCTTAAAGGAGACAGCTTCCTTTTTTTGCCTTTTTTCTTTTTTTAAAATGGGGTATACCACACATTATTTCTGATGGAGCCAATCTAATTCTCAAATGGAAAAAATTAGCATGACAACAAGTGACTTCTCTATAAATAGAGCAATTATCAGGAGAAAAATAAGGTCAAAATGTATTTACTACTAATTCAAAATCTTAGTGAGCCACTGAACAAGTGATTTGCTATAACATGGAAATGTCCTGGGGGGATGAGTTGAGAAGCAGAGCTGTACATGCGGCTGCCTGCAATTTTATGAAGTGAAAGTATTTGAAAATGCTGTTTTTCAAGGCTGTGGGCACAGGGCCAGCTGTCTCTCTGCCATGTAAATCATATCTATCACTTTAAACTTTACAACCCAACGGTACCCCTTTCATCAGGGGTAATTAATTAATGAGAGGACAGAGATTGGGCAACAGAAGATACTGATATAAACTGAAGAATGTCTCAGCCTCCCATTTAAGCACTCATTACTTTTATTGTCACAAGAAGTGTAACAGGCTGCCTGGATTGTTGGACAGCACTAACACATCTCTCACTAACAAATTTCCATCTGGTCCAATGGGGTAAAGGACAAATCCAAGGAACCACATTTCACTCATACTCATCATGACCTGCTCTTGTATTTGTGGGTTCAAGCACTGTGGTTACTCATTCTGTTGGGATTTGTATGATTATTTGTATAACAATTTGGATAATGGAGATTGATCCCAATACAGGGCAGATTTCTGTCATGACACTGGGGAGGGTTAAGCTGTACCTGGGTTTGTGTCCATGCACACACCAGTTAAAAGTTAAGGAGATGAGCAAGAATAGTCTAAAGTCAGCCAGAACACTTGTTCTGCTTCTCTCTGAGAGTGAAAAGTGATTTTCCAGACGCTGAGTTTTTGGAGGTCCCCTGAAATTTTCTAGAGCGTATTTAGCAACAAATGATACCTGGGAAAGATTTAAGATGTGGATGGTGGGAATAGAATGTTCCTTCTGCTGAATAAGAGCAAGAATTGTCCTTTTAATCCCTGCTGCTAACAGTGGCTTCCTTGTGGTGAGAGAAAACCAACCCTGAGCATCTCGTGGGGCTCAGCAAAGGCCCTCCCTTGTCCATGGTGTGTGTACCCATGGCTCCTGTGAATCCCTGGCACCACAGAGGGTCCCCAGACCTTCAGCATCCCTGCTGGGCTGTGAGCAGGGCCTGTCTCTGTGCTCAGGATGATCAGGGGGATGCAGTTCCACCACAGTGTTCACTTGGGGGAGGGCACTTTTCCCTCTCTCTGTCCTCCCTGTCACCGTGCCAGGTCACAGCCTGTGCATAGCCCCAGTAATTAAGCCAGATAAATAAAATCACATTGCTCATAATTACTGTGGACAATTTTGTATAATTAGATGTTAAGTGTGGTAGCCACTCTCCTTTATGGCCCTAGATAAGTACCTGCACCTTGACTTAGAAGAAGCCTGGTAGGAAATATAACTGCTTTGTTGCTCTCTGTGTAATTAACTACCATTAAAGCCACTAATTAGATCATAAGTTTTAAATAAGATGCCCTAATAATCTTTGGTACACAGTGAACTGATTTGCCAGGGCAAAGCTTCCAAAAGTAAAAAAGAAAAATAAATCTTTTGGCAGCTCTTAGGGTTATTTTTCTATATCTCTGAACCTGCATGTTCCAGCTGCAGAAGGTAATTTTGGTGGCTCTTATTGTACTGGAAAACCCAGACTTGGGGAAGAAGGGCAAAGCAGTGAGTGGAAGCCCCAAAACACACGACAGGTGATCTACAAATACGTGCAAGTGTGTGCACGTGCAGGGGACATTCTTCCTTCCAGAAAGGAATGAATTTTGTAGTGATTATCATGTTCTTCATGTGTCTATTTTGTTTTTCCTGGTGACACTGCACTGTGGAGGAAATTTGGAGGATGGCAGTGAAGTAAAATGTCTCTTAATTCTGATGTGTTTTAGGCACTCTCTGAATTGCTCAGCCAGCAAACTTTCTGATCTGCCTGCCCTAGGAACAGAGACCAGTGTGCACAGCAAAGAGAACATAATCCAGCAAACACCTGCATCTGAACCCTGATTATATAAAAGTTTTGCCTGGTTGAAGAACAAATATTCCATGTGGCTTAGAATTCAAAGCTCTCTGACTTTGCATTTCATGAGTTTCTGCTGTTTGAGCAAAGGTGAGGCAAAGCCAAGGCAATTCGTGGGGTGAGCACCTGCACAGAGATTTCCTGGTGTAAATTCCAGCCATACAGACCCACTAAATATTCCCCCTAAGCTTTTCATCCATTCTAATTGGGAGAGAAATGTATGCCAGCCTGGCACTCCACTGTTAGCTCAAGGTTTAAGTTCAATCCTATCTTGGATTTTGAAGAGTGACAACTGTGAAAGCCAGAGAAAGCTAAAGCAGGAGGCTGAGGAGGCAAGGGAGGGCAGAACAGAGCAGCAGGAATGAGGGAAGGCTCAAAAAGAGCAGCCATATCAAGCCTGCAGCCCATTTGCTGTTTCTCAGGGTCAGGTGAAGCTGGAAAATCCTCAGGGTGGGACTGAGCCAGGGCAGGGTCGGACTGCTCAGAAAAATGAAAACCCTGCGTGCAGTAGAGTTGGAGAGAAACTGAAATACAGGGACAACTCTAAATTGTTCCATAATTTTGTGCTGGTAGGACCAACCCTCTGCCTGGCCAGGGTGAGAAGAAAAGCTGTGCTTGACACCAGCAGTTTCCCCATGGCAGACACAGAGAGCTGCTCTGCCTTTGTCCCAGCCGCTCACAAGTTGGGCTTTTTCCAAAATCCTTAAATGAGCCAAAATATTGCAGACCTCAGACTATTGACCCTTTCCCCAGGCAAGTGCCCTCTCCTACCCCCCCTCAGTGAGTGTCAAATGAGAGGAGCTCCTCTGCTCTCAGAAAATCATGGAAATCACTTTCCCCTCCCATCACAGCCTAGCAATTGAAGAAATCTCCATTCTTCACAGGAGATTTCACTCCTGCCACAACCCAAAGTTTCTCTGAATAAGGGAAATATGAGGAAAATTTTTTGATCCTTTTGCAGATATAACTCTGCCAATGCATGAGCCTTCAGGTTTTGAAAGAAGAAAACAACTGAAGATAAATCAATCTTCCTTTTCCTTCCAGGTTGGTGCTGGGCTGGCTTGGACCTAATCTGTTTATACTGAATTAAAAGAAGAATTTCAGCTTGCAGGAAGGTCTGAAGATCCAGGGCCATTTCTGAGAATCCTGAGTATTATTTGCCTTTGCTTCCTGCAGCTGCCAGACCCTTTTAGGGGTCTGAGCCATGGCTGTAATTTAAAGTTTCTTTCCTGTGCACATCTTTGGCTCCCAGGTACACTTTGAAAGGTCAAAGGAGATTTTAAGCACTGACTTAAAATTTTGACTCTGTTGCTGCACCCAAAAATAAAAATATGTATAGAAATATAAAAACAACAATAGTCGGTCCCATGCCTCTGAGGACCCACCAGATTATGGCATTTCCATTATGGCATTTCCTCTGGGGTGGGGAAGCTGTGCCTTCCCTTGTCCCCTTGATTAGCTGTGTACAAATGTCTGAGATGATGCTGTTCTTTTACTCTTAAGGCAGCTCCTATAAAAGTCAAATAAAAATGAATCTTACCTACTCCAGAGTGGAACAATCTCCCTCACCACTTCTAATTTTGCTCAGAAATCTTTGAGTGCTGGAAAAAAAAAAAAAAACGGACCCAAACTCATCTGGCTGTTCTGTTTTTCTTCTTGCTTGCCCTGCTCCTTTTCTCTTCTACCCTTCCTCCTACAATTTTATCTTGCCAAGATCTCTCCTTTACCTGCTGTCTGAGCACGGGGACAGCAGAACCAAGCAGAAAGTTGTGCACATAGGTAGCAGAAGAAAAAAAAAACAACAAAAAAAATCAACCCACACCCAAAACAAACAACCAAACAAAAAAATCACAAAAAAGAAAAAATCACAAAAAAAAAAAAAAAAAAATCAATCACTTTTGGTACAACCCAAAGTTATTTGCTACACCTTTAATTCCCTAAATCAATCAAGAGAATAAATAATCTTGTGTTTTTATCCTCTGGTACTGCCCAGCCACTCAAGCCCAGCAGCTTCACGTCTCATAGAAAGCTGAAATAATGCAAGGGGTGATGTTGTGTTTGTGAATAACCAACAGGTGCCTGTGCCAAGCACACAGAGCAGCAGCAGCAGCAACCCCAGCCCCTCCTGCAGGACCCTGAATTGCTGCTAGGAAAGCTTTTGACACCCTCTCTCCAGGCTGTTGCCTCCTAGAATTTCAATATAAGATTAAATTTGAAAAGTGCAATTAGTTGGCTTTAAAAAAAATCCCATCCTCTACAATTAACACCAATCAGTTGGGCCTTTTCTGAGCTGCTGCAGCTCCTCTTTATTTGGGGATAGGTTTTAGGACCTTTTGAATAGATACTTTTCCAATATCCCCATGTGCTAATAATAGGCATCACATTATTAGCAGAGTGTATGGATGGGATATTCAGTGAAAGGAGATTTTACAGGGATAGAAGTCAGGAAGAAGCCTCAGAAATAATATTAACTTTTGGAAAACTACCTAATAAAGCATTTTCTTAGAATAGATAGAGCAGAGCTTTTCTGGAAACTTGACTTGTAACACAGAAGCTGAAACTCTGTGTCTCTTTTGAATAAAGCTTGATATTCAACAAAAATGAGCCACTTTGCAGAATTCCTGTATGAAACCCACCATTTAAATTTGGTACTGAATGAGATGAAAATCAGAATTTAAAAAGTCGAGGTGTTGGGGGTTTTTGTTTGGTGGAGTTTTTTGTCTGGTGGTGCTTTTGTTTTGTTTTTTGTTTTTTTTTTTGCTTTGGTTTGGAGGTTTTGTTTGGTTCTGGTTTTGAAGGCTTTTCGGGGGGGTATTGTTTTGGCTTGGGGGTTTTGGTTGTTTTTTTTTTTTAGGTATTTGGTTTTCATTTTGACGTTCTGGGGGGATTGTTCTGTTTTGTTTTTCTGGGGGGTTTTGGTGGCTTTTTGATTTTGTTTTGTTTGGGTTAATTTTGTTTGCTTTTGTTTTGCGGGAGTTTTGTTTGTTTGTTTTTGGTTTGTTATTTTAGGTATTTGTTTTGTTTGTTTGTTTTCTAGAAACCACAAACTGAATTGGAAGCAGATTCATCCCTGGCCTCAGAGCAGTTCTCCCTCTACCTGTCATCCTCAGCAGCCCAACCAGACCATGACTTTTTGTCCCTGACCTTCTCACATCAGAGCTGGTCATACCTTTTGGGGATTAAAATGATCCCTTTAAAATTTCCTTAAAAGACCCCCCCAGAGCTCAAATATGTGGCAGCAGCTCTCTGGCCACAGAGAGAAACAACTTTCCCAGGCATTGTCCTGGGGAAAAGTCTGTGAGAAGATCAGAGAAAAGAATAAAAACAATTCTTATCTTAACCTGCTGCACCTGGTATTGTGAACACCTGGAATGTGTTATGGAGATTTGTTTATCAAAGGGTGGTTTCTTAATTAACCAATAGTGATGGTGTTTGGATTGGAGGACTAATTAGGTCCAGGTATATCATAACTGTCTATAAAAGCAACAGGTTTCTTAATAATAATAGATATAATAATAAAGAAATTAATCAACCTTCTGTAAGTCATAAAATCAATACTAATAATTATTGATTAATAATTATTAATATCAATAATTATTAATCCAGGGGCCCAGAGTGATGACACAAATAGGTGTGGGACCAAGCTCCATTGCCTCCTGCTGTCACCAAGGCAATCACTCAGCGGGAATGAAGGGAGGTGATCCCTGCACCTCTGGTTTATAACTCTTGCAGGAGCAGGCAGAGCAATTACCCACAGCTCATCCCACTGAAGGGCTGGGCACTGAACCCTCTGCAAAGCACTGGAGGCTCAATATCCCCCAACAATTCCTCCTGTGCTGTTAAACATCCACTCTGCCCAGTGCCTGAGCAAGAGAAGGATGTGGATTGCATGCGCAAGATGGGGATGTGGATTTGTCAGAACCCAGGAAATTCCTCTGGCTGCCCTGCAGGACTGGAGCCCCTGCCCAGGGGGGCTCAGAGACCCTGGCACAGAGCCCAAGACCCCTGTGCCTTTGATTTAGCCCTTGGAAAAAACAATTATCAACCTTAGATGAAGAATTACAAGCCACGACAGTTTAAGTAGAATGATAGTGAATTGATCACAGGGTGAAAAATTGATTTTTTGGCGTTTTTTAGCATGGGAGTTCAGGGGGCAAGATGGAGGAATCAGGGCATGTCCAGCCTTTCTCCTTCTTCTTCTTGGCCTCCATCTTCTGCTGTGATGGTGGCACTTTTAGATTGGTTTAGAGTAGAAGCTCAGTGTCTAACACAGGTGATGGGTATTGGAAAGTTATGGTAAACATTGTACAGGTAGTTTTTAGTATAAAGACATAACCCTGCCCTGGGGGCAGGCACAGTGCCTCTGTCTGTCCTGCTGGATGGACCTCAGCTGGACAGGAGAAAGAATTTTATAGATAAGAAACAATGAACAACCTTGAGAGTGAGGAATGAAGAGCCCTGACTCCTTCTTTGACTGCTGGGCTGGGAAAAGAGACTTTTAACACATCTTGGGGTCACTGTGGGCAGCTAAAGCCCTGAGATGGATTGCATGGGCAAGATCAGGATGGGGATTGCACAGGCAGGACGAGGATGGGCAATGCATGGGCAGGATCAAGATGGGGATTGCACGGGCAGGATCAGGATGGGGATGGCATGGGCAGGATGAGGATGGGGATTGCATGGGTAGGACAAGGATAGGAATTGCACAGGGAGGATCAGGATGGGGATTGCACAGGCAGGACAAGGATGGGAATTGCATGGACAGGATAAGGATGGGGATTGCACAGGTAGGACAAGGATGGGGATTGCACGGGCAGGACCAGGATGTGGATTGCACAGGTAGGATCAGGATGGGGATTGCACGGGCAGGACAAGGATGGGGATTGCACAGGCAGGATCAGGATGGGGATTGCACGGGCAGGATGAGGATGGGGATTGCACAGGCAGGATCAGGTTTAGGATTGCATGGGCAGGACAAGGATGGGGATTGCACAGGCAGGACAAGGATGGGGATTGCACAGGCAGGACGAGGATGGGGATTGCACAGGCAGGACGAGGATGGGGATTGCACGGGCAGGATCAGGATAGGGATTGCACAGGTAGGACAAGGATAGGAATTGCACAGGGAGGATCAGGATGTGGATTGCATGGGCAGGATCAGGATGGGGATTGCACGGGCAGCCCGCTCTGCTGCTAGCTGGGCTGTCAGCTCCACAGCGCTCTGCTCTGCTCGCTGGAGCAGCCCCTGTAATTACAGAGGAAGGGTAATTGAAATAAGGGGAAAGTAACACTTGAAAAGGAAGCAAATGATTCAGAACATGCAGAGCCATCCACCCACATCAGCAGGGTCGGGAGGTCTGTCAAGCTTGGAAGCAGAAATGCTTTTGTCTGGAAGGAAAGAAAAAGAAACCCTAATAGGATGCATTTATAATCTGGAACTTTTTTTTTTTCCTTAAAGCAACCCCTCTCACTTTGTAAAACGAGAAGCAAAGGATGCATTTGAAAGAGAAAAAGCCTCAACCAGCAGTTACAGACAATGCTGGACAACAAGGAAGGGACCAGGAGAGGGGTCTGGTGCAGAGCCCCTCCAAAGGATTTGTTTCTGCCCAGTCCTCCTGCCCTTCAAACAGACACTTAATCCCACTCTTTCTTCCTTCAACCAAATAAAACTCAAGAAAATCTTTCCTTCTGCCTCCACCATAACAAGCCAGAGCTTCCTCTGAAACCTATTCCTTCAGGATTTCAGTCCAGGTGTTGCAGCTGCTGTGCCCCAGGTCTGCAGACTAAGCAGGAGCCTCAGAAGCTGTAAATTGACATTGCTCCACTGATCTCAACAGAGCCAAACCCATTTGCACTTGCAGATGATCTGGACCACTGTTTTATAGACCCATTTTCCCCTCTACTGCTTTATAATCACACCCATGCCAGAAGTGTTGTAGACTCCTTGTCTCTCTTGGAAAGATTTCAGAGCACCAAGACCCCTCCGTTGATGTGATACTAAAAACAGGGAGAGGAACTGGAAAGGTCCAGGTTAACCAGATGAATTTGGCAAAGCTGGAGAGCAGCACAGACCTCCCAGGCCATAGCATGGCACGTGCTTTGAAAACACCGGAATATTCTCAAATTTATCTGAAATAATTCGAACATTATATTTACATTTGTTGGCCCTTCAAATACTGCTCTGTTATCAGCTACAGACTGAACCAGAAGAATCAGCTATCAGTCTGATTTGCTGCATTTTGGCATTTTGAGTCCAGTCTTCCCATCCATCCCATCAGAGCACAGAGGGAAGCCTCAGAGAGTTCAAATGTTAAAACCTCTGAAATCAAAAACTCTAATGAGACAAATCCTCAACACATAAACTGTGAATTGGAAATCTGCTTCTCCATGACTTTGACCAGCTTAGTTCAGACATTTCCTCCTGAACATGGGTTTCCCAGGCAAGCTGGGCTGGATGAGATCAGGGTCCATGCTTGGACAGGATTACCTCCCTCTCCATGAGACTCCACATTTGAGAATTTCCTACCACAGAGAAATGCAGAACTTGGGAGAAAATTTCCTCCTTAGGTAACACTTGTAAAAAAGCACTGATGTAAGTTTGGGTCAACCAGCTCATTTAGTGCCTTGTGAAGTATTTTATGTACACCAGAAAACTTCTGGCTTTCCAATCACACCCTTTTCATAGTCTGATAGTTTTTGTTTTTAGAAAGAACAGATATTCTGGTAACTTTTTTTTTTCTTTTTCTCACTTCAGCAATTTTAAATACATCTTGTCACAGGCCAAATATTTTTCCCATCATTCCACTTTAATAATTTGACAGATCTGTGGGGAATGTTGCCCTCAAGTTAGATTATTTGTCCCAGGAGTTAGAAATAAAACTAGAAAGTACCTTCAAATTGTTGATTTTTTTCTGCCCAATTGTTTTCCCAGCTGGTGCCACTTCTGCTCATCAGCCCTTTAAATGCAGGAGGGATGGGCAGCAGTGCCTCTGGAGAAGCAGAGAGTAGCAGGGCTTTTTTCACCTGGTCTTTTTGCTTTAGTGGTTTTTAGCATTTATTTTCTTTAGGGTTCTATTTTCTATAAGCAATGAATTTTAAGACTTTTTTTGAAGTTCTTCCTGTATCTTTTAAGGAGAGTTAGATTGCCTATTATTCAGTTTATTTCTCCGATATGAAAATTTATTTTTTCTATCAGGTTTTAGCCTGGAACTAGGAAGTGTTTTATGTAGGCTTTGTTTTGTTGAGACCTGACAAATGCAGGATTTGCTGGAAGAGGGTGCTAGGGAGCAGGGAGCTGAGAAAAGCAGGTCATGGTTGCTCATATTTGGTTCATTTTAGGGGCTGTATCAAGAGGAGCAGTGAGGTTTATTAGTGCCTGAACAGATCACTCCTATTCATTGCAGACCAGGGACTGCCAGTCCCCATTCTGAGCCCATCATTAGCCAGGCTGCTGCTTTCCTGATATTGAGGATACTTTCAGTAGCTGTTCCAAATTCTGGGGGTATTAAATTGTGGTCTACAAGCCCTCCCCAAAGAGCAGCTCCTCCTCCTCCTCCTCAGGAGGGATCCCTTACTCTGTTTCTTGAATGGAGAGGAGGTGAAGGGTCCCAGGGATGTGCCTCAGGTCTGGGTTTATTTCCCTCCTGGGGCTCTTCAAGGGAGGTCAGGGCAGCTCTGAGATGGGTGGTGGCACCAAGAGCTGATGTCTAAGAAAACTCTCTCCAAGCTGCAAATGAAGAGAGGAGGAGGCTGTGGCACAATCCAGCCAAATTATATTGATAATATGTAGTAATTATGTAGCACTTCACACGAGCAGAGCACTTTACAAACATTAACTAATTTACAGCATTTACAGAAAACAGATGTGCCTTTTTTTCTGGGAAAACAGAGGGAAACACTGGCTGTGCTGGCAGAGGGGAGCAGTGGCCAGGCTGAAGGCTCTGGTTTGTGGTGGAGATGGGTGGTGGTGCAGGGATCATGGAGCACCTTTGTGCCTGCCTGGACCTCCTGCTGGACCAGGAAAGGGAAAATATCTTCCTTTTCTGTGGTTACTGGGAATGAAGGGTGATTTCATTCTGCTAGGTGATCTTTTAATGAGCAAGAACAACACGGGCTGCAGCTGAAGGCAAGGGAGCTGCTCAGCTGTGGTGACCCTCAGCCTGTGATAACCATGGAGCAAGGCAGCTGAAGGAGCACACCTGTCCCCTGGGGAGCTGCACACAGGTAGGATTGCTTTGCTGAGCCTGAGGCTGGATTCTGACCTTTGAGTCTTGATTTTGATCCTCATTCTTGGTTTTGTTTAACACCCTGCGTGTACCTGCCCAGCTTTCTGTGCTTGGAGCCCAGCAGCTCCTCTGACATGGTGCCTTTTATTAAACCAGCTATAAATGACACAGTGCCAGGTGTCCTGGAGGGGCACAATAAGGATGTGACTTTGTGCCTTCACCTTGTGTAGCCTGTTTGGTCACCAAGGTGAGAGACATCCATAGGGAATCATCTTAGAAGGTGCTGGAGGAAAAGCCCTACCAGCCATGGGTATGAGTGCACAAATAGCTGAAGTTCCTGTGATAATTTCATTTTGAGTCTTGATTTTTATCCTCATTCTTGGTTTTGTTTAACACCCTGTGTGTACCTGCCCAGCTTTCTGTGCTTGGAGCCCCAGCAGCTCCTCTGACATGGTGCCTTTCATTAAACACTGTTAATGCAGCTATAAATGACACACTGCCAGGTGTCCTGGAGGGGCACAATAAGGATGTGACTTTGTCCCCTTACCTTGTGTAGCTTTTGGTCACCAGATGAGAGGCATCTATAGGGAATCATCTTAGAAGGTGCTGGAGGAAAAGCCCTGCCAGCCATGGGTATGAGTGCACAAATAGCTGAAGTTCCTGTGATAATTTCCTTTTCCTGTTCTTGTGATCAGCCACTGTTTGCTTTGCCTCCTACTTTCTTTGCAGAGTAATTAAAAGAAAGATGTTTACATGGATAAGTGTTTTGCTATCAATGCCATCCATATTAACCTTATAAATTAGCCTTTTATGTGGTACTGTATCAAAGGGCTCTTGAAGTCTGATTGAATTATGCTTTATTTCCTTGCCCAGTCCCTTGTCATTGTCACCTCCTCAAAGAAATTAATCAAGTTTGTTAGGCATGACCTCCTGTTAGTAAATCCAGGACAACTCTCTAAAGTCTGTACTTGCCAAGGGTGCTCTGATGTCCCTGAGCAGGGAATGTGGACTTGTGCACAAATACAGAGATTTTTAAAGCTGTGTTTAAGGGGTGGAGAGAGGGGTAAATCTCGTGGGACTGGAGGGCAGGATCTGGCTAAAGGATGAGGGGTGTCTTGAGGCAGGAGGGGAATCCTTGTAGCACCATGGGCGTGGGTTAAAGACCATCAAAGATGGTCACAAAAAAACTGTGGGGGGCTCCAGCCTGGTGTTGAGCAGGGAGAGCAGAAGGGAAACGGGAGCTGTGATGCTCCAGGGCTGGGCTGTGCTGTGGAGCACAGGAGGGACGTGGCAGAGTCAGGGGATTTGGCAGTGCTGTGGTGGAGAAGCTGAACCCTGGAGCTGAGGGGATGGGTGGTGGAGCAGGGCAGGCTGGAAGGCTCCAGGATGGTGCAGAAAAGGGATAAGGGCTGGGTTTGGCAGTGCTGCAGTGGAACAGGACGGGCTGGAAGGCTCCATAGTAGCACAGAGCTGGATGTGCTGGGTTTGGGAGTGGAGCAGGGCAGGCTGGAAGGCTCCAGGACAGAACAGAGCAGGGAGTGCTGGGTTCTGGCAGTGCTGCAGGGTAGGCTGGAAGGCTCCAGGGTGACACAGAGCTGGGTGTGCCAGGTTTGGCAGTGGAGCAGGGCAGGCTGGAAGGTTCCAGGATGGTGCAGAAAAGGGATAAGGACTGGGTTTGGCAGTGCTGCAGTGGAGCAGGGCAGGCTGGAAGGCTCCAGGGCAGCACAGAGCTGGATGTGCTGGGTTTGGCAGTGCTGCAGAACAGGCTGGAAGGCTCCAGGGTAGGAGAGAGCGAGGAAAATGGCTTGGAATGCTGGGTTTGGCAGTGCTGCGGTGGAGCAGGGCAGGCTGGAAGGCTCCATAATAGCACAAAGCTGGATGTGCTGGGTTCTGGCAGTGCTGCAGGGCAGCCTGGAAGGCTCCAGGGTAGGAGAGAACAAGGAAAATGGCTTGGAATGCTGGGTTTGGCAGTGCTGCAGTGGAGCAGAGCAGGCTGGAAGGCTCCAGGGTAACACAAAGCTGGATGTGCTGGATTCTGGCAGGGCTGCAGAGCAAGCTGGAAGGCTCCAGGGTGGGACAGAGCTGGGTTTGGCAGTGCTGCAGTGGAGCAGGGCAGGCTGGAAGCCTCCATAGTAGCACAAAGCTGGATGTGCTGGGTTTGGCAGTGGAGCAGAGCAGGCTGGAAGGCTCCAGGGTACCACAGAGCTGGATGTGCTGGGTTTGGCAGTGGAGCAGGGCAGGCTGGAAGGCTCCAGAGCAGCACAGAGCTGGATGTGCTGGGTTTGGCAGTGGAGCAGGGCAGGCTGGAAGGCTCCAGGGCAGCACAGAGCAGGGATAAGGGCTGGGAGTGCTGGGTTTGGCAGTGCTGCAGTGCAGAGGAGCTGTGCAGAGCCAGGGGAGGGAGTCTTGTGGAATGATGCAGTGCAGAGCAAGGAAGAGGGAAAGCTGTGCTGCAGATCCTAGGGCTCAGGTAGGATTTGGGGAAAGAGCAAGGAGTGGATGGATGCTGAAAGGCTGGAGCACAACAGCTCTGGGCGTTCTCTTGCCTCTACCAAGCACAGCAGCAGGGACGCAATGTTTTTTAGGGAGGCTCAAAAATAATTTATTTCCTAAACTAGTCTTTGTATTTTATTTTTAAAAAATAATTGGGGTTTTTCCAAGCCTTTTTTTTCCTTCCCTGTGAAGGTGAAATTTGATTTGACATGTGACTCTTGTGTCATTAAATGACTCCAGGATCTGGGGATTTAGGAGGAAGATGAATGATGGGATCTGCAGGTGTGATCTTAGGAGGCACAGCCACAGTGACAGCAGGAGCAGAGCTGTGTTCCTTTGATTCTTGAATGACTGCTTCCTTTAATTTCAGTTTTCAGTTTCATTTTGTGTTTTGCTCAAGAAACTACTCCTTTTTTACTCCTTTTTTTTTTTTTTGCTTAAAGCTGCTTTCACCCAGTCTTACATAGGATTCTTCCATCTTGGTGTGGTGTGATACTGGTTTTACTGGACAAGGAAATGTTTCAGTGTTGCTGCAGAAATACAGGAGTCCTCCTCAAGCAGATTCTTTTCCAGTTACATATGTATTTATCTTGCTTGTTGTGTGTTCTCTTGGTGTTGATGCTTGGGTGGAATTTCAGCTGAACTTGAAGTCAACCTACTTGAAGTCATGAGAATGTGATTATTCTTTTGTTTACTTGATTTCTGTTTCCCTTCAAATATCTACAGGGTTTTTCTGCTTTATAGACTATGGGGTTACAAATTCCAGTTTAGGAGGAAGGCTCTACTTGAGGGACAGGAACAGATTTTGAAGCACAAGTGTGTTGCTTCCTCCTGTAGCGCTTGTCACAAATTAAGACATTCACTGAACAAAAAATGCTGAGCCTTGGAAGTTACTTAGATTTTAAACTTAGAAGAGAGATGTGTTTAAAAATATCACATGAGATCTGTGTGAGGATATCTGGTTGTGTGGTGGGCAGGAGCTCTGCTGAGGGTGCAGAAAGACGAGAGCTGCTGATGGGGCTGGGACTGTGGGCATCAGTGCCAGGGTGGCACCTAAACACTGAAAGGGCTCTTACCTTTCCCATGTGCCCCAATTGATGCCAACCCATCCCAGAAATCTCATCTTGCACCTGAAGTGCTCCTCTCAGTTTTGCCTGGAAGTTCCTAGACTCCCTCGCTATGTTTCTGGATAGGAAATGGCATTTCTCCTAATTAATTGCAAAGTTTTAAAGTTCTAGTTGCTGCTGGCTGAGACAGTTTCAGGAATCAACACAGGAAATCAGCACTATTCAAGCAACACCCTTAGAATCAAACCCAGTGCTGCCTGAGAGCAGGTCTGCACAACCAGCTGGGAAAAGTGCTTTTATCTGCTGTCACCTCCCAGAAATTACAGCTGGAGCTGTGATTGCTGCCTGGCACAGCATCCCTGGTTGTCAGAGGGACCCCTCCCCTGGAGCCCCAGGGCTCTTCTGCAAGGAATTATCCTGGACTCTTCCAACAGGTTGGATTGGGAATGGCTTCATCTCAGTCACCCCCTCCTGAAAGGGGAGCAGGGAATGCTCAGCTCTTTATCTGAAAAAAACAAAACAAAACAGGGAGGTTGATCCCTGTCACAGACATCTTTTATGGAAAATCCTTTCCTTAGGATTTTTCCTCCTGAGATGCTGAGAGGCCTCAGGAACAAAATGTAACCAATGGTTATCTGCTGCTGTGGAATGCAACAGGTGCATCTGGGATTGGGCTCATGTGGTTGTTTCTAATTAATGGCCAATCACAGCCCAGCTGGCTCGGACTCTGAGACACAAGCCTTTGTTATTCATTCTTTCTTTTTCTATTCTTAGCCAGCCTTCTGATGAAATCCTTTCTTCTATACTTCTAGTATAGTTTTAATGTAATATATATAATAAAATAATAAATCAGCCTTCTGGAACATGGAGTCAGAGCCTCCTCTCTTCCCTCATCCTCAGACCCCTGTGAACTCTCAGTTCACAGATCCCTCAGTTGATTATTCACCAGTTTAACCATCACCCAGGTCTTTCCTGTGTTCTGCTGCCTGCTTTCCTTATTCTCTCCTCACCAGGAGTAGCAGATGAGAAGATGGAGTGCTCAGTGAAAACTGAGAGGTTTTGTTGGTAGATCTGTTCATCTATCAAAGTCCAGGCTGCAGCCTTTTTTAAATTGACTCCGCTACTTTTCTTCTTTCATAAATTACTCTAAAAAAATAGAGACAAAAGGCTGCCAACTGTGTTAGTTCCCGGAAAAATCCTTCTTCTGTTTAATATACAACTCTTGAGAGACATTTAAAAGTGAGATGCAGCCATGTGTGAATGCCTGCATATATAGAGCCATATCACACCAAAGAATTTCAGCTGCTCACATGCTGACTTTGCTGCAGATTCCTGGTTTTTATTTTTTTTCCCCCAAAGATGCTTGTTTCAGTTTGGGCAGGTCTTTGTGGTCAGCCCTTCAGGGACAAGGCTCTTCACTCACCCACACTGACTGCACCATCCAGGGGGATATTAGTACCCAAATCTACAACCTCTTCCCAGTTATTTCAGCTTGTTTGGGTGCAGGAGGTTTGCAGACACGTTGTTGCCACATCTGCAGCCTTGTGGTTTGGGGACTTTGCTCTCATGACCAAAATTCTGAATTTCTTTTTATATTTATCTATTGCCATTTCCTAGGAGCTTTTCCTAGGTCTTGGGAGCCCTGCAGAAGAAGGGCTGTTTCTCCTGGTTCTACCCACGTGCACAGCTCTGCAAAGCCCTGTTGCAATGGAAATTTCATTAAACACTCGTGGTCATGGCACTGGGAGTGGGATTGTTGCTGTGATTTGGGTCCTTTTCCAAGTGTGGTGGCAGGAATTCAGCTGGTAGCTCATGGGGAAAACCCAGAGGCAGCTGTTGGTCAGAGCAAGAGCAGTCTGGAGGTTCATTGATACAAAAATCTTACACCTTCTGAATGTTTAGGAACCACTCTGACCTCCAAAATATCGCCCAAACTGGTAATGCCAGGCCACAGAATTGTGTTTTCTTGCTGTTTCCTCTTTGTCCTTCCCCACTATTAAGTCACTGCTGCTGTCAAACATCCACAGGGAGATGGGAGCACTGAATAGCTCATCTCTGCTGGAACAGGTGGTGATTCACATGTTCTTTAAAACTTGAAGTCACTATTTCTGTTTTGCCTTTCTCTGTCAGGGGACTTTTTATACCTGGCATGTTCCTATTAAGAGTCTTCATTTGCTGTCATGGCATCACCTCTTAATCTTTTGCTTTAGCACGTTAAGTGTCTTTAACTGCTCTGAAAACAGATCTTTAAGTGAGTACTTTGACCTCTCTGTGCCTTCATTTGGGCTCTAACATGAGGCAGAATGTCAGTGGCAGAGCACCAGGAACCCATGATGTGAGGCTGAGAACCCCAATGAGGTGAACAGGGAAAAAAGGCAAAGCCAAAGTACTTTAAATTCTTGATTTCTAATGTCTCACAGGGTATATAGGAAACTGATAATGGGAGGGAAGCAGAAACAAGAATTTCTGGTGCAAAAAACACCTTAAAGTATTTGCAGTGACTGGCAGGACCAGTCCTAGGACATGGTTTGGTTGACACAGAGCTGTGCATGAGAGCAGTGCCTTCAGCTGAGATATATAAACTTAGAAATTGCTGAAAAGCAGAGGGGTGGGAGCAGAGCCTGAACTTAAACTTTCCAGCTAGATCAGTTGTTTCTAATGGTCACCAGCTTTGTCCCAGCACTTCAACCCCCCTTTCCCAAGCAGCAGTGAGAGGATGTTGCCAAGTTTGCTTTTTTGCTTTTTTTTTTTTGTTTTGTCACCTTGGGGAGGCCCTGCTCAGCTCCCCCATGGCAGTGGAAAGGAGCAATGTTTGAGCTCACACTTAATTCTGTTCTGATTTGAGAGTACAGAGCAAATGGAATAAAATGGGCAAAAGGACATCAAATATCTAAGATGTCCAAAGGAGTGGTCATTACAGAGCAAGAGATGAGAAGAGAAAATTCATTCATCTTTTACCTTTAAGGAATAAATGAGAGAGTTGAGTGTTTGTTGCCTCAAATTTGCTTCCATTAAACCCCACTGTTTGAGGGATCAAGACAGATTTAACCTGCAGCAGACACACTGGGGCTGGCTGGCATCTGACCTGACTGAAGAGTTGGAGCCTGGCTCTGAACCCTTGTGGACTCTCCTTGTGAGCTCTCCATAAACAGGCTGGGATTTTCCTCTTCCCAGAGGAGCTTTATCCTTCAGAGCTGCCCTGGGGGCAGCAGCCCAGGCTCCTGGCTGCCACCCTTCTCTCTGTGCCCACCTGGTTAAGTGTCTGGTCCCCTCCATCACACGGTGCCACCCCACCCCTGCCCCAGCACCCTGGGGAGTGATGCCTGCATGACATGCATTTTGTCACAAATCTTGATTGTATTTTATGCTCCAGTGCCTTCAGTTTACAAGGGCAAAACCCCTTTGTCTTGGCACTTTGCAGCAGGCAGCCTTCCCTTACCAAAATGGATTTTCCAACAGGAGCAAACAGATGCAAAGCCTAAATCGTTCTCTGTTACCTGCAGTGCAAGAAGATTTTTTTATTTTTCTTGCTTTTTGCCCAGTCCAAGGTGACAGAACAACAGAACTGAAAATATTTATCAGGCAGTTTTTCAGAATGTTTCCTTGCACTAAACACTGAAAAAATTGTAAAGGTGAGCATCAGAGTGGGGAACTCATCTGTGTTACCAATGAGGAAGACTCATCCTTTTTAGCTGTCAGGAAGTTTCCAAAGTTGCTTATGTCGGCTTTGGTTTCATTGTCAGACGACTTAGTTCCAGCTGAGCTCTTCCATTTAAGCTGTTAAACAAATGAAAAGTAAAATTGTCACTTTTAAATAGAGTCCGCACATAATCACATTTTGAAACGGTCCTCCGTGGTAGGAGCAGGAGTTGTGTGCATTATGATATTGAATTTTAAATAATATATTACACAAAATAGCTTCCAATTTGATTTGGGAGGGATATATTTTCATGAATTATTGAGTATTTGATTATTGTAGAAAGCCTTTGCTGTTATGCACTGAAACTGTCACTCTCCCAGGCCTATGATAGATGAGTTTGGTTATCAATATTTAAAGTTCCGGTCAGCCCGTGTGCCTGGCTGCTGATACTGGTGACACAGACTAATCAGTAGTAATGTATATGTGCCTCCTGTCTCTTGTTTGCCAGGCAGAGCTGGAGCAAATTGAGTGCAGAAGATTCCCAAGTGATTTGTGGATGGGTTTGTCATTCTGAGCAGAAGCCCCTCTGACACCAGTGCATGGAAATGAGGTGCAGAGAAGTTTGCTGGGCTCTCAGAGTGGAGGTGAGCAGAGCCCAGCAGGCAGCAGATAGGAGCCTTTCTTTTCTGGGGTGATAAGAGCTGAGCAGCATTTACAGATAGGAGTATTTAATGTGAAAAAGAGAAACTGGCAAGTATCAAGGGAGTAGAATTTTACTGTCATCTACCAAAATATTCTGAGTTGCTGAATATGAGCCCAAACTTCCTGGAGGGTTGTTAACCCCGGGGACACCTTAGAGACTTGTGCAAGTAGGACTGGGACTTTTTAAGGTCCTTGAAAAGCCCATGTCTTTCTGTGGAGAAGCAGCCTGCATGCACAGGACCTTTATTTTTATTGGTGTGTCCACTCAGAGTGTTTTATCAGGGGGATTGCTGGCACAAATTCTCCTGCTGCACCTTTAAAGCATTGTGCAAGCCAAATATTCCACAGGAATTAAGAGGTTCATCATCTGCTGCTTGAAAAGCAAAGCCTGGTACTGAGTGACCTCTGTCCCTTGCTCTAGATGGTGTGGAGATGACAGTGACTCCAAACAGGTTAATTAAATCCAAATTGCCTGGCTCCAGTGGGAATGCTGCAGGAGAAATCTGCACACAGAGGTTCGCAGTGTCGGGCTGTGGTTGCAGGCAGGAGAGAACCAAAATAAAAGAAGCACTGTTGCAGTTAATGTGCTGACTTGTACTTGTCTAATTAAGGCTGGATGTGCCAGTGGGTAACAACAAAGGAGATGACAAATATTGTGGTAACTGTCACTCTGTGCAGTCCCTGCAAGAATTGAAGAGCACTGTGGTTTGGCTACCTGCTTTGCAAAAGGGGTATTTAGCTTTAATTCAGTGATTTAGCTGAGTTCAGAGGCCAGAGGAAAACACAACAGTTTAATTTCTGTAGCTCTTATGTAAGAAAGGCTGACAGTTCTGCTTTCGAAAGGAAAGAAAGGAGAAGTTGCTGCTACACAAGTGTTTAAAAAGGTGAAAAGAGCAATACAAGTTTGTTTCTTAGAGCAGGATGCAAGGCTCACATTATGGGCCAGAGGAAGCCAAAAGAGACCCCTGGCTTGTCCTTGTGTTACTCCTGTATTTAGTAGGTGTTATTAATCACAATGAGCAGCAAACTGCAGCACACAAACCCACACATCACGAGCCCTTGGGGTTAAATACAGCTGATCAGGCTGGCCATCAGTGCCCCTTGGCAGCCACTGAAGGGCAGCAAAGATGTCACAAACCACATCGACATCACCAAGGCCACTTCAGTTCCCAGGGGCCTTTTTGAGTGACCTCTTTCATTCTCCAGTTCCATGCAGGGGCAGGAGGCAGGGAAGGTTCCAGAGCAGGCTGTGCTCTTTCATTTGTGGGTGAGCAGAGAGCTGGGGCAGCAAGGCAGAAGCAGGATGGTCTAGAGGAGAGGAATGGCTCAGGAGAGTAAAGAATCATTTTGTTATGACCCCATTTCCCCCCTGTTTCTTCTCATTTCCCTTTCAAGAGTCTCATCTTCTCTCCTGGAGAAGGGAATATCTTTGGGTAGAGCTGTAAAACCTTTATAATTTCTGCTGGCTCTCTCCAGAGATGTTTTCCCTCTCGCCACTGATTGCAGTGACATTCACAAAAGTTAAACATGTTTCAGGTTAGGAGATTTAATGAATCAGAAAAGCTTGGTGTGGTCAGAGAAAGGATTCTCAGGGCATGCTGTACCACAGATGTTCCTCTATAACTGCACACCTCCCTAGTCCAGGTCCTCCCCTGACCTTCCCCTCCTTCCTTGCTGCTGTTAGATGGATTTATTCTGTGTCTGGGCTCAGTTCTGGCTGTATTTGGTGAATTTGCATAAGGCTGCAGTAAGGGAAGGAGCTGACAGGGAGGTGTTCCTTTCGTTGCTCTTGGTCTCATCATTTAGCTCAGAGCTGTGCTTGGCCTTTGGGGATGGCAGGTTTCCAGCTGATGTGCTGTAATAACATGCACACAGGTTTCATATTTAAAAATTCACAGAGGCTGAATAATTACAGTGTCCTGCCCAGCAGTGGGGTTGGTGACATGTCCTGAAGAGCCTCGCTGACCTGAGATGTTTTAGAGACCAGGGAAGGGCAAAGATGCCGTGAGCTTTTGTTTCCTATTAACTTTGTGCACTCAGCAGAGGCCAGGTTGTGCCCCCAGGTGACTTGCAGGGGCACAATAAAATCTAGAATTTCTCAGTTTCCTTGCTCATATCCCTTATCTACAGGAAGGTTTTAAATAAGACCACCTGCATTTATAACCTGCTGTGGTTCCTGCCTGCCTTCATCAATAATGCATTTCTTACCATTCTCCTGACTTTGGGGAAATGTGAGATTTGCCTCTTGAATACTTGAGATTGGACTCATCTCTGGTTCCTGGACAAGTTCTGGAACAGTTTTTATCTTTACTTCATTACAAGGGTTGTCATTCATGCCTGAGAAATGACAAAGCCATCCCTTTCCCTTCAGCAATGCCTGGCCTCTGCTGTCAGAGTTTGCCCTGAGCAAATCAGCAGCTTCTGGGAGGGGATACTTTTCTTCTATGTTGCTCTAAATATTTTTAAGAAAATTTTTCCTCCCCTGCTGCACTTCCCTGGATGTACTGGGACTACTGGGTTGAAACTTTCAAGTAAGGTTTCAAGAACATCTGAGGCAAATCTTAGTTCTGAAGTCATGTGCAAGGACAAGTTACAGCTCCCAGAGCAACTGGGGACACTCTTAGCCCTCCTAATTATCAACAGCCAGGTTAAAAGGGCATCCCTTGATGTACTTTGGAAAAAGAATTCCTCAAGTCCTGTCAGGAACATAAATCCAGTAAGAATTTGAATCCTTCCAACTACTGTCCTGCAAAATGCTGATGCTGCTTTGTCTTGGAGTGTGGGAGGACTTGGGCAGTAACTGTGCAAATAATGTTGTCCAGTATTGTTCTAATCGCTCATGTGCACTCAGCTTAGTGCTGTAGCTATAAATATTTCAGCCCTGTTCCTCTCACCTGGGTTCATTAAGCACTTAAAGGCTCATAAGTGAGGCAGCAGGGAGGGAAGCAGACCCCAATCACGCTCTGCAGAGCACCAGAACTTCTGTGCTGCACCAGAGCCTTCATCAAGCCCTGCCTGGCTGTGGAGGTGGCAGGGGCTGAGCAGGGTTTAGGACACCTTAACTCCACTGCTGTGCTTTAATAGATCCTGCTTTAGTGAACAATTTCTCGCTGCATTAGGAGGAGTTTTTGCTGTTCCTTTTGCCTTGACTCACCTGACATGTGCACAGCCTTCACCACAGTTTAAACCAGGGCTTTTGGGCTGCCTGGCTGGGTACCCAGCTCTGTGCCTGCATGATAACTCCAGAGACCAAAACACAGAAATACCAGCTGTGTTTTAGTGCTCAAGGGCCATTTTCTAGCAATTAAGGGAGAGAACTGAAGGCATGAGGCTTTTCCTAGAGGATATTAACCCCAGCTGCCCTTTACTGTTTGGGAAGCAGGCTGCTTCCCACACATAGCTGCAAAGGACACGTGTGGCAAAACAGTTAGAGGAAATATCTCCTAAAACATGGGATTTTCCCCCTTCATTTGTGGATGTCTGGAGTGATGTTCCATTATGTTTGTTGCAGCCTAGGTGTTGTCATGGACCCATTCTGGTGGAGGAATTTCCTCAGGTGCTCTGGAGGGTGAGGCTGTTGCTGGATGAGTCATTCTGGTTATGTTGGTGGTGGTTGCAATGAAGGAAAAACCTCACTGTGGATAAATGCCAGCCATAAATCCTGTCTGTGCTGCAGGGATCACATGGGATCTTCTCCTGAGGAGCCTCCTCTGAGAGATCAGGAGCAGCCCTGATTTCTCTGTTGGAGATGGGACAGTCTCCTGATGGCACAAAGTGAGGAGAGTTTTATTTGCTGGGAAAGTGCTGACTGGGCCATCAATCAGCCCTCATACAAGCCTGGAGTTATTAATAAAAAACCTGGTAATCTAACACCTGCTCTCAATCTTCTTTTCGGAGGGCATAAAAAGCCACAAGATCAGCCTCAGCAGTTTTGTGCATCTCCTGGACTTGTTAAATCTCTCTCACTTCCTTTAACTCACTTCCTGAAATCTTAAGCATCAATGCTTTATGCTCTGCCTTGTAAATGAAGCCTGTTATTATCATTGAGATAGTGTTTTTATGGCATAAATAATGAGCTGAAACAGGGGAAGAGGCGTTGTGTGGAATTACTGCCTGAACTGAGATGGAAATAATCAATATGTCCTCACTTACAAATCTCATCTGCATGTCGGCTCCATCTCCCTGCCTGTCTCGCTCCCAATTCATTGCACAGGAGGCCCCATAAAACATGCTGGTGTCAATGATCTGGTTTATTCATAGCTGGAGATAGAAATGCATCATTCAAAATTAATGGAAGGCCTTCTCCTTGCTGCCCCATCCTGATGGCAGTATCCTACACCCCAGCATGGCTGCAGGGTAGAGGTGAGGGTGTGGATTCAGGGTTCATCTCTGCTGTTGGGAACCTGGGTCACCATGTTGGGTCCTATCACATGTGGTAGAGCAAAAGCAAAAAAGTCTTTTCTTTAAGTTACTTATCCATCACTTCATTTTATTGAGAAGCTTGAGTGGGACCTGGGTTTGCAGTTTGAGTAGTTTGGTCTGGAGATATTTGAGAATTAACACAGGGTGGGACAATAATGGCCTAAATTGTAGCACCCACAGAGAAAATTGGACTCATGATATATTGAACATATTAAAAACCCTGCAGGGCAGAGATGAGGTTGAGGATTCAGGGTTCATCTCTGCTGTTTGGAACCTGGGTCACCATGTTTGGTCCTATCACGTGTGGTAGAGCAAAAGCAAAAAAGTCTTTTCGTTACTTATCCATCCCTTCATTTTATTGAGAAGCTTGCAGTGGGACCTGGGTTTGCAGTTTGAGTAGTTTGGTCTGGAGACATTTGAGAATTAACACAAGGCTGGACAATAATGGCCTAAATTGGGCATTTGTAGTACCCAGAGAGAAAATTGGACTCATGATATATTGAACATATTAAAAAACCCTGCAGGGCAGAGATGGGGTTGAGGATTCAGGGTTCATCTCTGCTGTTTGGAACCTGGGTCACCATGTTTGGTCCTATCACATGTGGTAGAGCAAAAGCAAAAAAGTCTTTTCGTTACTTATCCATCCCTTCATTTTATTGAGAAGCTTCAAGTGGGACCTGGGACCAGTCTGAGTAGTTTGGTCTGGAGATATTTGAGAATTAACACAGGGCGGGACAATAATGGCCTAAATTGTAGCACCCAGAGAGAAAATTGGACTCATGATATATTGAACATATTAAAAAAAGCTCATGGACATTGTGGTGGCAGAGGAAGTGTTTATCAAATAGCAGATTTGGACATGAGCAAGTGGAGGAAAAACCAACACTGAAAATATTCCATTGAGAGGGAGAAACTCTTGTGTCTCTCCACACTTGCAGTTCCCTCCCTCTGTGACAGAAGGTTCTGGTTCTATTTCTATAGGAACACCTAATTCTCTTGAAGAAATGCCTGATTTGAAGTTCAGCTGGATGAAAATAATTATTTGGGATTTGCCTCTAATGGATTTAGGGACAAGTGTAATTAAAAGGTGAGCACCTGAGCTGGTCTTCCATTGCTTCTGCAGTCAAAATGACTGATCCACCTGCAGCACTGCTTCTTGTCTCTATAGGTTCTTTGGCAAAGAAATTGCCAATTATTTGCTGAGGAGAAAATATTCCTTAGAAAGCAGTTTTCTTTTTTTGGGCATCTCATCTGTGACCTAGTTAAAGCCTGCCTATTGATCTTGGAGGTGGAGAGCAAAGAAAATCATCTATTGGATCTCTTGCCTCTGAGGGGAAGGAAATTTGGTTAGTAAGCACAGCTCTGGAAGAGTTTCCACTCTTGTTTGCTTTGTCATCCCTTTTTCTGTCCTCAGCTCTAGTCAGTACAACTGCTGAATCCCAGAGAGTCTTTTTACTCTGATAATCCAATATTTATCCAGAGGAAAACATGGTCTTGCAGTGTATGAGATCTTCAGTCACTATTTTGCCCTTTGCAGCCAGGTTTGAGATGCTGCAAAACCCGAATCTGTCCAGCCATAACAGTTTCACAGATGGAGTAAAGGGAAAAGGAGATCAAGGGAAAAGAGCTGAGGAAAAGCCAGTTATCTCTTAATGATAGAGGGGCTGGAAATGGTTCAAGTTGCTCTTCCCTCTGAGAGGGAACAAGACCTGAAAATAGTACAGGGAGCTGAAGACTCGAGTCAGATTTACAGGGCTGAGCTGGCTGCCAACAGGCTCTCACAAGCAAAGCCTGATTCCCCTGGCAAACAGCACCACCAGGACCTGGGCTCTTCCCACCCACACCAAAGCCCACCCTGACTGCCCCACAGAGCTGTTCCCAGGCTCAGGGTTCCTGGGTCACTGCAGAGAAGCAAGCCAGGCCCTCTGGCATATTGGAAAACAACTCTCAGACACAAAGAGAGTTCAATAATTGCTCAGCCAATTGTTATTTTCTTTAATTTACTGCGCCCGGTACATATAGAGAGTATTTTAAGAGTTTCTCTCTAAATATCTGCCTTATTGGGAGGCAAAACCTCAGCCTCTATGGTAGATCTTAAGCTGGAATAAAGCAAGGGATACAGTTGAGCTGTTTTCATGGAGAGTGTGGCATGAGAAGCCGATAAAACATTTTGGTATCCAGACAAGCTCTTGTTTCTTGGATTTCAAAATATTTTCTCGTTTAATCTCATCTCCTTCAAGCTCCACTGACTTTGATTTCTACTGAACTTTAAAATTAAGTGGAAAACTAAGGGTAAGGACTGCGAATTTTCCCATCTCCATTGTGTGAGAGCTTGAATACAGCAAGGCAAGAGGGGAGGATACAGGGGAGAAGGGGAGAGAATAACTGTGAATCACCAAGTTTGTTCTTTCCCTGTTTTTGTTAGTGCTTGTCACAGTAAATCAGTGCCCTTGCTAGGTCTGCTGGAAGGCAGCCCCCTTGGCTGGAGCCTTCCCCTTCTCCCTGCAGAGTGCTCAGGATCCATTAAGGAGCTGAAGGACATGTTTGGAGGGAAGTTTCATCCTTGAACATGTTTAATATTGTTGAGAGTCTCAGAGGATAGCCAGGCTGGGAATCTTGCTGCTTTGTGGAGCTTTCTGAGCAGTTTTCTCCCTTATTCCCTAATTTAGATTAAATTAACCTGTCATCCAGAAGGGGCCCACTGCCAGCTGGGACTTCATCACAGATCAGGTGTGTGTGCATTTCTGAGGAGTTTTAGCAAGGTGAGCTGTGCCTAGGCACCAGCTTTAGTCTACCTAAGTCTGGCTTTGCATTCCAGCCTGGCACACAGCCTGCCCTGTGCCCTAAACCTGGCAGGGTGTGCTCCAATCCAAGACTGCTCCATAAGAATGATGAAGCCATTCATTTCAGATTTTTTGATGTTACAATTAAGAAAACATAAAATTTTAATTGTAACTGATCCTGTATTGAGGAGGTTTTTTTTTTACCATTTCTTTGAAATATTGTGAATCACAGAACTCTGGAATGGTTTGGGTTGGAAGGGACCTGGGACACCTTCCACCATCCCAGGTTGCTCTGAGCCCCATCCAACCTGCCTTGAACACTGCCAGGGATGGGGCAGCCACAGCTTTTCTTGACAAATTGTGCCAGGTCCTCACCACTCTCACAGGAAAGAATTTTTCCCCTGTATATTTGGAGAAATGAATCCTGGCAGAGCCACTGTTAGATACCAGAGTGAATAGGACAATTAATCCTGTGGATTTTAGCCTTTCTTTTGTGAACCAGTCTGAGGAAATAACTTTGAAAACAAATCTTTTTGAATCATTTCCCTATTTCCCTGAGTTAATTTTTAGCATTAAGAGAACTGCCTTTTTATAAGTGTTTGAGCACTAGAAAACATCAGGTGGGCTTGTAGAGATATTTTAAGGATAATCCTTTGGGTTATACTTTGCTTTCATGAAGCTATCATAACCCCTGTAAATGTCAGTGGAAATTAGGTATTTATATTAATGGAGGCTCTCTCCTCCCTTCTTCGTTCTTAAAGGTGGGATTTTTGCATCAGTGATTCAAAAGCAAGATTGAATTTCATCAACATTTCCTCTGAAGGAGCTTGTGCTTGTCTGAGATCTGCTGGCAAGCAGCAATTGTTTAGAGGGGCTCCTTAGAATCTAATTTACAATGAAACAAACTCAAATAATATGCAAAAATAAAATTAAAAAGTGCATCAATTAACATACAAAAGTAGAACTACAACACATTCAGCTCTAACAACTCCTCAGAGGGTACAGCAGCCCATGGAAGGGAAACAGCACTGAGCATGCAAAGTGAGCAGGGGAAATCAATGGGAAAATAAACTCAGGGGTCCTCTTAGACAGCCAAAACCGAAGATTTTAGAGTGAACTTTGAAGGTGAGGTGCAAAACCAGGTTAAAAGTCTTTGGAAAATTGGCTGTGCCTAAAAAAAAAAAAAGCTTGGTATGGGTTGGCTGGATAGAATGTTGTGTGGAAGGCCTGGGATTGTCCCTGGGGAGCAGCCTGGTGGTGTGAAGTCACAGCTGGGTGTAGATCCCACTGTGCTGTGCATCTTCAAAGCTGTCATCACTGCACTGAGCAAGCCAAGGACTGGAGTTTTTATAGATTTTTTAAAAACCAGCATGAGGAAGACAGGCATTACTATTGCCCCAGTGCCCAGACAGAATCACAGAGTGGTTCAGGCTGAGGGGACCTCAGTGGGGCCATCTGCCCCAACCCTCCTGCTCCAGCAGGGCCCTCCCTGAGCTCCTGGGACCTGTATCCAGGTGGGTCTGCAATATCTCCAGTGGGGAGACTCCACACCCCCTCTGGGATCCATCCAAGACTTGGTCACTGCACAGGGAAAAACTCTGCCTCCTGTTCTGGTGGAGCTGAAGGACATGTTTGGAGGCAAGTTTCATCCTTTAACATGTTTAATATTGTACAAGTTGGGAGTCTTGCTGCTTTGTGGAGCTTTCTGAGCAGTTTTCTCCCTTAGTCCCTAATTTAGATTAAGTTAACCTGTCATGCAGAAGGGGCCCACTGCCAGCTGGGACTTGCTGGACATCACTTCCTGCCTGTTCCTCTTGACCAATTCCTGGGCCCCATGGAGCTGAGCCTGGTCCCTGCAGACATGGATGAAATCCCCTCTCAGCCATCTCTTCTTGAGGATGAACAAGCCCACCTCTCTCAGCCTCAGCTAGAAGCTGTCACTCACCTCAGCCTGTGCCTTACCACGGGGCACAAAGCACAGGGACGTTGTGTTCTCCTGCAACCTTAGAAAAGCAAAAACATCTCAGGTTTGGGGTGTATCCTCTCAGAAAAGCTGCCAAAAGGTGGTGTTGGCCATGACTGTAAAGCACAGGGGATGACATTGATCTCTGGATGTTGGGTAAATGTGGGGTACTGTGGACATGGATGAAATCCCCTCTGAGCCATCTCTTCTGGAGGCTGAACAAGCCCATCTCTCTCAGCCTCACCTCTCCCCAGCCCTCAGCTTGAAGTTGTCACTCACCTCAGCCTGTGCCTTACCAAGGACATTGTGTTCTCCTGCAACCTTAGAAAAGCAACAACATCTCAGGTTTGGGGTGTATCCCCTCAGAAAAGCTGGCACTAGGTGCTGTTGGGGTGACTCTGGATGTTGTACAAATGTGGGATGCCTGTGGAGGTGCTGCCATCCTCATGTGAACTCAG
Source organism: Agelaius tricolor (assembly GCF_023055355.1). NCBI lineage: Eukaryota > Metazoa > Chordata > Aves > Passeriformes > Icteridae > Agelaius > Agelaius tricolor. The sequence continues at coordinate 1,158,586 of NW_027269297.1, read as the reverse complement.
CTGTCTGCACCACCTCTTCCAAAATGAGCTGAACCCACCTCTGGGTGGATCAGCCAATTAGTTAAAAATCCCCTGCTGGATTCAGGAGGATTACAAGCATGGGAGCACAGGAGGGTTGGCTTTGCAAAGTCTGGGGGGAAGGCAAGGGGGGAAGGATTTCTCCAATGTGCAGCCAAGCCCCAAAGGAAGTGCATTGGTGCTTGTCTGAATGTTAAGTGCTTGATTAAGCACTTTGCTGAATCAAAGCTTGAGATCATTCCTGTAGGCAAGGATTGTGACTGTATTTTTATCTCTTGCACAATGCATTAATACATTCATGTGTTTTTCAAACTGCAGCAGATTTTTTTTATTGGATGTTTTGGTATTAAGCGTAGCTTCTAGGGATCCTGAGAAGTCTTGGATGGCAGTAATAATGTCACTGTGCAGTGCATACAACTCATAAGGAAGTGATAATTAAGGTTTATGCCACATTTATATTTTCTGTGGACTTCACTGACCACTTTGGACAATTAATGACCCAATACACCTTTTTTAAGGTTCTGGGAGCATTTACTCAATGTCAGATCTCGGTTCATTTGTTTTATTCATTTCTCTTCCTTCTATTAGTATTTTAACCCAAATTCCTCTTTGCTTTTCCTTTTTGCTGCATGGAAAGTACAGAAATGGGGTTCCTCCTTTACTCACAGGTGCCTGCAATTCAATGAGTGACTGAATGGTCTTTATAGGAAAGGTTTGCAGTAGGCTTTAGGATCTGTCTGCTTGAGAAGCACTGTGTATTATGTGCTGTTATTAATATTGCTCATCATGCTGAAATAGTTACCTTTTCCAGATGAATCACCACTGGCATAGCATTATTCAGGATATTGAAACTACCAGAAAATAGTGTTTTTCTAGGAGTAATATTCCCTCAGCACATTAGTTAGTAAATGTCACACACAAATTGCTCATGATTTCCCTTAGATCAAAGGAATATTTCATAACAGGTGCAATATGCTTTTTTGCCTTCAAAAGAGAATGTGAGAGTCAGCATGTGATACATCCTATGGAAAAGCTGTCTGGGATAAATCAGATTATTATGAGGGATGTGTAAAAGGAAGGACAGTTTCTATTTGAGATCAGGCATGTTGTCTATGGTATTGAAAGATGAAATATTCTGCTCTGCTGAAGGGCAGCTGAATGCAGTGACTGCAGACGTTCTTGCTGGCAAGTCAGGAAAATGACTTTCCATCCTCTTCACACCCAGTCACACAACAACACAGAACTGATGATGCTGTCGTGTCATTCATTCCCTTTTCTTTCCCTCCACCTCATCAGCAGGAAGTGCTAAATTGCTCACCCCACTGCCTTGTGGGATGCAACAGAAATGGGAGAATAAATAAGGATTTTTCATATTGGGACTGGAGGTGTGCAGTGCTGTGTAAAGGGTCTTTAAAGCTGAGGATTCATGGGATGAGGCCAGCGTCCATGTTTCCATGTGAAACCCTGGAATGCTTCAACACAAGGGCAGGAAAGGAAGAAGATGGTGTTTGGGTCAAGCTGTGGGAGGTTTGGGCTTGGAGCAAGGCTGGATGTTCCTATGAATAAAGGGAAGGTTCAGCAATGTATTTCAGCAGCTGAAGAATAAGATGTTAAATTTCTGCACGTGATACAACCTGGCCTGGGAGCCAGCAGCACATCCACCCTGAGCACACATTTGCTCTGGATGAGATTCTTGGTGGTGCTGTTTGCAGGGGTCTTAAGATGAGGGAAGAGATGAGAATGTTGACTCCATGTTTCAGAAGGTTTGATTGATTATTTTATTATATATATTATATTAAAACTATACTAAAAGAATAGAAGAAAGGATTTCATCAGAAGGCTGGCTAAGAATAGAAAAAGAATTAATAACAAAGGCTTGTGGCTGGGACAGAGAGTCCAAGCCATCTGGGCTGTGATTGGCCATTAATTAGAAACAAGCACATGAGACCAATCCCAGATGCACCTGTTGCATTCCACAGCAGCAGATAACCATTGGTTACATTTTGTTCCTGAGGCCTCTCAGCTTCTCAGGAGGAAAAATCCTAAGGAAAGGATTTTTCAGAAAATGTCATGGCTACAATTCTTGGTGTTTCAGAGGTTTGGGGGTTATTGCTGCCAAAAAAGTGTGAAACCAGAGTGAATGGCAGTGGCTGCAGTCCAGGGGCAGTTTGTGGGCTGATGATGAGCAAAGGGCAGTGAAAAAGCAGCAAATCTGATCATTCTCTGGGCTTCACATGTGGGGAAACCTCAGTGCTCAAACTTTCCTAGTGAAGGCATGGCAGGTGGGATGGAGCCAGCAGCTCCTGAGACCCAGATCAGCTCCTTCCTCCCCCAGCAAAAATCTTCTTCCCACCCCAGTCCTGGAGTTATTAACAGCTGTTTCCAAACTGAAAGAGGCTTTCTGAAATTGGAGCACAAAAATAATCTTTCTCCTTCTACTCAAGCTGGATGCAAACCCCTGTGGATGAAGGGTAACGGGGAATTAGGGAAAGCAGAATATGCCTTTCTATTTAATCCTAGCAAAAATACATCCTTCTTAAAACCATCCAACAAACAGAAAACCTGTGCTGCCATAGATCTTGTTGCTAAGAAGGAGTCTATCCCAGCAATCTGCCTGCCTTTCTTGCTGTGCTGGTACTTTTCTGAAAGTGTTGAGTCTGCATTTTTATTCCTCCTCACACTCTGTACCCAGAGTAAATGATGCCAGACTCTATCAGCTCTCTGGACATCTTTCCTATAGAATTTGCAATCTTGGCTGGGGGGAGAGGGGTGGGTAGTTATCTCCTTCAGTTTAAACACCACAAAACAAAACAATTCTCTCCAAGAAAGCCACAGAGATCATCTGAATTTACATAGCTTAGGTGGGGAAAAAATAGCTTTACTGTCATTGAGATTGCCTATTCTCCCTTCACAGTTAGGTTTGTTGTCAAGGGATCATTTACCAGCCAAAAATGCAGGTGGAGCAGAGAAACATCATCTGAAAGGCTGGCAGGGAGGAAATGAGCATCATTGCTTGTGTCTCAGTGCCTTCCCCACCCCCTTCTTATAGCTTAGCTTTGATGGTGAGATCCTGACAATAGGGCTGTTTATAGGGACAGGTTTAGTATTTTAAAAAGTCCCAATCCTGAGCAGGACCTGGGAGGTGGGGCTATTCTAAATTGTAACAAGGCACCAATTAGGCAGGTCATAGATAACAAAATTTGCCTTTTCTCTCCCCTGTTTTCTCCAGCTGTGACAAACAGCAAATAGGAGATCCTAGAAATAAAGTTTAAGTTGATTTCTCAGCAGACAGAAGTAGAAATGCTGTGCACCATGTGAAATATTCCTGAGTGTTTTGGTGTGAATAGTGATTTATGTTCCCCCAGTACCATGGCACCACTGAAACTCCTGGAGTTGGTCAGCTGTGGATCCTTGAACCCCTGGCATGGCAGAAATCCCCTGTGTTGCCTCATTCTAAATCAAAACATAAGACCCTGATATTTTCCTAAAAGGAGGAAAGGCACTGTCCTTTGTTTAATGGTACCTTCAGACAAAGCTGCTTTCCTTGAAGAGCAAACGTTCTTGAGCACATCATTGTTAGAGCACAGTGTGCTTTTATAGCAGGCACAGCCTGTTTGTCCTTTGCCTTTAGCTCTCACTTGGGTGGTATCAGTTCAGGAGGAAATTCATAAAGGTCAGTTCACAGAATCCCAGGCTGGTTTGGGTTGGAAGAGACCTTGAAGATCACTTTATTCCAACCCTCTGCTGTGGCAGGGACACCTTCCACTCTGCCAGGCTGCTCAGAGCCCCTTCCACTCCGGCCAACAGCACAGGTAGTGGCTTTTTATTCACACAGCCCCAAATTTCTGAAACTATGAGTAATTTCCAGCTAGGACAACTTGTGTCTTACCTCACTGTAATTGTTGGGGCTTTTATTTTAGCCAAGGGGAGGTTTTGTCTCATCTTCACATGCAAGACCTTCACGACACCCTCCTGGAAATTAGCCCATATTCCCATCCCCTTCATTCTGGGAAAAGTTCCCCATGCTGCCTTGGGTCTTTTATCAACTTATCTGTAAATCCAAATAAAATAGAAATATCCAAATAATATTTTTCTGCCTGCTAGTGGGCAGGTGGCACAATCTTAAGGCGATTAAAGGCTTTCCCTCCTCTTTAGAAATAGCAATTTCCTTCTATTTTTAGAGGTGGAGACTGTCTCTGTGTGCCTCTTCCCGGAGAGTTGTCCTTTACCCAACGTACGCAAATAACAGCCAGCATTAACAGGGAAATAGAACCAAACCTCTTAAGTCCTGCACAACTGGGACACCTCCACAGCAGTGACCAAGCCCTGTGGTGATGTGTGGTCCCCTCCTGGCAGAAGGGGTGTGTGCTGGCCACAGAGAGCAACAGGCACAACTTTCCCAGGCATCGTTCTGGGCAAGGCTGTGAGGAGATCAGAGAGAAGAATTATTAAAAATTCTTACCTTCACTTGCTGCACCTGTTGTGAACATGTGGAATGTGCTATGGAGGTTTGTTTACCAAAGGCTGGCTTCTTAATTAGCCAATGGTGATGGTATTTTAATTAAAGGACCAATTAGGTCAAAACTGCATTGGACTGTCTGTAAGGGCGATGGGTTTCTTAATAAGTATAGAATAATAAAGTGATAAATCAGCCTTCTGTAATCTTGGAGCCAGTGCTAATTATTACCTGGCTGGGGATGCCTGCTGTGACAAAAGGGGTCTTGGGGGGCATGCAGGGCACCTGGAGCACCCCTGGTGTGCCAGCTCTTCAGCTGGAGCCCCAGGCAACGGGCAGCCCTTGTAGTCATGCGGCTCACGCCACATCCCTGTCTGGGAGTCCCTCATTTAGCGATTTATGGGCCATGTCAGCGTAATTTAGTGTCTTAATACTGCTGGTCAAGGACCATCAGCATCTCCAAAACCCCCGTTGTCCTTGGTAGGGAATGGAAGCAGAACTGGCCTGGAGTCAGCTGAGGGACAGCTGAAGGCAGAGCTGATATACCCCCTTGGAGATAAAATGATTTCCCTGCTGGAAAAAAACAGCTTTAAAAGCAACATTAAAACCAGTAATGAGAGAGAATGGGCTCTGCAAGATCCACTCCATGGGGCTGTGCTCTGCCCTGAAGGCAGCAGGGCTGCGGGCGTTGCAGGGCAGGCACAGGAGCAGGGGGCTGCTCTCCAGCCATCCCTGCTGCACAATCACTGCACGCCCAAGGACAAGACATGAATGCTGAAGTGTTTCACACCTGCTCTTTGGGGTAAAACATTCATGGTTTTATACTTTCCATGAACCCTCCTTTCAAGGCAAAGAGGTGATGGCTGATTTCTCCATCGATTGCCTTCAAGACTTTCACCATTTCTCCAAGTATAGCAGAGACATTCCCTGTAATTCAGAGGTTCACTCACCAGGAAGAATGATAGAGGTGACTTTCTACTGGTGAAAAGGGACAATACAACAAAAAAAAAAGCCTAAAAATCCATATTAAAAAAGAATAGTAGCTTGAATGAGATATTTGTAAGCAAAAAGAAAGGATACAGTGGACTGAAGCTTGCCTGAGTGTATGGCTTCAGTGGAGTATTGCAGGGAAAATTATTTGATTCTCTTTTTGAAGGTTTTGTGGGAAGGATTCATCCATTATGTCTCACACAGAGTGTGCACACCCTGAAGTCTCTGCTGGTGCAGTCAGGTCCTTCAGCCCTCCTGCCAGGTTCCCAAGGGTGTTTATTTTTTTAAAAGGGCTTTTTTCTGTTCAGATGCTGAGTGAGTTCTGCACAGGATGTAGCAGAGTGGAGATTCACACGTGATTGTTCTTTCTGACTTCTAATAAAGAAAATACAATTATTGTCATTATTTACAGCAGAATCATCCTGTGATGAAACCTTTCTCTGTCTGATCCCACTTCCAGCTCCTCTGCTCCTGCTGCTCTTCACAGAAGGCCCCAGAAGGAATCACTTTGCAGGTTTTTAGAGATGTTTTTCTCCTGTTGAAGCTTGCTGCTCTTCTCTTGTCTTTTTGCAGGGAGTCCAGGCCAAGGACATGTAGTGAAACTGTTTTCCAACCAAGCTTCCTAAGTAAGGGGACAGGGAGAAAATAAACAACTCTGGCTTTGAAATTCCTCATGCAGTGAGAAGTGAGAGCAAGGCCTTTTTTTTCTTTTTTTTTTAGTTTTTTTCCAATAAGAAATTTTCAAGGGAAGGAGTGAGGAGCATTTTATCTTGCTGATAGGAGAATATTAAAAACACAGGAGGATGCCGTGAGAATGTGAAACCTTCATTGCTCTGAACCCAAAGAGAGGCAAGAGATAAAGTGCCAGTGCCTTTGTCCTATTAGCTGCTCCTGTTTACTCCACTGTGCCAGTCTGCTGAGGTGTTTAATGACTTTTCACATCACCATGGGGGCACTGAGACAAGAGAAGCATTCATTTCCAGTCTTCTCTCTTTCTCCTCCTTTTTTTCCACTCCTTTGCCTCAGCCTCTGGTGTGACACATTCCTCCAGGGTGTCCCAGTTCCTGTGCCACCCTTCCATTTGCAGTTTGTTTGTTGCAGGCAGCACCTCTGGGGCAAGGAATAAGTGTGATGGTGTTCACAGGGGTTCTTGGATTGGGGAAGAGATGAGGATCTGACTCCATGTTTCAGAAGGCTTGATTTATTATTTTATGATAAATGTTACATTAAAACTATACTAAAAGAATAGAAGAAAGGATTTCATCAGAAGGCTGGCTAAGAATAGAATAGGAAATAAAGAATTAGAACAAAGGTTTGTGGCTCAGCTCTCTGTCTGAGCCAGCTAGGCTGTGATTGGCCATTAATTAGAAACAACCACATGAGCCAATCCCAGATGCACCTGTTGCATTCCACAGCAGCAGATAACCATTGGTTACATCTTGTTCCTGAGGCCTCTCAGGAGGAAACATCTTAAGGAAAGGATTTTCCATAAAAGATGTCTGCAACAAATAAGCAAGACAAGGAATTGGCTTTGGAAGCCAATTTGGAAGCAAAGGAAAAGGTGCAGGTAGGAGTAGCAAGCAGATGGAATTTCAGGGTGAGAGAAAGGAAAGCATCAGCTGGTGTTCCTGCAGCAGAGCCATCCTGGCAGTGCATGCCCAGCTCCTGGGGGTTTCTCCAGTCCCTGCTCCTGGTGAGAGCCCCGGGCTGGCTGAGCTGCTCTGCAGTGTACAAACAGCTCTGCATTGCAAAGTTCAGCAGGATTTATAGCGTGTGAGTCACCAGAGCTGGGGACTGACCTCGCAGACCTCACCCTCTAAATCCAAGAGCTGCCACAGCCTGAGGTAAAAGGCCACGTCTCTGAGATGAAGGAGAGCCATGAAACACCCCTTGGTCCCTCTCTTTGGTGTGGAGGACAGTGCTGGCTGTCCCCTCAGAGCAGTGGGAGAGGTGGGGGCTCCATGCCCTGCAGAACAAAGCAATTTTTCCCCCCTCATCCTGCCCCAAACAAACAGTGCTGGAGGCACAGAAACACTGCTTGGCAGCCAAGCAGCAGCTGTCTGTATCCTTTAAGGTGTGTGGGTGTTCCTTATTTTTCTGCTTTTTGATTCTGTCAGTGTCCCTGCACTCAATGGAGAGACTGAGGATGGGAGGTGAATAACCCCTCTAGTTCTGCCCCCCGGGGAAAAAAAGGAGCTTTCTGTTGCCTTTCTCCACAACCAAAATATAAAGGTTTGAACCTTTGTTTTCATTCTAATGACGTGGGAAGATGGAGAACTGGTTTGTGGCTGAGCTTTGCCTAGGGCTGAGCCATCTCCAGTGTTGTTGTTCTATTTCTTTAGAGTCCCATAACAATATTATCAGATTTCTAAAGTCCATACCTCTCCGGTGTGTTCTTATGGCTGCAGATCTTCACTGACTCCTTCTTCTGCATGCTGCTCTCTCTCAGCTCAGGGCTCCTCCAAGGCTCTCCCTGACTGGCCAACCCACCCCTTTTATCCCAGTCATCTTCATTGGTCACAGCTGCAGCCCAATTAAGGACATGGCAGCTGCAGCCCATCAAGGGCAACCGGGACCTCTGGGGCAAAGCCTCTATACAGATATTTAAATACATTTCCTCTACTATACTCCAGAGCTTTGAACATCTCTGTATTCCTGATGGCATCAGACAGGTCACAGATTAGTGATCAGTCTACCAGGCTTAGGATTGTAGAAATCCCATGCTGAATTTGCAGGACCAGAATTTCCCAATGGGAAAATCAATAAGGTCTGCAAGAATTAAGAATTAAGGGGGATTTCCTCAAGGATGCCCATCCCAGGGCACAGAATCTCACAGAGGTGAGGATATTCCCAGCCTGCATTAGAGCACTCTCACTGTAACCAAAGCTAACAAAACTAATGATTTGACTCCATTTCTTTTAATCAGAGCTCAGATCATGGCCAAGCTCAAAGATATTTTTGGTGTCTTCTACTCTGAATCTTGAGAAAATAAAATGTGGTCCAAAAATTTTTTGTTTTGTCAAAACCAAAATATTTTGCTGGAAGGAGTCTGTTTCAATGATAGTTCCAGCTGGGAATAGTTGAAACAAATCATTTAGATTTTATTTTGATGCCACTCCACTGTTTTGATGAAATAAAAAATGTCAACTGCATTTATTATGACAGTTCACACTGTAATAAATATAAATGTCTATGGCCAGTGTTCTGTAATATATTATGCTGCTTCAATGTAACCAAAATGGACCATTTCCCTATTAAAATGTAATGTTGCAACACAATTGAAATAAAATATCTTAAGCAACAAATCATCTCTAAAAATTTTATTCAATAAGAAATATAAAAATTTCAGCTTCTTTCCCTGAGTCAGATATAAAAAGACAGACAATTTTCTGTATAATTCGTTCTCCCACCCAAGTAATTTTGGTTTGGAGAAAGAGGTGAGAAATAACCTACTTGACAATTCTGAAATAATTTATTCAGCAGATTAGAAACTGATGGAGCTTGTGCTTCTGTAATCTTAAGTGGTGGGGTAAGGCCACGAATGTTTGTGTGAATATGGGAGTGGATATATATATATATGTATATATATTATCACTTATAGAAACTGTCATTTGCTGAAGCCTTTCTGTGCTAAATGTCCCATGGTTCCAGTGTTTAAAATCTCAGGAGATGAGGCAAAGGAAAGCTGGAGCTGCCCAGCCAAATGCAGGTGTGTTTGTGACCGGCTTTAGGACACCTAAAGGCTTAGCCAACATATTGCCATTGAGAAATTAATTTATTGCAGGTGCTAGGGCTGAGTTTGCTCGACCCTTCTAGGTGGCAGCAGTGTGTGGAGCACTGGTGTCTCATCAGCTTTGCAGCAGCTCAAAAGTTGTCCTCAGATCATCCAGGTTCTTGTGGTGTATCTTGGCCTCAACATCTCCGCTGCATGTGTGGTTAGAGGCTGCTCTCTTAAATGGAACTGGGTTTGGGAGTTGATTTCAAAAGCTGCTTTTAAATATTCTGGATTTTTATTGCAGGATGGCAACAAAGGTGCGAGCCCTTTTAACTGAATAACCTCAGCATACTGTAGAATATAGAGGTTTCTAAAAAGTATAGAGGGGTTTGGGTTGGAAGGGACATTAAAAATCATCTTGTTCTGACCCCATTGCCATGGGCAAGGACACCTTCCCCTATCCCAGGTTGCTTATGCTCTGTCCAAAGTGGCCTTGAACATTTCCACAGCTTCTTTAGGAGAGAGAGGAAAGAAAAAGGATATTAATCCTCCCATGGTTGTGTGAAAGCACAAGTTCTGTGTGAGTGTGCTGGCTGAGCCAGTGGTATTCAAACACAAGTGTATTTTGTCAAGTACATTGCTTCAAGGCTCTGAGTCAAAACAGGAGTTATTTATGCACACATAAAATTAATCCTCAAATGATTAGCTTGGGAATGCATGTCCTGCAAGTAATCGCTGGTAGTATTTTAATAATGAGAAGCTAAGTCAGGAGAAATTCTGCTCTTAGTTATTCTGCTAGAGAATGTGGCTGCTAGTAATGAAATAATTCAGTGAGTTATACATTTTGCTTTATTTATGGATGTACTCTTTACTTATACATATTTTTATTACTTAATATTTAAAATGCACTAAGGGCATGGAAGATGCAGCAGCAGAACCCTGGTGCTGCCTCAATGCTGTGCCAGGATTCTGTGGAGAAACAGCAGCAGGAGGGCTCAGATCCCCCAGGTTATTGCACCTGCCCTGTGGTCACCTCAGGGATGTCTGACTGGGAATGATGGTGAAGTTTCAGATCCCGCAGGAGCCAGGAAAGGAGCAGAACACAAAGCCCAGAACAAAGCTGCTTGTCTGGGCTTACAGTGACACATCCCTGCTGCAACACTGCCAGCCCTGAGCACACAAAGTCATGGTGTAAAACATCAGAATCATGAAATGCACCAAAAAAAAAAAATATAACAGCATATGGAAGATTGCTTTGATTTGGCACAACACGCCTTGGTAAATGTAGGAGCTGCATTTTTAAACCTTTCCCCTTCCTCTTACTGAAGTGAGGGTTAGAATTGTGCTGTTATTTTTGCAAAAGAGACAGCCAGAGAATCTTTTAATGCTTTGGTTTAAAAATACCAGGTTATTATCCAGCATGTGGCACATGGAGAACTTTTTGCTCACATTTGCACCTCAATATCCCCAAGTCTGTTTGTACAAGTAAAGGGTTGGCCCAAGTAGATTTTTTTTTTCCTTTTGAGATACAAGGAGGTACAATCTATCTTCAAGAATTGAGAGGAAAACAGATGATTTCTCTTTTTCCTTTTTTCATTACCCCAAGAGGTTTACAGTCTGATCTCTGTGTGAAAATAAATGGGTGAGGCCAATAGTCTGAAAGCACCAGTGAATGATGCAATGATGTGTCTTAAAGCAGTAATATTTCATGGCAAATCATCTTGCTTTAAAACAGAGACAAGATGCTTCTGTTTTTCTCCAAACTACATCTGTTTTCTTTTATTTTTTATTTTTTACCCTTCTCTTCCAGAAAGCTGGTTCAAATCCCACCCATGGCTTGAGCTCATTTTGGAAAGTGATTTTAGCCTTGCTACTGTGACTTGGGTGGTTGCAGTTCCCTTGCTTGATGGAAAGTCATTTCTGGCAGAGAAGAGCAAAAACTTGGGGGTTTTGGATCCCAAACATGCTCTTAGTGGTGGATTCAGCCTCCAGAGCTGATGTTTGAGGGCAGAGCTGAGCTCTCTGATGCACAGGACATCAGGCCTGGCTGCTGTGAGAGGAGCCAAGCAGTCGGATGGCATGGCATGAACACACTCCAATATTTTCCAACTAAGATCCTGAGAACATTTGGGATGGGCAGGGAAACCACAAATATCACAGCTGAGTTTCCTTCCTTTCCTTCTTCCTCCTTTTTTCAAACATGAAATACAAAAGAATTGTTTCAGCTTCTGAAAACACCTCTAAGTTTGTTTCTTTAAATCTCTCTTTAATAAACCATTTGATTTTGAGAGAATTGCTTTGAAAAATTATCAAACTCTAAAGAATTGGAAGCATAAAAATCAGCAATAACATTTTCTTGTGTATTTTTTTAAATAAATGAAGATTATAAATAAATAAATAAATAAATATATACATCTATATATTTAGAAAAAAGTTGCTTAAATAGTTTTTAGTAGGGAAATAAGAGGTCAAACTCTTCCAAATTCTGCTGATGGGCTCCTCAATGACTCGTGCAGGTGGATGCATTTTGATGTGTGGACTCACAGAAAGGTGGCAGTGGGTGCCTTTACTGAGGTTTGCTTTCCTCCAGCCGAAATTCTGGGGTAAAACCAGAGACCAATCTCCCAGTCTGAGCCCAGCTGACTGAAGTGCACTGCAGGTTTATTTTCCTTTCCCCATCAGGGTCAGGTGCTGGGCACTGCCTGTGGCACAAACCCACCCTGAGCTGCCCAGCACTGAGATCCTGTGGCTGTTGCCTGGCTCAGGGTGGGATTGGATGGCTCCAAACCTTTTCCTTTATTATTATTGGTTTTGGATGGACAGAGGGTTGGCAATGGGCACTGTGGAGTCATGAATCTGTGGCTGCAGTTGGGAAGGAGGGACAGGCAGGGGTGACACAGCCCCCTCACAGAGCTGTTGGCTGTGGGGGGATTTAGCCCTGCAGTGAAGTGCAATTCATGTGCATGTGGATGCAATAATGAGTAAATGTGACTGGCAAGCTCCTCACTGAGAAATATTGGTGCTTTTATTGCTCTTTTATTCACCTTCTTGTGAGTTTGCTCCATTGATTGCTCTGTTCCAGGGGTCCTTCACCATCCTGCCCGTGCCCAGAAAATTGCCATGGCACCTTCCAGTGCCTCTCTTGGCTGCTTGCTTATCATCATCCAGCTTGTGAAAGGGAATGAAGGAAACCAACCCAGCCCCGCTCTGCACGAGCACTGGGGCCTTTATTGTCTCCTACTTCACCTAACTCTGCTCATTAACCTGAATTTTTGCAGCGTGTTTGGCAGCCTGGGCAGAGGGCATTGATCTTTCTGCTGCCAGGCAGTGGAAAAGGGGGAGAAGCAGAGAGGCAAGGACTGGCCTGCAGTAGTGACTCAGCTGGAACTGCTTGGCAGGGCTGCTGATGAGCTCAGGAGAGGTGATTGCAAGGCACGTTTCCCAATGAAATTTGCAGGAGGGCTTCCTTTCAGCCTGGGAGACCTGTGGCTGTTGCTGATTGTTGTGGGTTTTGGGTCAGAGCTTTTGCAAATCTGTCTCGTCTCTAAATAGTCCAAAGGGTTTATTTTGCCTCCCTGCTCCAGCCAGAAGGGGTCTGGGTATTTGTGTGTGTGATTTTATCTCCAGCCCTGCAGTGGTTTTCAAAGCTGAGAGAATGGTAAACACAAGAGCTTAAAGGTGTTGGGATTTTTAATGCCCCTCTGGTTAAAAGAGAAAGAAGCAAATGGGAACAAAAACAGAATAGAAGAAAATGCTCTGTGTACAAGGGAAAGAGAAAATGTATAGAAAATGGATGTTAAAAATGAAGTGTCCCAAAAGAGTACTCTGCAGACAGGAAAGTGTTTACACCACAAGCCTCTCTTCTTCCTTTCTTTTTGTCTTTCCAGAGATGTTTCATTTGCAGCTGATGGGCTGATGGTCCATTATCCTTATTTACACTCTGGCAGAAACAAGTCAGGGTCACTCACAATGTTACCCCCATCAAAGGCCCTCAGAACATCCATAGCAGCACAAAAAGGATGTGGGGGTACAGCAGGCTGGCTTGAGAAGTGGCACTGCCACCATAGCACCCCCAAAGTGTCTGGAAGGCTTTTCAGTGGCTCCTTCCTGTGTCTCAGTGCTGCTGCAGCCACTGCAGCCCTTGAGATTTATGGATTGGAGCAAGCCTGAGGTGCCCATGCCCTTGAGTGGGGTGGGAGGAGGGCCTTCCTCCTCTGCCTCACAGATCCTCACTGTGTTCCCCCCACCCCGTGGCTCTGTTTGGTTTTTTCTGCTCCAGGCAGGCTCAAAGGCAGTGATTTGGCCAGGATCTCATCCCATCCTTCCCTTCCTTTGGCTTTATCTGATGAGCCAAGGCTGGGGACAGGGCCTCCAGCAATGGTGTCATTTCTCTCTGGTTTAGTGTCTCCTACAAGCACTGCAGAGCTCCTTTGCCATCAAAAGACTTTTTAACACAGCGAAATGGAGGGGGATACAGTATGAGGGTGGTACAGAATGTAATCTTATCCCCAATGAGTTGCAGCTGAACCAATTAACTAAAATTAGGAGCAGGCCTCATGTTAACAGGCCACAGCTGTAGCCAATAAGAGCAGTGGTATAAAAGAGTGGATTGGGGGGATCTGGAGTCAGATGATAACCACTGCAAGGACCAGGAAGAGTCAGCGCTTAGAGGAGCTGCCTGTGAGAAACAGTGAGAGGTATGAGTCTCTGGCAATGGGGAATCCTTGCACTATAATGATATTAGAACTCTGGATATATAAGACAACAGGGAAATCCCTCTGAGACCACTTTGGATGGGGTTAAGTCTCCTCTGCACTGCCAAGTGGCCAGATGGCACTGGAGAATCAGGCCACCAAATATTAGTCCAAAAGCCCATCTCCTCCTCCCCTTCAATTCCTTATTTGGCTGCTGGCACAGGGAAGGTTCTGTGTTCCCAGAGTTGGAGGTTTGTCAGCATCCTCCCTGCTCAGCCATCCACCCCAAACAAGCTGCTCACACTGCAGATGTGATGTGTCTCCAGCCACAGAGTCCCCATTACTGAGGGATTTGTATTCAAGCAGGGTTATACATTTTTTCCCCCCTTTTCTTTAGCACACCTTGTATTTAATTTGGCAGAAAGCTCTGTTGAAGCTGCTTTACCTTTCCTCCATTATTATTCAATTGTATTTCCCCTGATGAAAAGCCTGGCAGTCTGCTGCTCAGTGACAGATGTGCTAGCTTTGGTTGAATCACCACCACTAGGCTTATTATGGGTTTTACTAATGTTTGCTGTTTTACACTGTAACAGGTAGGGTGATTCACTCACTCAAGGCAAACACACAGACACACATATGCACACACAATTTAGAGACGCCCACGCACACACAGAGGGGTGAATCAGCCCAAAATGATCCTTCCTTTTTGCATCTTTTTGACAAAATGTTCCTGAATCCCCTGCCTGTTTGCTGCTTCCTCGCTGAGCAGCCACCCACCAGGAGTTATCACTGCCCAGAGGGGCTGGGCTGCAGGGGCTCTGAATTTTAGTTACCAGCACAAAAATTATCCTGACTAATCACAGGCAGCTGGGACTGGTGCTTAGGTCACCTGTGTGGAAGATTAATGGAATGCTTCCTCAGTTAATACAGGCTGCAGGAATTCATATTATTCGATCCAGAAGTCCTGAGGCTGGTTTTAGCAAAGGGCTTATCCAGCAGTCCCAGTGCCTGGCGTGGGCAGCAGGGATTTGTGGCTGCTGAGGTTAATTGTGTGGGGTTAGAGAGGTGTGAGCCTGAGCCTGTTTGAACAGAGCAGATCCCTGTCCCTTGCAGTGTAAAACCCAAAGTCTCTGCAAATCTAAATGTGTTAGCAGCCCAGAAATGCCCCTGCCCTGGGCTGAGCCCAGCAAGGGCAGCAGGGCAGGGGGGATTGTGCCCTGTGCCCAGGTGAGACCCCACCTGCAGAGCTGCCCCAGCACAGGCAGGAGCTGGAGCTGCTGCAGAGATCCAGAGCAGGCACCAGGGGGATCAGAGGATGGAGCAGCTCTGGGATTGTTCAGCCTGGAGAGGAGAAGGCTGAGGGGTGACAAAATTGCAGCCTTCCAGTACCAAAGGGAGCCAACAGGAAAGGTGGAGAGAGACAGTTCACAAGAGCCTGGGGTGCCAGGACAAGGGGGATGGCTTCCACTGCCAGAGGGCAGGGATGGATGGGATATTGGGAAGGAATCCTTCCCTGTGAGGGTGGGCAGGCCCTGGCACAGGTGCCCAGAGCAGCTGGGGCTGCCCCTGGATCCCTGGCAGTGCCCAAGGCCAGGCTGGACAGGGCTGGGAGCACCTGGGACAGTGGGAGGTGTCCCTGACATGGCAGGGGTGGGATGGGATGAGCTTTGAGGTCCCTTCCAACCCAAACCATTCTGGGATATGCCAAGGCCTCTGGGGAAATTGATGCTGCCTGAATATAAAGCCCCAGCATCACTCCAAGCTTTTCAATCCAGCCATGTGATGAGTGTGCAGGTTACAGCCCAGCTCAGTGCTCCAGAGAACTGCCTTTTTTATAGTGATTTTCTCTGCCTTTTTTATAGTGATTTTCTCTGCCTTTTTTATAGTGATTTTCTCTGCCTTTTTTATAGTGATTCTCTCAACTTGCAATACCAGGGAGCCTGAAGTGTTTTCAGATTTAATTCCATACGTCCATACACTGAAATCTCCAGAGTTGTCCTGAATTATGTAAATCTCCAGAGGCTGCAAAACTGGGCCAGGAGCCTCCCAGGAATAGTTTTTCTTCAAGCCCTGCACCCTCCAAACTGCTTTGTGTCTCAGCTTTCAGGGTGGAATTAGCCATGTACTGTGCAGCAATGGAAAAAAATGTTTAAACTAGGAAAACTTTGGATTCATATTTAGTGAGATATTAGGGTACAATATGAGGCAGTTTATATACAAACTGCCTGGTCTCTTTAATTAAAACTCACAGGGACTAGTTGTAAAATAATGAATGTCCCACTCTGCAGTACTGAAACTTTCTCTAATGAATTCTTTGCCTTGTGTGCCTCTGTTCCCACCTGACATCCTGTATTCATTCACAAGGTGTTCCTCTTAATGAAAACAAGGTCACTCTTTCAGCATTTGAAGGCCAAGAAAGGAAAAGGTGGTGGAGCTGCAGCCTTACAGAGTGTGTTATGTTTTTTCCCTCCTTCCATAATTGCAAAAAGCTTCCATTGATGTCGACAGGACTTAGGCTTGAATAGGAAGAGGAGAATAGTTGCCAGATTGGACACCAGGACAAATTGGAGTTTAGTCCAGATATTCAGCTCCTTACATCGATTTTCCACTTTTGTCTGTCAGTGCCTTATGGGACAATAATCCCAGTTTGTATGAAGGAAGCATTTGTTCTTCTCTGCTTACAGGCTGGTGTCTAATGCTTATTAGGTGGTAATACTGATGTCACATTCACAGACTAAATTTGAGTCCTGCACCTTGCAGGGCTGCTCTCTGTACAGAAACTTGATAGCAGAAGGTGTGGGCCCTGACAAGTAGAACAGCAAAAGGAGAGAGGAAGGAAAGTTTTATAAACTCCTCTCACGGGCAGGGAGCTGGGGAAGGAAGGCAAAGTACTTGTTCATGCTTTTCATGTGGCAGTCATGGAGGCTAAATCCCTGTCCCCCTGTGCCTGAGGGTACAGCCAGCACTGACTGGAGAAAGAGGGGTATCATTAACCCAGCAGTTTCCTGCCTCCTCCTTCCTCAGGGTCATTTCTTCCTCCATTTCTTGGTGCAGAGCCATGCTTTGAAGCAGCAACGTGCAAACTCTTCACCCTGTGGGGTTTCCTGATCTCCTGCCTATTTCTGGCCCCTGTGAAGCTCCTGAGCATCCCCCAGGCTCTGCTGGGTGTGTGTTCCCTTTCCCAGCTCCCCAAAGTGTAAAAGGTCATTCTCACCTTCCCCCACAAGGCACAGCCCCCAGAGGGGTTCTCCAGTCAAACAGGAAAGGATGGCACCTGAAAGGAGCCCACAGGAAAGGTGGAGAGGGATGATCTACAAGGGGGAACTGTCACAGACATATTTTGTGAAAAATCCTTTTGCCAGGCTCTTTTCTCCTGAGAAGCTGGGAAGCTTCAGCTTCTCCATGTTTTGCTGCTTTGGAATGTGATTTGGAGAATTGTTTACCCAGCATGTGGAATTGTTTTTACTGGATGACCAGTGACAGCCACCTGTGTCAAGGCTGTGAGCAGTTACAAGATTTTATTATTCATGCCTTTCTCCTATTCTTTTAGCGTAGTTTTAGTATATATTATTAGTATTATATATATATATAATTTATATTTATTTATATATTTATTTATATCTATTTATTATTAGTATTATATATATTATTATTTAGTATATATTATTAGTCTTATATATAAAAAATTTATATTTATATTTTTATTATTTATTTATATTTATTAGTAGTATTATATATTATTATTTAGAATATATTATTAGTATATAATTTTCTTTTAATATAATATCATAAAATAATAAATCAGCCTTTGAAACATGGAGTCAAGATTCTCATCTCTTCCCTTGTTGGGGCCCCTGCAAACACCACCACAGGGAACGGCTTCAAACTGAAAGAGAGTGGGTTTGGAGTGGATATTAGGAAAAATGGGTGTGAGGGTGGGGAGGCTCTCACAGAGAAGCTTGGAAGTGTCTGAGGCCAGGCTGGACAGGGCTCTGGGATGGTGGGAGGTGTCCCTGGCCATGGCAGGCGTAGGATGAGATGGGTTTTAGGGTCATTCCAACCCAACCTGTGCATGGTGCCGTGGTGAGAGCCCCATGGTTCTTTGTTCCAGGTCCCATCTATCAAACTCTGTGTGAGGCTGTGGCAGAGACTCCCACTCTGCAGCCCCATCTCGTGTCTGCCCCACCGAGCACCAAGGAGTTCAAGCAGAAGGAGTTTCCTGTATGTGAGAATCAAGGCAAGTTTTTTCCTACTTCCTTGGAAACCTGTGCTTGGAACAGATTATTTTTTAGCATAAATCCACAGAGCTCCCTGATCTGTTTCTAAGAAAAGTAAATATCCCAGCACACGTGGTAGCTGCAGGAAGAGCTGGCCTGCACTTATTTTCCCCTGGAAAATAACTTTGAGCAGCACATGATATTGAAGATTGGAGGGGGAAGAGGGAAATCAGTCTGCTCACTGATAGCTGGCAAAAAAAAAAAAAAAACCTGGGAAAAATTAATTTAAAAATATCATTACAAATTATTTCTTGACCTCTATGGAATGAATACAAACACTGGCACCTCTGGGAAGCCCCAGCATGTAGCCCCTGCCCACTGTCACAAATCTGGGAGCTAATCTGTCCAGGAGGTGAGTGTCACTGCCAGGGGGACACATCAGAATGCAGCTCTTAGTGACATCCACCTTCTGGGGACACGCAGCCAATTTACCCAATTCCAAAGAAATTTCAGTAATAAAAGTAAAGGTGGCGAGCAGAGCAGAGGCTGGGGAAGGATTAAAGGCATTTGCATTAATAAATAGAGATGTTATCATGGAGAATTAATGTTCTTTGATCTGGATCTTGGCAGCATTAGGAGATGCCAGGTACAGTGCCTCATTATCTCTCAGAGGTTATGGGGTCAGCCTGGGACAAGGGGAAGTGATTTGTGCAGTGTCTCTGTCAGAGGGATGAGAATATGTATGAAATAATAAGGCTTGCAGAGACCATTAGTGAGAACCTCCCTGGGTCCCAAGGTCTCACATTGCACTGGATTCCCTCTGTGCATCATTCAAGCACTTTCCTCCTCAGCTGTGTCCCCCCTGGCTCTCTCACACCATTTTTAGATCTCAAATTAGGAATGTTCCTTCCCCTTCCAGACTCTGATGGGCAAATATCATTTTAAAATGGGTGGTTAATCCAGAAGAAAAAAAGCAGAATTCCTTAATTTGAAAATTCTCCTCCTCCTTCTCACTCCTGGTTTGGGAGGTGACATTTGAATGGAAAGGACAAGTGAAGAGGTGAGTGTTGAATGGTTCAGGTGCTAATTAAACCATCAAGGACAAATGAATGGGTGTGTGGACCTCTCCTGTGTGTGTGGGATTTGAGAAATCCTGCAGGTGGACATGGCAGGGAGAGCCCAACCTGCCACACCTTGGCTTTTGCTAACAGAGTAATCTAAGGTCCTCACTGGAAACAGCTTTTGGGCAGGATGAGCAAAATCTACTGATTGGAATTCTTATCTTGCAGGAAAAAAATAATAAAATATGACTTTTAAAAGCTTGTTTCTCAAAGAAAATGAAACTTGAAAGCATTGTTTGGCCACATTCTTCTCCTGATTATTGTTTGAAAGAGTCCCGTTTAAAATAAAAAAGGACAGGAAGATGGAATCCTAAAAGCTATTGATTACTTTATTCATTTTCTACAAAGAAACAAGTGAGAAGAAGAGACATATCTCTAAATAAACAAATTTACAGAAGGAGAAGCTGAGACTGAGCTCAGATCCAGAGATGCCATAGGAAGGAGAGGAAAAATTCTCTTTATGAGGGAGTTCTTGTGTGCCACAGGTTTCCCTGAGTGCTCAGAGCTAAGGGTGCCAATCAGAGAAACACTGCAATAATCTGCATTTCTGGGCTCCAGGGACCCCAGTGAGCCCAGGCCACCCCAACCCTCCCTCCTCTGCCTTACAGCAAGAACCACGATGAATTTCAAGCTCCACCATCAGGAATTAAGCATTTAATTCTCATTTATATTCTAGGGGAACTGGGCTCTGGACTGCTCCAGCTGCTTTGGAGGCTTCTCATCTTCCCTGCTCTCTCCTCCACAACATGAGACTTGTCAATAACTTTCCCTAAGCAGGTTCAGGTAACAGGTAAAGTCAGAATTAAATTGGTGTGTGAGAGAAACAGACCCAAGAATCTGGAACAAATGCAGATGAAATCTTCTCTTTGCACCTTATCATATTTTGTTCTATTTTTCCTTTCCACCTCTTCCCTACATTTCAGGAGAAATGCAGTGCTTTTGACCAAAACCACCTGAACTTTTCATTTTTAAAAATACCCTTCTCTGTGCTTCCATCCCTTTCAGTGGCATTTGCCTGTCAAAATGTGTAATTGAAAAGTTGCTGTCCAGCCTCATAAAAGTTACCATTTCTGTTAGCAACTATATTTGGGGCTGTCTTGAACCTTATTTATGGACTCCTTGATTTTCCAAACGGAATGCTGTCAAATTGAGCGGTATTTTTAAGTCAGTGAAGAAAAAATCATAAAGGAAAATAAAGAATGGAGGCTATTATAAAGTTAAAAAGGCAGAAGCCAAGCATGGGACTGCATAGGAGGAAGGGGAAAATGCAGCAGAAGATTTTGTTATAATATAATGAATGCCCAACTCACTTTGGCCAAGCCATTTTTTGTGTGGAGGTTGGGATTGCCTTGGTTTGTGCCCCAGTCTGGTTCAGAGACAGAAACACAGAGCCAGAGTAAGGGAATGACTCTCTTTGTACCTGTGTTCAGCATAGCTTTGAGCAGGAATGCACCAAGATCAGTAAAAATGTGTGTAACGAGCAGCCTCTCTCACAGGAGGAGAACAACTGTGTTACCCCAAAAAAAGACAAATTAGGTGACTTTTAATCCTCCTGAGGCTGAAGGGGAGGCAGTTTGCCCAGCTGGTCCATGCTCCAGTGTGTGCTGGGTGATGGAGCACAGCCTCCCATGTGGGGAAACACCACCCTGGCCATTGCTGCTTCTCTGCAGAGCCCAGAGGAGGCAAACAGGCCCCCAGAGAGCTGCAGGGCTGCTTTCAGACATCCTCTCAACACCTGGCATCTTCAGCAGCTAAGAACTTCTTTTAGCACCCAGGATTTTCTGTCTGCCATGTTTATGTATGATGAGCTTGTGCCAAGGACCCAATTATGATTTTCTTATCTCTCTCCCCTCTTTCTTCTCCACTTCTTCCCCCACCCATTATCAGGGACACCTGGAAACAATAAAGAGCTGTTTGTTTGGTTCCTCCTGCTCCCCCTTATTTTCTGGTGTATTTGATGTTGTGAAAGCAGGGCTGTTAGAGATCCATTAAGCAGTGTTTGCAGCAGAAGGGAAGAGTTCTCTCTGGTTTGAGGAAGATAAGGCACATAAATCGAACTCCCCCTACATCTAAACATTTCTGTAAATAGCTGAGAAGAACTACAAACATGGAGCAGCTTTTCCTGTGTGCTGCATGTCCCATCTTGTCACCACTGGAAGCCAGGAGAGCTGAAGAATTGGGATCAGAAGCTTCACACAAGACTGATGAACCATTTTCCAGGCTGGAATCAGGTATTTACAATGAGAGAATTAATTTGTTTGCCAAGGTTTTGTTTATTCAAGGGGCATCCAGCATGGTCACCCAGGCAGTGAGGTCATTCTGCAGCAATGATCCATTTGGGAATTGCCTCCTCTGGGGTTAGGAAAGGCCTGTGAGTGCCAACTACCTCAGTCATGGGGCTGCAAAAACCACACAGAAACCTGTCTTTGTTCAGTGAGATTCTGCAGTGCAGAATCTCTAAGCAATCCTCTACTTTGTGTTTTCATTTGTTCTGCAGCAAGCAGGAAACCAGTCAGATCCTATGCACCCCTGTGGGATGTCCGTGCCATTTTCCCACTTCCACATATTCAAGATTTTTTTCCCAAGAGATACTCCAGAATGTTTGTTAATAATGCAGTTCACAGCTCATAGGGGAAGGAACACAGAATCTTTTTTTTAAAGCTCTTTCACCCTGGATCCCTTGGCTTAAATGATGCTCTTTCCTTTCAGCAAGCTTAATACGGATTGGAAAGACTCCCAGACAAAAAAAAATGTGTAAATTAAAGCTTCCCTGGAATGATAAGGAAGGAGAATATTTGTTCTCACTCTTGTCCCAACATCTCAGAAACCCAGGTCAAGAAGATGATCTCCTGCTTCTGGAGGAATGAAGAAATGTGGGCAATAGTCCTTGGCAGACAAAACCTTCAGGATCTGAGCTCAGAGCTGAGGGCCCAGGTGGATAAATGAGTCTCCTGTCAAAGGATAAAGAGTCCCTGGATATAATCTGTCCTGGAAGGGTTTTGTGGGCAGTTAACAGGTCAAAGGCTCCCACTGAGAACTCCAGAAATCTTTCTTTTTTGGCCTTCTGGTGACATTGTTTAAGGAACACGTTGCTGTTGGGTGGCTAATCAGGTTTAATCCTGATTAATTAGGGACAACACACCTAATCACTATGGAGAAAAGCTGGAGAGGAAGGGGCCAGAACAGGATGAAGCCACATTAACAGGAGTCCTGTGGGTTTTCTACAGCTCCCACTCTGTGGCACTGAGGATGATGGTTTTGGACATCCTTCTACAAATTATTTTGTGTTTCTCTCCAAATACAGGCCCCAGTGGATTTTTGTGGCCCTCAGCTGATCCCTCTGAGTGAAAAGCAGAGGCCACAACATCAGAGACTCCACGCTGCCTGAAACTTCTCTGTTTTATTAATAGGTAGGAAAAGATTCTGGAAGGGAGGAGGGAATTTGAATGATTCTAAAGAAATATTTCAGCAGAAGAAGGAAGGGCTTGAAAGGCCGAACCAGTCCATTAATCCCTTGCCAGAGACAGTTTAATACCCATTAGGAGGCAGACACAGGGTGTGTTTCCCTCCATGGACACACAGATTTGGCTCTGGACTTGGAGGCACTAACAGCATTTCAGGGACTGGCACAGAACTGAGGAGTCCATTCCCCTTTGGAGTGTAATTTCTTAATATATTAAAAACAAAAGACACCTAATGTTAAAGATGACTTTAAAAATGTTACTAATAACTCCCTGGGGTCAAGAGATCTTGAAGCACTCAGTTATTTCTGACTTTGAGCCAGAACTAGCAGGGTTTTTCACTTTAATATCTCTGGTGTTCGTGGCTGCAATGTGCTGCCTCTATTTTAACAAGAGATTTTGACAATTTTGCCCTCTGAGTCTTACAGAAATCTACTGTCCCCAGGGAGTGTGGCCTTGCAGGCAGTTTATACTTAATTTGTTTTTCTCTTTAAACAGAAACACTTTCTCAGAGACATTTGCTAGGCAACCACAGCGTAACTGTTCTTTTCTCCAGAACATTTCATCTAGGCCTGCTAGAAAAGCTTTGAAATCCTGTGAAGAGTCACATTATGCTGCTGTTTTGTAATTTACATGGTGTAGGTATGTGAAAAATCAAAATTAAATGTTACATAACAATTTGCAAAGGGAGCCAAGGGAAGTTCCAGACATCACGTTCCTGGGATGATTTCCCTAGTTTTGAGATCATTGAATTGGTCTTGTGCTTTTATTTTTGAGAGTTACATGAATTATGTTTTTGTAAGGTTTCTACCCAAATTGGGGATGCAATCTGTGTGTTTCTTTTCCACTGCCCTCCAGCTTCTGATATCAGCTCCAAATTCTCACCCTATTTGCTTCCAAATCCATATCAGATGGAGATGATCCATTTTCATTTCACAAGAATTTTGCCTGCTGTTTTAGCATCCATCTCACTAAACATCACCTCCACTTGTCCAGCACTGCTGAGCTCAAGCCTGGGTGGAACAGCACAATTTTAAACCAGATCTGTCATTTTGATGCAGCTTGTTCCATTCAATGATCACAAATTATATTCTGTAAAATTAAAGATTAGTCACATCCACCAAAAAAAACCCCATTTTCCAACAGATTATGGATCGGAGAGAAAAATTGTGATTAAAAAATATAGGGGGTTTATAATTCTTGGTTAATTTATATGTTAAGGAAAGATAATTTTTAGACAACTCCATGGACTTTTTCCTTTTAAAACCTGGTTCTGGACTTCCTGTATCCTGAAAACAGGGATGCATGCCCTTAGTGGGTGCTAAGGTGTGGAAATGGTAAAAGTTACACCAGGCTCCAGGATCAAAGACGTGGTGTCTGTTGTTGTTCAGGGGCTGGTCCAGCTGTGAAGGTTCCTATGGTCAGCAAGACCAGGGAGGGTCTTTTGTCTGTAGCTGCTGCCTCCAATAGGGATTGAGCAGAGCAGATTCACATCATCATCCTCACCTCTGCATTTTCCAGAGTGCCCTTGCTAAAGGTCAGGGTTACAGCATTCACCAAAGTCCTGGGAATCCCAGCAGCTGCTCTTCCCATGTGAAGGTTATTAATGGGCATAATCCATCAAGCAGGAGACTTGAGGAAATGAGACTGCAGAAATGCACCTTTATGGCTTGTGGAAGCTCAGTTGGCTGTTGACAGGGCTGGGGAGACTTAATAAGAGGGGTAGGAAGGAAAAAAAAAAAAGCCCTTTATGAGGAATTAATTTCCTGTCTCCATTATGAAGCGCTGGGATGTTCATTTAGCATGCAGGAGGTGGGTGTTAAGATTAGAGCTGGGAAGGAAATGGATATCCAAATGTGCTAAATCTTCCTCAGTGCCACAGCAAGAAGCTCTGAGAACATGCTGATGATCCTTCTTCATTTGAGCCAACCCTAACAATATCTTCCTGGAAGCAGGAGGCCACTGCTTCCCATTAAATCTCTTCTTCCTATGCTTCAAGCCCTCAAAAGAGATGTAAAATATGTCAAGACCCAGAAGAAGAGACATGCAAATGTTACTGATGAGAAAACTTTCATGAGGTCTTTACAAATTTGTCCTCAGAACTCTGGGATTCAATCTGTGAGATTAAACCTCTCTTTATAACTTCTCTCTTCATTATGTTATATTTATATATGATACATTTAGTCTTAAGTAAGAAAATGGAGGGGCTGAATGTATGCTAGAGGACTTCACATCTGCAACCCTAAATAGAGCTCTGCTGATCTGGTCAGCAGACCCAAACTCACCTGATCTAGCAACCTTGGTTCCTTGGAGAAATCTTACTCTAAATCTGATTTCAAATATAAAAAGTGCCCTTGTTTTCCTCAGGCAAAAAGGAAACAAGTTTAGGTCATCTCATGGAAAGCCATAGGATGTTTAGCACTTTCATTTCTTTCTGAGTGCTGGAAGAAAGGCTTATCCAGGTGATATGTGAAAGCAGAAAAAGACAGCAGAGTTGCCCATGAAAGGTTGATCTTTATGAAGGTTTCCAGTGCCCAGCTTTTCCCAGCACTTCAGTCACACTTTCTTTTCTGAATACAACAGTACTCAGGGCTCACCTCTGTGTGAAGAAATATCACCTTCATGGGTGTGGAGAGAGCATTTTCAGGGACTTTGAGAGCACTCTCAGTTCTCAGTGTGTGGTGTTGTGAGGTCCCCAGGATGAGGTGAGAGATGAGAATTTGACTCCATGTTCTCAGAAGGGTGATTTATCATTTTATGATATTAAATTATATTGAAATAAATCCTATAATAAACTATACTAAAGAAAGAGAAAGGATACATCAGAAGGCTAAACAAGAATGGTAATGAAAGCTCATGACTGACTCCTCAGAGTCCAACACAGCTGGCTGTGACTGGCCATTAATTAAAAACAATTCACATTTTTGGATAAACAATCTCCAGACCACATTCCAGAGCAGCAAAACATGGGGAAGCTGAGGCTTCTTATCTTGCTGGGAGAAAAAATCCTGTTGAAGGGATTTTTCAGAAAATATCACAGTGACACTCAGTGGGCTGGATGTTTGCTCTTTGTGAAACACTCCCCCCCTCCACAGTCTGTCATAGTTTCTGCTTTGACTTTTTAATGAAGAATTGGACATCCAACAACTCAGGTATCATCACACTCCTCCTTGGTCTGTCTTGTCTGTTGATGGCACTCACCCAGTGGGAGATTTCTGATATTTAGGGTGAAAGCTCTTTAGAGAAGGCCACGTTTATTCCAGACTGCCCTTCTCCAGTACCTGGCACGGTCCCAGCTCTGAGCCTCCACCCTGCTAGAGATGATAACCAAGGACACCCCCCTTTGCAGCTGCTGTAACATCTTGTCACCATCAAAGCCCTGTCCTTCACATCTCGTGCAGTACACCTGCTCTGCCTTGTTCCCCTCTTGCACTCACAGACCTTGTTTGGTGTGATAATGGAACTTAAGGTCGTATTTTGCCTTCAGCCATCAGCATGTGCAAGCGCTGTATGACTAATGAGGCAGTCCCTGATGACTCCCTGTGCTGTTTGCCTACAAGATGCTTTGTTGTGTTTGCAGTCCCTCCTGACTGCTGCTGAAGAGCTGTTCTTTTTCCCTGGGCTTCTGACTTGAGCTGGAAATCCAATGGCAGTGCAGGTTTCTGCCCATAAGGGATTTCCTTTCCCTCTTCTTCCAGAAATGTGCTGAAAGGAAAATCTGCTTTTCGGTTTGTCTGTCTTGCTTTCAATTTGTTTTCAGTCCCTTTTCTCAGGGGACTGTTCTGCTGGCTTGGGGAAGTTTTACTCTCTCAAGGATGTCAGGTGGTGGCTTGGCCAATGCACAATGGGGATGAGTGGGACAAATGTGGAGAAATTGGGGCAGCAGCAGGGCTGGTGCATGGCCACAGTGCTGGGAGATGAAATAAGGTTCTCCTCCCTTCCTCCCTGTTTCATGGGCAGAAATGACTCAGCTTGACACCACAGAAAGCTCTTGGACAAGAGAGGTTTAAAAATGATGGATTCTGGGATGCAAGTCAGCAGTGACTCAGCTTGTCAGTGTTCATCACTGGAACTCTGACCCCTCCTCTTCTCCTCTGGGGATTTCTAGCCCTGGATCATTGATAGGGATTAAAGGGGAAAATGAACAATATTTTCAAACACTGAAGACTTTTGGAGAGTGCACTCCCAGTGTGTACTTGAGCACAGACGCTTTCAGAAAGGACCTGCTTTTCATGAAGCACTGAGTGTCATCTAGTCTGAAAAGTCAGGTCTCATTAAAGGTGCCCATATTGGGCATCCCTGAAATATGACAGCTACGTGGAAAAAAAGGTGCTGAGGTCCTGGCTCAGAGTGCCCAGAGGAGTTCTGGCTGCTGCATCCCTGGAAGTGTCCAAGGCCAGGTTGGACAGGGCAGCCTGGGATAAAGGAAGGTGTCACCATGGCAGAGGGTGGCATGGGGTGAGCTTTATGGTCCTTTCCAACACAAGTCAGTTTATTATTCTATGATTCTATAAAACACTAACTCCTGACTCCATTTGGGAAGACACTCTAAGGAGCTACAAGGGACTTTTCAGGATTCTTAGAGAAGTTTCTGCTGGGTCAGACTGATGTGTCTGGTACGCATTGACCCAAATAGGCAAGCAAAATTTCCCTTTCTCCTTTCAAATGTAGTTTCCAAAACTTTCTCATTCCACCCTACATTTTCACCATTTGTTCCCTCCCTGACATCTAAATCCACACTCCTGCTTTGCTCCAAACTAGAGAAAAAAGCCACAGATACGATTTTGTTTTGATCGGATGCTGACCCTTGTCGCAGACATCTTTCATGAAAAATCCTTTCTTAGGATTTTTCCTTGTGAGAAGCTGCAGTTTCAGCAACCAAAGTAAACAATGGTTATCTGCTGCTGTGGAATGCAACAGGTAGACCCATGATTGGTCTCCTGTGGGTGTTTGGATTTCTTGACCACTCATGGCAGAGCTGGCTCTTGCTCTGTCTGAGACACAGATCTTTGTTATTTCATTCTTGTCTATTCTTAGCTTAGCTAGCTTCTGAAGAAACCTTTTCCTTTCTATTGCCTTTTAGTATAGTCTTAATGTAACATATATCATAAAATAATAAATCAAGCCTTCTGATCATGGAGTCAACATTCTCGTCTCTTCTTCATCCTGAAAACCCTTGTGACCGCAGTCACAGACCCACAGACCCTCTCTCCTCATCTCTTTTTTTTTTTTTACCCATTGAAGGGGATCCATCAAGATAATTTCCTGTTATTAGGCCTGAAGTGTTTTGAATTTGGAATGGCTTCTCACTTAGAAGGAACTGTGAGTTGTAACGTGCTCGCAGTTGCGTGCGGTGCCTGACAGCCCAAGCTCCATGGCAGGGAGCTAATCCCAGTGGCTGAACTCCATTAAAGCCTAGATGGTATCTGTTAATACAGCCCTGCAGTTTGGGTCATTGTGCTGATGGAAGGAGCACAGCTGCCTGGAGACAGATTATGATGTGAAAGGACATCTTTATTCTATTTTAAACTGAAAAAAAATGGATGGGAGACACACTAGTCATGATTGATTAAAGATACGAAAAGGACTTTATGAGTTTTTTTGAGTGCTCCGTGTTTCTCATTCTGTTTGTCATTCCTCTGTGTTTGGTAAATAATAAATACATAAACCCAAACCTTGAGGATAATAGCAAAGAGACTCCTCGTGTTCAGGGGGTTTTGCCATAATGGGCTGAGGACTGTGAGTCTCAGGAATCAATTCCCAGCTCTGGCACTGATCTGTTATGTAGTCCTGGGACACCTTTTCCCCTTATATCTTCTCCTACTCTTATTTCAACCAATCTGTTTAAAATTATAAATACAACATGGCAGTGTCTTTGCTCTCCTGGGTGTGTGTGCAGATCCAACCACACTGGCAATCCAGTTCCTGCTGCCTTCTCTGGGTCTCATCCAAGCAATGTCTCATTCCCCATCTACTGAGTTTCAGTGCCATTTTACCAAATAAATATTGATCCCTCATTTCCCAGCACTGGTTATTCCAGGGACATTCTCTGAAGCCTTCAACCTCCTTATCTCCCTTCTGACTGCATTATCAGTAATATCCAGGGTTGGAGGATGGAATAACACTTTTGTTCTTCATCTGTCTGGATGTGGAGTGGTTCCTGTGTGTTATCTCGGAGAGACATAAACTGGCCTGGTTCTGCCCCTGGATCCATCTCACCACTCCTGCCACAGCTGAGGTTGTACTCTGACAGCTCCATGTACTCCTTGGCAAGCTTGGAAAGGAAAGAGTCTTATTAAAAAAAAAAAAAATCACATAAAGCATAGCATGTGTTTCATGCTCCCTTAGCATCTTATCCTGCTCCAGAGCATTGTAATTCCCCTGGCTGCTTTTGAATTTCATGTCACAATTTTAAATGTGGTTTGGTACATTCTCTACATGCTCTGTCAGTAGAGTTCTGCCAATAACCTCAGCACATGAGCACAGGGAAAGCAGCTCCTGGCTCTGCTTCCCTGTGTGCTGGAGTGTGGGGATGTCACAAATGGGGATATTTGTCACATGGGAAGAAGCTCTTCCTCCTGCTGGAGCCACACAGGAGCCTCTTTCAGCAAGGCAGGGATTTATTAACTGGATCAGTCATCTGGAATTGTGTCCTGAGCAAGAAGCATCCACAGGACATGGCTACAAAGGGATGCCTCAAAGTGTTAGTTTGAATTAACTTCTAAAGCAAACGAGTTAAAATTTCTTGTAACGGTCTTAAACATTCTTGCATGAGTTACATAGACTTGTCTTAAACTTGAATAAGGTTTGACAAATCCACTTTGAACCTTCATTCAAAGAATTGGTTCAGGAGTGTCTTCCATGGAGACACAAAAGCCCTGGCTGTCCTTACACTAAGCCAAATCAACAACTGCATTTTGCTGGGAAACAAGAACATGAAGGACTGTGAAAAGGAACCTTTGAAAACCCTGAATTATTGGTGGGGTTGGAGAGACAATGTCAAGACACAGACACAACAAGAATCTTTGGGGAAAGATGAGAAGCAAGGGGCAGAAATCTGCTTATTATTAGTGAAAATTGAGGGTGACACAAATCTTGTATGAGAGTAATAATGTGTATTGACTTCAGCTCCTCTTGAATCAAGGGTGGTCTTTCTGCTTGTTGTCTCACAGCAGCCTCATTTATCCTGTTTTTCCTTGCTCCTCTTGAAATTTATTCATCATTTATAGATGTGCCCTGTGTACCAACATGTTGCGTTTAAATTGATCATATGAGTTTAAAGGAGCTAAATTCTTCTTTTCCCTGGTACTTAAGTTTATGTTTGATTTGAGGGCAATGCAAAGGTGAGATTTCAGACCAGACTTTCTGATATGCATTGATTCTTTAAGCCAAAAAACAGCAATCAGAAATTTCAGTTTTGCCAAGAAAGGCAGCAGACACTCTTCCAAAGAGGGAGCGAATGGATTTTTAAACTGTGAGGTTTCAGTTTAGCCACAGCCATTCTTCAGGGCAACATCACAGCTGCAGATGCAGTTTAGATACTTTGAGGTGTTTGCAAAGATTAATTAGCTGCCTAAATGGGAACTGAGCTCTGATGAAAATCTGGCCCTTGTGGGCACTGAGCCTCGGGCTTGGTGTGCTTTTGAAAAATCTCACCCCAGAGGACTCAGTGGATGCACTTTCCTGACCTGAGCTCATGCACAGAGAAGAACCCCAGAGTTATTTCAGTGCTTCCAGGAGTTCAGCTTCATTCTTTAAAGTGAACAACCAAACACTTCCCAAGTTTGCTGGGAAGTGGTGAAAATCCCCAGAGGCTTCCCTTTTTGGAGAGGGTTCATCCGAGGTAACACCTCTGGGTAGGCAGCAGACGGTGTGGGTGGAGATGTGGATTTTAATAACTACAGAGCAGGATCTGAGCTACACCTAACACCTCCCTTTTAGTGCCACCCTCCCTCCCCTGCCCACCTTGGCCCTCCACAGCCACCCAGCCCTCTCCTCTGCTCTCCTCAGGCGCTGGTGGGATCCAGGTCCCCTCCCTGCCCATCTCCCACCTTGCTGCTGTTCCCTTCCCTTTGCTGGGGCTGCTTTTCTGCTGCTGCTGACTGAGTGTGTTTTGCAAACTTGCAATTTCACGCTGCATTTGTTGCCACGGCAACATAAGGGGGAGTTCAAAGTAGGGAAAAAGAGTCAAAAAAACTCCCCAAAAAACTCTTGGATCAGCCCCTCATTGTGTGCCTTGCCCATATGAATTTGGCCATGCAGCTACATCAGCAGTGGGGTCTGCCAGGAATCTTTGTACCCCTGGGGACCTCAGAGCGTGGAAATCCAAATCTCTTGAGCTCCCCTCTTCCTCCCTTAGAGCTGCCTTCTCCCATCTCTCTTTTCCTGGGTAGCCAAGAGTCTGGAGCCTCCAGCAGCATCCCTGGACGTTGCTGCTCTCAGTGGCAGCTTTTCCAGTGAGTCCTGCTGTCTCTGCAGGGAATGGTCAGGAATTTGGGAGACTGGCACAAGGCTCCAAGAGCACGATGGCAACGCTCAGTGGCAGCACAGTTTCACCTTTATCTTTCATCCCAGCAGCAGATCTGTCAGCACAGATGATGGAGCGCTGGGTTCAGCTGGCTCCCATCCCTCCACCCCCTCCTCTTCCTCTTCCTCCAGCCCTTAAATGAAAACTTTATGGCTAAGAGCTGCTGACACTTCTTCATAGAGAAGATACATGGGGTGGCTGGTGGCTAATGAGTGTCAGCACTCCAAAGGATAATCTCTGCTTCTCTCTGATACAATTTAACATCGTATTTCCCTAATTTGAGGCTGATTTAGTCGCTGGGGTATTTGGATGCCTCTTCTATGGTGCCGATAGTTAATTAAACAGATGTTGCAGAGGGAATCATTAATTTTAGTGCTGCAGATGGGAGCAGAATGACTTTGTGAAGTTAATGTTTCAGCAAAACAATAGGCTTCTGTCATCAGTTGCTATAAACCGAGTAAATTAAGAGAACAAGTAGAGTAAAGGAGATAGCTTTGAAGGAATATCAATTATTCATTTTAGAATTTTACTTTCCCCCCCATAAATCATCACAGGAAGAGAGGAGGGACAAAATCTGAAAAAAAGCTGGGAAGTGGGAAAGAGAGGAATCCCCAAGTCAGCAGCCTGAGAGTTTAACCCTGCTCCCATGGGAGAACTGCAGGAGCACAGAGAGCCAAGGGCTGGGGCTGCAGCACTGGGACAGCCCCTGGTCCTGAGCCCTCCTTCTGAAGAAGGCCATGGCAGTAAGGACAGATGTCCATCCCCATGTTTGAAAAGCAGGTGGGCACAAACACCTTCCTTTTTCAAAGGCTGTGACACTTTCTGCACTCCAGGCTGGGTGTCCCATACCTGTGGATGAGGTTTGCTGGAACAGCTGGCAGGATTTTTGGGGTGTGGTGAGAGTTTCTAATGGCAAGCTGACATGTTTTTATACCTTTCAAAAACCTCAGGGCCAGGGTAAAAAGCCCCTAAAACTCCTAAAAAACTTGTAGGGCTGCATCTGTGTATCAGGTGTGGCTGCTGTGACCCAGAAGTGGTAAAAGTTTAAAAACTCAAGGTTTTACAAGTTTCCTACTGCCATTAAATGTCAGTAATTTCTGCTGAACAGGAGTTCCTATTTTTGAACTAAAAGGAACAGAGGTAAAATCCAGCCACCTTTGCTCCATAAAAAGGCAGTGGCAGAAGAGGATCAGGGAAACAAATGAGGTCCATCCATCGTGCTGGAGTGAAAGCACTACTGACTGCTTGAGTGCCTCATAATATGAAAATTATGTTTCTTTTTTCAGACAAATGAGTCATTTGACCACTCAAACTTCTCCATGAACACATCTCTGGCCATTTATATTATCTTTCTCTTTCTCATATGTGCATGTTTCCTTCCTTATTACCAGCTACTCCATTCTCCAAAAACAATAATCACTGGTTATTCTCATTTATTTGGTAAGGCCAAACAATTTCAGTGCCCAGAAGGTAATTATGAACTTGGCAGTTCTGATTAATAAATCTTTCAAGAAGCATGCTGCATTTTGTCCATAAACAGCATCTTCCAATCACTCTTTCAACGAATAATTTTTTCCTGATGTCTCATCTAAACTTCCCTGGCGCAGCTCAAGACTGTGTCCTCTCATTCTGTCAGTTGTTGCCTGGGAGAAGAGCCTGACCCCCACCTGACTACAAACACCTTCCAGGGAGCTGCAGAGACTGGTGAGGGATTGTAAAGCTTCCCCAGGCACAAGGGCACCCCCAAGGCAGGGTGGGTCAGCAGCATTTCCCCCTGCTCTTGTCCTTGGGGATGGTGTCCCAGCGCCACTCCTGCGACTCCTGAGTCCCACAGTGACTCCTGTGCCACAGGAGGAATCCCCAAGGAGCACCCTGGTGTAGGAGTGTCAGGGGTGGGACAGTGGGGATGGATGGAGATGAGAGATCTCTGGAGCCAGGGCTGGAACTTGGGGTTCATTGCAAAGGGCCTGGGGGCAGGGCCCTGCTGGGAGCTGCCAGGCACAGCTCAGAGCAGGACTGAGAGAAGAGAGGGGAGAGAGGATGAGAGGGTAAGGGAGTAAAAAAGGCAAGAGAACGAAGTTCCCATTACAATACCATAAATCTTCTTCTGTGTTGAATATTCTGATTCTCACTAACCAATCTAGTACAAGATACAAATCCTACAGCATTTCCATACAGCCTATAAGAATCACTACATCACCATCCTGTGTTACATTTTAAACCCTACAAACTCCTCTTTGGGCCCTTCTGCCAAGCTGGCAGGGTCTGCTCTGCCCCTTGGGCCTGTCTGCAAGCAGAGGGTGTTGTTCCATCAAAAGGGGATCACCTTCAGCTGGCCACACCATTGTTTTCCAGTTGTTCAGTAACTGAGGGATCTCAAAGCTTGCTTTCATTTCAATCTTGCTTATAGTTTCTATATTCTCAAGATCTTTTGCCAGACAATGATATTTATAAGGTTTTCCTGTTTCATCTTCCCCAGCACCCTGGCCTCTCCCCCTGGGCACCCCAAGGCAGGGTGGTTCAGCAGCATTTCCCCCTGCTCTTGTCCTTGTGGCAGGTGTCACAGTGCCACTTCATGGCGAGCTTCCCCGGAGCCACCAAGAGCATTTGGCACACAGAACTCTCCAAGGCGCACCCCAGCCTCTCCCCTTCAGGGAGCCCCAACATCCTGCCACAGTTCTTTTCTCCACACCTGCCAGTGGTGCCTGCCCCTGTGAGAGGTAATTGATTCCCTTCCCCTTCCCAGCCCTAATTAAAAGCACACCATATTAAAGCTGAATGCATTGGAAACAATTATCTCCCTCTTTTGTCTCCTGGTTGGAGCCGGCGGCGCGAGGCAGCCAGGTGTCACGTTCCACAAATCTCCATCAAGTGATTTCTCTGGAAGGAAATGAAGTTTGAAGAACTCCTCTGCTGCTCCTGACGCTTTGGCTCTGACCTTCTCCTGCTCCCAGCTTATCTCCATGGAGATGCTCATTTTGCAGATTGGCTCCATCTTCTGCCAGCAGCCGCTCGTGGAGGCAGGGCCTGGGCAGGGGAGCCAGGCTGCTCCAAGGATTCAATCCCATCCTTTTCCACACTCCAGCACTTTCAAATGGTCTGTGGTACTGATCATCCTGCAGGAAAGGTGTGGCCTGGCCACTCTGACCTTATCCAAACCCCAAATTGGAGAATTTTAGCTGAGGTAGAAGCTCCCGCTCTACCACAGCAGTGACCTGGGGAGGCAGGGCCTGGGCAGGGGAGCCAGGCTGCTCCAAGGATTCAATCCCATCCTTTTCCACACTCCAGCACTTTCAAGTGGAATGTGGTATTGATCATCCTGCAGAAAAGTTGTGGCATGGCCACTCTGACCTTATCCAAACCCCAAATTGCAGAATTTTAGCTGGAGGTAGAAGCTCCCACTCTACCACAGCCTCAAGGACAGGTCTGCACTTTGTTTGGGTAAAGCCTGACCATGTCCAGGCTCTTGCCAGAGCTGGGAGAAAGAGGAGGGTGTCTGTTCCATCCTAAACCCAGGGGGATAACTCGTGTCTGCAGGAGAAATGTGCTGAGGGAGCACAGCATCCCTCTGGGATCTGGGACACAGGGCTGCCTCCACTGCTGGAGCTGGGCATGATGGAGATAAAAAATAATGCTTGGGAAAGGGGGAAAAGTAAAAAAAAAAAATAAAAATGTAACAATAGGTTACATCTGCAGAAGTGTCTAGAAAATGGCAAGTCCAAAACAAAAATCCTGCTCCAAATCTCTTGGAGGTTTTATCTGACCTGATACCCACAAATATCCCCTGTGAGGGCTGATCCACACCCTCCACATGGAAAGGGAGCATCAGCAGGACTAAGCTCAGTGCTCTCAGGAAAAGCACTTGTTAGGAAATTTCAACAAACCATTTTTCATTGGAAAATGCTGATTCTTTGAAACAGGCTTTTTCTGGGAATAAAAGGGCAATTTTTCCTCATTTTAGCAACTCTAAATATTGCGGCAGCTTTAAGTGAGAAGAGAAACTGAGAAAAAAACCTGCCTGAAAGTTGGTTTTTTATCCCCTTGTTTCAGGTTGTAACTTTATTATGATGAAAACCAGAAGAAAATCAAAACAAATGTTGTTAAAGAAAAAGGAAACTTTTAAGACTGCTGTAAAAATGAAATCCATTGATCTGACTAGAGGTATTTTTCCCCAGTGTTTGTTCCTACCATTTTTATTTTAACTTCAGCTACTTGAGAGAGGAAAGGGATGGAGAGAGATCCCAGGAGAAGGGGAGAAGGCTCAGCTGAGCCTATGGGCCAGGCTTTGTGTCTGCAGCAGCAGCAGCTGTGGTGAATGACAAATTTCAGCTTCTCAGGGCTTTGGGTACCACAGGCAGGATTCATTTAGGGGCCAGACCCCTTCCCTGGTGTGCTGCAGGGAGGGAATGGGGTGAACAGGGCTCAGGGCTCGCTCCCCAGCTCAGTGTGGGGTGTCATGAAACGAGGGAGGAGGGAGAAGGTGCTGCCTGAGACTCTGCCCTGAATTTCAATGCCAATTCAAGTGCCAGAGCACATGGCAGCCAGATGGCACCTGCTGAAGCTCTTCCACCTTCACCCGGGCTCCAAGGGGTGCAGTGGAGCTGTGTGCAGGCAAATGTCTCTTCCTCCTGTCCTCAGGGATTTCACAGCCCTGCAGTTCTGCTCTGGAGTGAGCTGGGAGCTCCAGGGCTCTTGCATCTCCTTTTCTCTTGGCAAGGGCAAGTCTGAGCATGGACACGAGGCCCCCTCCTCTCTGCAGAAACCTCTCTCTTTTTTCTTCTGCTTCCTCCTGCCTTGCTTATGCTGCCACATCAGCCATCCCTCAGGGAGTTACAGCCCTGCCTCATCTCTCCATCACTCCTGTGCAGTCCTTGGTGGAAGCAACAAGGACTTTCCTTGTTTATTTGTTCTGCAAAGTTTATTTGGAGATGGATTTGTTGTTGCTGTTGGTTTTTTTTTTTTTTTTTTTTACAAAGACTTATTGAAGAAAGTAAGTTGGAGTTGGAAATACACACAGCAAGGGGGAAACTTCATTTCCCATGAACTCAGCCTTTGCTGGAGCTAAAACAATGAGTAGCAAGATGAAAAAGCAGAGTGTGTTTGAATCTTTAGGATGCAGCTTCTCTGAGAAGAGGCTGTGAGGTGGAGTGGGGCTCAGCCTCAGCCCTTTTCTTGCCGCTCACATCTGTCAGTCCAGCTCCAAGACAGCTTCTCACTGATCACTGGGGATCACTGAGAAGGGCTCTTGTTCAGTACAAGCCAAAATCAAACGTGTTGCTGTTGTGCCAGGAACTGTAAGCCTTGCCTGTTGCAAATCAGCTCTAGTTCTTATGATTTATGTTTTTTTCT
The DNA here is from genome assembly GCF_023055355.1 of Agelaius tricolor. Classification (NCBI taxonomy): domain Eukaryota; kingdom Metazoa; phylum Chordata; class Aves; order Passeriformes; family Icteridae; genus Agelaius; species Agelaius tricolor. Next base: position 1,122,038 of record NW_027269297.1, on the reverse strand, counting down.
GGCAATTTCTGTTCCCACATAAAGCTGAGAATGTGGCTGCAGTCTTCAATCCCTTCTGAAGACGAAGTTATCTCCTTTTTAATTAGCTTTTCATGTCAGGACAACATGGGCTGGCAACAAAAACCATAGGAGAGATCCTCCTCAGTGAAAATGTGCTGGTGGTGGAGTGAGTTGAAAGAGAGGAGAGGGATGGGGACTGAGGGGAAGGAGGGAATAAGAAGCAGAAAAATCCTAGTGAGGAGTCAGAAGAACACAGAGTTCCAGCTCTGACACTGAGGAAATGCTGGCTGGAGACCCTGCAGAGAGGACAAGCCAGCCCTTGCTAAAGGTCTCTTTGCAGGGTGATAATTTGGAAGATCAGAGCCTGGCAATGGAGCCTGGGTGGGAGCAAGAACATGTCTTCCTTCCCCTGCAAAGAGCAGAGGGAGCCACAAACCAACCATATGGAGCTGCAGCAGAGTTTGCCAGCACCTTCTGGCTCCTGAGGGTCAGAACCAGTGTAAAGGACAGAGTGAGGCACTGAGCTCTTTTCTTTTGGAATTCACACGAAGTGAACTGAGCTATGTGTTTTGGAGCTTGGATCTAAAATACCAATGCTAAAACAGGAGACCTGTGAGCAGGACCAAAGAATGGGAATTCCTGGGCAAGTTTAGGGAATCCAAAGGCCTCTTTGGCAATCACACCTGGGAGTGAGGGCCAGAGCTTTGTTCAAGGCTCCCTCTTTGTATTTAAAAAGCTTTTGGGACCTCTGCCCTGGTGGAAGTGCTCCCTGGGGAAAAGGGAGACCTTCAATCCCATGACTGGGTGTGGAGATGGGTCCCAGCAGCAAATTCTCCCTTCCAGGTAGGATCCTGGGCACTGTGCAGAAACTGGACAATTTTCTCCATCCTTCCTGCTGAAGCCAGACCTGATGTGCAAAGGATGTGGGAGAGAGGGACTCCAGTGAGCCCTCCCAGGGACTGAATTTCTGTAAATCATGCAGGAAAAGCAGTGATGGATTCTGGACTGTGCTCTGTTTTTTTAGGTAATTATTGTGTTAAACAGCACTGATGGAGAGGAAAGGACTCTCAGGTCCCTGGAACACCCAGATCCCTGTGCACATGTACCTGCTGCAGAGCTGCTGGGGGTGTGGGGAGGAATTTACATTTATTTCACAAGCTTTGTGCTGAAACAAAGCTCTGTGTAATCCATTTATCACAAACTACTCCAATTCCTATCTTAAACAAGAGAGGAGTCAATTAACAAATGAAAACAGAGTGCCAAAACACTCTCTCCATTTAGATCACAAGATGGTCTGTAGTGGCACAGCATGAACATTGTTTTCCAGAATGTGAATTTGGAGATCACAGGGGAAAGGAACTCATTCTGGGATTCAAGCTTTGGAAATGGACTGTTATCTTTCTGATGATCTCCCTGCTTTTGTAACTCCCTCACCAACATTTTCTGGCTTCATGGATTTGTCTGCCCAACAGATGTGACAGAAAGAAATATTAGCTTTACAAATGGGGATAAAAATGACATATACTGAAAGCTAAAGCCAGTTAATGAGAAAGGATTTTCAAAATGTCACTCATCCTGTTTCCCACATTCAGTTTATATTTCTAAAAACTGTTATCCCTTTTCTTCCCATGGAAAGTCCATTTTCAACTTCAACTTCCTTCCATCGACTTCTAACCAAATAATTATTAGCTTCCAAATTAATTTAACTTGTTAGTCAAATTACAGCCCAGCAAAAAGGAAACCACAAATGTATTTATGGCTTTATTTAATCTTTATTAAGACTAACAAGGCTTGAGCAGAAATGATCTCTTGACAAAGCCATTAAGAGCCCAGACAAGATCACAGGTCTGTAACGCATCTGAAAGGGTACAGCAGAAAAGTCAAATGTTTGTCTTTTGGGAGGCAGTCAGAGCCAGATTATGCTGGAATTAAAGAAAAATAGAGCAACTGAAGGACCAATCCTGCAATGGTTTGATAATTATTCATTGCTTTTTAAAGAAAGCCAACAGGGCTTTTTGATGTTATGACGGATGGCCCCATTTCAAGGCACAGAGAAATTGTGCAAATCAGAATCCCAGAATGGTTTGGGATGGAAGGGACCTCAAAGCTCATCCATTCCACCCCTGCCATGGCAGGGACACCTCCCACTGTCCCAGGTGCTCCCAGCCCTGTCCAGCCTGGCCTTGGGCACTGCCAGGGATCCAGGGGCAGCCCCAGCTGCTCTGGGCACCCTGTGCCAGGGCCTGCCCACCCTCACAGGGAGAAATTTCTTCCCAATATCCAATCTTCATCTGTTCTCTGTGAATGTGAAGCCATTCCCCCTTGTCCTGGCACTCCACACTCAGGGTTAGTGTTGGCTGTGCCTGTGTCAAATCCCAGCAGTTCAGGGTCCCTGGGTGATTTGGGCAAAGCCAGCAGGACTTGGTGGCCCGAGGGGGACGCATCTCCTTGTGTGGCATCAGACAGAGAAGTGCTCTCCTGTCCAGTTGCCAGCAAATCCCCCCTCAGATCCATGTCTGACAGCACCAGGCATTTCTGGAGCCACTTGGACAGAGGTGTCCAGGAAGGAAAGTGCCCCATTCCAAATCCCAGCTGCTCCCTGGCTCCAGTGTGCACAGCCTTGGCTCTGAGCTTTTGACTGATGGGAGGAGCTGCCAGCTCCTCTCAAAACTGAAGTTGTTCTTGCACTGCAGGGACTCCCAGCCCTGTTCTCTTCCCCTGTCCCAGTGCAAACCTGGGAGGTGACTTGTGTGAGGGTTGGAGGGTCAGAAGAGCTGCTGGTGTGAGCACAGTGCTGGGCTCTGAGATGCCATCTGCTCAGCTCCCTGTCTTCAGGGACACATTAACACAGCCTGAGGGCTTCCCTGTGTCTGACCTCCCTTCTGCTCCCTGCACAGAAACACAGCCCTTGGGCATCTCTGCTGCCTCCGTGTAAAATGGGCTAAAATCCAGGACAGAGCTGCAATGGAAATCAAGCAAAAGCACACAGGCTTCACCTCACCTTCAAGGGAATCTGGATCTCTGCAGAGCTCTGTGGCATTCACATTCTCTGAAAAAATCCCTTTGCCCAGGATTTTTCTCCTGGGAAGTTGAGAGGCCTCAGAGAAAAGGAAAACAATTCTGATCTCATTTGCTTCTCCTGTGTTGTGCTCACGTGGAATGTGTTTGGAGATGGTTCACCCACAGGTGATTGTTCCATTGCATTCTGCTGGGAGTTGTTTTCACTCTTTGGCCAATCAGGGCCAAGCTGTGTCAGGACTCTGGACAGAGTCACAAGTTTTCATTATTATCTTTTTAGCATTGAGTATTTTTTCTATATTTTTTTAGTATGGTATAGTATTCTTTAATACAATATAGAAATAAATCAGCCTTCTGAGCACATGGAGTCAGATTCATCATTCCTGCCCTCATTGTGGCTCCCTACAGTACAATAGAGCTCCCAGAGCCTTGGCTCCTCTGCCTGACCAGACCAGCAGCAGGTTATTGCCTTGGCCATCCCAGGATCTCATCCTCTCTGCCAGCTCTGCTGCAGTCCAGCAAGGATGGGGAGATGTGAGGGCTCTGCAGGCCCACGGGGAGGGCTGGAGATCAGCAGGGATTTGGGAAAAGGACAGGCATGAGCATGGGGCTGAGCCAGCCAGGATGTGAGCACAGCCAGAGCAGCCCCTTGTGAGTCTGGCTCCTTTTTCTGCCGTGCTCTCTCTGCTGATTTTCACACTGAAAGCTCCAGCTCTGCCAGCTCTTCAGCAGTCTGATCTTTTTTCCAGTCTCAGCTCGTGCCTACTAATGTGTTTCAGGCACAGAAATTTCATTAAGGCTGCCCTGATGTCCACAGGCTTTAGCCATGGACTTTGCCATTAAGTGGGTTTCACTGCAGCCAGTAAACAAATCACCCTCTGCTCCTGGGTGGGAGTGGAGGGCTGGGGATAGAGGAGGCACAAAGAGGGAAAAGGAGCAAAGAAAAGTCCTTTCCATCCATCCATCCATCCATCCATCCATCCATCCATCCATCCATCCATCGTGGGTTTATTGCCATCCATGGAATAGCTACCCCCATCCTCAGGAAAACAGATGCACAGAGCAGCTACCTTTGAACACTTGGGGAAAAAACCCTTAAACCTTCTCTAAATTTTTATTATTTTTAACTCTGAATTTCAGCCAAACATGGCTTTCTGAATAGTCCTGGGCAAAAAAGAATATTTTCCTTCCAGCAGCAGGAGCTCTGCTCCCACATGGGGTGTCCTCAGTGGAGCCTACAGAGCTCTGTGCATTCCCTATGTGGAGGGCCAGGGGTGAGAGGGAGCATCTTATTTGAGGCTAATCAGAGCAGCATGCAACAAAAGGAGCAGCTGTCATCTTTTCCTTTCCCTCAGCCACTGCTTGATGGATCAATCAGATCAAAACATTTTCAGAGTCACTTTTTTTTGGGGAAGGATTTTTGAAGTATTTTCTTTTCCTCTGAAATGTTTCCATTTAGAAAGGAAATATGTAAAACTGAAACAAGTCCTGTAGGTTTGTAACAGAAATAAGCCTCATTTTTCCCTCTGAGAGGACATACATTTGGCAATGGATGCAGCTCATCTGCAAGAGACAGAAGCTCTCTAAACATCCAGAATGAAATTCTTTCAAAATTCAGACAGCATCAAGCCAGTGAGTTCAATTTGCTCTTTGTTGGTATAATGCTGGTTGCATTTCCTCGAGGGCTGGAGCTGCAGAGCCTTGTTCAAGACCAGACAGTCCCAAAACAGATTTTGGATGATTACTGGGAGCAGGACCCATTGCTGGGGCTGTGGTCCCTCTTGCAGGCAGGAGGTCCTGAGGTTTTTGTCTCTGTGTCCCACTGGAGAGCCCAAGAGCTGCTGGCTCTGGGGTCACTCTCTCCTCTGGCTCTAAGCACTAAATGCTCTTGCTGTGACCCTCTGCTTATCAGGGATGCCATGGGAATGCTGGGTGCAGGGATGCACTGGGGCTCTGATGTCTTTCAGCCTTTACAGGGAGAGGAGAGTGGGTTCATTGCCTGATCTCTGCAAAGTGCCCAAGGAAAAGAAGAAAAAAAAATAAAATCTCCTGTTGCCTTTGTCTGGCCAATTGTAACTCCACACCTTGGCCAGCTTACTCTGTGATGTCCAGATTTTATCATTTAATCACACAAATTTTGCTTTATCTGCCTGTCCTGTGGGCTGGGGGTGCTAATTTATAAACTGAAACGAGTACCTGTGTTTAGCTCACCCTCATTCTGCCTGTCTGGGGTGGAACACCCCTGCAGCATTCCAGCCTTGAGCTGCCTGAAGATGTTGATCCAGTGGAAAACAAACAAAGAGCCTGGGAGTCCTGGCTGAGGCATCCCATGGGAGGGAGAAGGGGCAGACAGCAGTGCTGGAGGTGCTGCTGGAGCTGGCAGTGCCCTCAGGGGGGAGATGGGATCATCCTTTAAGCCTGAGGAAAGGCAGCAGCCCAGCTGGGATGTCCCTGGTCACCCCTTGGCAGCAGAGGACCCTTCATTTCTGTCCAGCAGCTCTGGAAACAGTGAGTAAAACCCCTCAGGATGCTCCAGTGCCTGATGCCTGTCTCTTAAATAAAGTTTGACCTTATTTTACAGTCCTTATACCCTAGTCCTGCTCCCTGGGGGCCCACAGGGCTCCAGCCCTGCCCAGCTCTGCCTTGCTCTGCTCATACCATCAGGGTTTTGCCTGGCTGATGCTGCTGTGCCGGTGCAAGCTGCTGTCTGCAGGCAGGGGCTGTGTTAGCATTGATTCTTCCAGCTGCCAAAGCAGAGCACAGATTTTCCTTGAGATGTTTCCCCTTCACAGAGTCCCCTCTTTGTGGAGTTAGAGCAGTGGAAGGAGAGGGAGGGAAGGGAAAGAAATGAGCAGAGCAGTGCTTGCTGCTGATGGGGAAGTGCCAGACAGGCTCTCCAGAGCACTGCCTAATGTGACCTACTTCAGTGCTCTGCAGAGAGGTATTTGTCTTGCAACAGTTCTTTTTGGAGGAAAACAAGTGATGATCTCAAGCAGAGCAGGAGCCTGATTTCCAGAGGAAACTCTGGATTTGCTCTGTGTTCAGCAGGGAAGGGAGGGATCAGGGCTTACCCTGGTGTGGTGGTGTTCACAGGGGTCTGAGCATGAGGGGAGAGATGAGGATCTGACTCCATGTTTAGAAGGCTTCATTTATTATTTTATGATATATATTGTATTAAAACTATACTAAAAGAATAGAAGAAAGGATTTCATCAGAAGGCTTGAAAAGAATATGAAAAGAATGATAACAAAAGCTTGTGACTCTCAGAGAGTCTGAGCCAGCTAGGCTGTGATTGGCCATTAATTAGAAACAACCACATGAGCCCAATCCCAGATGCACCTGTTGCATTCCACAGCAGCAGATAACCATTGGGTACATTTTGTTCCTGAGGCCTCTCAGCTTCTCAGGAGGAAAAATCCCAAGGAAAGGATTTTCCATAAAAGATGCCTGTTTCAGACACCCTGGTTTGTCACCCCCCCTTCAGCACTGCTCAGCACCACAGTGACTCACACAAGCGTGCAGGAAGTCTCTGGCTGTGCTGTAACCCCAGTGCAGTGACATTTTTGAGTTGGTGGAGTTTGATAATTCACAGGATGTGTGTGCACAGAGGTCTCCTCTGTCAAGGGTCTGCCCAATGACCTCAAATCTCCTTCCAGACTAAGAAAAAATGAAAACTCTGAGGTAGCTGGGTCAGTGGAACATTATTCTGTGTTCCCAGCACTCTGGAAAACCTGGACTCAGCTGGAATTTTAGCCAAATCACTGCCTTTCTACCCTCTCTGCCAAAGATGCAGGGACAGTGAGGTGGGTTGTCCCCGACCCACAATTTTAGGGAGATGTGAAGAAGACCCAGGACTACAGGGCTTGTATCCCAGCCTGGGAGCAGGGTGAGGCTCTGAGAGAATCTCAAAGCTCCTCAGTCAGGCAAAGACTCGTGGCAGATGTCCTGGATCCAGCAGGATACGAATCCTTCCAGCTGCCAAGAGATTTTGTCAATGCCCCTGGCCAGAGATTTATTTTAGCCTTTTAATACTTCCTGCATAACATTTTGTTACCCTTTTTCCTCTCTCTGTCTAATTTTTATTTTTTTTTTTAATTCTCTTTTCCTGGAGCACTTTGAGGTGCTCTCTGAATAGAGCCCCGTGCAGCAAACGGCATCAGCAGACTGATAAATTAGCGATGAGCTGGAGCCTGGGATTAGCTCAGGCCAGTAATTTAACCTGATACAGGAGATGTTTGCATTTGTTCTGTTCATGCACCAACAGGCAGCAGCTATCCTGGAAACCTGACACTCGTGGGCACTGCTCTCCCCACGAAGCGCCCCTGTGGCAGCCCGCAGTCGCTTCCCATTTGTCTCACCCCGGGCCATGCCGGGTGAGCCAGCTCGGGCAAAACCTTTCAGGAGGGGAGGGAATGGGAAATGAAATAAAATGAAATATTTACTTTTTGTTTTTCGCTTGCTGGCGGTGAAAGGATATTGATGTGGTGTGGATGGAACGTTAAAATTGGAAGAAAATAAATGTTGTTGTTTTTTTTTTTTTTTAAAGCCAGGCATAAATTAGCAGTGTTTGCTTCCTCTGTGGCTGAGGGCAGTGTGAGAAATAGCTGCTCACTTTTCATAGTTTTGGAAGGTTTAGGAAACCTTATCAAAAATACAACAGAAGGCTGAAGAGAGAAAAAAGGTTAGGGCATCATGTGCTCAGCCCCCTCACAATGGAGGTTTTTTCCCTTTTTATCCCTTTAACCCCTCCCAAAGTTCTGCCCATCAACCCCTTCTTTGCTGTCCAGTGGTGGAGATCTCCCCCTCAAATCCTGACTGGAGCTCAGGTGTCCCACAGTGACAAGCCAGCCCTGCCAGCTGTCCCTTGATAACCATGCAAGGGGGTACAAAATAACTATAAACCTGTAAACTTTTCTTAACCTACATACATGATATTTGTCTGTTAATTGTGAGAGTCAGTCATCACATTGCTCATCTCTCACAGCATTCTGCATCACACCAGTGCCATGTAACACAGCAGGATGTGCCTGGGAGCTGCTGGGTCATAAATCACAGGTGGCATTTAAATGGACAGGAGGAAAGGCCACAGAGATGGATGGGTGTCCCAGGAAGGGACTGTCTGAGGGGCAGCTGTAAACACGTCAGGAGGGCAGGCAGGAGGGGGAGAGGGGATTTTGAGGGCTGGGGGCAGAGGTGAGTGCTGGCAGGGGAGAAGCTGACCTGGATCCCTCAGCTTTTCAGGAGCACAGGCTGAGGATGGCAGCCCTGTTTTGCCACACTTCAAGATTTCTAAATTACCTCTACGCTTTTCCCCCCTGTGAAACAGCAAAATGTTGTAGTATTCATTTTTCACTAAAAAGGTCAAGTTTTCGATTCTGCTTTCTCCTTCTGACAAGAGCTGACCAGAAAACCCAAAGCTTCCATACTTTTACAGGATATCTTCATCCTATCCGAGGTGTTGATACAAAATCCTTTCCCTAAAATAAATCTGCCAAAAACTCTCAGTGATGAGGTTCGTGCCTTGTGCCAAACCAGGATGACAGCTGTGACCTTGAGAGGTGCCAAAGTCACCCCAAAGGGGAGAGAGGAGCCTTTTCTTCACCTCAACCTCTGTGTGGCACAGGGAGATGATGCTGCTGTGACTCCGAGCACTGTAGGACTCCAGGGGCTCTGTTCAAGGAGCCCTCTTGACTTTAGCAGGATTATTTCAGGAACAATGTTGTGAAATCACTCTCAGCTTTCCACCCCCTGGATATCACAGTTCAAATGTGCCTGCAGCCAAGGGAGGAAGTCCTTGTGTGACAGCAGCTTTTTGCAATGTTTCACCGTGCTCTACACACTGCCACTGAAAGGTTGCTGATTTTTTTGGCATGGTCACCACGCACTTTCTCACACTTCCAATAACAAGAGAACAACAAGGGCATTTGCTCTTTAGTGAAGTGCTGCAGTCGTGCTCTTTAGAAAGAGGGCCTGAAAAAAAAGGAGTGTGACTCAAGTCAGGCTTAGGATCAATAAACAGACTTAGGGTCAGGGCTGGAGTCAAACTGGGGGATGGAGAAGGCAGGAAAATCTCAAGGAGAAGGGATTCAAGGACAAGGGCAGATGGTTCTTCAGAAGGAAAGTGAGGCCTTTTGGCAGAGCTGGTGGGTGGGTGGTGATGAAACAGGCTCAGGACAGGGACCAAGGTGCTCCAAGTCAGGACTGGAAGTGTTAAATTTGTTTGGAAAGAAGCTTAATCCTGGCAGCTGGCAGCCTGGAGTGCCTCAAACTCCAGCACAGCTCCTGGCTCTGAGGTTTCCCTCCCTTTGCAGGAGCACACGTCCCCTGCTGCAGAGGCAGATGCACAGGAGCCTGTTCCAGGAGTCAGCACAAAGCAAGGGATGTGTCACAGCACCAGAGGGCCCTGGCTCTCTGCACAGGGAAAGGCAGAACTGCTTCAGAGAGAGACTAATTCATCAGTAAAACATTAATTATCCCGATGACTCCATTCATTAACCTCTGAAGTGAGAGGAACTGGTCCCTCTCCCACTCTGGAGAATTTTAGCCCCTCCCAGCTTCAGCACAGGAGTCCCATTTCAGAAATATAGGTACATGAACCTGTTAAAAATGGGGCAATCTGGGCAGCAAATATCCCACAAGGGCCCAAATCCCCCACAGGCACCAGTGAAACACCATTAATGTCAGCAGAAATTCTGCCTTCCCCAAACACTTCTGACTCCAGGTGTGCACATCAGGCTTGCTCTCCAGAAACTGTGCTTGTGATTGCCCAGTTGTACTCTACCAAAAAGAAAATCCCATCTTTTGGCCAGCAGAATATATGGATCAGTCCCACTGGGACTGCAAATAATATTCTGTTTAAGAGTTGGTCTGGAGAAAGGCTTAATTATGTGCACAAATATTGCTTTGGCAAGGAGCTCATGCTGTGCAGGCAGCTGATGTGTATGAGCTGATCCTGCAGTTCCCCCTGTGTTTGTAAGGGCCTGCATCTGTCAGATAAATTGTCTGGGAAGCTTGGAAATGGATGGAAACTCCCCTTCTTCAAAGAGGCTCTGCTCCTGCTCTGCTGCTGGCTCCCAGCTCATCCTGCCTCCTCTCTGCCTGGGTTTGCCTCCATGCAAACTGCTTGATGGACTATTAATTACAAGTGCTGCACTGGAGCTGGAAATCCACATTATTTCTGGATGGAGCCCACCTCTGCCCTTGGGAGACGCCATGGCTGCTTCTGAAGCCATGTGCTGATTAAATTCAGCTTCATGGTGTGTTCAGGTTATGAACCAATGCAGCGCCAGGGGTCCCTGTAAGGCATTTCCAGCTGGGGCTGACACCTCATATTCACTCTGAGCCCCTCACACGTGTCCAGGAGCCTCTCCTGGGCTCTCCCAGTGTCTGTGTGATCCTTTCTTGGACATCAGTGTCTCCTGCACTGTCCCTGTACCTGGCATCTCCTGGGCTGGATTCTTTCCCTTGAGTGCCAGGATCCCCTGCCATCCCTGCCTGCCTTGCTGGATTGCTGTGGAGTCACTGGAGCTGTGACAGATCTCTCCTAAGAGCTGGATCTGAACTGGATCCATCCTGGATTTAAGGTGCTTTCCAGAAGCCTTAGCAGAGCCATTCCAGAGTCCAATAATTTTATTTTTAAAAAGCTTTCAATTTCTTTTGACAGGGTTGGAGTGTTTAAAGATGGCAAAGTGAAGGAGATAAATAGATTATTGATCGGACAGGCTTGTAATTCCTTAGTGAATTGGATTTAGCTCCTTCACTGAGATCAGGTCTCTGCCATAAATATCCCAATGAATCAATAGGGTGGAGAGTGCCTGGTGAGCAGGATTTTGTTTGTTACCATGGCCACAGGAAGGGCCTGGGAGCAGGTTTCCCATGGGAATGGAGGGCAGGAACCTGGACCCACACATTTCTGCTGAGGCAGCCTTGGCACAGCCTTACCCTGGTGCTCCAACACAGCAACTGCTGCACACGTGGCCTGTCTGTGCCATGGGGAGGCAATTCCAGGTGCAGTCAGTGCTGCCACAAGTTATCCTGGCATTGAAGGACAGTTCAGCTGCAGGGGCTGGAGGTGGGAGTGTGACCTGAATGCCTGGGGGCAGGAAATCCAGGCACAAGAGGATGGAAATTGCCATCAGGTGCCCCTGCTGTCCATTCCTGTCCCCTCCAGGCCCCCATGTGTGACCCTGTTCACAGGGGTCTGAGGATGAGGGAAGAGATGAGGATCTGACTCCATGTTTCAGAAGGCTGATTTATTATTTTATGATATATATTATATTAAAACTATACTAAAAGAATAGAAGAAAAGATTTCATCAGAAGGCTGGCTAAGAATAGAATAGCAAAGAATGATAACAAAGGCTTGTGGCTGGGACAGAGAGCCCGAGCCAGCTGACTGTGATTGGCCATTAATTAGAAACAACCAACATGGGCCAATCCCAGATGCACCTGTTGCATTCCACAGCAGCAGATAACCATTGGTTACATTTTGCTCCTGAGGCCTTTTATGAAAAATCCTAAGGAAAGGATTTTTCATAGAAGATATCTGCGACACCCATGTGCTCAAGTCCTGTTTCACTGCTCACTGGAGGCAGCTCCAGAGCCTTCCTGGCTGGGCTGGGCAAGGATTCAAACCATGATTAGAAAATCAGTGGGAGCTGTCAGCAGTTAAAAATGCCAAAACCCCAAACTTCTGTTAACTCCCCAATGCAGCAATAGTGCCAGGGAATAAAAACTGGCTGCTGGAGGAGTAAAAACTCCCTGCAGTCCCTCCCAGGGGTCTGTGTGTGCTCTGTGCCTGAACCTGGCACCAGCGCAGCATCCATGGCTCCTGAGAGCTTTGGGACACAAAGGATTTTGCTATTTTGCTAATGGATTTCCATTTTGGAATGGCAGGAGTACACTTGGAGCCTGGGGTCCAGAACAGCCTCCCTGGCCTCACGTCTGGAGCTCATTGGAGATGTGTGTCTGAAGGTTTGTGGGTATCCAGACTGAGGGTGCATAAATGTCCAGTCCCACGCTGCGCTGGTGTGGAGCTCAGCCTGTCAGTGCTCCTGCTCTCTGCCCCCCCTGCTCTTCACCAGCAAATTCAGAACAGAGACAACCACAACTTCCCTAAAATCATTTATAATCCTGTTTATCAGCATTCCCATAAATGAACTTGAGCATGACCCTAAAAGAATATATAAATTCAGACCTTCCAGACTAATTTTTTTTTTTTTCCAGTCAGATGTACACTGTTCCAGTTCCCATCAACCCTGCTCTGCTCACACAGCTGAAGTCTGTGGGTTGTATGTGGCATTTCCCAGAAGTTCAGCCACTCTGCAGAACCTCTGGAGCCTCAGGCCCTGACAAAGTGGGCTGGAGGTCTTCCAAAGCTGGACTTAGTTGGGAGACTTCCAGTGCTTCCTGGTTCCAACTGAGCTGGCAAGGAACAAAACAGCTTTTTTCCCTCTATTTCATTCTCCTTCTGGTGCTGGCTACACCCCAAAAGGCAGAGACAATGAAAGGGAAAGGAGGAAGGAATCAGCTGCATCTTTTCAGTGCTGAGCAAAGGATCTGTGGGTCCTCCAGGTGGGATCCAGCATGGGGATGTGGGAAGGGGAGGATACCTACACACCTTGGTCAGTTGTGGAAACTGGGGGGAATCTTATTTAGAGCCAGTGAGAAAAACTCGTTGATTTCCCATCTTCCATGGAAAACCAACATAGAAACTGGTTGTGGCTTTTTTTAGTTAAAAGAAAAAAAAAAATCCCAGCTATGTCATTGAGAGCCTTTGAGGGGAGGGGGCAGAGGGAGTTCTGCTGAAAAAAGTGCCTTGAAGTTTGAGTTGAACATTTTATTTTAGAAACTGATTTAGAACTGATTTTATTTTAGAACAACTGCAATCCAGGAAAAGATTTTGAGCCGAACAGATCTGTTTGCAAACTTTTTTATCTCGCCAGAAAATCCACAACCCATGAATCACATTTTCCATCGTGAAAAACTTTTTGGAAAACATGAGCTGCTCAACCAAAACTCATCTTGTTTGACCATTCCCAGAAGTGAGTGATGCAGAAGAGGCTGAGCTACCTAGAGCTGCAAATCCACAGCCAGTCCAACTTTGCCATTGTGTACAAATCAGTGGGGTGTAAGCCAGGCAGGCATTGCTCCCAGCCCTTCCAGCTCACCCAGCAGAAAGCTGCTGTGGTATTTTCTGAGACTCCCATCAAAGGGAGGAAATGATGGACTTGACTTCATGTTTTTAGAAGGCTAATTTATTGTTTTATGTTACTATATTATATAAAAGAATAATATACTAAACTATATTAAACTCTACTAAAGAATAGAGAGAAGATAGAGACAGAAGGTTCAAACATACTAATGAAAAACTCACGACTGTCTCCATATTGCATTCTACTTTGGCACAACACAGGCACAGCAAGTGATAAGAATTGTGTTTTCCCTTTCTCTGAGGTTCAGAGGATGTGAATCTCAGAAATCCTTGGGAAGAATTGTGCCTTGCTTTTCTCTGAAGAGAAATGTGGCAACACAGGGGTTTGCCCAGGCTGTGCCTGCACAGACCCTTGGCTGCTCCTGTTCCCTTGCTGTGTCTCTCCATGCTGTGGATGCCCTATTTCTCCTTGGAAACAAGAACCTGTGGGTGCATCTGAAACCCAAAGAACCACGCATCCAGCTCATGGATCACCTGGAGACCTGACCCCTCCAGCCCCACAGGCAGTGTGCACATGGAAGGGAAAGTTTTGTTCCTGCTGAGGACACTGAGGATGCTGAGCTGTGAGAGACTCCCTGTGACAGGGAGAAGCAGCTCCCTGCCTGCACCCAGGGCAGCAAACCCAGCCTGAGCTGTTCTTCATGTGCTGTCAGAGCTCCAGGGACTGTGACCTTGCTTTGAAAGGTATTCAATGTCTATAAGGAAGATACAGTCAAAACAATTCTCTTCCTCCAAAGTGAAACACAGCAGAAAAAGAAGTGAGGAGAAGGAGTGAGAAGAGACTGGGAAGTTCTCCAGTGAGGCTGAGGAGCAGATCTTTGCTATTTTGAGCTGATGTGTGCTCCAGGCAGCTCTGGGGGCTGAGCTGGGCCTGGCTGCTCAGCTCTGGATGCTGAATCTGAGCCCCTCTGGGCATGGCACAGCTGGAAATGGATCAGGAGCCAGAGTTCAGAATGCTGGCAGTTCTGGCATTCCCCTCCCTCCTCAGCAGGACATCCCATTCACTGCTTGCACAGCTCCTGTGTGACAGTGGGACAAAGCCTGTGCCCTACAGCAGCTCCAGTGACCAACATGGCAATGGCCAGGAGGCTCAGGAAAGGAATGGGACAAGGGAAAACCAGGAGTGAAGAGAGGCCTGAGACACAGGAAGCAGCTGTCTAAAGATATCTGAAGCTTCTTGACAATGTTCTCCCTAAGATTCATCCATTCCTCCCTCAGCAAAGGAGCTTGGACTTGTTTCCTCTTCTGTGTCCAGAACTGAGAAAAAATATTTTCACTTCTACCAAAGATGAAACTGCAAAATGTTCATGTCCACCTGACAAAATCAAGAAACTCAGGGGTTTTTTTTATAATATTTCATTTTAAAACTTTAAAATCTTTCATTTTTGTTAAAAGTGGAACAACAGCATTTTGAACATTCAGATGTTCCTTTGAAAAACTAGTTAAAATATCCCACTTTAAAATTTAAAACAGACATAATAGGAGCAATGCTTTCCAGAAGGGCAACGTTTGAGATCATCTACTTTGCAGTGGACCAAGAGAGCAGAAGTGGAGAACACAGCAGGAAAACTGAGGCACAGCAGAGGCCACACAACTTGTCAAAGACACAGAAGAGCCACTTGGGAGCCACAATTCAAATTCCTGAGGACAGAACTTGTGCAGCTGCTCTCTGCTGACTGGAGCCTGCCAAGGAGAAGCTGCTGCATCTGATGGCCTGGACACACCTTCAGCAGGGTGTGACTTATTGTGGGATTCACATCCTCTGAACCTGAGAGAAGCAGAGAAAAGAATGATCAAAACAATTCTCATCTCGTTGGCTGCTCCTGTGTTGTCCCAAAGCAGAATGAAATATGGAGATTGTTTACCCAGAGTGATGGTCAAGCACATGTCCAGACTGTCAGGAAGCAAAGAGTCACAAGATTTTGTTGAGTGCTAGTGCAGTTTTCAGTTTAGATGTAGTGCAATATAAAATAATCTAGTATAATAAAGTAATTAATCAGCCTTCTGATATCATGGAGCCAGATGCATCATTCTTCCCAGCTGGGGTCACCTGCTTTTACAATAACTTATGTTCCAGGGTGTGGGAACAACCTCTGGATTTTAGCAGCTCCACAGTGACCCCAGTCCCACAGCTCTGTCTGTCTGTCCTGTCTAACCCTGTTGCCCCAGCAGCCTGTGCCAATGAGGGGATGAGAACCCTCAGGCACTGACTTAGGTTAGGGGGGAGCTGTTTGTCTGGGCATGGGAATGGGAACCTTGGGACCCTTTTCAGTCTCTGGTGGCTCATTTCACCTGAATTTCTCTAATTGCTGTTCCCACTCTGCCTTTTCCCAGGTTAGATGCTCGGTTCTGCCCCATCTGTGTGGTGCCTATGAACATTCTGCTGTTTGTGGACATTGGAAGAGCTGGACACACCAAGATTTTATAGATGGGAAGGAGTCTGACAGATCCATGAGTCCTTGACAGGTTTCCCTGGAGATAATTTGGATTAAGAAGGGAGGGAAGAACTGGGGCTGCCTGGAGACCCAGAGATGTCCCCACAAGCTCCTTAAACAATCTCAGACTGAGGTAGAGGCACTGTTAGGACATCCAACTCCTCAGACCCACTCTCCACCTGTAACAGAGCCCCTGAGTGGCTGAAGGGTGGAGTTCCCACCCCTCTCTCCAAACTTAGTGTGCAGCTTGATGACCCATCTGGCTGCCATCCAGAATGGAGGTTTTGGGATTCCCATTCTGAGCCCCTGCAGCCTTTTCATCTGCCTTTAAATAGAACAGGGTTTTGAGGGAAACTGGAACTGGAACTGGAACAAAGCTCCTTCCCCACTGTGGGGCCAGCGGGGTCGATGAAGAAGCAGCTGAGGGTGAAATCAATTAATTCATTCATTACAGAGCTACTGCAGTCACAAAGATATTTCAATTGGTTGCTGAGAGGTCCTCATGAGAGATACATCTCATTTTCAGAGAGGTTCCCAAGGGGAGGGCACCGTCAGACAATTTCATTCCTGCTGACTGGAGGGTAACAGACGTTCTAAGGAGAATGTACCCTCTTGTCACCTGAATTTCACTCCAGAACAAGCAAGAGTTTGAGTGAAATCAGATCCCACTTTAATCTAGGGAGATTTGTAATAGAAAACCACAAAAACTTGGGGAGATAGGATGTGGTGAATGCTATTTTCAAGGTTTAGAGAACAAGAAAGTGAGGCAGAGAAGTTTGCTGTCAGGCTTCTGTTGCTGGTCAGGACTTCTGAGATGGCTCCACACTCATAGGGAAACCCTCCAAGCTCCTTGATCATGATTCCACCAAAAATCAAATGCTCTGGGCTGTAGCCTTCTGCCCCAAATTCCTCCTGCTGGCTTGGTGGACACATCCTGCAGCTGGATTTGAGTCCATGCCCATTGTAGCCCTCCCTGTGCTTCACACAGCCCTGTAGTGTCAGATCTCATGAGGGAATTTTAATGATTTTAAATATAAATTTAGGTCATTTAAAAATGACTGTGAGATCTGATCACTTAACAGCTCTTATAACAAGGTATGGCACTTTTCCCATGCACTTTTGTGCCCCAAACCAGAGAACAGGATGTCAGTTGCTTAATCACAGTCGTGATTTCAAACCCTTTGCTCCTTACAGAGAGATTTTTCAAGAGTTCTACAATCAGTATCTCAAAATCTTCTGAAGATACAGCTATTTATTGCAGGGTTTGGCTGGGTAATGTTTCAGAGAAAAAAATGTCATCCTGTCTGGATATTCCATGTTAGCAAGAGAGAAAATGCACCTACTGGCAGATGAATAGACAAAAAAAAAGGAGCCTGCAATTCTGGAGAAAAAACCAGAGCTTTTCAATCATTTCTATGTACCTGACAGCAAAGTTCACCTGCAAAGCAAGGGCACAGTCTAAACACCTACAGCATAATCCAAAAAACACTGAAGGGAGCAGGGCTATGGGGTAAAAAAGCATAAAGTGCTGATGAATTTAGTCCAGTCCTTTAATACAGTGAGGATACAGATGGCACAAGCAGCCCCTTCCCAGGCTGGGCTGAAACCAGGAGAGGAGCAATGGATGAGAGGAGGGAAAGGCTGAAATGCATGGAAGGGTCAGGGACAGCAATGGAGCAAAGCAATAACTGCTTTTCCTTGCTTGTCTTTCCAAACAGGGATCAGTGATAAAGTGGAATCAGCTTTCTCAGCTTGGAGGATGGATGGATGGAGGGATGGATGGATGGATGGATGGATGGATGGATGGATGGATGGATGGATGGAAGGATGGATGGATGGATGGATGGATCCATGGATGGATGGATCGATGGATGGATGATGGATGGAGGGAAGGATGGATGAGGGATGGATGGAGGGAAGGATGGATGGATGATGGATGGATGGATCCATGGATGGATCCATGGATGGATGGATCCATGGATGGATGGATGGATGGATCCATGGATGGATGGATCGATGGATGGATGATGGATGGAGGGAAGGATGGATGAGGGATGGATGGAGGGAAGGATGGATGGATGATGGATGGATGGATGGAGGGATGGATGGATGGATGGATGGATGGATGGATGGATGGATGGATGGATGGATGGAAGGATGGATCCATGGATGGATGATGGATGGATGATGGATGGAGGGAAGGATGGATGGATGGATGGATGGATCCATGAATGGATGATGGATGGATGATGGATGGAGGGAAGGATGGATGGATGGAGGGAAGGATGGATGGATGGATGGATGGATGGATGGATGGATCCATGGATCCATGGATGGATGGATATAGTAGAGGAAATGTATTTGAATATCTGTCTAGAGGCTTTGCCCCAGAGGTCCCGGTTGCCCTTGATGGGCTGCAGCTGCCATGTCCTCAATTGGGCTGCAGCTGTGACCAATGAACATGACTGTGATAAAAGGGGGCAGGTTGGCCAGTCAGGGAGAGCCTTGGAGGAGCCCTGAGCTGAGAGAGAGCAGCATGCAGAAGGAGGAGTCAGTGAAGATCTGCAGCCATAGGAATGCACCAAAGAGATATGGACTTTAGAAGTCTGAGAATATCAGTATGAGACTCTAGAGAAATAATAGAAGACCAATAGATGGATCCATGGATGGATGATGGGTAGATGGATGGATGGAAACCTTGGTTTTGCAATTCTGCCTAAAGAAAGTTCATATACCTGATGCCAGCATAATGTGAAATTTCATCAGGAGTTTGGTTAAGTGTTGTGGGGTGTGGTGTGAGCCATACCTGGAAAAATGCCTCTGAAGGGATAAAGACTTAGCAGAGTCTAGAAGTTTCATGTTTCCAGGTCCCCCATTCAATGCTTTTTACTTTCTCTTTTTTCCCAAAGATCCAATATATATAGAAAGATATTTTCTTGCTTCCATCCCCATTTTCAGGCCTCAACCAAGAACCAAAAGTGCTCAAAATGCTTCTGAGGGCTGTCTGCACAGCCACTTGTCCAATTTCCCAGGCTTTAATGGCTCTGAGTGGAACTCACACATCCCTCTCTGTCTGCCCTGCTCCAACCCAGACACAGCTAATGACAGTGACAGAAAGCCAAGCTAAGTGGCCAAAACAACCCCTTTGATATACAGGAGGCTGAAAGGGATCGTTATTTTTACTATTTAAATTATCTTTTCTTTTTTTAAACATTTTCAAGGTATTTTGTTCTTAGTATAACTGCTTTTTAGTGCTAGAAGAAAAGACATCAGAAGTGTGACACAGACAGCTCTGGGGCTGATTTGAATAGCTTTTCACTGACGTATGTCTTCACATGAAAATCCCAGATGGTCACTTGCTCAGTTCACCAAATTTGCAATATTCAGCAAGATATGAAAAAAAAAAAAGCCTTCTCCCTAAAACTTTATCATTTGTGGCTCTCTCTGGACTGATTTTTTTCAGCCCTTCAGACACTTTGTCCCCACAGCCAAATGCAGATCCCCTCTGTGAGGGTTTGTTCATTACCTCACTTCCTTGTCTGACTTCTCCAAAAATACACAGAAAAAAAGCCAAAAGAGCCAATTAACGAGAGAACCTGAGAAACAAAGGGGATGATTCTCCTGCCCCAAGCCCCTCCTACATTCCCTGTGTCCTGCAGTGGGGTCTGCCCGCATGGGAAGACAAATGGGAGCTGCCTCTGAAAGCCCCAATCTCTGTGTTTATTTAAGCAAAGCTTCATCTGGCTGATGGGGATCAGTATAAAATGAGTGATTCCACATGGCAGCACAGCTATTTCCCCCTGCTTCCTGGGTCTCTCTCTTTTCTGCAAGGAGAATGAGATCCCCAAACCCTGCCTGAGCGCTGCTGCTTTCAGAGGGTGGGTTGTTGCTCTGCTGAGTTCAACTCTGATGTTCTCAAACTCCAGAGGAAAAGTATAATTAAATTAACCTGAAAAGGCCTTCTGATTCCAACATGTGGATACAGTTTCTGAGGAGAGAGTGTTATAAAAGGACTTATTTTCTGTGTTCCTGCTGCAAGATTTAAACCCTCTCTCCTGGTGGGATTCTGCTGTGTCCCAAAATCCAGACTAATGTTCATGACATATTCACTAGCTCTGTGCTGCATTACCACGGCCTTGCTGGGCTGGGCAGGAATGTAAATACAGGAATTTGAAATCTTCCTCCTAGTTTTCTTTATTCCCACTTTCAGCTGCTCTGATTCTTTTCCAGCTTTGCTCTCTGCTCCTTTCTGGTTTGTATTTGGTTGCAAAAGATGGGAGAGCAGTGGGTGGGTGCCTGTCACACAGAGTCAGAGAGCACCAGGGGTAGGGACAGATCCCTTTGGAACCCCGGGGCAGTGGGGTTGTTGTCCCTGGGGGCTGCAGCACAGCAGCCTCCAAAATCCACATCCTGGGAGCCAGGAGTGTGGCCAGGATGTCTGCAGAGGCAGCTTTGTGCCCTCATCACTGCCAAACCCGTATTTTATGGGAATAAATTGTCCAGGCCAAACCCTAATTTGGGAATGAGAAACCTGCCAGCACCAAGATAGCAATGCAGGGAAACCAGTGGGCCACAGGAACAAATCCAGGCAAGCTTACAACAGGGAAATAATCAGAAAGGCAGAATTTTCCTAAGCTTTTAAGAGAATTTATGCTACATATAGAATCATAGAAAAGTTTGGGTTGGAAGGGACAGTTAAAGACATCATCCAATTCTACCCCTGTGTTTAGGACTGCCCTTGGCAAGGCAGGACAGTGGCAGTGCAATGGCTTCTTAGGGGCTGTGCTTGCAACTTTTCCCATTGAAATATTCTGCTTTTAAGTGCTTTTAATTATCTGGACTCTGGTGTGTCGTGCTGAACAGCTGCTGCAAGTTGGATTCTGCATGAACAGTTTGAGATAAAGTGAAGCACGGTTCTGTTCCCCCCCCTCACCTCCACCTTGGAGATCATGCTCATCTCCTACCCATTAAAAGGAAAAAAATCTCTGGTAAAAATAGTGTGAGATGATGTCATTGAAAATTATCATAATGCATCTGGAAAGAAAAACCATTGGGGATACCTGGGTGATCTTAAATTTGACTTTTTTATTATATATATATTTTTTGAAATCCCCGATTTATTAATTTTAACCTGCTTCTAGCAGGAAAGAGGACGTGATTTGTACTTGCAGAGGATGTGATTTGATTTGATTTGGATTCAGGCTCTTACCTGAATAGTGTAGGAGAGGAGGGTGTGTCTTTGTGTGATCATTTCTTGTCCCCTTCCCTGTGCAAGTTCCTCACGGGTCAGAGCAGTGTCAGGAGTTCAGCATGCCCTCCTCAAGATGGAAAGTAGAAGCAAAATGATCACCAGAAGCTTCAGGCTCTGTGCCATCCCCTTAATCCTCCCCAGACTGAATGGAAGGACCGGCAGAAATGAGGACAGGATGTCCATGCAATTTATATCCATCCTTTCCCTGATATCATCTCTGCTTCCTCAGGAAGGGCCCATTTCTGTGCTAAGAAATAGCCTAAGCTGGTGGCTGTGCAGCATCTCTTCCTCCTGACGAGCTGGGGCCATTCCAAATGAGGATAATAAACGATATAAGGAACAATATAAGCGCTGCTATAAATAAGAATGCTGCAATTCCACCGATGACTTATGGTGGCATTATAAATGATCGGAGCAAAGTCAGGAGGTCTCCTCACACCACCAGAGCCTCATGCTGGAATTATAGATCTAATTTAAGTGCATTTTGGGGGTAAATTATTTATTAAAGTGTAAAGCTTATGGAGACAAATGTTCAAGTAGTCAGATTCCTGGACTAGGTGAGCATTCCTGGTCCTAATAATTACAGGTAGGATTTGCTCCTGGGCAAAAGGACTAGATTAAGATTTTAACAACATTTTAGGTGCCCAAAAGCCCTGAAGAACACTTCTTGGCACAGGGCTGCAATCTCTAAACTTACAATGAAATGGGCTCCTTGTACAGATGATCAATCCAGAGCACCTCCTGCTCATAAATCCATTTTAATGATTAAACTGGAGATGGGAGCAAGAAGAAACTTCTCTCAGGCTCATGAAAAATCACTGGCTGTTGTCTTATAACTTTTGTTCTAAGTTTTCCTGCATTTCAGCCCTGAAAAGGACTCCCATTGCTGGTGTTTTCTTTCATATCTCACTCTAATTTCAGTCAGGATTTGTCGCTGTTGATAAACCAGGAAAGTGCTCGCAGCAATTTCACTGTGGTGGAATTTCCTCACAGAAGGGGCTGTGGAATACTGGAAGGGGATGTCCAGGCAGGATCCCCTCCCTGGGGCTGGCACTCAGTGCTCTGGGCTGGGTGACAAGGTGAGCATCAGTCACAGGCTGGACTGCATGATCCTGGAGGTCTTTCCCAGCCTTAATGGTTCCCAATAGAATTCCCTCTGCCACACACTCCTTGAGTAAAAAAAAACCCAAAAAAACAACAACAAGAAAACCAACCAAACAAAAATAATAATAAAAAAAAGAAACACACTGAAATGTCTAATTTTGTATTTAAATACAGATTGCAAGGACCTCTCCACACCAGGCTGGTGCCCAGAGCCTGCCCCACAAGGCTGAGGCAATCCCAAGTGTAACATGAAGTCTGATTTTGGCAGGGGAGGTAGAGGAAGACTCAGCCTAAAAATCCCCCCAAAGACTGAATTTTTTGGAGCCTTCTGCACCACAAAATTTGCCTGTGGAGCAGGAGGCTCAACACTCTTGCACCACTGGGCTGCATCAAGGATAAACACATTAGGGCGAGGCATTAGGATCCTGTGGTAATTAGGAGCCATATAAGTAACTTAGATATAGAATGAAGCTACTTATAATGCATGAATGCAAAGCCTTAAGAAGTTTGCTTCATATAAAGCACCCAGCTATTCCCTGGCTTAGCTCAATTCTCTGAAGCTGCAAATTCAGGCTGAAGATCTTAGGAGAATGTGCTCGTTCTGGGAGGTTTTTGGGTTTTTTTTCCTTGTCATACTTAAAATATTGCTGAGCCCAACTTTTTGTTATAGGCAAGGTTTCTCCCGTAGCTCCCAGCCAGGCTAGAAAATGTAGAAAGGCAGGGCAAAATTATTTTTTTTTTTTTTTTTTAAAAGCACATAAAATTAGGCAGAGGGCTTGGGGGAAGATTCAGATTAAGGGAGTGTGTCTAATGGTCAGGCCAGGGAGATGGAATCAGTATTCCTGCCACTAATTCACTGTGTAACCTTGTGCTGCTGCTAAGCTTTTTCGTGCTCTATTTTCCTCGTCAGTAAAATGAGTATTATAATAGTTACCTTCCTGATAAGGGTTTCAGTTAATCAATTTCTAAAGCCCTTAAGTACAGAGAGACACAAGATATCATATCAACAAAGTCCAGCATTTATCTGTGCCTGGATATTCCCTGAACTGCACCAGCTGTAAAGGAACAGAACCTGAGCTGTACAAACCCGAAAAATTCCCATTGACTGATGAATAAACACTATTTCTTGCAAATACTCCCTGTGTTTTTTTGGTCACAGGCAGGATTTGCTGCTTAAAAATGGGTTTGAAAAGTAAATTGAAAAGGTTTCAGGTGGGTGGGAGGAATTAAACTCCTCCATGACTGAATTGCTTGCACAGTTTACCTGTGCTGCTCCTACAGTAACTTGAGTCCTCTTTGTGCTGCTGCTGGTAGCAGGAGACAGAAAAAAATAAAAGTGCTACAGTAGGTTTTGCTCAGAATTCTGAATTTTTGCCAAGGAAAGAGGAGGAGGAAATAATGAACATTTGACGGGTGTTTTTCAAACAATAGAATACTAAATTATGGTCTGGGAAGGAAGATCTTTTCTTCTAAGAGCTGACTAAGGAGCTTAGCAAAACTGAAGGGTGAAAGAGAGGAGGGATTGTTGTATATAAGTAGATCAGGGTGCAGCAGCAGGGAAGGAAAAGAGCCATTAAATCAAAAGCACAATGCTGGAAGAACAAATGGGTATAATAAACAGGCCTTTAATCAATTCAGGTATTAATTAGAAGAATGCATTTAAATATCAGAAGAGCTGGATTATGGCCAGCAGGCATGGGCAGGTGAGGAGCCCACCCTGCCGTAAGCTGGGCAGGGGAGTGGACCTGAGTCCAACCCCATCCCTGTCTGATGCACAAGCAAATAAATTGATTTAAATATTTCACAGTTTTCCTTCAGTTTGCTGCATTTCCAGGAAAATGTAGAAGATATTCTCCTTTCTTCAGAGTACCTTCCTACACATACCAGAGCAGATTTTAAATAGAGGAGGTAGCTCCATCACCCCTGTGTCATACACACCTTCCTTCTGCCCCACTCTTTGCTGCCTTCTCTCATTCCTGTTACTGCCCAGTCCTTATTTCCTCCTCTTCCTTCACCTTGCAGCCCAAACCCTTTCAGCCCTGTCCTTCATTAAGTAAATAAACAGCTGCAGTTGATGCTTACAGGCTTCAGCACGTGTGGAGCAGCTTGAGCTGAAAATGTGTTTGTCTCCTTCCTTGCCCTGCTCACTTTGGGCTGCCCTGGCTTTCAGTGCACCACTCTCGACCTGCCTGAGTCCCAGCAGCGTGACACTTGAATAATTGAAGTGATTTACATTCCCCAAAGTGCATCCAAACAGGTTTGCTATGAGTCTTTGTGACTTGTTCTTTTAGAGCACTTCTCTGACGTCTGTTCTACATCAGAGTTCACCACCCAAGTCAGTTCACAGTGGTAATGGCAAGGTAAGAGCTGTTTCTTGAAGTTTATTGTGGGAGTTAAGCCATCCAGGTTGGCATAAACGATGGGTCTTTGTGTTCTTTGAGGCTGTAGAATGTGCAGGTATGATAAAAACAAAACACACTGGGAGAAAAAAAATAAAATTAATTTCTCCGTGTGGAATTTCTATTGCTCTACCAAGAAATTGCACATGCTACTTCATAAGATTTTGCTCTCTTTTAGGGCAAAGTATTGTTATTTATTTATTTATTTATTTTCTGCCAGTTTGTCATATGTCAGCACATTCCTTGGGATACACACATTGTCCTTGGGCCACACTGGTGTGGCAGAAGAGGGTGTCCCTTTCTCCAGGCCAACACCTCCCCACTTGGCAAAGCTTCTCCTACTTTCTGTTAGTTTATTTTTATTTCCCCCATCTCTCCTCTGCTCTCCTCCACACCAAGATGGGGCCTCCTGCCTGCCCAATTCCAACTGGCCTTACACAAACAAGTTTTGCTCTGCTGCTGGAAAATCTTCTCTTTCCACTTTCTGACCTGTATCCAGAAGGTATCAAGTCCCCCCTCTGGATTGTAGTGCCCTTGAGGGGGGCAAGGAAAGCATTTTTATAGCTGCTGTGGAACTGGGAAAGTCTTTATCCAAGGCCATGTGGAAGTTGGTAGAAGAGTTCATACAGAATTGGCACTCCAGACTCTCTGCCCTGTGGGTCAGTCCTAAGTTTGTCCTTCCTGAGGGAATCCACAAAATCAGAGGGTTTTGAGAAAGCTGCAAAAGGCAGCCTCAGAGACAGCAGAACTGTGATTAGAGCTGAGCAGCAGCCATTGGTCAGCAGAAAAATTATTTAAAAAGTAGAAAAGCAAAACAAATAGAACAATGATCTGTGTATTAACACTTGTCTAGAATAACTCCCTAAGCTACAGAAAAGTTTATCTAGCAAGGCATTAGGAAGTTTGAAGCTTAATAATGGAGCTCTGTGTGCTGTGTTTGAAGGCTCACAAGCAGGTATTGTATTTGAAATAAGCAAGCATTGTTTAACCAAAGGTACCTGTGCTTATGGTGAATGGATGGAACTACTGTCAATGTGCTTTTGCTTTGTGTGATTGGTCAGAAAACTTATAAAGTGAGTTGTGACATTAAGTTCTGTGTCTGCTGCCTGGGATGTGAGCTGCTGGCATCTTCCCATTGTCATCACCATGGAATGAGGCTGATGCTGGAAAATCAAACAGCTCAAGGCACGTTCCCAGCAGCCCTGTCCTGTTTGTGATTTGTACACAGACCCCCACCAGTGATACTTCCTTTTGAATTTGTACAGGTTTCTCAGTTTACTTTGTCACATCTCAGTACTGTGTAGCCAAAATTCCTCTCTGTGCTTTCTTCCATCCCCTTCTTCACCATTTCCCTGCCTCATTGCACTGCTGGTCTCTCAGCTTTCCCTGCCCTGCTTTGCCCATCACTCTGAAACTCCTCTCCCTGTCAGAGCAGTCTGTCTGCTCACATTTGAACACACACCACTCATGTTAAGCAGCAAATCAATCCTGCATTCCCTGTCCTAATGTGGCATGTGGGAGTCTCTGTGGAGCCCACAGTGAGGGTTACAGCTTCCTCCTTGACCTGTGCATTCCCTCCTGCTGTGGGGACTGAGCACTGCTCCCTCATCCACTAAAAGAAGATTTCAGCCTCATTTTTCACTGGCAGTGACCAGAATGACCAATCTGCTGCCTGCTGAGGAGCAAAAGGTCAGGCCAAGTCCACTTTGTGGCTACTTGTTTTTCTCCACAGTGACCAATTTCAGGCAGTAATAGAAGCATCAATAATGTCTCTGTCTTCCCTGACTGCTTCATTTCTTCTTTTTCTTTTTCCCTATTGATTGAAATATTGCAGCCTCCATTTGTTAGCTGGGCCCCTGTGAGGCAGGCTGAGGCACCCACACACAGCTCCTGTCTTCCTCAGGAGCAGCATGTGAGGAGCTGGACTAATCTGGGGTTGTGGAAATGGTGGCCACAGAACACAGCTTGTGATCTCCTTGGCTTAGGCTCTTCTGTGGCTGAGCTTTGGTGCTCTGGGGAGTCACTGGCAGCTGGAATTGCTCTCTTGTGTTTGCAGGTTGACAGGTACAAAGGAAAGGCCCCCTCAGGCCAGAGGAAAAACCCTCTCCAAGGGCTGATCACTGCAGTTCCTGCTGCCAGAGCTGCAGGGGAAGCTGAGAGCAAGAAGGAGCCTTGAGGACAGGGGCTGTGTGGCACAAGGGTCCCCAGAGCCACCCCAGCTGTGTCCCTGCTCAGC
The DNA here is from genome assembly GCF_023055355.1 of Agelaius tricolor. NCBI lineage: Eukaryota > Metazoa > Chordata > Aves > Passeriformes > Icteridae > Agelaius > Agelaius tricolor. The sequence continues at coordinate 1,095,383 of NW_027269297.1, read as the reverse complement.
TCCATGTGGAGCACAATCCATCCACTAGGAATTCTGTGGAAACTGAGTCTTCCTTCCATCTAGGTAGGGAAAAAAAAAATAAAAATAAAAAAACCAAAGCAAACAACCCTGAAAATCCCAAACCACCAGAGAGTTTAATCAGAGGCCAGGCCTCTTCCCCGAGGCTGGGTCAGGCCTACCAAGATCCCTCAGCCAGGAGCTTTGTTGAATTTCACAGCTCCCTGTCCTCAGGATAAGTTAAAATTCAGCTGTACTGCTGCACCCCCAGCCTGGGACTCGTTTTTTTGAGCTGTCACTCCTGAACATTTCTCCTTGCACAGGCACAAGAAATGGGAAGATGATACACTTATTTTGGATTCTGTAAGGCAGATCCTGCATTGTGCAGAGTCAGACCCTGTTTCTTGCTGTTTTCCCACAATTCTACTTCCAATTTCTAATTGGAAATTAGAATTAAACCAAATTTCTAATTCCAGTTTCTCATTCCCCACCTTGTAACTGCCCCCACAGCCTGTCCCACCTCACCACAGACCTCGATGGCATCTAATTGTCATTGGGATTGTGTCTGGGGGTGCAAGGCATTTCCTGCTTCTGTCCTGACCTACTGCTCTGCAGACTCTGTATCCCATCAGAATCCTCCTCTGGAATACAGCTCCTTGCTGTATTGAGTCCTGATTGCTGCTGACAGCTGAAAACTTGATGGAATTTGGTGGTTTTAAACAAATCTGCTCCTGTGAGCACAGGCTTTTGACTGCAAGGGCTTTGTAGTTTAAAATTGCTGAAGTTAATTGATATTCAAGAGTGATTATTCAGTGGTAATGCATTCATAAACAATGTCAGTGCTTGTTTGAAAAATTAAAACATTAATTTAAATTAAACTGTAAACAAGGGAAAGAGGTTGTGTGAGCAAGGATTGAGAAGGCCCTGCAGAACATTTGACTGCAGTGATATTTTGCCTATATCCATATGGGACGTGTGCATTTTTAAATCTGGAGACTCAAAACCATTTCAGGTCCTTTTTTCTACCTCTTCTCAAACTCTTTCATCTTTACTAAGAGGAGATGATGCTCAGTGGTCACTGAATCTTCAGAAACCTCTGTCAACAATCTTCTCCATCAAACACCTCGTCTGGCTGGGACATTTGACCATCCAAGCTGGGATGTGATGGCACTCCCACCCCATGAAATTCTTGCTGCGATTAAAATCAACCCATTTGGGGCTGAAAAAAAAATTACAACTGCCTGTTTTCATGATCTTCCCTTATATCACTTCCAACAGGAAAGGTTTCTTGGGTAGAGTGTGGCATTTGCTGAGACATTTCCCTGTCCTAATAAATCCCTGCTTTATAGATAGATGAGACAGGTTATAAGCCTGGGTCAATAAGGGAGGCTACAGAAGTACACAGAGCACCGAGTTAAATCTTGGGTGACCTGGGTTCAGGATTCTGCACTGCTACAGATCTCTCTAATCTTGAATAAGTCACCTCTTCTCTCCTGGTTTTTTTTTTTTTTTTCCTGAAACTTGAGTCTGTCAACACTCTCTTGCATCATGGGATTTTCAGAGTGTAACAAATACTCCAAAAGTGTGGAGGCAGTCAATGCAGGGGTAACGAGGGTCATCTAAATACCATACTTAGATAAGTAAGGATGATTATTTTCCATCTCCTTTATCCCTGCATGATAAAAATGTTCCCAGAAATCATTATATACACCACATGAGCGAGAAGCAGCAGGAGAGTAATTCCCTGTCCTCAGCTATTTTCTATGTGTGGATGAGGTATATTTTTGGAGGGAGGTGCTTATTTTATCCCTGAGACTTTTCTTGACACTTTTGTAAATAGGTTACATTTTGCACAAGTTTGTTCATCATGCCACCCCAGTAATATTAGCAAGTAAAATATATAAAGTTATTTGTGGTGAGTGAGAATCAAATCTCCTCTCAGGGATTACTGCAATAGAAGAAGCAGAATGACTTTAATCCTGTCCAGCACTGAGAATTCCCAGTAGTTTCAGTCTTCAAAGCTTTTGTTTTCTAGAAGTTTACCTTGGGTTCCCTGTGGATCACAGTAAACTTGATTTGGTGGAATCTGATCACTGACATTTCTTCTAACACAGTCTCTCTATCAGACAGGAATCCTTTTTTTTTTTTTTCCTTATGAGTGCAAAACAAGGAGATTGTTCCTTAAAATGAACAAGAAAACTTGAAATGTCTAAATCAGCGTTCTTTATATGGCAAAACATATTTATTATTTATTTGTAGAAAAAAAAATATAAGAAGCAGAACTCCTAGGCTCTATCTTTAGCAGCAAATGACCAATTTTACATTGTGTCCTTTCATGCCTCAGTTTCCCAGTGTTCAGAAAACCATAATTAATTTTTAAGGCAAGATATCCCCTATCTATGCAATTCTATATTCCATTATGCTTGGTATAACCATTAAATTATTTTTTTTAAAGCAAATGATTTAAAACTGATAGTAAGAAATACTTTTCCTACACAGCACATAATTAACACGTGGCACTCAATGCCACAGACGTTATTGAAGCCGAGAGCCTTGGAGGATTCACAAAAGGATTAGAGATTCATATGAATAATGGGAAATTCTATTAGAGAAAATAAAAAATGCATGAAGGATGGAGGACGTCATGCTTTGGGGTTATAAAGCAGCTGTTAATTGAGGGCAGAGACGTGCTGGGTGCACAGGACACCCTGGGATGGTTTTCCACAGGGTTCCTTGGGCAGGACAGCAAAGCTGGGCTGCTGAAGGGGTTGTTGGGCTGCCTGAAGCTCTGCCCTCCTCCAGTGAGGCAGCTCCTCTCCAAAGATAACAGCAAAATAAACCCAGAGCCAGCTATGGAGGAGCCATCCCGGCCTGGCAGCCCATGGCACAGAGGATCTGGGATTCTTGGCTTTGCTTCCTCCTGCTCCTGACTCTCCAGCTGTGCAGGGAGGTTTGGGGGCACCACAAGCTCCCAGTGCAGGATGATGTCATCCTTGGGACATCTTCCCCCTGTGCAACCCCACAAAACCCCCACAGGTGAATCACACCTGGCTGCTCAGCTGGTTTGAAGCCATTCCTGGCCAGTCTCCGCCTGTCATTGCCAGGCATCCCCAAAGGGGTAATATTTAGCATTGACTCCAGGGGTAATAATTATTAATTATAATAATAATTATTACCCCAAAGGGGTAATATTTAGCATTGACTCCAGGGGTAATAATTATTAATTATAATAATAATTATTACCCCAAAGGGGTAATATTTAGCATTGATTCAAGAAGGCTGATCCATCACTTGATTATTCTACACTTATTAGAGAAACCCATCGCCCTTAGAGACAGTCCAATATAGGTGGACCCAATTGGTCCTTGAATCCAAACACCATCACCAGTGGCCAATTAAGAAACCACCCTCTGGTAAACAGATCTCCATAACACATTCCACATGTTCACAACCACAGCTGCAGCAAGTGAAGGTAAGAATTGTTTCTCATTCTTTTCTCTGATCTTCTCACAGCCTTGCCCAGGACAAGTTGTGGGAAAGTTGTGCCTGCTGCCACATCCACCTGCCTTCCACAGACCCCTTTGAGAAGTCCTGGAGACATTTAACAAGCACCTCAGGTAGCTGACCATGTTTGCAGCTCCTGAGCAAGCAATTACAGTTCATCCAACCAAAGGCTTTCATTTGATCCAGCCTCAATTAGAAGCAAAGGCATTGCCACATCTGCCCACGAGTTCAGAAGTGTCCACAGTTCCACTTAGATTATTGCTGCATTTCTGCAGCCTTTGATAGAGTAAGATTGATTACAAAAAAATAAGAAAAAAGAGTGACCTTCCTCAGACTTTTCTGGTGGTATTTCTGCTAGTATTTTATAATCACTGTTTAAGGGAGAAATTGCTCTCTGGTTATTAAGGTAAAAATTATCACCTTCTTTGACTAATAAAATCAATAAAGGCTCCTACCCTTTGAAAAGCCCAGAAACCTTCTCTCTCCTCATAATTAAACATTTCAACCTAATCTGGAGCAATAATAACCTTCAAAGTTTTATAAAATTCCTAATAATTATATCTAACAAACCACCTTTCTGCTCAGCAGGTTTCAAAAATTGCAGCCCAGACTTGGAAAGCATCTTTATTCATAGCTGGACTGAGATACACATGTCAGGTTTTAAGGAGTTTTTTGTGAAGTTTCATCATCAGTGGTAAACAAATCCCTGTAGGATGTCTGGATGCTGCATTCCTGGCACAAATTAAGGGCTGTTGTTTCTGGGTTTGCTATGGAGCAGCCAGGGGATGTAATTTTTAATTGCTGGTGCCTGTAGCAGGGCATTTGCACTTGCTCAGAGACCTCTAAGGGAATCATGGAATGGGTTGAGGAGCTCACAGCTCCTCTAGTTCCAGGGACATCTTCCACTGCACCAGATTGCTCAGAGCTCCATCCAGCCTGGCCATGGGCATTTCCATGGATGGGGCAACCTGTGCCAAGGCCTCACCAGCCCCACAGCAAAGAATTTTTTCCTGTTATCCCATGTAAACCTGTTCTTTGTCAGTTTGAAGCCGTTCCCCCTTGCCCTGTCACTCCAGGTGCTGTAAACAACCCCTCTCCATCTTTCTTCAGGTCCTCTTCAGGTGCTGGAAGACCCCAGTCAGGCCACCCCAGAGCCTGCTCCTCTCCAGGCTGAGCAGTCCCAACTCCCTCAGCCTTTCCTCCCAGCAGAGCTGCTTTATCCCAATTTATGCAAATTTATCCCTCTGATAAATTTGTGTCCTCCTCTGGACTCTCTCCAATGTGTCCTTGTCCTTCCTAAGCTGGGGACCCCAGAAAGGATCAAATTGTCACAGGTATTGACCATTTATAGCTAACTGACATGCTGACATTGAGCATGAATTCAACTGACTTATTACATCTTTACAGAATGCGGGTCCTTTAGGTTTGTGTGTGTTCTGTATGTTTGTTTGTTAATTCCTGGGTCTTTGAGAAGTAGGTTATGCAATTTCCACAGCTTAAAAATACATATGAAATATGTATTTTTTGAAAATGTTTTCTTTTTTGCATGTGTGTGGGAACATAGTGGGCAGAAGCCCTTTTTGGTGTCCCTTGTTCCAGCAGGGTTAGCTGTGGATGTTGAGGGTCAGTGAGGATGAGAGCACCAAATATCTCTTGAGCCCAGCTGGAGTGTCAGTGTTCACTGACACACTGCTAAAGGGGGATCAAAATTCCTAATCTCACATGGAGAGATAATGCTCCTGCCTCTCTAATTTCTCCTGTCCTTTTCTAGAGCTCCATTTATCAGGATTACTTGCTCCTCAGACAAGTTATCTCTGTCAGGCTTGAATGGCTGCTCTCCTGGGCACTGAGAGACATTCCCAGCTAATTAACTATCATCCTCCATTTGATGATGACGAGCATCCACTGAGAACCTTCCATCCCAGTGGATCTCTTGGAGCTCCACATATTAAACAAACCTGCCTGTGCCAAGGCCAGGGATTTCCTCCTCACAAGTGAGTGGCAAGCAGTTTGGAGCCGAGTTTAAGGGCAGGCAGAGGAGCTGTGCTCTAGCTCATGGCAAGGGGAAGGAGTGCCCTGATGGAATGATTAACTTGTCTAGGAAAATGATGTCTCTGCAGGGATTTTATTTCACATGTAGCTGCCACCAGGAGCCCTGCAACAGAGCAGGAAATGCAGTTTAGGGATCCCCTCTCAACAGTGTCCATGTCTAGAATTCCTGCAGGTATCACTGGTGGGTGTGTCAACGTAGAGTTAGGCAGTCAGAACTCAAAATTCCCCATTTTGATCTAATCTAATCCTTTCCTAGGCATAAACATTTCTAAACATGGGTGTTTTCTTATGAAAGAATGTCCTTTCAGTGCCTGTCCTTGAAACCTCTTAGGCATTCCCAAGGCATGACTGGGCTAATGCTGGACTTTTAAAATCCATATTTAGGCCATTTCAGTGAAGGATCTTAACCAGTGCTCTGTGGCCCTGAGTTGTGCTCTATGGACAAGTCCTCTGACTCCTTGAGGCATCTGGGAAATACCATTTTTGGGGCAAGCCTTATCTCTAGAGCTCAGTTGTGTTGGAGATGGCTCTGGCTTTCAGCAAATCCTGTAACAACCAAAACTCACATCTACATTTAGAAGAAAGGATGAAAATCCCCAAGGCCCTTATTACCCCTCCCTTTCTCCCTCTGTGGGTGAAGACAAGAATTTGTGCATAGCACCAACAGATGAAGGAGCTGCCTAAACACTGAGTGCTGCTGTGGGTGTGGATCTGTGCAGCCCCACTGAAGGGGATGAAACTCTGCTGATTCCCACCTGCTTTGGACTCAGGCCCCCTCATATTTATTACTGTTATCACCTGAACCTGAGTTGCAGCTCTCCCCCATGTTTACTCATCACTGACCTTATCACATCTCCTTTCATTTGCTTCCTATCTGAACAATTTACATTTCACCTCCTTGGAGCTTTTTTTTTTTTCTTGGATGAGACTCCTTTCATCTCTCATCATAATGTTCAATAATGACATTTCCATTTGCTTTCCTTTTCATGAGGCTTCTTTTTGAAAACAGAATCTGACCTCTCTCTTTGTGTTCTCCCATCAGCCAAGAATCACATTGAGCATGAATTTAATTGACTTATTACATCTTTACAGAATGTGGGTCCTTTAGGTTTGTGTGTGTTCTGTATGTTTGTTTGTTAATTCCTGGGTCTTTGAGAAGTAGATTATGCAATATCCAGAGCTTATTTCCCATTACTATTGAATCTTTCAATTGAACTGAATTTCATTGTGAGATGGAAAATAGAATGAACTGAAAATTCAACTGAAAACATGTCAGTATTGTTGATACATGTGCTAGTGCTATTATAGACTTTATCAGCTTATTTTCTCTTCTGGGGCTGAGTAGGGAGGGGAAACATCAAATAAACAAAAGCAAGCAGAGGTTTTTTTTTTCTTTCACTGAAAGAAATGTCTATATTACACAGAATAAAACCTTATTTGCCCTGTTTTGGTGAACATGAAACCCACCTCATCCTGCTCTTCAGTCCTCAGATGGAAAACTGCTCATTTCAAGAAATGTCCAGCATCACTTTTATTTAGCAGCCTCCTGATCTGGTGCAAACTGGCCCCCACTATTGACCCAGAGGGAATGCCATTGATTTTGCCTGCAGAGAATCTGGCCCATTATGACAAAAAGTGACATTGGTGCTGGGGGCACCTCGTGGCTCATGCCAGCAGGGTGTGACACACAACAACACAGGGAAAGGATCAGTGGGTACAAAACCTCTTTGCAGTGTTTAGGTTGCATAAACAAACGTGGCTTTGCTGCTGGGGTCATGGCAAGATGCAATATTCCCTGGGAAGCAGAGTGTGGTGGAGAGCTCAGGGACCATGGTCCCTCCCTCCTGTGCTGTACCCCCAGAGAATGGGATGTGTAACCCATTCTTTCCTCTGATATCCCAGCAGTTCCTGCATGCTATTTGCCTTTTTGAGCATTTCTGAGCACTAAACTAGCATTTTATAGAAGTAATTACAATGACTCCAAGATCCCATTCCTGACTGGAAATGTGGAGTTTGGCTTATTTTCCCTGTGTACATTACTTAGCACTTATCAAACACTGAATTTCATTTGTCATCACTGAATCCTTATCTCAGGAGTATTCTGTGATTCTCTACAGTCAGGTTCACATTTTACTATGCTCAGTTATTTCGTGTCTACCACAAACTTCATCTTCTTTCTACAAACCCTCTTTTCCTGCCCAATTATGAATATATTAAATATGTTTATTTCTGGATTTTTAGGCGCTTCAACAAGAAAACTTCTCTCATCCCATGAGCTCAGAGCTGCTTTAAGAGCTTTGAGATGTTAGCATGAGAGGTTTGTTTTCTTTTTTAATTTCTGAGCTCTACATTGACTAAATCATCCCTATTGATATATTCCTTAATCACTTGGAAGAGCCTGGAATGATTTGTGAGAGATGACTTCACTCTACAACTGCTGTATTGACTCTTCCCAAAGAATGATGTGCTGCCCATGTGTTCACTAATTCTGTTTGGGTTATTTTCTAATAATCTGGCCTGGTGCAGCAATCAGACCTGGTGATTTGGGCTCCAGAGTTGGTTTGGTTTTGGTTTTGTTTTTTTTTTTTTTAAGGTTGGAGTTATATTTGCCAGTTTTCCTTCTGGTGTGGAGATTTCTTTCCACCGAGGTTGGGAGGTGGCTGGCACAACTCTGTGTGATGCCAGCCAAGGAAGGATCAACACGGGCTGGAATCTCTTTACTTCAGGCTTTGGAATCTCCCATTTGTCACAATCTTTCTCTTCACCACCATTTTTAGGTTTTGGTGGCAACCCTTCCAATCCCTACATGGGGCTTTGTCACTACACCAGGGAAAAGTTGCATTTATGGAATCTGAGCACGTTGGGATCATGTGAGGCTTTTCAAGGATAAAGTTTTGCCTGCCAGCCTGGAGTCTGAACAAGCTCTACTTGTGCTCCAGGCTTCCTTCTGATGGGAAGAGAAGCAGAGCTGTGAGCAGCAGGAGAGACAAGGGCCCTTCAAATCACAATCCTGCTTCAGTCCCTCTTCTTTCTGAATCATTTGTCCAGCAAACTCAAGAACCAAACAAATGTGGATTATCCTCAGTGGAAGAGGATTTTACCTTTAGCTGGTATAAACCAGAACAGCTCCAGGGAAGGATTTTTTTTTTTTTCCTGAGCTAAGGATCTGGCCACTTTCACACTATCCAGTTATATCTGTGGATCAATAAAAAAAAAAAAAATTGAAATAGTTTTGTTTTTTTTTTTTTAAGTGACACAAATCCCACAGCTCTGTCAAAAAGCTTTGTATCATTCTAGCAATCCCAGCCAGCCTTAAACTCGTGCTGTCCATCTGTCTTTAGGAGAGGTTTGTGTATTTTGGGTTGCTGGGTTTGTTTTAAGACTGGTTCCACCCTTGCCCAGGTGGATCAAGGCACGGTGCAAACCCAAGCCTGAGTGTGGCCAGTTCAAATGGACACCGTGATTTTCATGCCAGTAAAATCCTGACTTCTGACATTAATTGAGGAACAACCTCTCTGCACAGCAAAAGGTTAAATCTGGCCCCTTTCTTGTCTATCTTGTGCTGCTTTGGTGATAAATCAGGGACTGCTGCCTGCAGAGCTGTCCTGCCCCTTTTCACCAGCATGTATTTCAATTCCAGCATTATATAAGCTTTTATTTTCTTAATATATTAGATAGCCCTTAAATGAGAAGACAGGCCCTGCAAAATTGCTTTTCCCTGCAGGCCAGGATCAGCCTCACCAGTCCTTCCTACCCAGTTCTGCTTCTTTCCCAGCTGCTTTAAAGTCTCATCACTCCTGAGTGGGAAGCCTTAAATATTTCCAGTGACATTTCCTTGGCCTGCAGTGATTTAATATTATTAACCTGGTGTGTTATTAAAGTGACAGGAGGTGTCTCCCCTCTGCAGGTATATTTTCCTGAAAACTCATTTGAATTTTTATTACTTTATTCTGAGGGGCAGCTGGTGAAGCGCAGAAGGGGCAGGGAGGGCACAGGAGGGAAATGCTCCTGGTTTGGGGGATGGAGATCTCCTCTGGACATATATTACAGGTTCTGGTATAGCTTATTCCACCAGAGTTTACTTCAGATTTAAGTGTATTTCTTAGCTGGAGCAGTCAAAGTAAAGTATTTGCAAGAAAAATGTCTCTTTCCAGAGTCTGCAGCCCATTTCAACAGCATAACCTGGGGGTAAATGGGCTTTTATGTCCTTTGCAAATCCCACAAATTTTATGCTTTACCCATGTCTCAGTCCAACTCTGCTTAAGTTTCATCTTTTCATTGTTACTATAGGAAAAATCTAATGTGCAGAGTGAAAAATCTATAAACTTAGGACAGTGGAGAAATAAAGCCAGATTTTTAGCCAGCATGAATCAGTAGCACTAAAATCATTGGACTGGACCTGTATTAGTTCCTCTTGCTGCACACACACTCTACAGGGCTTTGTTTGCACAAATATGAGGGGGAACTGATTTTAACCACTCAAAAAGAAAAAGCATTTCCACTGTGTAACAAATGTCCATAAATTTTCAAGAATGTTTTGAAAACTGTCAGTTATAAAGTGTTGGTTTTGGTTCTAGAAGTGAAGAAAATATGTGATCCTTTCTAGCCACTCATCCAGAAAAGCCAGGTTATTAGATCTCCATCAGCCACTGACACTGTTTAGAACTTCATTCTGCCATGCTTTTTTTTCTGCCCTGTCCAATCTGTCATGGGTAATTTTTAAGGAAATTTTTGAGCAAATTCCAACATCTCCAAATTCTTTGTGAATCAGCCCCTTTGTGTTGTTCTCCAACAGGTATTTGGTTCAGTACTTTGCTCCAAGCCCATCTCTTTGCTTTGTTCATTAAATGATGTCTCTCTGAAAGGTTATTTGAAGATATTTCCTTTGTCTCTGGCTTATCAGCTCCTTTCCATCTGCCTATCTCGGCAGCAGCACATTGGTATTTGAGACAGTTCACTAAAAACTTTGCAAGTTAAGAAACGATATCCAATCCTGCCAGGGCTTCATTCTTAACCAAGGCATTCATGACTTTTCTGTCAGGCTATAAAACTGGTTTTGTAACAAAACCCTCCCATTCAGGTTTATTTTTACCTTTTCCCTCTATATAATCTTCAAAATCACTTTAGAAAAATACTGTATCAAAAGCTGATATTAAACTTTCGAGTGCCTGGCAAATGATTCAAAGCAAAGGCTCACACTGGGGTAAACCCAGAGATTTCTTTTGTAAAGTTCCACCTACATAATCTCTTAGAGGTAGATTTTTAGAGCTTACTATTTACTTTAGTCTGGAGACATTTTCCTGCTTTTATGGCTTATCTACTTGCTGTCCACCAGTCCTTTTAGATAGGAATGTTGCTGTTTTCCTACCCTTTAATCTTTTTTCCCCTGCTCAGAAGTTGCCTTTGCTGTCACCCACCCCAAGCTCAGGCAAACCACAGCTGCTCTGCAGTGGATGGCTGGAGCAAAGGCTGGGATGGGAAGGAAGGGAAACTGGGCTGGGAAAGGCAGGATGGGCAAGCCTTGCTTCCAACTGAGAGTCTTTGGATTAGAGATTGGGAATAAATCCTTCACTGTGAGGGTGTGAGCTCCTGGCACAGCGTGCCCAGAGCAGCTGTGGCTGCTGGAAGTGTCCAAGGCCAGGCTGGAGCAACCTGGGCCAGAGGAAGATGTCCCTGCCCATGGCAGGAGGTGGAATGGGATGATCTCTTCCAATGAATCTCTTCAATGATGCCTGTAAAATCATGGAATAGCAGGAGGGTCTGCTGAACTCTTTCTGCTAACGTGTTCTGGATTGAGACATCTCCTTTAACTGAGTGCTGTGAGGTTCTGCCTCTCACAGGATGCCTCTGGGACCTGGGCCATCCTCCCTGTCTGTCCCCTCTCTCTCTCACAGGGACTGAGCTGTTCCTCTCCAGGCCTCCCTGGGAGCCAGGGCTCCAGCAGCAGCACAGACACTTGTTCTCTCTGGCCTGCAGCCAACACTTCTCTATAATTCATGGGATACCTGGGAGTGAAGCAAATGCCATGTGGAGCCCCATGGAGGAGCTGCAGCAGAACATCTGGATGGTTTTACAAGCAAGAACAAGCACAGGTTTTACAAACCTCCCTACCCCAAATTTCTCTCACAGAGTTCTGCCTGGAAACAGGTCCTGTCAGGGGGTTGGGGAGGGGGCAACGCAAGGATGCCATGGTGTGCTGTGATATTTCCCACAGCATTTATGTAGCAGGCATTGCTGATCTCTGGATCCACATGGGAGAGCTTCACCACCTACCTTGGTCATAGTGAGCTAAAACACAAAGCCCCCCTACCCTTCCATCTGTAATGAGGTTTTTTATCCCCCATGAAAAGCCATGATGGTGTCTCTGCCTCCTGCACCAGTTTCTCCTGGTTTATGCACAAACCTCCATGGAATTGCAGGGTGTTATCATTTATTATTTCTGACTCAAGGCTCCTCAGTCCTCACCACCCCATAGCATGACTTGGTCTCCAGCTCTTCAGAAAAGAGATGGAAGAGGGAAGGTTTAAAATTTATTCTTCTGTTTTATTTGCGTTTAAGGAGAAGTTACAAAGTGCTTTGTGGCCTGTTTTTCCCCCAGTTTGATTTAAACTCCTTTTCTAGTGAAAACTCTAAACATTAAAACTCTAAACATTAAAACAGATCCATTTCCATCAGAGTAAGTAACTTCCATTAGGTGTTTACATCTTTAAAAATATTCTACATTTAAATGAATGCTTTGTGATGCACTGAAAAAAAAAATCTTTAACGGGAAATTCTCATTTATTTTTAATGCTGAGTCCCTAAAAAGCCAGACTTTGAAAGGAACAAAGGACTGGGTGGAAGTAAAATGATATGTGTTCTTTCTGAATCACTCTGATGCAGACATCAAGCAGTCCCACAGCCAGACCTGAGCTGTTCCATGCCACGTGCTCTCCAGGAAGTTGAGCTCAGTTTATATTTTCTTCTCTTTCCTGGGCTGTGAACGTGGGTGGCCATCAGCCTGACCTGCAGATCCACAGGCCCTGCTGAAAGTCCCTTTTTTATCCTCTGGGATTTTCCTCAGACCAGTGGTTCTGTGAGAGGGAAGCACCCTTGGGGACTGGGATGGATCCTATGGAGGTTCCCCAGAGCTGGGAGCCCTCACAGCCCTGGGGAGGGGTGATTTTCCTCCTGGGTATCCCTGAGTCACCCTTTGGGTGAAGAGCTGTGACCTTCTGGGTGCCCTGGGTAGAGAGGCCTCCCCAGTGTGGGTGGGTGCAGCTTTGGGACATGGTCCTTGTTCCTGTAGTAACCCCATCCCCAAGGGGTTCACCAGACCTGTAGCTCTTCCCAGAGTGGTGCAGTCCCCATCCCTGGGGGTGTTTAACAAAGCCTGGGTGTGGCACTGGGTGCCAGGGTTGAGTTGAGGTGTTGGGGCTGGGTTGGACTCAATGATCTTGAAGGGCTCTTCCAACCCAGTGATTCTGTGATTCTGTGAATTCCCTCACTGACTGTCATAGTGGCCACCCTGCTGTTCATTAGCTCAGCCCATTGGTTTAGTTGTGAGTTAGTTTGAGTTTGTTTATTTGAAGTTGCTTCTATGTACCTCAGTGGCAATGAGTGTCTGCAGAGAAATCCTTTCCCTGCCATGCAGAGGGAACTATTTCTCCCTCCACTCTTGCTCAGATGCACAAATAACCAGCACACAATTCAGGCACAGGCACTGGGCATCCCCTCCCTGCTGCCTTCCTTCCTCAGGCATGCAGCAAATGCAGGACATCCATCTCCTGGTGGCTCTCCCAGCCACAGCCACAGAGAAGCTGTTCCCACCCTCACCACTCCATCCTGGACACACACTTTGCCTGCTGACCCTTTATCCAGCAAGGATGCTCACACACACAGGTGCTGATTGCCTCCACCAGCCCAGGAGAGCTCCCCTATCCCAATTTCTCCCAGGGGCACATCAGTGCCACTGACTGCTTCGAACACAGCACCTGCAGCCCCCCAGCCACACTTCCCTGCCTCTCCTGCTTCACTCCACCTTCTCCTCCAGCCTCCCAGCCCTCCCTGTGGCCCACTGAAGGGATTTTGGTGTCCAAGTGGTGCTGCACTCCCCTTCCAGCCCCACTGCTGTTACATAAGGCTGGGTGCTGGGTGCATGAGCCATCCCTGAGCACATAATGGATGCTGCATTTGCCTACGCTGACTGTACTTCCAGTCTCTACATCAGTGCTTTGTAAAGCCCTTTGGGATACTGGGAATGTGAAAGACTCTATAAAAAACCCAAAGCCTATTCTATTCTAGAACAGTGCTTTTAAGTTCTTTTATCACAGAATGAGGCAAGGGTTGAATTGAGCCCAGAAATAGCAATTTAAAGTTTTCATGAAAGACTAGAACAGTGTATGTTTGGTATATTTTAACATAATCTGAGAACACTAAGTGCACTAAAAGCATTCCACTTATTTGTGGGTGGGGATCTGGAAAGGAGGGGGGGAAATATATGTGCTTGTTTTTTCTTTGGGAGTGCTTTTTATACAGAACCTGACAGAGATCTACCAGGAGGACAGAAGGGAAGGGCAGAAAAACACCTCAGAAAGGTCCCTGATTGTATGGATTCTAGAAGATGGTGGCCTGCTTCTGCTGTTTGAGTGTGGAGCATTATTTGGGATGTGATTTGGAAGAACACAAGGGAGAAGGCTTTGAGTTATAGCACAGTTCTAAGGTTCTGAGTTAAACAGAGTCATTGGGAGGATGGGCAAAGATGTGGCTGCCAGCAGGTGCCAGGGGTTTAACCAGGGCACAGGGATCTAGGGGCCAGCAGCAGGAGGTGGCTCTGGAAAAATAAGAGCAGGCATCAGCCAAGCCAGAATTCAGGCAGCTGCCTCCAGCAGCATTTGGGACATTGCAGTGGGATCCAGGACAAGGAAGGAAGGGGGATCTGGAGTGCCAGGATTTTGTGTCCAAGCCCATTTTGTATCTCCTCTCTTGCCATCCCAGGCCAGCTCTGAACGTGGACACCAGGACAGCCCCCACCATGGCTGGATATTTTATTACATGTAATAAAAACTGTCAGACAAATCCAACCTAGAAATACCCTCTTGTGCCACTTCCTCAGACTTTGATGCTCTGACACATTTTGGCAAGAGTGAGTGTACACTGATATTAATTTGGGGGTCGTTGCTAGAGGTATTTCATAGTACCCACTGCAAACGTGTACACATAGAAATTTCCCAAGGAGAAAATGCTTGTGCTAAAGCCCCACTAATTGGTTCTTTCTGATCTCACCAAGTTTAGTCTGTTTTTAATCTGTTTAGTCGCTTTTCTATTAGTGTAGCTCCAACTTTTAGAATCAAAACATTTTATGATACTGAGTCAGAGAGGCTTTGCTGAAGCCAAGCCCATCAATGTGATTATCAGTTCAGCTTGGAATCTCCCCAAATAATTAAATCAGGCTTATTTGATAAAACCTATTTTCCATAAAATCATGTTGACAGTCATTAATTCTATTCCTATCCCTTAATTCTTTATTAATTGGTTCCTCTATTAGCTCTTCCATTATTTTCACTGCATTTATGTCAGGATAAATTAGCAATCCAAAGTAACTTGTAATCCCATACAGTGAGTTTTATTTTTAATGTCACATTGTTATCAGACCATCCTCTTACTGTAACTTTCATATTATTTATGACTTTTATTTGTATTTATGGGTTAGATATCTTCCAAACTGTCTCTTGATTTTGATTTTAAGTACCCAGACTGGTCTGTAATAGTTGTTGTTCATCTACTGATGAACTTAAATGATCTCTTCACCTTCCTTGCCATCAGCACTTTTCAGTTCAAAGGTTGTGTCCCAGCAAGATCAACTTCCCAGCTGGCTGTTTGCCAAAGCCTTTCAGCTGATTTATCCTCTCTCTGTGGAGATCTCCATGCCATGTAAGCCTGGTCTTCTCTTCCTTTTTCCATTCTGCACTTCCTTAAAAGACCTTCTTTTCCAGTTAGTGCACCATTATTTTTTTTTTTTTTAAGAACATCTCTTTACCAGCCTTGGTTATCCGCCCCTGGCCAGGGGAGTGGGGCTGGGACCATCCCTGTTTTACACTCCTGGAGGGCTGGGTGGGGTAGGGAGGAGCAACAGCTCATGGACTTCCAGGACTGAATTTAGCACTTGTGGATTCTTCTCTCTCTTGAGAGCAAATTTTGTCTTTTTGATAGAATTTTAATGCCTCTTATCTTCCAGATCTCGACTGTGATAGACACAACTATTCCTGTGCCTCACTTCCTCCTCACACTCTGTGCACATCAGCTGCCTTGATTTATTTCTAAACCTAGACACAAAAACACTCTGAAACCTGCTCAGGTCCTCTTGCTTTTCTAAAAATCATCAGAGTTTTTTGTTTTTTCTGCTAGAGATGTTATTTTTATCTCAGAGATAAAAGAGTAGAGGTAATAGTTCTGCCCTCCTACAGCAAACAACCTGTTGGGAAGTTCTGGGATTCCAGAGGACTACACCAGCTTGGAAGTCCTGTGAGGAGTAGCTGGGAAAGCTGGAGTTCTTTAGCCTGGAGAAAAGGAGGCTCAGGGGAGACCTTCTCACTCTCTACAGCTCCCTGGCAGGATGCTGGAGTCAGGCAAGGATTGTTCTCTTCTTCCTGAGGACAGGACATTGAGGACATTGCCTCAAGTTGTGCCTGGGGAGGTGCAGGTTGGACATCAGGAGGAATTTCCTCACTAAAAGGGTGTTCAGGCATTGGGAACCAACTCCAAACCTCCCAAACCAGAGAGGTTTGGAGCTCCCATTCCTGGAGGTGCCCAAGGAAGGCCTGGATGTGGCACTCAGAGCTCTGGGCTGGGGACAAGGTGGGGATTGGTCAGAGGTTGGACTCGATGGCTTTGGGGGCAATCAAAACTTGGTGATTCTGTGATTCATATTTCGAATTCCAAATCAACCTAAAGCTCACTTCAGGCATCCTCTAAAACCTTTCCTCAGAGTCACCTCTTTATGCTGCAGTTTACAAACTGATACTGAATAGAATTCCCTTTTTTCCATTGTTATTAACAGTTTGTCATCTCTGCTTTACCATCCCTGGCTGATGTATATTGGAACAGGTTGATACTTTTGTTAGGGTTTGCTTTATCCATTACATACTTTAAAAACCATCCTTATTTTCCTTGGCTCTGCCAAAGATGAATTTTCCCCTGGTATATTTTGTCTATATTAAAACATGTTATGTTTAAAAGGGCCAATAGGCAGTTAATTTCAGATGTGGATTCCTGCTTTCATATAACAGTAATCATCATCATAATAAAAATATGGGGAAATAGCACTTATGTATTTTTATTTCCCCTGTCACTGCAGGTCTCTGTACAATATTGTTCAATACTATTATCTTGGTTAATTTTTAATATCACAAGCCCTGGAGTTTCTACTGTTTCTCCACAGTAATATGTCCAGAATCTAACAATATTCCTTTTCCATTTTTTTCCCCCAATCATGACCTTACATTTTCACTCCAGTGAAGTTTTACCACATCTACACTGTTGTAATTGAGGGCACAACTTGGCCCTTTGACATCAATGGAATTATAGTAGAGATGAATCTATTCCACTTAGAGCATAAAATCTTTCCTTGTAAATCAATCCCTCCAGTCCCTAAATCATCTCTGAAGATGTTCTTTGAGCTCCCTCCAAGTTGTCAAAACATTGTTGATGCTGAGATACTCAGAACTGACTGAATGTTTGTCTCATTGAGCCCAGAGGGAGAAAAAAAAATGACCTCACTTGACAAGAATTTATATATATCCTAAATAACCCTGTTCTCCTGTTATTTGCTGCCATATTAACCTGATGCACTAATGTGTGATTTATTCTTATCCTCTCTGAATAATTCACTTCCTGAATAGCTGCAGTTCAGGTGGTTTGTATTGGTCCATGTTGTTGTGCAGCTCAGATGTTGCTGCCTCTCCTGATTCCAGGCTGACCAGCTGCTTTACTATTTTTGCACTTGGGCTTTTTGCTGATTTTTCACCTTAGACAAATAACCTTCCCTTTTTGGCTTCACCTCCAAAATGAAGCTAATAATGTGGCTAGGCTGCACTTTCCAATTATGGCTTAGCATGTTTGCATTTTTAAAAGAAGTTTGGGCCTCCCCATGGGAAGTATTATGACTCTAGTTACTTCCCAGTGCTCTCAGAGCCAATCCAAAGTTTATTTAAGTATATAATGACAGTTTAATTGATCTGGTCTTTCAGTGCCTCTGTCACCATGTTCCTCTCCCCTTGTGGGCACATGAGACATTGGTTGGGACAGAGTCAATTTTCTTCTCAGCAGCTGGGCCAGTGCTGCATTTTGGGTACAATATGAGAAGAATATTGATAACAAACTGATGGCTTGGTTGCTGTTGATTCCCTAAGTCCAGGATTTTCAGCATTTCATGCTCTGCCAATGAGGAGGTGCACAAGAAGTTGGGAGAGAGAATGGCCAGGACAGCTGACCCAAACTATCCAAAGGGACATTCCACACCCAGAGCTTCTTGTCCAGTAGAGAAACTGAGGGGATTTGGCTGGAAGGGGCTGATGCTGCTCAGGAGTGGGGTGGGCATTGGGCAGGGGGTGGTGAGCAGCACTTGTTTTTCTTGGGTTTTAATCCTCTCCTTCTCTTGTTCATTATTATTATTATTAGTAGTAGTAGTAGTGCTTTTATAACATTTTACTCTGTTTCAGGTATTAAACTGTTCTTATCTTAACCCATGAGTTATTATTTTCTTTCCAAACCTCCCAATCCCACTCTGGTAGCAGGGGATGGAGTGAGCAGCTCTGTGGCTCTTTGTTGCCAGCTGGGGTTAAATCAGGACAAGGGCCAAATCCTTGTGGTGTAAACCAGCACCCATCTTTTAACACTGCCTGAGGAACTGCCTGGCTCAATGGCTCACTAGCTGCAACCCTTGTTTAAAGGGTGAGATTATTTATTTTCTTTTTTTTTTTCCCTATTATTTTACCATTTCCATGATTTTTCCATGTTTTCCATCCTACTTGAGAGCCTTGCTTGGATGAGCCCAGCCCCAGACTGTCTCTCCTTGGCTGGCTAAGTCAGACAGTTTTATTTCTGCTGCTCATGGTCTTTTTTTAAGCTGAGTGCCAGAAAGCACTGAGGTGAGCAGGGTGAATGGGCTGGGAAGAGGGAGTGGTGAAACAGAGGAAAATTCTGGGACTTCTCTTTGAAAGAGCAGTGATGAAGGTTAAGCTGGAGCCAACTGGCCCTGCTGGCTGGCACTGCTGATAGACAGAACCTTTATCAAGTGTCAGCAAAGACGTGTGACATTTATCACCGTGGAAAGCTGGATGCTGCTGCACTGACAGAGTTATTCAGCACACGCCATCTCTGCTGCACCACTTCCCTTAATGACACAATTCCTCCCTGAGACTGGGACAGCTCTTCCTCCTCCTCATCTCTGCTTCTCCCTCAGCTTCCTTTTGATACCTTTCCCTCCATACATTTTCTTTCCTTTTTTTTTTTCCCCCTCCTAATTTTTTTTGCCATTCTCTGGCATTCCATCCATTTTCTTTTCATGCCTGTTCTTTCTCCTCCTTTCCAGCACTTCACCCCTTTCCTCTGCCTTTCCTCTCTTCTTTTCTCTGCCCAAACAGCCCCCACCAAACCCCACATCCTCAGGCTGGCCATGATGTGACTGCAAAATAACAACTTCCAGCCTTGGCTTATAAAATATTCCAGATCACTCCAGGTCACAGGGCAGTTACCTGTCAGCTGCTGCTGGTGAAATTCCTGCTAAAAGGCTGGGATTTCTTCATCAGCAGAGCTAAACCCTTTTCCAGGTACATTAGGGCTGGGACACAGCACTGGCTGCAGCAAGCTGCTCAATGGGAACAAAAGAGATGTGAGGCCCTGCAATTAAGTGATTATGCAAATCTGAACAGGGATTTCGTTTTAAAGCATTTTCCAGCACGAACATGATGTGATTGCAGGAGACATGTGAGCCATCCCCATAGCCGAGGAGCAGGGCTGGCCTGCCCCTATGGAATGCACACCTGGGAATAAGTGAGCCAGTCACTGGATGTCACCATTGAGCTGCAGAAATGTGGCTTCGAGTTCATTATTCATCTGCTTTTAAAATACTGAGTTTTTTAAGGGAAGTCTCTGCTGCTGGCAGCCCTTGGGTGAGTCAGCACCTTGCTGGGGACTGGACCTTTTGCTGGGACTCAGCAATGGTGTCTTATCCTTGAGTAGGTGGAGTCAAAAATCTCATCCTGGAAGGGAACAGAGACACCAGGGACCACTCTGAGTTTTGTGAGCTGAGTTTGGAGGTGGTTGGGTGAATGTCCTGAGAACACAATGACCCAGAGCCCCACAGAACTGCTCCCATCTCTGCAGCATTTACACAGTGGAAGGTGGAGGCTCCACTAACGGAATTCGATTTTTGGTGCTGCATCCAGCTCTGGGGTCCCCAGCACAGGAAGGACATGGAGCTGTTGGAGCAGGTCCAGAGGAGGACACCAAGTTGATCAGAGGGATTGGAAGAGCTCTGTTGTGAGCAAAGGCTGGGAGAGTTGGGAATGTTCAGCCTGGAGAAGAGAAGGCTCCAGAGTGACCTAATTGTGACCTTCCAATTCTTGGAGAGACTACAAGAAAGATGGAGAGAGGCTCTTAACAAAGGCCTGGAGTGACAGGACAAGGGGGAATGGCTTCAAACTGGCAGAGAGGAGGTTTAGATTAGAGATTGGGAATGAACCTTCCCTGTGAGGGCAGGCAGGCCCTGGCACAGGTGCCCAGAGCAGCTGGGGCTGCCCCATCCCTGGCAGTGCCCAAGGCCAGGCTGGACAGGACTTGGAGCAACCTGGGGCAGTGAAAGGTGTCCCTGCCCACAACAGGAGCGTTGGATCTGGATGATTTTTAAAGTTCTTTCCAACTCAAACTCTTCTAGCATTCTATGACATCAGCATTGCACAAAGTCCCCTGAGCTTCACCCAAGGGCTGACACCAGAAATACCCAACTGGACACTCAGCACCAGCAGGGTTTGGTGACCTAATGCACAACTACTGTCCTGAGAAGGAGAGCTCCAAACAGAAGGAAAACAGAATAATTTTCACTTAACTGGAAATGTTCAGTTGTTTCGAGTCTCTTAGGCTGTTATGTAGGAAATTATCTCTGATGATCCAATTAGTAGAATGGAATGGGGATCTGCATGGGACTGAGAATGTACTCAGAGCATAGATTAAAAGAAAATTGTGTATATCTATTAGAAAAAAAAATAAAAGAGGCGGGGGGAGGTGAAAAAAATGCAAAGAAAAGAGAGATCCTTTCTCAGGTTCTCCCCCAAGAAATCACAGAATCTCCTGAGTTGGAGGGGAGCCAAAAGGATCACTGAGTCCAGCTCCTGGCCCTGCACAGGCCACCCCAACATCCCACCATGAAAGACCATCCAAGGACTCATTTGATCATTCCCAAAAACCCAAAAAATAGCAAGACTTGATCGCTGAACCCACTGGAAAATTGTTTGGTGAGCCTTAGGATAAATAACTCACTTGCTACACACAAGTCTGGACACACACTTGGGTCAAACATTCTGGACGTGAAACTGCTGAGGGACTGTGTTAAATATCTGTGATTTTTGTGGGGAATTGGTCATTCTGTGTGAGCTCAAGGCTGTGCTGCTTGGAGAAAATCCATTCCAGTGGAGGAGAAGGCAGTGAGAGGAGGGGCTGAGCACTCATAGCAAAAGGGAGGAGAAAAAGAAGGGACAGGGAGCACTAATTTAGCACAAAATCAAGATGTTGAGAACCCGATTAATTGAGGTACCAGGAGAGTTGGAGGAATAGAAAATCTTTAATTGCCTGTACACCAAAGTGAAGATTCTGGGTAGGAAAGGAGGAATAGGAATTCCTCACATAAGAGCACAAATTCGACCTACTTTGGTGCTACTGAAGCCTGATGGGAAGATTTGCATGAGTGGAATGTTAAAAGCACTGGTTAGGATGCCTTCAGCAAGCAAAACCAGGCAAATAAAAGTAGGAGGACAAAATTCTTATGTCAAAAATGGCATTTCATGTCTCTGAGTCTCTGAGATCTCAGAAGTCAGTGATCTGAATTAATATTCTCACAAATAAAAACCAAATCAGGTCCTTTCTGCTACCTACTGCAGACCAGAGAGAAACTTGATTTCTTGTCTGGCTTTTTACACACCTCTCTGTCATACATAGAAACAAAAAGACTTTCATCTGCATGGCCTATGAAGGAGATCTCATGCTGGTAGAACTAAAATATGCTGGATATTTTTTTCAAGGACAAAGATGAGAATTTCCCAAAATGTTGAATAAAGTGTTTTATCCTACAGGAGGGTATTGCTAGACCTCATCATCCTGGCAGATAAAGAGAATCCAGTCCCAGAATTTAAAGTCAGGGAGCTGTCTGGACACAAGTGGCATAGACTTTAACTATTGCCACACGAAAATGGAACAACATCCAAACCACACAGATTCACTCATAGCCAGAGCTGATTTCACTAAGATGAAAGCTATTATGAACCCAGTCATTTGGGTAAAAGGAAAAAAATAAGTAAATAGCTGGGAACTCTCTGACAGTATTTTCTTGCTTCAACAATACCGTTAGCATCAGCAAGGGAAAAGGAATTTTCGAAAAACCAAATCAAACAAAAGACATACTTGAAGAAGGGCTGGCCTGATGTTTAAAGGACAATTGAGAATGTAAAAAGTGACCTAGAAAACAAGTGCAGGTACCAGACTGAAGCCTCTGTGTTGAGGTTTGCTCAAGGTGTGAGCGCAGAAAGTGCAGCTCCCTCTCAGAGAGCAGCAGCTCTGCAGAGTTTGTGAGAGCCCACTTGCAATATCTTCAGACCAGTGACTAAAGTGTGTCTGGATGAGCCCTCAGTCATTTAGCTGCTCAGTGACATTGAAATTCAACTTTGCATCCCCTGCCAGCCCAAGAGCAATGCACCATCTGGTGCCCACACCCGCTCTGCCGAGGGGACACCAATAATTCATAGCTCAGGAGGGAACTTGGGAATGGATGGGGAGGGAAAGGCCAGCAAACACAAACAGGTCCTGAAACACAGAAGGAATTCGTAAGGAGTGGGAGCAGGCTTTAGACAGAAACCTTTTTTGTTCTCAGAAATGACCTTTCTGTAGCTTCTGATTTCCTCCAGCCTGGATCCTCACTGACACCATTTCAGTGGGGGCTTAAGAGCCTGAGCACAACAAATGTCTGGGCCCAAATCTCTCTGTGTCTCTTCCTTCCCATAGGATTGGCAAGGGTTCAGTGGAGACTGTGCAGTTGAGACTAGAAATAGCATATAATGGTATTTTTCTGCCTGTGCTTTAAAACACCCTAGGCTTTAATTAGGATAGCAGCTGTGCTAGAAATGTTAGCTAGACTTTGTGATAGGGAAAATTATAGGGGGAATTTTGTCTCTTACAATCCCTGTCTTTTTTTTTCTTTTTTTTTTTTATGGGTTGATCTGAAGTACAGTTCTCAGAGTTCTTGTGTACACTAACATGTCTTTAAAAAGAATCTGCCATCCATCTTCTCTATGCCAAGTTGATGAATTGGGAACCTCTGAGCAATATCTCTTGACTGCATGAGCCATCTCTGCACCTCCATGGGGAAAAGACACATCACTGGGTGAAGCACAATGGACTGATACTTTCTTTTTTTTTTGCCAGCAGCAGAATTGAGATGTTTTCCAGAACTTTCAGATATTGCATAGTTACAGAATGTGGATGATACTCAGTGAAGAAATGGACAATTAAAAAAAAAATAAAATTACTATGTCCTCTGCTAAAACACATCTCTAGCGATCCAGGAGAATCTTGTTATGAGCAGGACAGAACTCTTTGCCTTCAGTGTGCATCCTTTTATTTTCAGAGCATCCCTTTAGTTTCAGAGCTGTCCCATTGCAAGCTGTGGGTGAGGAAGGGCATCCCTGGCTCCTGCTGGAGCTCATGGAATGAAAGCCCCTCTCCCAAACACTGTTTAAATGTTCTGCCTGAGTTGTGCAACCAGAATTTTCACAGTGGTAACTTGGCCTGAGCCCAAATTTGAATGTGGATTATTCAGCTCTGCTGCTCCTATCTGCAGGTCCATGCTCCAGCAGTCACAAGAGCTATTTAAAATAAGGACACAGATGCCTAAATCTCCCTTTCAAACTCCAAGATGCAGAACTGTGAGTCTGTGTTTGCAAAACTGGTTCCTGCTTAGGGGGAGATTTACAGCACTGAAGTTTAGACAACTTGTCTTTGAGGTGCTCCTTGAGAGTTCAGAAAAAGAGGGGTTTGTGCAAGGGGAGCTTCAGATCTGCTCTGGAAAGATCTCCTGGGAAAGGTTTTTTTATTTTTTCATGGACCATGTGTAAAGGTTGAGCAACCAGGTAAACCACTGCAGGTTAGAGAGAGAAAGGAAGGGCTATGGATGTAACTCCTTCTTGGAATCTCTGCTGCCCACAGTGACCCCAAGATGTGTTAAAAGTCTCTTTTCCCAGCCCAGCAGTTGAAGAAGGAGTCAGAGCTCTTCATTTCTCGTTCTCAAGGTTGTTCATTGTTTCTTATCTATAAAATTCTTCCTCTGGCCTGCCCAGGTCCGTTCAGCAGGACAGACAGAGGCACTCTGGTGTTATCTTTTTATACCAAAAACTACCTGTACAATGTTTACAATTCCTTTCCAATACCTATCACCTGTGTTAGACACTGAGCTTCTACTCTAAACCAATCCCAAAGTGCCACCAGCACAGCAGAAGATGGAGGCCAAGAAGAAGAAGAAGAAGGAGAAAGGCTGGACATGCCCAGATTCCTCCATCTTGCTCCCTGAACCCCCATTCTAAAATCCCCAAAAAGTCTATTTTTTACCCCATGACAAACTAACCATTATTCTACTTAACTCTTCTGACTTGTAATTCTTCATATAAAGGTTGGTAATTGTTTTTTCCAAGGGCTAAATCAAAGGCACAGGGGTCTTGGGCTCTGTGCCAAGGTCTCTGAGCCCCCCAGGCAGGGGCTCCAGCCCTCCAGGGCATCCAGAGGAATTTCCTGGGTTCCCACACCTCCCGCTGCTTAACACCTCATTCACTGACTGCAAAGTGTCCAAAATTCACTGCATTATCAAAGCACCCCTCACCCCATGGACCAGAGCATCCACCAGATCACAGCTCACCAGCAGAGCCCTGCAGTGGCTCCCTCAGCCCCAGACAGCTCCTGTCACTGTGTCACAGCCCCTGGCACTGCCAGGGACCCCTTGGGTCAGGAACCTTTCCAGAGCAGCATCTGACCCACCTGGAATGGCAGTTTTGTTTAGGGCATCCCAAGAGTTAAATCTCAATGCTGTTTTCTCTTGGTGGGAATGAGAGAAGCAAAACAACACAGAAATTAAAAAAAAGAAAAAATAGAGCTAGGGAGGGAGAGGGAAAAAAAAAAAAGAAAAAAAAAAGAAAAAAAACAAGCCTAAAACAAAACCCTGGAAAGAGAGAAACAAATATGGTTTAATAACTGGGACGCAATCTACAGTTTGTGAAATTAAAGCCCTGCTTTCTGCTGGCTGGCTGCCAAAGTTAGGCACAAACAAATCCAGGGAAAAGCAGGTTAATGAGAGACATCCTGAACAAAAAATAGCAAAAAAGAGAAAGCAACAAACTCACAGAGCTCCTACTGATGAGATAAATAAGATTTGAACTGACATTATCTGTTCCACTTGCTGTGCATATTTTATTTGCTGCAGCCAGTCTTTAAGTCTCCTAGACACAGTTTTCAGCCTCATCCTCTCAGCAGCCATCACTGCATCCATCTTATCCATCCTTCAACTTGTCCAGCCCTGATTACAGTGGGATTTGGTTGCATCCTGAGCCTGTTGCTAGGACAGAGGCAGCTGCATTGGGAAGGCATTTGCTGCACGCTGCATCTGTCAGGAGGCTGCAGAGCCAGAAGATTTCTTGATATGATAGACCAGGTGTCAAAAGCAATAAATAAAAATAATAGTGAGAATCCCTGATGAGATAGGAACTCAGCTTTTCAGAAGTGTCAGCCTGTAGCTGTCTTTGCTGAAGGTATTTTTAACTTATTTTGATTGTTTTCCAATCTCCATCTGATGTTCCAGCTCAGTTCTTCTGCAATTATTTCTCCCCCTGGTGCAGGCTTGTTTGAACTTTCAAGACTAATGGGATGCTGTAAGGAACCAAATCACAAAATCTGTAATTTCCACCAGGTTTTCTGAAACTGCAGGTTTGAGTCCCATGACCTGACTTAGAAGTTAAATTCGGGTTACACAGAGGTTACAGCTAAACTGCTGCAAAAATCCTTCTCCTCTGGAGCTGTTGACTTCCAAAAGGATGGAAAAGGAAAAATCCAAACAAGTTCTTTTACCTCCTGCACACACCCACGTGCCTGAGTGAAAAGAGCAGTCAGGGGCCTTGGTAATGAGACAAAGCCAATTAGGAAGAAACACAGAAGCTGATATAAAGGTATTTAACAATGCTTTTTCCTTCCTTTTTGGGAGTCTGCAAGAACCATCTTCCTCACAAAACCACATTGGACAGTTTTTTTCCTCTTTCCCAGTTCTACAGGAATCTGTCTGGGGAAAGATGTATGACCCCACCCGGAATAAAATCCCAAAGTCTCTAAAAAAACCCACTCTGATTTCACAGACAGAACCTCAGTATTTTGGTTTCCACATTCACAAGTCCCATCCTCTGTTTCCTAATGAATTGCACCTACCAGCTTTTTCCATATGGCCACTGGGCTGGTGGCCAAAGGCATGGAATAAAATGTACATTCAGCAGGGTTTGAGCTCATGCTTTGAGCTTGAGTCTTCCAGAAAACAACCTGGAGCTTTCCTCTTTCAGCTGCACAGGTTCAGCAGGATTTATCTGTTGGTCAAATATCACTCCAGAAGCACAAACATCTTTGATTTGGGCTTAAATGTGGACACAGCTTCAGCAATGCATTCATTCACTCTGCTTCAGAGATACTGAGGGTCTGATAAATTAAAGTATTGCCTAGAATTTTCTTTAAAAAAGGATTTTTCTCCACGATTTAGGACTGTATTTCCCTCCCCTTTCCAAGATTTGGATGATTGAGGCTGTCAGAGGTGTCCAGTCTCTGTTCATATAAAGTCTGGTCTCCTTTTATATGTATTCAATGCACAGAAAACTTCCAAAAGGACCATTTATCCACCCATTTTAATAACTATTTAGTCAGGGATGACTGAATTTGTGTTGGTAGGTCAGACAGAATGCCTGACCTTTTGGCTGCTAAATTTAGGGGAAGTAAGTCTTATTTTCTTAGACAAATCCCTTTGAGAACTCTTTGTATTACAGAAAATCCAGCTCCAGCTCTCAACCAGAACAGTGGAGCATCCCAGCCTTACACAATCAGAAGGTCCAGATCTACCAATTAACTCATTTCAGAGTCCTCTCCTTGGATGTAACCCCACAGAGCTTGTCCATTTTCTGTGCTAATGCATCATAAAAATCCCATAGGCAAAAATAAATAGAAGCCTTTCCTTTCCTTTCCTTTCCTTTCCTTTCCTTTCCTTTCCTTTCCTTTCCTTTCCTTTCCTTTCCTTTCCTTTCCTTTCCTTTCCTTTTTCCTTTCCTTTTTCCTTTCCTTTCCTTTCCTTTCCTTTCCTTTCCTTTTTCCTTTCCTTTCCTTTCCTTTTTCCTTTCCTTGAAATTTCCTTTCCTTAAAATTTCCTTTCCTTAAAATTTCCTTTCTTTTCCTTGTCACATGCATGAGGGGCAAAAAGGTTTCTCCAGACAATGTAATTCCATGTTAATTCCAACAGACACACAGGGAAATATGGCACTGAAAAGCCACAGAGGGTTTTGAGCATCTTCCTGCTGACAGGACAGCTAGACGGCCACTGAGGTGCTATTAATTAGCAAAGGAGTCATGGATTGAAAATCCCTGGGACCACAATCTCTTTTTCTGTGATGTCTTTCAGGCCTCAGTCTGGGCTTAGAGCCCTCACCACCCCAAGAACATCAGCGTGCTTCAGGATGTTGGCAAAGCCTAAAGGATGTGTGGAGATAAATGCCTTTGATAAGTACGAGCCAGTTCACACCCTCGCAATTACAGTGAGGAATCCCACCAGGAAAGCCAAGAAATGCAAGGGCAAAGAAAAAAAACAGGTGAGGAAAACTCAGGAAAAGGGGAAGAATCAGACACCAGCTGTGTGTGATCTTCCCCAGCCTGAGGAAGTCATTGCAAGTCTCCACATGTCCCATTGCAGGGGGAGTGCTGAGAGGAGATGGGGGAAGTGTGATGGGAAGGAAGGCAAACAGTGGTTGGGTGATAAGAAACAACCCGTGCACGGGAAAAATAAAATAAAATCATTAAAAGGATGACATTAAGTTATTTAATTTTAGGGAGAAAAGGATGTCTTTTACAGGAGGAAATAAAATTTATATGCTGAGCTCTGGACTGTGATGCTGTCTACTCTGTGCACTTTGGTTCCCTTCAACCACAAGACACAAAGATGCAGTGATTAGCTGAGAACTCCAGTACGTAGATTTGTACATAATTCATATTTTGACTTCTCTAAGTTTGCATAATAAATAGTTTAAACACTGCAGAAAATGTCTGAGAGAGGAAATTAGGATTCTGAATGAAAAAGTTAATTATACCTCGAAGGATTTTTTTTTTCAGATATATACAGGCTAGAAAAAAAGAGCCTAGAAGTGGATAATTTAGGAGATGGAAATGCAGAAAATTATGGGAGTGGTAGCAACAGGAGAGTTATCGCCTTAAATAGGATAATTAGACTAATTTAATTTTTTAAACTGTGGCATTGCATTATAGACAAACAATTCAATAAATAGCAGCCTGAACACTGCTGCTGCAGCTCCTGATGCTTTTCGGGGCTGTGGAGAATTTGGCTTTTCATTTTCAGCAGATTTGTCTGCAGCAGGAATACTGAATTATCAAAATGGGTTGCTTCCTATAGTAAGTCATAAAGGGCAGGGACAGGAAATTATGGAGGAGTGGAAAGGAATATTGACATCATTAAATCAATCACTGCTGATTGGACCCAGGGACTGATGAAGCAGTGATTGGATCTGAAGCTGGAAGACACTGGGGACCAGCTCTTTAAAGATATTTAACTTTTGCTGATTAAAATAGGAGTTAGTCACCTAAATAGGGGTTAGATGGCTGATATCATGAGGAACCCAAAATATCTTGGGCCTGAATATTGATCCTGAAGGAAAGCATGTTCAGAAGTGATGACACCAAATTGTGCTTTAGGATATGCATGACAGTGCACCTACACCCCTGGTGAGTGAGAGCAGGAGAAAGAGAACAAAGCAAATATCAGATATATGAACTAAAGCCGACCTTAGCCCAAGAGAAGGATGTGGGGTCTGTCTGTCTGTCTGTCTGTCTCTGCCCCGACACGGGCAGGGTGGTTCTTGGGTGGCACGTGATTCAAAGGACGAGTCTGGACTCTTCAGCTTTTCCATCTTCAGATTGTTTATTGTTCCTTATCTACAAAATTTTCTGTCTGCCCAACAGAGGTCTGATCTGCAAGGCAGCCAAGGGCACTCTGCCCACCCACAGGGCGGTCGTGTCTTTTTATACTAAAATCTACGTACACAATATTTACCTTTATTTTCCAATACTTTTCACCCATGTTAGCAAGTGCACCTTCACCATAAACCAATCCCCAAGTGCCAACATCACCACAGGAGATGGAAGACAAGAAGAAGAAAGAAGAAGGACGAGACACGCCCTGATCCCTCCATCTTGTCTCCATAACCCCCCTGTACCAAAAACCTTAAAGTTTATATTTCACCCTATAAATGTGTCCCTTTTACACCCTTCACTCTAAAGTGATTCTCATGCCCTCAAACTGCTGTCACTTCTGTGGATGGATGAAAATCAAGCCACCAAGCACTCTTGGCAACATTCCAGGATTTCCGAGACCCCCCAAGGGTTCTCCTGGCATCTCTGGACATCGGGAGCGATGTGCTGAGTTCCCACAGAAGGAGATAGGAATTCTTGTCCTGGAAGTGCCTTTCACTCATTTTTAGTCCATGTAGTGGAAATCCTCTGTACACCCTGACACAGGAGCTGGGACAGCAGTGCTGGGAGTCTCTGATAACACCTCAGTGTATTCTGAGGTGCCTTTCAGCTCTGGCTGCCTCAGCTGTCACCCACACACTGCTCTGCAGGCAGATAAACTCCTGCATGCTCCTGTTTGTCTCCCCTCTGCTGCTCTCAGTCACACTTCGGGCTTGCATTGATTCTCCAGCACATTGAGGAGCCATTGAGGGGCAGGGATGCAGCAGAGCAAGCTGCCTTCAGTTCCACAGCCATGAAGTGACACCTGCCAGCCTCTCACACAGCATCTGATCACAAATTAAAGGGATGATTGATGCTCTAAGGAGGGGATGCCCTTCCTGTCTCACAGGCTGTTTGGGGAAGGCACCAATTCACAGGCAGCAAGGAGAGCCTGGGCTCTCTTGGCAAACTCTTCTTTGGCTGCAGACTTCACTCATCAGCTCATTAGTGCCAAATGTGGGGTAAGGAAGATTCAAAATGTTTTTTCTTGAGTGTCATTTGCCTTCCAGGTGAAAGAGGTGTAGATCAACCTGTGCCCAAGTGTCAGGATCTCTCGCTGGTCACAGTGACCCCAAGAAAAGCTGGAAAGTCTCTTTTCCCAGCCCAGTGCTTGAAGAAGGACTCAGGGCTCTTCATTTCTCGGTCTCAAGGTTGTTTATTGTGTCTTATCTATAAAATTCTTTCTCCTGCCCTGCCCAGGTCCATCCAGCAGGACAGTTCCAGGCACTCTGCCTGCCCCCAGGGCAGTGTTGTGTCTTTATACTAAAAACTACCTGTACAATGTTTACAATTCCTTTCCAATACCTATCACCTGTGTTAGACACTGAGCTTCTACTCTAAACCAATCCCAAAGTGCCACCATCACAGCAGAAGATGGAGGCCAAGAAGAAGAAGGAGAAAGGCTGGACACACCCAGATTCCTCCATCTTGCCCCTGAACCCCCATACCAAAAACCCCAAAATCGACTTTTCCACCCTGTGATAACTTCACTATTATTCTACCTAAACTGTTGTGGCTTGCAGACCTTCATCTAAGGTTGGTGATTTGCTCCATGGGTCACAATCAAACCCACACAGGTGCTCTGGGCTCTGTGCCAGGGTCTCTGAGCCCCCTGGCAGGGGTCCTGGCCATCCTGGACAGCCACAGGGGTGTCCTGGGGTCCCACATAGCCCAAGGGATGGGGAAGGGCCTTTCTTCTAGGAGAGGTGCTTCAAAGTGGCCCTGGATTTTTTGTGCAGAGGATCAAAGGGTGTTCCCTGTGCTCCCAAACCTGCAGTGGGAGGAAACAACCCCCCCTGACTCTAGCAGGTTACCTATAACTCACCTCTTTTATTTTTATTATTATTTTTCTGTGCATATTAATTGTGTTATAATAGCAAGAAGTTTAAGTGACTCCAGAATGGGCAGCCAGATGATTGTGAGGTGTTTTTTCAGCAAAGGTTTTGGTTTGGTTTTTTTTTAACCTGATGTGATTTATGTGATTCTTAAGAAACTTAACATTAAGGAATGGCAACCTACAGCACATACAGCAACAGATCCAGATGGATGAAAACATGGAAGAGTTGAGTTATGCACCTGCCAGACTTGAAGAAACTAATTATGCAAGCCCTAATTTTTATGGCATATCAAATTAAAATTGGTTCCTGGATGTCTGGTAGGAAATAACATTTGGTGGGAATTGTATGAGGACCAGAGAAGGACAAACATAGTTCCTACATTTGGAAAGGGAAGAGGTAGCCCCAGGGAACTACAGACCAGTCATTTTAACCCAGAAAAAATAATAGATTAAATTATTAATTAATTTATAAGCCCCTGGAGGATAATAAAAAATAAGAGGTGCAGTCAACATGGACTTGCAAAGAACAATTTCTGTCATATTAATCTAATTTTCTTCCTTATAAAAGCCACCTGCCATAGTGGTTTAGGAGGATGCAGCAGCTGTGATGTATCTTGATTTTAATATCATCCCACTGCATTTTCTTAGAAGCAAACAAGGAAAATATGATCTAGTGGAAGTCCTGAATCAGGATGGGCCCTCAATTGGCTGAGGAGTCACACATGAATAGTTCTCCTCTAAACTGGAAGGACATTAGGATTGGAGTCCCACATTACTTCAATATTTTCATTATCCATGTGGATGATGTACTGAGGTGCACATCTATAAAATTTGCAAGTGACACTTTGCTGGAAGGGACTGCGAGCAGTTTGGGAGACAGGATTGGAATTTAAAAGGATTCTGATTCATCAGAGGAGCAGCAGGAAATCAACAAGATGAAATTCAATAGGACAATGGTGCAAATGACTCCTCAGGAAGGAGAAACCACAGCTGTGTCCGTGAAAGGGAGAAAAACTGCCCTGATGGGAAAGTGGAAACTGCCCTGATGGGAAAGGAGAAGGCTCTGGGGTTCTGGTGCTTGCCAGGATGAATGTGAATTTCCAGGGAGGAGAGGAAGGTCTCCTCTGGAAGGCAGCACCAGGCAGGTCACCCATCCTGCTGGGCTGGGACTGGGGGCTTCAGCTGGACAGGGAGGGTTGGGCACCCATGTCCTGATGTGCCCAGAGTGCAGAGATTCAAACAGGGGCCAGCAAGGAGGGGAGAAGCTCCAGCCTGTCAGAAAAGCTGAAATAGTTAAACCTTAATAAGAAAAGACTGAAAGAGGCCACAGTGCAGTTCAGTGATGGGCTGCAGGACACCTCAGTGGGTTCTGAGGGTGTAAGACAATTAGTCTGAGGCTTAATTCCCAACAGGAAGGAGAAGTGTGTTAAAGTAAGAAATTTTAGCTCTTTAATCAACTAGAAAGGACAGCCATGAATTATCCTTTACTGGGTGCTTTAAAGAATACTTTAATAAGCTTTCTGTTGATGGACATCTAGATCAGGGCTGTTACATTTCTTTAAGCTGAGAAGTGACTTCCATTTCAATTGGGATCCCAATCTCTGTCTTTGGAAGTGATCAGAAAGCCATCCTGGAGATAAATCTCTCTGCCAGAAGCTCCATCAAAATCAATGCAGCTCCATACAATCCTGAAATAGATTTAAGGAAAAATAAATTGTGTTCAGAAGAGTTGTAAGTACATACATTAACAACCAATGTATGCTAATCCATCCCTATCAATCCAATGGTAAAATAATAACATCCAAAAATAAAATTTTGCTGCTTCTATTTCAATTTTGAAAGAGTTCAGTGTCTGAAATCTCTTCTGGCTTTTTTTTTCCCCCTCAATTATATAATTTGGGATAATAAGAAGTAATACTTCTCACAAGCCTTTCCTCACTTAAACCATGGTAGCTACAGTATTCTTCCTACTCTTCCTACCCACAGCAGACTTCTTCATAAATAAAGTCTGTGGGAGTCTGGTACTTCACACATGAATATCCTGTCTTTCCCCATGCTCCTCACAATGGTAATCCCTGCCATGGTTATTATTTATTCAAAAGGTAATGAATAATAATAAATAATGTAGATGATTACTGAGGTGTGATTAATGAATAATGATAAATAATGGGGGGGGAAGTATTGTTGCTTGTCAGATAATATCTATTTATTACAAACCATGAAGTAGGGCAGGAAAGCCTCATGCAGTGATGAAATAACCACAGTCTTTCACCATTTTCACAAGGGTTGAAGGCTCTTAGAGTCAAATTTTCTTCAAAATGCTCCATTTTCTATGCATTGATTCCCCTTAACAATCTACATCATGGTAAAACTGCTAGAGGCAGAGAAATGGCACAAATTTACCCCATCTTTTGGGTGCTTAAATAAGCAAGAAACTCTTCTGAACATCACATCAGCATTTCAGGTGCTGAGGTCTTGGATATTTGATTCTGAGGGTTTAGTTTGAGTGCATTATTTTCCTTAAGATTGGCCTCACATAGCCAATTACACACATCCCACAGTCTACCACACTGATAGAAACATCATCAGCTGAAAGAAAGAAGAAGGAAAAATGAGGAAGCAAATCCTGCTTTTGATTCTCATCTTAATGGTAATGAGAAAAATTGTGGCTAATTACAGGGGTTAATTGGCGTTTGCACAGGTGCAGATGTGACATGTAAGCACACACTCTGCTACAGATGTTGAAACCTAGTGTTAATTTCCTAAGGAATTACTTTGATTTAACAAAACACAGGCACCTGAACTGGATGTAAACAGGCTCAGTGGCTTAGAACAGCCAGGAATCTGCCCAGGGCATCCAGGTCTTGCACTAAAACCTGAAATCAGGTTCCTGGGGAAGAGACTGAGCTGGTTCCTCTCTTACAGGTGAAAATCTGGAAGAATAGTGAGGAAACTGGAGCTGCACTGGCACAGGGTGCCCAGAGCAGCTGTGGCTGCCCCATCCCTGGGAGTGCTCAAGGCCAGGCTGGATGAGCTTTGGGGCACCCTGGGATAATGGAAGGTGTCCCTGCCCATGGCAGGGGGTGGAATGAGATCTTTAAAGTCTTTTCCACCTCAAACCATTGTGTGGTTCTGAAACAATGGGGTTTTCTCAAGCTTCGTGCCTGGCCTGAGCAGAGGTGCAGTTTCCTCAGGTTGTTGCCAAGGCTGCAGAGCCGTGGTCAGGCTGTGTCTGCAGCAGGCAGGGGTTTGTGTCTGACACCACAAAAGGCAGAAATAAAAGAACACTTTCCATTTTAATGAGGTGCAGCAGAGAATGGAGCACCTTGGTGTGAGAGGCTCCCTCATTCTGATCCAGGGGGGAGCTGGGCAGCACCACTGGGTTCCTGATAAGCATCTGGTGGTGATTTACTGATTTCCAGATTTTACTTCCATTTAACAGCTGGATCAGCATCCACTGCTCATCTCTTAAGGGGTGCAGCAGAAACCTTTGGTGTGTAAACAGCCTGGCAAGAAATCAGCAAGAGAAAGGGTTGGGAAGAGGAGGAAAATTACTTCAGATGATACCAGCAAACCCTGCCAAGATCAGTTTTCCTCCTTTGAGATTATTTGATGCATCACTCTGCAAACTGAAGCAGAAAAGACACAAGAAAAAAAACATGGAAAGGAGAGGCTGGAGGCTACCAGGCTCTTCTGGTGTTCTACCAATGATTTGGTGATTAATAACAGGAAACTCACTGAGCTTCTTGTGAGATTTGCCACCTCTCAGGCTTTGTGCTCTTAATCCATTTGATAGCCTTTAGAATATTGTTTCTCTTTTCAAATGGATAATTACTTTTTAAAAAAATATCAAAGTTCCATCACAATTTTAATGTACAGCTGCACAGAAATAATGCCAAACCTCTGAGCCTCATTAATCTGTTTCCTCCCCATTTTGCCTGTTGATAGCACATGGATGTGCATTTTCTTTCTCAGTTCAATTGCTTTCTGCCATCAGTTCATGCACCACGTCCAGGTGCTGTGCAGACCACGGGCTGAGAAACAGTTCTTCAGAGACTGTGCCATGAGAGAGCAAATGTGGTCAGCAGAAGTGGGAAAGTTCATGAATGACCTGCAGTCAACCCTTTTGCTTTCCAGTAGGGTCAGGAAGATCAATGCTTTTGAAGACATGAACTTGCCTGGGCTGTTTTTAAAAGCCTCCAGTGATGGTGATTTCACATTCTCCCCAGGCACAGCAGGAAGAGCTCTGAGAGCTCAGCTACCTTGAAAATTGAGGCTGAGCAAGGCAGAGTTTTCCTTCCATCCAGGAAGACCTTGGAAAAGCAGAAAAGCAGGCAGGAGAAGCCCAGAGAGAGCCATGAATGACCCCTGTGGGAAGGCAGCAGCTGGCAGCCACCTCAGCCTCAGCACGTGGAGATGAATTGCAGGTGCTCCCATCCCATAAGTCTATGAAGTTCCCTTTCCCTTTAATATTTATGGGAAGCCACTCTAACATATCAAAGGTGTGCTCATCTTTACTCCATTACTCACGAGAGAGATAACTCAATGTGTCAAAGATGCCCTGATCAAGGGGCAATTTCTCTTCTCCCCATGCCAAATGCAGACCAGGTGGAAATGGATGCATCTCCAGGAAAATTGTATCTTTTCATGCTGGCACAGAGCAGAGCCCTCTTGCTCAGTCTACTGGAACATTTCCCAGACACCAATGTCAGCTCCTCAGCTCAATCCAGTGCACATCACATGGCCCCTTTTCTTTAAGCAGCCCTACAGAAAGAACAGACTGGAATCGTGCTTTCATGCCTTAGTACTTTGTTTAAGAGCATGAAATTGTCTCTTGGTGAGAAAGATGGAGGCTTTCAAGCTGGCAAAGAAGAGACATTTTTAAGCACTTTAACCCAGAGGGATGTAATAGCTGCCGAGGCTGGGATTCATCTCCCTTCCCTTCAGAAGAGGAGCAGGGAGAGGGCTGGGATAATCACCCCAATCTCTCTTCAGGCTGGGGCTGTGGGTGCCTCCCCAGAGGATCCCTCTGACCCAGATTAGAGCCAGCTCTGGAGAGGGAAATGAGGCCTCTTCCAGGGGAGCCTGGTGTGACCACATCAGCCTCAGGGGCTGAACACCTAGATGGGTAAATTAAGGAAATGAGTCTCCCTCTGCCTGGCATACAGAATTCCAGCAGTGTAAATCCCTGTGCACTAAGAGCAGTTTATGAAATTCTGCTTCAACCTCGTGTCAAGTTCTGAGAAATAAAAACAAACAAACAAACAAACAAACAAACAAACAAAAAACCTGGGGGAAAGTATCCTTGTGAAGCCAATTTATTTCAACATTTTAAAAAATTCAGAAATTCTAGGGTGCTCCCAGCCCCAAAAGTTGCTTTGGAAATCCCAGGGAAATTCCATGCACAAGCCAGGCTTAGGGAAGGTACCCAGAAAAAAGAACAATCTTTGGAAATAAAATTGCATAGGGAATAGAAAATGAGCAATGAAGCTTCAAAAAGTCTTTTTTTTTTTTCTTCCTTTTTTGAATCTCAGAATTCCTCTGGCTTCATCATTATCTGTCTTATCTTAGGAAGGCTTAGCATGAGTTTTCATTGACCTTTGGGGTTTTGTTGTTGTTGTTTTGGAGGGAGGGGTTTTGGTGTTTTCTTTGTTTCCTTGACTTATTACTCCCCCCTTTTTCTGTACTCCTGCATCTCCAAATAAATCCAAGAGAGCTTTATTATTTATAAAGCAGCATAAATATAAATACTGGTGCTTTACACACCAGTACAAATGTATTGTCTGCCCTCAAAGGAGTCTCAGCTTCCAGAAGATACCAAAGCCTGTGGAACAGGTGGAGGAATGGGATCATCACCAGGGCATTGGGATGGAGAGGGCACCACCATCAACACTTCTGTGGGAGAGGCTGGTGCCTTGTGGGGTCCCTGGCCATGGCAGGGGTTTGGGGTGAGGTTGGCCTTAAGGTCCCTTCCAGCCCAAACCATTCTGGGATTCTGTGATCTTCTCTACAGGGAGGGCTGTACATTTGATAGCCTTCAACGTGAAAAGCAAACAAAAGAGAAGCTGAGGACCAGGGGTCATTTTATCATAGAATCATAAAATCCTAGAATGGTTTGGGTTTGAAGAGACCTTAAAGCTCATCTCATAACCCCCCACCTTCCACCATCCCAGGCTGCTCCAAGCCCTGTCCAACCTGGCCTTGGACACTTCCAGGGATCCAAGGGCAGCCTGTGGGCAACATTTTATTTATGCTTCATGAAGGGTTGCTTCAGACAAGCTCAGTCTTGTCCTGGGGGCTGAGGGGCAGCTGCCACCTGCATTATTTAATCAGGAGAAACAGAGTCCACCATCCTCCCCCCACGATATGAACCCAAGATCAATGGCAACTTGAATGTTCTGTGGGGACAAGAGGAGACTGGAATACTCCAGCAGAGCTCATTTGGATGCCACCTGGGTCTGTGCAATTCTAATGCAGCACTGCCAGTAGGAATGCTCTCCCTCTTCTCTGAAAAGAACATTTTGAGTGTTGCCTGTGTGGAAGGTAAAGAGGCCCAGACAATCAATGTGTTGAAGTACATGGCTTTGAACGGGGTGGGGAGATGGAAAGTCATTGAGGAATAAAAACAAATGTTTCTGGGTACTGCTGAAGTACATCCTGTGCTGTGCAGTCTTGGAGCAAGCGTGCTCTATTTTGGCTAAAATGGCCATGAGGTGTTTTCACAATGCAGAAAAGGAAAAAGCTGGAATTGCTGCTCTTAAACCAGAAAGTGAGAAAAGGAAGATGATGGACACAAGTGAGGCAGATACCATCTCAAACACATCTTTGTTGGCTCTGTGTTATGAGAATAAGCTCTACAGCACCTGTGGACACAAAATGCATCAGGCTGCACACCTCCATGGCCCTGCACACAGCAGCACATGCACACACTCCTCCTGCATCCTGCATGAGCTCTGTTGCATTTTCCAGCTCCAAAGCTGCTCAGGGGGCATTCCTGACCACACACAGACAAGACATGCACAGCACAGACTGTGCATTCTGCTCAGTGACACGACAATTTGCCATTGAAATCATTATCACAATAATTACTGTGGGTGCTGGGATGTATTTCATCATCCTACATGAGCCAGTGGGAGGGGAAAATGGAACCACCCCAACACCAGACCTAATAGATCTGCCTGGGTTAATACAGGGATATTCTCAGAGCTCCTGTACATGCATTCATCACCCCAAAACTCACATGGATACACATCCTAAATTTCCATTCCCTCCTTCACCCAGGAACAAACCTCCATCTAAACTTAGGAAACTCTGCCCAAACCTCAGCTGCCATCTATTTACTCCCACACACTCCCTTCCATAGACAAAAAAATTTCCCATCACTGCATTCCTTCTTACCCTGCAGTCAGAAATAAGTCCCAGGAAGCTGCCAGAGGTTTAGAAGCTAAGCCAGCCATGCACAGCTCCACTGCTGCTGACATTACCAGACAGCATTAATTTAATTCCACTCAGTTATGCTTTTAAATTTGATTTGAAAAATGTGTCATAAAATACCATTAAGTACAGTGCAGCATTTTGAAGCAGGCTGTGATGTTCCCTGCACTGACAAAGTCATGGGGAAGGGAATGTAATTTTCATAGCTAAGTACTGGGGGGCATGTTGGGAGAGATTCCTTTAGAGAGTGGGTTGAGTGAATCAAGAATCTTGAATAAACATTATATTCACTAAATAATTTCATGGTGTAGGAGATCCAGAGACCTCTGATTTCATGCTTTAAGGCCAAGGGTTGATGGAGAAAGAAAAGGTAAATACAAGGAGGAGAGGAGAGGAGAGGAGAGGAGAGGAGAGGAGAGGAGAGGAGAGGAG
This sequence comes from Agelaius tricolor, assembly GCF_023055355.1. Lineage (NCBI taxonomy): Eukaryota > Metazoa > Chordata > Aves > Passeriformes > Icteridae > Agelaius > Agelaius tricolor. The sequence goes on along the minus strand of NW_027269297.1, from coordinate 1,056,577 downwards.
AGGAGAGGAGAGGAGAGGAGAGGAGAGGAGAGGAGAGGAGAGGAGAGGAGAGGAGAGGAGAGGAGAGGAGAGGAGAGGAGAGGAGAGGAGAGGAGAGGAGAGGAGAGGAGAGGAGAGGAGAGGAGAGGAGAGGAGAGGAGAGGAGAGAGGAGAGTCTGTGAAGCAGATTTCATACAATCATGGAGTGGTTTGGGGTGGAAGGGACCTTAAAGATCATCCAGTTCTGTCCCCCTGCCATGGCAGGGACACTTTCCACTGTCCCAGGCTGCTCCAAGCCCCATCCAGCCTGGCCTTGGACACTTCCAGGGATCCAGGGGCAGCCACAGCTGCTCTGCACCCTGTGCCAGGGCCTGCCCTCCCTCACAGGGGAAGAATTTCTTCCTAATATCCAAAGTAAATTTATCCTCTTTCAGTTTAAAGCCATTCCTCCCTGTCCTATCACTACATGTCCATGTAAACACAAAAATCACCACCTTTTGATGGCAGGGTGAGTTTTAACTGGTGCCCATTTTAGCTCCACATCCACTCTCTGGGAGGTTACATCCCTCACAGCGGGCACTAGAGTCCAGTATCATTTTTGGTTTTCCAAAACACAACTTTTCCTCCAATTTCCATGGGCAGCCCATTTGTTCAGCCTTGTGCTAGGCATCCTCAGAAGTACCTGCACACAGAGCTGGCTTGTCTTCTGTGGAAGCTGGCACACAGCACCTACAAACCCATACCTGGTAAGGAAGGAGCAGATGGCCTCATGAAAAGGGCTGTGTTGGAAACATTTTCTCCTATCCAACACCTCAGATTCATTCTTCCTCTGTGCTCAATCTGATTTTTATTCTGAGAAGGCAAAAATTGTTACTGCCTGATTTGTAAGAAAAAAAAATATTTGAGTGAATAAAAAAAAAATTATCTGTTAATTGTCATAAATTTGGGTTTCACTTTCGTTGTGAAAATGTCATCATTTCAGACAAAAATAAACGCTAATGGGGGAGTTAAAAAAAAATTCTTCATGCCCAATATGTCAGAATTTCCTCCTGATGGTTTTGCCCCCTGAGGGATGGGGCTGGTGGCTGTGGCACCTCATGAGGAGCTGGCTTAGGGGGCTGCAGTTCTCTGTGCAGGTCCTTGGCTTTCCCCCTGCTCCTGTTGTGATCCTGTGTGTTTGTGGGGATGAATCTTTTTATCACAGAACCTAACACTGACCAACAGCAAAAAAAAAGATGTGATAATGAGTGTATCTGGACAGCTTTGCTCTGGGTCCTTAAGTCAGCCTTAGAAAGATGGAATGCATTGCCTTCACCCTTTTAATTTAAACCTAAAGTGTGGCTCCTGCAAAGTACCCAGTGAGGGGCTCAGAAGTCTCATTTTCTGAAGTGCTGCCCTTTCATCACTCTCCCTTCTCATCTTGCCCACTTCTCTCTCCCTCTTCTCTCCATGATAATTTTCCCTTTGACCCTGTGATTCTCCAAGCAGAGAATGGGATGGCTGCCTGTCCTCAGCCCTTCCCAGGGACACAGCTGTGAATTCTGAGGGACTCTCACCCTGGCCCTGCTCCCTGACAGCCTTGAAGCCCCTGGAGCACACCTTAGGAATGCTGAGCCATCCACAGCTGCCCAGTCCTGCCTGCTGGTGCTGGCACACACCTGGAATACTGAGCAGCCCACTCCTCACACTGGAATATTGAATGACCCTCAGCCTCCAGCTCTCCCTGAATACCAAACAGCTCTGCACCTTTACAGTGTCTGGAGGGGGAGACGTGGCTCAAAACCAATCCTCCTGCAGCAAGGGGAAAGAAAAAATAAAAAGGTTTGAAAAGATACAGAGAGTCAGGCTGAAGCTGTGGAGTTGGACCCTGAGCTGGGATTTTCCAAAGATGCTATGGAATATAAAGTGCCCAGATGTTACTGGAGGATGTGCTGGGAGCTCAGCACCTACTGCAGCTTCTCCAGATATATTTTTTTTAAATCCAGTTTAAAATTGAGCACGTTTCCTGGTGCACAGAGAAGGGCATTGCTATTCTTAGCAGGTCCTGGTGTCAGCAACACAAGGACAAGGAGCATCTCTGCACTTGGAGAGGGTCAGAGAGGCTGCAGACCTTGTTTGTGAACTTTCAGTGACCTACTCGTGAAGCCCAAACACTCGCTGATTTTTCCTTTCCTGGGGTACCTCAGACAGGAAATGCACAACAAAGGTTATTTGGAAACTCATTTTTCCCCTCCAGGGTGTTAACACAAGCTTTACAAAGGCTTATAATCCCTTTAGACAACAGCAGCAAGAGCAGCAGCAACTACAAAGCCCTGAGCTTGGAACTCAATCCCCTGGTGATGGGCTGAACCCTCTGCTGGGGTTGCAAAGGAAAAGAGAAAGGTGTGAAGATATTTACATCAAACACACAGAACAAGAGGGGATTTTAATCAAACTTCTCTTTTTCATCTCTTCTTTCTTCTCTTGGAACCTGCTCTTTCTTTATCCTGATGAAACTCAGCGCTTGTATTTTTTTTTCCCTCCCCCCCGCATAAAGGAGGATTTAAAAAAAAAAAAAAAAGAAATAATCACAATCCCGCCTGAAAACTCTGAGTATTAAAAACTCCAGGGCAATGCATCTCCAAAATCTGTAAGACTGTAAGAAGATAAGAGACAAAACCCCACAGAAATATTTCCTCTGTGTGTCTTTGGAAGTTGCAGGCGCGTGTATAATACCCCTAAACCAGGGTAATCTGCTTGCCTCCTCCTGCCTCTCCTGGTGCACGAGGATGTTCTTAGCATTAATATTCCTCACACTCCAGCAAATGAACACCCAGGAGGCAGCTGACTCAATCAGTGCTTGTTTTACTTACTGTGTATCGCTGGGAACAAACCATAAACCAGAGCACGGCAGATCCGTAATGCTCATCTCAATCTGCTTCCCCTGCTTGTTCCAGCCCTGATGAACCTTCCTGTGCAGCCAGAATCAAAGGAAAAAAGAATTAAGAAATGCATTATAGCAAACACATTAGCAACGTGTGGTAAATTACCATCGGAGATTCCAGTTCCTCGTGGTAGGAGGGTTTGTGGATAAACACATTTGTTTGCTTCCTTTTTCCTGCTGTCTTCTCCAATGTGTGATTATTCCTCAGTGACATCACAGCTCCCAGGTCTGACGTCATGACTGCTCCCACAGCAACAAAATTGAGTCAAGGACCCATTTGAAACCTGGAGGAAAGATAATTTGGAAAAGGTATTTGTCTATTCTTTCCCATAAAACTGATGGGCTCCTACGACTGCTGTTTGAAGGCTGGAATTTGTTTTAATTAGGATGGCACAATCACAAAATGCAGAGGAGCTAGCTGTTATTTTTGGAACAGATACAGCTGCAGAGGAATTGAGAGAGAAGCCTGTACAGACCATACAGATGAGCTCATTTCACACAGGCAGGATGACGTGTCCAGGTGGATGGGGTGTGATACAGGGATCTTGGATCTCTCTGATCAATTCCTGCTGTCCCTGGTGGAGATCTCCAGTGCAGTCAGCAGCTGGAGGGTGTTGGTTGGATCTCTAAGGACTGCAGTGGGAGCACAGACACTTTAAAAGTGGGATCCTAAGTGAGGAGTGATGGATTGTGCCTCTCCACCTTCCCAGCATCAAAGCCTGCCTTCCTATCAATTCCTCACAGATCTGCTCACCCTAAACCTCACTTTAACCCATCCTACCATTGGTCACTCTATTGACTTGTATGAGTCTCCCAGAGAGGCTTTGATTGAATTTGCAGCAGAAGATATAGATCCAAAGAGACAGAGAGGGAGGTGATGCTGGGGCAGTGGAAAAAGCTTCAGGAGAAAGCTGCCTCTTGGGAAGGTGATGCTGTGGAAGTTCCTTTGATCCATGGAAACTGGAGAGGAGCTGAGAGTGGTGAAACAAGCTGTAGGCACAAACATGACTGTAAAGTCATGTAAAAAAATATTAATACCGAGAGGAAATTGAACAAAGACTTGAATCCAAGATACAAGATTTAGATGGGGGGATATTCCCAGTGAATTCCCTAACAGACACATGGAAGCCTTTCAAAGAAGATGGTAAGTGAGGGGCAGCTCTTGACAAGACCTAATCTGGGTGTGTGAAGGGATGACCAGCATGGCTGGCTGGCCAGTGGTGTCTCATGTACAAAGTTTGGTTAAAAGTTCAGCCAGCATGACTGCAATGGCAAGAATTTTGCTGATAGTGAGGCTCCTCTTTGCTCAGGCTCCTGATCCTCAGGGAAGGGATGAAGGTGGCCATGACCAGCCAAAGTTTATCAAGCCAGCCTCCATCCAGCAGCCTTTGCTTGGCTGGTGGGCAGGAGAAGGGAAGGGAATGCAGCTGCACTTGGAGGGGGTGATTTCATGCTCTGGTGATTCTCCATTCACTGCATTCGTCAGCTCCAAGGCCAAGAGCAGCCTGTGGGGTCCCTGCCTCCTGCCCTGGGCCCTGGATTTGCCTTTGCCCACCCACCCTGAGGCGTTGTTTTCCAGCAGGGTGTTCTTGGAGCAGGCTGCACTTCCAGCAGGGCCTGGGCAGCAGCAGCCTGGCAGTGCCAAGCTCTAATCCAAGCACTGTGCATGGTCTGGATGTCTGATAAACAAACAGGGACTTTGCCTGATTTTGCGTGTTTTGTGTTTTAAGTGAGACTCAGAAAGCTGTCTCAGGACTGTGGGATATGCCTGTCACAGACATCTTTTATGGAAAATCCTTTCCTTAGGATTTTTCCTCCTGAGAAGCTGAGAGGCCTCAGGAACAAAATGTAACCAATGGTTATCTGCTGCCGTGGAATGCAACAGGTGCATCTGGGATTGGGCTCATGGGGTTGTTTCTCATTAATGGCCAATCACAGCCCAGCCGGCTCAGACAGAGAGTCCAAGCAACAAACCTTTGTTATCATTCTTTCTTTTTCTATTCTTGGCCAGCCTTCTGATGAAATCCTTTCTTCTATTCTTTTAGTATAGTTTTAATATAATTTATAACATAAAATAATAAATCAGCCTTCTGAAACATGGAGTCAGATCCTCATCTCTTCCCTCATCCTCAGACCCCTGTGAACACCATCACATATGCCTGATTCCCAGGAATTTGTGTCTCACTTTGGGACACAGCATTCCAAAGTGTTCTGCCTCATGCTGGGTGATGCTTGGTTCAATTTGATCTCCTACCCATAAGAAAAGCATTCCGGGGGCCTTGAAACAAGCTCTGTTGTGATAACTCTGTTTTTCCTTCCCTCAGGTTTTGTTTACTCACCTCAGTCTCCTTGCCCAGAGCATGCAAATCATGGCAATGCAGAGAGGTGCCCCAGGTTGCCTCCTATCCCATTCTTCCTGAGAGGACATCCCCTATTGTTCTTTCTAGGAATTTGAAGTGGTTTCCAAGGACCCGGAGGGACAGGCAATAGCTGGTGACACAATGCCTGAGTGCTGCAAAGCAAACAATTTGCCCTCCAGCAAGCACCAGTTCCAGCACCACTGGGGCCAGCTCTGACTTCCCTCCACTCTTCAGTGCATTGTTTGGAAGGTCAAGCACCTTCTCCTTGCTATTCTTTCTGAATCCCAAATAAAAGAGGCAAAAGAAAAGGTGGCTCTGTAGGATGAGGTGCTCTGAAGATCAAGGTAAAGACGGGCAGGTCACAGGGAGCTTCTCTGCCAGTCTTGGCCCCATGTTTTGATTTAATCTCTGGGCATATGAAATAGGGGAACATTTGCCCACCTAGAGGGATGTTTATAATGCAAAGATCTGGCTTCCTTCCTGTAAAAGGAGTTTTAATCACTTGCTGTCTGCTCAAAAATATGGAGCACACACGCCTCCAGTTGAGCCATGGCAGAAACAGGGATTACTGTAAGATTACTGAGGGGTAACCTCAGTGCCAGCCCACTCCTGGCTCTCCTTGGCCCATACAGTGGTGCTTTAGGATCACAGGATCATTAAGGCTGGACAAGACCTCTAGGCATGGACCTTATACTGCCAGGTTCACTAATCATCACCCCTACACGTCTTTTGAACACTTCCAGGGTAATTCCAGCACTTCCCTGGGCAGCCTCTCTCACAGGCCAGAGCCTCAGTGATGGAGAGTGTCCAAATTATCAACAGGAAACGTTGGGAGGATGTGAGAGCTCTCAGCCAGTTACTGTCACCTCAATCTCATCTTCAAGAGATTCATGGGGTGCCCTCAGCTTGCCAGATAAATCCATTCTGTGGTGTCACATCCCTCAGTGATGCTGGGATCCCCTTCCAGCCCATCCAGCTGCCCCAGCTCCCACTGGAGAAATCCTTGCACCCTTTCCAGCATAAAGCATGCATTTTGCAAAGGCTGGGGAAAGAAATCCAACTTCCCCAGTCAGATTTGGAGGATTCATGGCTCCAGAGCAGGCAGCCCTGCTGATTTGAGAACCAGGAACAGGCATGCACTTGGTTTGCTTAAAATAGAATGGTTTCTCTGTGTCAGCATCTCCTGCTCCTCCATCCCCCACGACATTTTCTGATTGCACCCTTGAAGTGTCACCTGCACATCACATTTTGGAGAATGGCAGCTGAGTCCTGGGTTTGGAGGGAGACTGGGAATACTGAGGAGGAAGAGAGAAGCTTCATCAGCAGAGTCTGAGAGGGGGGGAAAAAAGAGGAAGAGGAAGAAAACTACCAGTCCCTTCAACAGCAAGGCTCTTGCCTTATTACCTGATGGGGCACAACTGCAAGAAGTGCACTGGGTCAGAATGAGAATCAAGGACAGCTGTCACCACCTGTTCTGGGGTGAAGGGAGTGGAGGAGCTGTGCCATACCCCTCAGCACCTGGCAGTGTGTTACCAGCAATGCCTGATTGTTGCTTGCACTGACTGCAGAGGTGCTGCTCACTGCTGCTGCTCCCCTCACCACCTCCCCTCCACACCTGGGAACTCTTTAAGGTGTGGGATTTGTATCCCTCAATGCAGGGACTTCACCCACACAGGCCCAGAGCCCCATTCCAGCCCAGCCCAGGGCCACCCATCCCTGCCCCAAGGGTTCTGGGGGGTCCTGGGCTGCCCTGCTTGTCCCCATCACTGTCTTGCTCCTTGGCTGGGGTGGTCCCAGCCCCCAGGGAGCCCCCAGCTCCCTATTGTCCCCTGATATTGTTTCTGAAGGTGAGAAGTGCATGTTGGATCAGCCAACTCCAAGCACAGACCCCTTGGAACAGAGACTCTTCCTTGTGTATATACAGCACTCATATTTCAGATCATCTTGGCTTCCTAAAATAATACTAAGTAATACTTAAAGAAACTTCCCACCTCCTCTGCATACCAAATATTGTCTGCTTTTGGGATCAGATACCTTTTTTTCCTCTTCCCTGAACGCATGTTGTTTACCACACAATCCATAATGGATCGTACAAAAAGACTCTGTTTTATTTTTCTTACAGGCATCCAGCTAATGGATGAAGTAATTTAGTGAGGCTATTGTATTTCCCTCAATAGGCTGTATGTAGATTTGTTGTGAAGGATAAAATGTTCCCTCTTCAAACACTAACAATGGGAGCACAGTCTACCACTGACCTTGTACTCTGCTGCTGTGCTGTGTGCAGGCAACAATGGGAGCCCTGGTGATGGGCAATGCAGACACAGAAATGTTTATTTGCAATAGCAGGGACCCATCCTCTTCCACAGAGCATGTGTTGGTGCTCACCTGTGTACAGGGTACAAATATTCACAGTGTTTTAAGGTTTAAGTGAATGCCTCTGATTTCTAAATGTCCTGAATAAAAGGGTTGTTTGTAAATACCCATTTCAGAGGTCTTCAAAATTTAAAAACTGTGAGCTTCCCCTGGTCTTTGTGTGTGGGTATGTGTGCTTTCAACAGCTCTATTGTGAGGGACCTGGAGTGCCTTCTCTCCTCTGAGAAATAGCTGTGTTCCTAAAGGGTAACAATCAGCATCCACTCAGGCTTTTAAACCCAGTATTTCCTAATCATGGGTGCAGTAAGTTCTGTTGAACCTGGCAAACATTTTCATACCTTCTGAGGTGCAGAAAGATTAGCTGAACTTGTGTCTGTGAATTAATAGAGAGCATTAATGGAAGTGTTCTCCAGTGTTCTGGGGTGGGATCCATCCCATTTCATTAACCACCTGAGAGTTACAGATCTTGTCTGGGCTGGTTGTTCAGGGTCTATCCAAAGGCTGTGCACAACATTGTACCCCTCACAGTGGTTATTCTCACACCAGCTCTGGTATCCAGAGAGATGGGACCAATAATCTGCAACAGATGCCTCTGGATTCACCTTCTAGTGTTGCTGAGACTAAACCCCTAAATTTTAGTTGGCTACATGTAGCTCAGAAACTTTCCTCCAATTCATGAATGAATCTTTCAGTGGCCTGGGGGTACATGTGGCCTGTCCTTAGTACTCAGCAGGACATGAGTGTCTCCTGGGCAGACATCAGTTCTTCCAGTCCTTGCACCATCCCCTGGAAGCCAAACCCCTGAGAAAGAAACTGCCTGACAGGTTCCCTCCCTCTGCTTTGGCTTGAATGCAAACCAGAGGAGGCTCCACCCAAGATAAGCACAGTTGGAAGGCACCAGGGATGACGCTGTGGCCACATTCCTGCAGGCTTTCATACAGTCAGAGCTCCCTTTCCATTCTGATGTTCCCTTGTGTGCCTCCTCTGGGAGGTTCCTTTCAGGCCAGGAGGGTCCCAGCTCAGGTGAGAACCTACAGGTGTGATGGTAATGCCATTGGTAATGGTAATTCCATGTCCTGTGGCTCCTCCTGGCCCTTGGATAGTGCCCAGCCTGAAGCCATTATTGCAGCAGGGGAGCCCTGCTGCTTTTCAAACACTTGGATTTGCAGATATGAATGAACCCAGGGTCCTGTGAAGCTGTCTTCTCTCTTAAGTTCAGACATCTGACTTGGGTGTCTGATAGAACTGCCTAGAACCCCTAAAGCTCATTGTAAAACCAGCAGAGAAAGGCTTGGGGGAAAAAAAAAGGAATCCATGCCAAGATCTTGACTTATCTGTTCCAAATCTGGACGAGCTAATCCTTTGCTGGCTACAGAAGGAGCTGAGGAATCTGACCCGCTAAACTTGGATGCCCAGGATGTCTCACATGAGTCAGTGTGAATGAGAGATGATGCATTAAGACTTTATTAGTATCTGACAGCCTTTTGATCATGGCAGAGAGCAGTTACAAGCAAAGACAAGAGGGTGGGATGGGTGCCAGCCTGTCTGACTCTGGGTTTGTTCCAGCGTGTCTCAGCTCATGGCTGTCCTGCAGCCTCCTCTCCACAGGCCTCTTCCTCTCTTAATTAGCAGACAGAATCCCAAAAGTGTTAAAACTGTGCCTTCCTCTCCTGGAATTTAATTTCTCTAACTTTTCTCAAAATAAATTTTATTTTTTGCTGTTGCCAAGATAAAGCATCTTCTTCCACAAACTTCATCCTCCTTTTGTCCTCACTTCTCCCTGAGCAGCAAAAGTCTACCAGGCCTCAGAGAGGTTCTCTTCCAAATCTGTTCCTATCTGCACTCTCCACACCCACAATCTTGCTCTCCAGAGCAGTGTTTTCCTGGTCCAGTGCTGGAAACCTTCAAGTTTCTACAAACTTTGTCCAACCAAGGCCCCCACAGGGCTTTCCACAGCCCCAATGGAAATTTTTTTTTTTTTTGTAGAGCACAGGATACCAAATGTCTCTCCTGAGCAGATGAGGTTTGTCACTTCCACTTCAGCCCCCAGAGGTCTAAAAATCTTCCCAAATAACCCTTTCTGAAGAGGCTGCCCTCTCCTCATGTAGGCACTGATGGTTGCTGCTGTCCTGTGTCATTCTGAGGGTGTAATCACAGAATCATCAAGGCTGGAAAAGACCTCCAAGATCCTCAAGTCCAACCTTTGGCTGAACACTATCTTGTCAATTAACCATGTCATCAAGTGCCTCATCTACTCATTTTCTGAGCAATTCCAGCATTGGTGATTCCACTATTTCCTGGGGAGTCTGTTCCAAGCCCTCCTTTCTAATTGGGAAGGATCCAGATTTTGCACTGGCTTTTCCTCCTTGTCCTACGCAGGTTTTCTTTTGTGGAAAGATGCTTGGAGAGGGGCACAGGAGGGAAATCATCCAGAAAACCTCAGTAAGTGTGTTTGGGGGGAAAGTATTCCCACAAGGAGCTCGATTTGACTGGTGGAAAATGTCTTCTTCATTGATAGCAGGTAATGCAAAGCACACTGCCTGCAGCTTTTTCTTTTAATGTAGACATCTGAAAGTGACTGTATGATGGAGGGAGAGAGGGAAAGGTTATGTGTCTTCACAGGCCCAAAATGGCAGTATAATGAATATAAAAGCTATCCTCTCCTCCTCTAATATATTCACTCGCCATTCCACCCTCTTTTCTAGTGACTGTAAACAACATTTGTCATCAGCAATGGGCTACTTTTCATTATAAAACTGATCTGGAAACTACATTTTTATTTCACGTACATCAGCGGTGACGGGAGAAGAAACAGGCAAGGGGAAAATATATGTCCCTAGCAGGAGAGGGACCTGGGACAAGTGTTGCCTGCACAATTCTGGGATCATTCATAAGTCTGGCCTCCAAGACAGAGGATGGTCTAATGCCTCATTAAATCCTACCGAGCCAACGATGATGTATGGGGTCCTTTCAATCTTCCACGAAGTAATGCAGGAAAAAACCCCTAATTTGCACGTTTAATGCATTCATTAAGCTATTAGTCTTTCAACAAGAGATTTAATAGCAAATTAACAGTTTTTATGAAAGAAAAAAACAACAACAAAACTCGCCACTTAGTAGAATTACTTTTGTGTCAGAGCACAATGCAGGGTAATGGGCAATTAGGGGTTTTGGAGGGGAGGATGGGAAGATGGGTTTAATTTGTGTTTGGTTTATAATTAGCTGATGCTTGGTGCTTGGAATGAAATGAACTGGATCCCCTCGATGGGGAAGACACTGACTTGAGCAGAAAGCACAGGTGGGCATGAAAGGGAAAATGGGAGGAGCTGGAGGAAGTCAGAGGTTCACCCCTGAAAATTTAATCTCATGGGACACATCCTTCCATGCCCAGGGAATAATTTCTTGTGGTCAGACACTGGGGGCTGAGTTTGTGCTGCCTTGGGATTCTTGCAGGATTCCTGGGCACCAGCTGGCAGGACAAACTCCTTCCCAGCACAAACAGGTACTGCCAGAACACTTAGGGCTCAGCAAAAGTGCTGTTCTTTCTATTGAAAACTCTGCTCAAAGTTGAGCAAACTCTCGAGTGCTTTGCCTAATAAAGATGGATTGTTTGTTTAGGTCCAAAGCCTGAATTTCAGGCTGCGTTCAGCTTGGCAGATATGTGCCAGTGCAGATGGCTGGCACAGGGGCTGTTTTGTAACTTTTAGTTTGTGTAAGTCTCTTGGAAACAAAAAAAAAAAAAAAAGTCTTAATGAGAACACTGAATTCCAGGGAAGACTTTGGTGAGAGAGAAAGAGAATTGCAAAATCAAGTAGTTGTCTGAACTTACTGAAAACAAATGCTACTTTACTTGAAAAGGAAAGAAAGAAGTGGAGCTGTGCTTATTTGCTTGTTTATTTTTAAATGTCATTTCTAAGTTTTATATTTCTTTGAAAAGTCAGTTGTCAGAATATTGAACACCAAATCCACAGGATTTTGGGCCCGTTTTTTCTTATCCACACAAACTTTGGGGAAAAAAAGTCTTTTTAAAAAAAAATAATTTCCTGTATCAGAAAAAAATTCTTTAAGGGATCCTACACTGAGCTTTGATTTTCAGCTGGAGTGAGACAGAAAAAGGGAGAATAGTCTAAAATCAATTTCTTAAAGATCTGAGGAATCATAAATACAGTTTCAATCAATATCTCATGTGTGAGAGTTTGTGTGTGTGTGTGTATTTTCCCTCAGACACATTTATTCAAACAACTGCTTTCCCATAACAGAATATTCATTTCCTGGATTTAATAAATTGGCTTTTCAAAGTGGAATATTAGCATCAGGCAGTGGATCCTTCACATCTGCTTTTCCAAAACTTTTCCCCCCACAGAGGATTCTCTTCTGTTCCTGACACTGATTTTATGTAGCTGCTCATGCATTTGCATTCAGGACAGGAAAACACCCCCTACAAAGGGACTTTTGTGCAAATTCTGAGAACCAGCCTGAAATTAAGCAGGTCCTTAAGTCTTGTCACAAATAGGTAATGCAGCAACACCTCAGTGTCCTTGAATTTCTGTAGGTGAGGCTGAGTTAATTCTTGTACCACCATGGACTCAAAGAGAGTTTTCCTGCCTAAAAATCCAGAAAGATCCTCAGGGCACGAGGCTGACCACATTTACATCCCAGAGCACGGTGGTGTGTGTGCTGCTCTTCCAAAATGTATCCAAGGTGATGGAAAGCAGCACCAAGATTTGCACTGCAGGGAGGTGCAGGTAGAATTGAGCAGCAGCAGCAGGTGCAGCTGGGCTGGGCGAGCTCCTGGCTGAAGATGCCAGAGGTTATTCCAGATGTTTCAAAGTCAGGGATTCTGGGCTGCTGTTTGGCTATAAAGCAGAGGCACAGAGCACATGGCTCAGCCAAGAATGCAGCTGGGCTGTTGTGGAGTCATAGAATCCTAAATTGGTTTGGGTTGGAAGGGAGCTTAGAGCTCATTCCATCCCTGCCATGGGCAGGGACATCTTCCATTGTCCCAGGGTGCTCCAAGCCCTCCCCTTGGGCACTTCCAGGGATCCAGGGGCAGCCCCAGCTGCTCTGGGCACCCTGTGCCAGGGCCTGCCCACCCTCATAGGGAACAATTTTTATCTGATATCCAAACTTGACCCACCCTCTCTCTCAGTGTGAAGCCATCTCTCCCTGTCCTGTTTGTCACTACTGAAAGGTGCTATAAAGTCTCTCCAGAGCCTTCTCTTCCCCAGGATAAACAACCACCAGCCTTTCTTCATAAGAGAGGTACTCCAGCCTTCCAATAATCTCTGTAGTCCCCTCTGGACCTGCTCCAACAGGTCTTTCCTCCCATCTGTATCAGTACCAAAGGGTCCATTGCTCTAATATGCAACAAATTCTCAGGCATGGTGCTGAAACACCCTTTTGGACATGGATCTCCAAGTCCTGGGCTCCTGCCTGTCTGGTCCATGGCAGCAGAGGCAAGGGATGCTCTCAGTGCTACCCTGAACCTCGTGCAGCAAATGCTGCCAGCTCCTTTTCATGCACTGGAAGCCAAATGCTATTTCCCCACCAGTCCCTTTCCCTGTCTGCCCCCATGGAGCCACTCCAGCAAGGTGGGGCTGTGTCACAGACATCTTTTATGGAAAATCCTTTCCTTGGGATTTTTCCTCCTGAGAAGCTGAGAGGCCTCAGGAACAAAATGTAAACATTGATTATCTGCTGCTGTGGAATGCAACAGGTGCATCTGGGATTGGCACATTTTGGTTGTTTCTAATTAATGGCCAATCACAGCCCAGCTGGCTCGGACTCTGTCTGAGCCACAGGCCTTTGTTATCATTCTTTGCTATTCTATTCTTAGCCAGCCTTCTGATGAAATCCTTTCTTCTATTCTTTTGGTATAGTTTTAATATCATATATATCATAAAATAATAAATCAGCCTTCTGAAACATGGAGTCAGATCCTCATCTCTTCCCTCATCCTCAGACCCTTGTGATCACGGTCTCAGGGGTGGACTCTGCCCTGTGCAGAGCTGTGCCCACAGGTCCAGGGGAGCTGAAATCCAGGGCAGGGGACAGGGAGCCTCATCTCAGCCAGCTCTCTGTGGGGAAGATGCATCTCAGTCTCATCATGTCAGCTTTTCCTCTTCAAGCAGCTTGCTGTGTGGGCTGCTGCCTGCTCTCTAAAAGCTTCTGAGATATTTGTAGCTGCTCTGCTTGTTCTGATTTTGCTGGAACAAAAATAATTACTGAAAAGACAGGGATAAAAAACTGCGTGTGTGCATACATATATATTCTGAAAAATCAGTTTGAAGTGTGCCACAGGACTGCGCTGGGGTTTAAAGGGATGTCATAAAGGAGGCAGTTTTTATTTTGCTGTACACTGAAGGTTGTGAAGGAGGAAAATACCACCAGAGAAACATTGCAGGTTTTGGAAACTACACCAGGACCACAGCTCTGCCCTGGAATTTCATTACAGTCTCCTGTGTACCTGGCAAGCAGTGGTAAGGAAATGAGAGTCCTGCCAATTTGTAAAGGTTATGGTTGAGTGTGTGGCTGGAGGGCTGATCCCATCCAGCTAATGCATATTGCTGATATAATATTGAATATTTCTTCTGTCTGGTCTTCAACTTTCTGGGATTAATTTCATATATGCAGAGAGAACTTGTGACTTTCCCAACTTTTACTTACCTGGGTGTAATGACAGATAAGGCAGATGTGCCCATTTCCCCACTTGCCCTGGTGCTATGACTGAAGATATTTTAAACCCTTCCAACCTCAAATCAAAGAACTGTTTTAAATTTAATCTCTGAACACTTTCAACTGAGTTTAAGGGTGAAATTTGCCTAATGGGAGTCCTCAAAAGTGAGCTCAGGTGGGACTGAAATGAAGTTTCAGCTTTTGCAATGGGTCATATCCCAGGAGTTAAATTCTCCCTGTCTTGGGCAAACTTAGCAATCACTTTGCCTCTGAGAGATCAGCAGCAGAAATTACTGCACACACGTGCCTACAGAATCTGTCTCCCTGTTATCCCTCCCCCTTTGAAGTCCAGCAAAAAGCTGGGACTGGCACAGCCAGCCTGATGTAATTGAATTTCCCTGCCTCTTGCATTATATTTTATCAGGTGATGGCTTGGAGGGATTTACATTGCACAGAGCTGCTGAGGAGAGTGGCTGAAAAATGGTGTGAAAATGCTGATAAATAGTTCTAAATGAAAGCAATTTTAGCAAGAGCACCTGCAGGCAGCCTTGGTCTCCTTTTTGGTAACTATCCCTGCAAAGTGGGAGCTTCCAGCAGCCACAGGCACACAGGGAGAGGTCCCACTCAGCACCCGAGGCTGCAAGAGCCAAGGGATGCCTTTCTTTGCCTTGCTATTGAGCTGGGGCGAGTTAGTGGCCAAATCAAAGCCCCAAATCTCTGCTGCTGACCCATTCATGGCTTTCTTTTCCCCTTTTAATGGGAAGTAGGTGAAGGACATTGGTGTTAACACCCCTGGGGGACACAGCTTTTCCTCTTCACACTCCTCTACTGCTTGGAATAAATGTGGGGGCAACCACAGCTCCTGTCAGCTGTAGCTGAGCTCTGGTTCCTGAGACAAACACCTGAAGGGTCAGGAAACTGCTAGGGAAACTCAGAATTTGATCTCTTCCATTTTCCCTCAAGTCTAATGCAGTTCATTCTGAGATCAGAGCAAGGCACCCATAAGAGGTGCAGCTACAACACCACCACATCAACTGGTCACTGGTGGGTGGAAAAAGTTTCTTTCCAGGTTATTCCTTCTTGATATTTGGACTGACACCATTTCCAAAGCTCTTTTGAGATACACTAAACAGAAGAAGAAGTGGCTGTGAGGGTTTCTAGGCTTGCACTAATGGAAATGATATATGGGAATGTGAAGCTAAAAGTATTTTGTGTTTGGGGTTTTTTTAGTGGGTTTTTTGTGTGTGTGTGTTTTTGTTTTGGTGGGTTTTTTTGGGTTTTTTTGGTTTGTTTTTTTTGGTAGTGTTTCATGTAGTTCATTCTGAGATCAGAGCAAGGCACCCATAAGAGGTGCAGCTACAACACCACCACATCAACTGGTCACTGGTGGGTGGAAAAAAGTTTCTTTCCAGGTTATTCCTTCTTGATATCTGAATTGACACCATTTCCAAAGCTCTTTTGAGATTCACAAGCCAAAGTGGCTGTGAGGGTTTCTAGGCTTGCACTAATGGAAATGATATATGGAAATGTGGTTTGTTTCTTTGGGGGTTGTTTTTTTGTTTTTGTTTTTTTTTTGTAGTGTTTTTTTGTGGGGTTTTTGTTGTTTGGGGTTGTTGTTGGTTTGTGGGTTTTTTTGTGTGTGTTGTTTTGGGGTGGTTTTTTTTGGTTTTTAGTTTTTTTTTTGTTTTTAGCTTTTTTTTTAGGTAGTATTTACCTCCGAGTACACATGAAAATAGCTTACTCCAGCTCCTTGTACTTAAAGATCCATTTGTGCTGCTGCCTCAGCTCCTCCTGTGGAAGGCAGTGAGTTGAAAGAGTGATTCAGACACTGTTAACACAAACGAGAGGAGACAGGCCAGTACTTAGCACGACAGACTCCTCAGAAAGTGTGGACAGGGAAAAGCTGTTTCTTCTCTGTCTGTCTCTTCCCCTTTGCAGACTGCAGATGAGAATTTCATAGCAGGCTAACTCAAGGAGCAGGAACCCCCAGGTAATTCAGCTGCCAGTCCTTACAGCAGGTGCCCTTTGTGGGTAGGAGTAGGTGCTGATAATATTAATATCAGCTCATAAAATAGAAGGGGGGGTGTGAAGAACGAGTGGCAAGGCACATTCTAAGTATCCACTGCAAGAATTCAACAGGGAAACCCAGAAAACACCAAAATGAGGTGGGCTGAATGGTAAAGTTGCTGCTCTGCCTGAGCTGTGTCCAAACATAGAGGAGGTAAAGTACTATTCTAAAGTACTTTTAGTACATTAGAATAACCTGGAGGGTGAAGTAAGATGGGCTATGGGGCAGTGGTCTGGCTGCAAGCCATGTTTAAAGTGTAAAAAACAAACAGAAATTCAGATCCAGAAGGTCTGAATTAAAATCTGTATTGGATCTCAGGTTTTTCCCCAGCTAAGAACCACACTTAAATCTAGTTCTTAGAAGTGTATTTCAGTTTAAGACCAAGAGGCCAAAAATGGCTTTATCTACTAAAGTGAGATTCATCTATGCACAGAACACTAGGAAAAAAAAATCTTTGCTCCACAAGTTACAAATTTATTTTGGGTAAACTTATGTAATTCATGAATGAATGAGTATATATCTGCTCTCTCTTGCTTTATAGGAGTAAATCTGACCTTGATATTCAAAATAATGTTTTTTGGATTAACCTGACCTGTATTACAGTGCCCACCCTTTGGGTACACAGGAGAAACCCCTCCAGCTGCACTCAATACCCTGGGCAGCACCTGAATTTCTGATTAGAGTGAGTAACTCTTTTAAAAATTATTATTATTTTCCCTCCCCTAGAATTTCTGAGGAATAAGATTATTCTCCTAACTCTAGAAATGATTCTATTAATATTTCTGAATGTAACTGATTACATTGGCACAAGGGAAATGGTTGGAGATTCTGGGATAAAACAGAATCTCTTGTGCAATTCTCTAGATTAAAAGCTATCAGACAACAAGGTGCATTTAGAAAGTCAAAAGGAGAAATGTCCTGTGACAACAGAAAAATCAAAGTTTTCCAGATACCCACTTGGGTGATGAGTAAATCTATAAAGAAAGGGACTGATCAGCAATGAAAGCAACATCTCAGATGAGCTGGGGAGATAAAGTGAGACTTGTAAAATGTCAAGGTTTTAATTTCCTCGTGAAGGAGATCCTTTGTAGAGGAAATTAAAACAAACAGTAGAAATTCCTTGCCCATAGTAATAAGGAGTTTATAATGAGACAAGAAGCACTGACACCATGCAGGAAGAATGGGACCAAGTTGGAAAGTGATCTGCGTTTGTCCTCAAAACAAAATGAATAATTTTCTTTCAAATTCAGTGAGGATGTTGATAATGACTGTGGCATAAAGGCAGGGTGTGAATGGGAAGGAGTTTATGGACATTTAAATTACTCTAGCTGAGGTAAAAGTAAAATTCAAACTTCTTGATGTGATGATAATGAGAGGAACAAACTGCTTTTGTTTCTGATTTCTGGAAGAGCCCTTTACAGAGTGTTGGTGCGGTGGCAGGTTGATATTATTTGATACAAGATTTGTAAGGAAATGTATTTTAGAAAAAAAATGATCAAGGCATTTGCAAGTCCATTAGTGTGACCTCTGTGGTTTGCAAAACCAACTTGGAATGGCAGAGTCATTTAAACAGTGTCAGGTGGATCACAACACCTTTTCTGAGAAAAGATCAGGAGAGAAAAATGTGGTCCCTTGCTTTGAGAAGTTAACTAGTTTCTACCTATTTGGTGTAATTTAGATCTGTGTCCAAATAAGCCAGAAACATTTGAGATGTGCAGCATGAGAAATTCTCCCTAAGGCAGAGGTAGGTAAAGGGAAGTTAAATCTGATCAGAAGCATTACAAAAAGAGAATTTCTCCAAGAAGGGGAGTATCTCTGTGAGGGGGGTTAGCAGTGAAATTCTTCAAGCAACAGTCTTGCCTGATCCAACCTTACGTTGTCATTAATAATGGGAATTACCAGTGAAGAATGGTGTTGGAAAAAGCTGGTGTAACCTGGGTGGAATTTGTTCCTGCTAAAGTCCTAATGAGCACTGGACAAGTGACCTGAGAAATCTGTGTAGGAGAAACAAAGTCTGTGAGCCTGAGGAATACCTGGGGATGTTAGACAAGCTTAGAAGGGTGTGCTGAGGGATCAGCATGTGATGGAACTGTGAAAAAGGCAAATTCTAAGATGCCTCGGGCAACGTGTGTCTAATAAAGCAAGAGAAATGGAAATATTTTTGTATCAGAGCCTGGTACACATTTGTCTGTAGTGCCAGGTACTGTTCCAGACATCTGTGCCTAATGGAGACAAATCCAGAAAAGGGTGGGTACAGAGAAGGACTTATGGGATAATCAAGAGGATGGAGAGGCAAAGACTGGAATTTTTAAGACAAGTAAACAACTGCTGTTACTAAACAGAGAGTGTTGAGGGGTATGTGAAAAAGATGAACAGAAGGATTCAAAATGCCAGAGAAGGAGATGATTCGTTAAGCTCAAGGGTAACATTGACACAAGAAGAAATGAATGTCAACAAGCCACGATTAAATACAAGCTGAAAAATATAAGGAGGCAACTCAAAGTCAGAAGAGAGAGCAAAGCCTGTCCAGGGGAGAGAAAAGCTGAGATTCTTCCCACCAAACTGCAGACATTAAATGAAGGTATTTACCCTTTGGATTTATCACACTAAAAGACACCATTTAATTAATGTGAAGAGCCTGTTCCAGGTGTGACTCAGATCTTGGGTGTGTTGAATCAGCTCAGAGGGGTCTCTCCTCACACTGAGCTGAGGTCTAAGGTGGCTCCAATCCACCCCTGGCTCCTCAGATCCTTAAAGAATGACGGGTGACTCTGCAAATGGAAAGGCCCAATTAATTCTTATATGAAGGATGATTATTTTAAGGATATTACAAGGAGTGCCTGCACAATATTATAGATTACCTGCAGGAAAAAATGCACAATTTTGGAGGCTCAGTTCTGGTTTAGATCAGGTACTGCAAAATTCCTACATGCTGACATCACGTGAGGTGCTTCACAGCCAGCCTTGTCTCACATTTAAGGCCCAAAAACGTTTCAAAAGGAGGGTTAGCCTGCACAGATACTCTGTCTTAACTGTGTGGAGTCTCTGGATTCTGCACTGAGTTACAACATGGGCTCAGGTGTCACAGGAAATCATGGGAAGTTTAATTTTGGCAAGAAGGATGGGCTGTTCAGAGTGCCTGTGGGCGATAGCTTTTGTCTCTGTTGGAGAAAGAGCAGAATTATCGACTTCCAGCTTCTAGAAATGGAGTCTAAATTTATAACAACAAATTTTCTTAATTTTACCTGGATGGCTGAGCTGTTTAGAGCAGGGGTGAAGTGGTGCCAATCTTTTGGCTGTGGCTGGTTCTGTCACCCCTCTCTTTCACAATAGTGACATCTTTTTTGGGATATATGAGCATGGCTGTCTCCTGATGGTAAATAAATTACACTTCCTTCTCTCAAGCCTAAGCAGATCAAGCCTCTGTGACTATGTTTTCTACAGCAAAACATTAAAATGCTCCTTTCCAGGCCTCTCAGTGATCTCTTTCTCCATTTTATAATGTGGTGGTAATTTGAAGGCATTTTAAAGCACGCAATGAAGAAAACTGCAGGTGGAAGTTAGGGGGTGATGGGGCCTCCAGTGAGGGTGAGGAGGAGGAAAAGAAATCTCAATAATGCTGCCCTTCCAGGGATTCTGCCATTAACTGATGCATTATTTTTCTAAGCTCATTAAATAACCCTTAGAACTGTGAAAAGGTCAAAAGAGAGGGGAAGGAGCTGAAGCTGCCTGTGGATTTTTGTTGTACAGCAATTTCCTGACCAAGCTGAGGAAGGTAGAGGGGGATGGAAGAAGCAAGAAAGGAGGGGAGTAGAAAAGAACTGCTGATTTTCCCGTTGATCTTTTAATGCAAATGAATGTTTCTCCTCAGACTTTTCCCTACAGTAGTCATCATTCCAAATCCCATAGCAGCTCACCTGTAGTAGCTGCACTGTGGTGAAGCCACAAGCTGTTGTTTACAGCAAACAACAAATTGTAATCATCTGTGGATCAGCTTAGATGTGGGGTTGATGTCTTTGGCCATCTCTGAATGTCTGGGGCAAGAATTATAGGAATTTTATTGGTTTTGCCCTAGGAAGCCCAGAATATCATTAGAAATACCACATGCAAGAAGGTCTGAGGTATGAAGATCATTTGTCACTTTTAATGGGTTTGTATTTTAAATCACATTCCAGGACGCACAGATGGGTCTTTGGAAATCATAAACTTTCTGAAGAGATAGGGAAAAAGTACACAGGAACAAGGTCTTCAACTCCACTGGGACATGAGGAACATCTTTGTCTGTTCACAGATCTGTCCCTTAGGAACTGCAGTCAAATTCGCTTCAACAAACAAAATGTTTCCTTTTAACTGGTTGCTGTTTGTTAGCTCTTGAAAGAGAAGATGCTTGTTGTTTCCTTTATTTTTTTTTTTTTTTTTGCTTTTGCTTTGCATTGCAAGATGAGTTTCCAAACTGAACTAACAGGAAAATCAAGGTTAATGCTGCCTGATCAAATAGGAATCATGAAGTTTGCCCCTTTGCAGAGCAATGGATGATATCTTTGGTACTTTTTATGATGCTAATATGACACCAAAGTGCAATGTGAACCTGGAACATCATGCAATCAAGAGTTTATGATGAATCTGTGAGCAAAAAGCATTATTTGGGTCCACTTCTGTAAGAAACTCTCAAAAAACCCCTTCACTTTCTATACAATTCACTGAGGATCATCCAGTGAACCAAACACAGAAACTGCCACAGGATTTTATGCACTGTTGCCCCATTCTTCAAAAATAAATTATTCAAAAATTCTGCACAAATAAGAATGCAAGAAATTGGATTATATATGAATAAATACATTGTGTTGTGACATTTAAAAATTTGAGGTTTTTTCCCAGAATGAAAGAATATAAAGTACAAATTTCTGCCCTTTGCCTTTAGAAAGCTGGGAAAATGTGTGTTTATTTATCTCAATGCAGAAATTGTGTGAGAGCCTCATCTGTATGGGTCAGAAAGACAACAAGATTGTTTTCTAAATTCAAGGCTATTCCCATATAGGACTAGATTTTAGTAACTGTGTTCTAGTGCATTAAAGTGAATCCACCATGTGCTGGTGGGGTCTGTGTGCAATCATTTCTCCTATCTGGGTGTCACAGCACTCCATTTTGCCTTTTTTTTAGGCTTGTTAATCTTGTTACTCTGCTGAGCATGCATCAGTGTAGCAGTTGGACTCTGCAAATCCCACGAGTGATTTCACTGAGCTCCACAAAGCACGTTTGTCTTTGGCAGCCCATGAGTAAGGGCAGTTGTGATGTTGTCAGTGTTCAGTGCAGATCTGGTCTTTGCCATTTCTTAGTCCTGGACTGGGGAAACACAGGCAAACATTCCACATTTCTGCAGGTGAGACATAAACTTTAAGGAATTTAGCTTCTCTAAAATCTCTAAGATTTTAGTTAGAGATAAAGCTTTATTGGAGTTAATTAAAATAAATGGGTAGGCCTTGATGAAGTTAAGAGTTAACAGTTAACTAATAATTGATTGCTTGTCAACACAATGTTTGGTTAGCTGGGTTTATAATGAAGAATATAGAAACTGATAAATAGCTTTTAGGAACATGAGACAATTGTGGCCTCCTCTGTTCTGAAACCAATTGAAGGTGGGGAATGGGAGTTCTACCAAGGGTTCATTTGTCATGTTTGTATTGAAAAGGTAGAAAGGTCAGAATGAGGAAGACTTCATTTACTTCCTCATTTTGGGGCCCCTCCCCATGAAAGGGACACTGACCCATTTCAAGGAACAAACTGTGCATGCTTAATGGCTTTTGAACTAATTACCATGGGAAGAGGGAAATGGGATTTACCAAAATTATGAATATGCATTTGTATTTTGGGTATTCAGTACTTGTATAGATAAAAGGGCTCTGCAATCACCTGTAAATTGAGGTGTGTGTTTAGGAGCTATCCCACAATAAACATTCACTTTCTAACTCTAAACTGTTCGAGAGTTTTTGTCTGTCACAGTTGGATATCGGTACCAGATCAATATCCATATTTTTTTTAATAAATCACAGGTCTGTGGGCAGCTCCTGGCCTGCAGGATGGGAGCCAAGACCTTCCATGGATCTTCTTCCAAACCACACACACAACAAGGGTCCATGGAGACAGCACAGAGGAGATTTGATCACTTGACCCCAACAGGGAATTGGTTCTGTGTCACAGGCATATTTTATGAAAAATCCTTTTGCCAGGATCTTTTCTCCCAAGAAGCTGAGAATCTTCAGCTTCTCCATGTTTTGCTGCTTTGGAGAATGGTTTACCCAGCATGTGGAATTGTTTTTACTGGATGACCAATGGCAGCCACCTGTGTCAAGGCTGTGAGCAGTCACAAGATTTTATTATCATTCCTTTACTTTCAAGCCTTCTGATGAAATCCTTTCTCTTTTCTTTTAGTATAGTTTAAATATATCCTTTTCTTTTAATATATATCATAAAATAATAAATCAACCTTCTGAAACATGGAGTCAAGATTCTTATCTCTTCCCTCATCCAGGGACCCCTGTGAACACCACCCCAGTTCTGTCCATCCATTTCTGTCCACAGGAATCCCAGGGTGTTTATCCTCAATTTATCCACCATAACTCCATGCAGCAGATCCCGTCAGGGTTCTGAGAACACGGAGCAGGGAAGGGATGCTGGATGTTTACAGAAGGATTGAGATTGAGGTCAGTGGGATTAGGGTGTTCAGCCCTGTTGGTCACAGTTACAGATCCCAGCTGGCACTGCTGGTCTGAGCTCACACAGGACAAGCAGAGCCACGTCTCAGTGCTAGGACATGGATTCCTCCACCCAGCAGAGTGTGAGGGCACGAGCAGCACATCTGCAAAGCAGAGTAAGTGTTTGGCAGGCGTTCCCCTTGGGATTAGCACTTGAGCAGAGTGCTGTGTGGAGCCAGAGCAACACATCTCTATTTACTGAGCAGATTTTGCATGTTCCGTGGTGTGAGCGAGTAAGTACAAGAGCGAGAGGAGCTTTTCCAGAATTGGAACAGTTTCTTTGCCAGTGCTGCTACTCCTCCATTTAATTCCACAAATCTGCTCTAATCAGAGTGGCTTCACCCATCAGCTCAAGGGAGAGCAGGCACGGGAGGGAGGAAGCCTCTCTCTCTCTCTTTCCAGCTTTCTGTGTTCTCAGGCATTGCATCAAAGTGGCACAGAGCCTCCTGGGAAGGGGATTTGCTATCACTCATGTCAGTCCCAGCCACATTATGTTTATGGATATGATAGACTGAATACTAAAATTGCCATTTGCACAAATGATCCCACAATTCCTTCAGGCCTACTGTATCCCTTTAATAGTCCAATCTTTCAATAATGAAGTGGAGATCAGTCAGGACTCCCTGAAAATCCCATCTTTTTCTTTCATTTCTCTGGTTTTTTTTTTCCTCCTCCTCCTTTTTTTGGGGGGCTTTTTATTGCACACATTATTTTCATCCTTTCTCTGGGCTGGATCCATTTACCAAGAAGTTTTAAGGGAGATCAAGAATGAGATTCTCAATATTCTGTTAATACCTCAGAAGTAGCAACGTGGCAGACAAATCATTGCTGCTTGAGGCAGTGAGTCATGCAGAATTCAGGAGTTTGGGAACTACACACATGGAAGAGGGATGCTATTCATGAGGCCTCAGGAACAAATATAGTGCAGGAATGATGCCTCAGAAAGCAGGCTCTCCTTCATTAATGCTCTTCATTGCATGCCCTGCTGCATCTCCTTTCCATGATACTTCCTGAGGTTAATATCCAGGAAAAAACCAGCTGTCTGATAGTGCTAAACCCAAGAAATTATCAATTGCATAGGTCAAATGAAGGCCTGGACTAAAGTCCATGCAAAAACAAGGAGCGTTTGACCCCCTTAATTTTGGTTTTAGAATGGTTCTATGAAAGTTTCATTCACCTGTTTCTCAGTAAAATAAAAATTCCCTGAGAATCAAAGTGACCTTTTGTGAAGTGAGTCTTTTTAAAGACTCAGCCATGGTTAAATGGTGTAGGGAGAGTTAGTAGGAGTGGGCTGTGGAGACCAGGTTAGAAGATAACTTTAGATTGGTCTGACAAATAATTCAGTGGGCATGGACAGACAATGAAATCATGGCTGTGGGCCTTGACACAAGATGTGGTCTGGAGAGGTGCTGGGAATGGGAATCGTGCTGGGAATGGGAATCCTGCTGGTAAGAACAGAAATTCCTGTCAATGATATTTAACAAATAGTCTGTGAAATTGGGAGCAATAGAGAGATTGTGCCCCAGGAAGGAATGGTGCAGTGTATGAGGTATCCTTGCTTGGGCTGGCCTGAGCCACAGGCTGAGGTGCTGCCAATCCATAAAGCTCCAAGAAATCCATAAAGCCCCATAAAAGTAGCTTTAGGAAAAATATTTGGAAAAGTTTCATTGCCTAAAGAGTCATCAAGCACTAGAACAAGCTGCCCAGGGCTGTGGGGGAGTCACCATGCCTGCAGGGATTTAAAAGATGTGTAAAGGTGGCCTTTGGGGACATGGTTTGGTGTGGCCCTTGCAATGCTAGAGGAATGGTCGGACTTGATGGCCTCAGAAGTCTTTTTCAGCCTAATTTTTTCTGTGATTCTAAGTCAGGGAACTGGATTCTTACTGGGGATTGATGGAGCTGTACCAGCACATATGAATGGAAAACCTGGATCTGGCTTTTTCACTTTGTGTTCATGCATTTGTTTGTATTTGTACCTCAGCATTTCATTCTGTCCTCCCACTTCCCTATTTTTCTCCTTTACTCTCCTTCTGTTGCCTGCAGTGCTTTTCTCTCTCTCTCTCCCTGTCTCTCTTTTCTCCTGAAATCTTCCTTTCTATTTTATTTGACACACATTTTCTTTTATCCCTTTTCTCTTTGCCTCCCTTCACATTAGTATGCTGTTACTGTTTTGAACCAAAACATGGAGATGGTGCTGCTGAGGGGAGATGATGTCCTGGACACAAGACCCACCCAGGACTATGGCCAAAGCCAAGAGATTTCAGGGTGAGCACGGTCCCATTCAGCCCCCAAGCATCAAAGTGTTGTGCTCAGGGACAATTTTCTGCCTGCAAATCAGTTTGCTGATTTCTGTGGGAGGCTCTGCAAAGTACAAGAAGCAGCTGCAGAAATTGGGAAGGTGCAGCTCGGAATTTCAGCAGTCCCTGGGTGGAAGATTCCACTCTTAACTTGGGAAGCCCCCATCTGTTCACAGGGGTCTGAGGATGAGGGAAGGGATGAGGATCTGACTCCATGTTTCAGAAGGTTTGATTTATTATTTTATGATATATATCTTATTAAAACTATACTAAAAGAATAGAAGAAAGGATTTCTTCAGAAGGCTGGCTAAGAATAGAAAAAGAAAGAATGATAACAAAGGCTTGTGGCTGGGACAGAGAGTCCGAGCCAGCTGGGCTGTGATTGGCCATTAATTAGAAACAACCACATGAGCCCAATCCCAGATGCACCTGTTGCATTCCACAGCAGCAGATAACCATTGGTTACATTTTGTTCCTGAGGCCTCTCAGCTTCTCAGGAGGAAAAATCCCAAGGAAAGGATTTTCCATAAAAGGTGTCTGTGACACCCATCTCCCACCTGCATCTCCAGTGGTAGGAAGCTGCTGATGTATTTTTGGTTAATTATTTCCCCTGTTGCATTTGCCCTGTTTTCTTGATTATATGAACACAGCTCTTCTCCTTGCCTGTGCTCAGCTGCCCATTTCTCATTTGTGCTGTTTGATGGGTGCTGGTAATCTGTGTGCACCCAGCCTGCTGTGCTGATTGACTGATGGAGCTCCTTCTATGCACAGGCTGTTGGCACTAAAAGGAAAATGAAAAGAAAAATCTCCTTGACCCTGGCCAGGCAGCAGAAATCTCAGCTGCGGACACTGAACTCCATTCTCCTCCCTGGGATGGGCAGGAAAGAGCCCATAAAGGGAGGGCAGAGTGGAAAGAGGGGGAAGTAGGGACTTGGGGTGTAGAGGAGCTCCAGTGACTGCAGAAATGAGTGTGGAATCTGAGCAGAGAGCTGCTGAGAGCAGCCACCAGGGGCTGAGGCACATCACCTTCTCCTGGGCACCATAAGTGCTGAGAAATTGTGCAACAAACCCAAATTAAATTTAAGTGCCTAAAGCAAAGCACTTAAATCCATACTTCATGGCCCAATTCCCAGAAGAGTGCGGTCCAGGGACCCAGAAGTCTCACTCTGACACATGACTGTGGCCTTGAGTGTGTTTCTGTGGGTTTTAGGATGAGTTACTGCCATGGTTTGGCCAGAGCCAGCAAATCAGCCCCCCACACTCACTCACTCTCCCTTGGCAGGATGGGGGAGAAAATTGGAAGGTGAAAGTAAGATAACTCATGGGTTGAGATAAAGACTGCTCAAAAGGCAAAGAAAGAGTTGCAAATACAAACAAAACAGGGACAACTCATGCCATATTGGATTATGGGGTTTTTTTTTTGATTTAGAGATGGGATAATTGAGAGGTATTTTTAAAATTTTTATTTTATTTTTAGTTTTACATGAAGGGTGAGCCAAGTGCCCACCAGGGCCCTGCAGAAAGACATCCCAAGGGGCAGGGGAGGTGCCCTGTGTGTCCTGGCAGCACTCTGTGCCACCCTTGGACTGTGTTTGTAATCCTCCTGCAGGGTTTCACAGGAGCAGGAGGAGCAGGGCTGAGCTGACAGGGATTAGCAGGAGCAATTTCCAGGCAGGGATCTTATTCCAAGATATTCCTTCCATGGGTTAGAGAGCCACACCAGTCTGTGGCTTTTAAAATGGCAATTATCACTGACCCAGCCCAGAGCAAGAGAACTGCAGTGCCTGTCACCTTTTACTCACGTTTCAATAGGGAAAATTTTTTAAAACTGTTTGTTCCCCATTGTTTGACTGTTGTAAACTTGATCAGTTTGCTGTTGGAAGCTAAAGGTGTTTTTTACACAGAACCAGCTCAATTGAAATAAAATGCTTGATGAAGAATAGTTAAATTGTTTTGACTTCATTTTGGTAATGACAAAAAAACTTTGTTTTGAGAACAGAAAAACACTTGATTTTCATATTTTTCTCTAACCTAATTTGTATGGATCTTATATTACATTCAGCATTAATTTTAAATAGCTTGTAACGGCATAGAGTGCCACACACTATGGCATTTTGATGTCTCCATGTGATTTTTTTCTTTTAACACGATTTCTCTTCTGTGGCAAGGTTTGAGAACTTAGGCTGCTGCTTCCCATTCAGAAGAGAAATTTCCTGTAGAAATGGAAGTTCACTTTATTAACTACAACTACTACCACAGCAGCTCATTCTTTCCTTTCTCAAAATACTCACCATTCTTCTTCCCTCTGTCTTTAGCACTTCTCATTCTTCTTTTCTCCTTCCTATCCTTATACTGAGTAAAAATCTCCTGTACTTCAAAGGAACACTGAAGGTGTAGATATAAACCAAATGTAGTAGGAAGAGAGAAAATGGGGCTAGGGGAACATTAGGGTAAGATTTGTTCCAGTGTTTAATCCTTTGAATCTTGAATGCTGTTTCTGGGGACAGCTTTGTGAGAGGGTGTTATTGTAAACAAAACCCTTCTCTTGATGAAATACACATTTCACAGGGACATTGCATTTTGCAGGGCTGCCTTTTGCAAGTCAAAAGGGAGGAAAAAAACTTAATTCTTCAATCCATTCATTACTTGAGACTGCTAAATGTTGGTGGAGACAACAACAGGAAAGCCTCTCTGGCTGTATAGCTAAAAAGGACTACAACAAACTTGTCCCCCAAATAAACTGTTTGCACTTTGTCTTCTCAAATACATTAGATAGCTATTTGAGAACAGTGGAACTCAAATATAAACAAACACATGTAAACACATGTAAATATATGTATACACACACACACACACACACACACACGCTCACTGTGTGTATTTATTCAGACTGTAAATTCTGTTTGTTGGCTACCAGTGAATTCATCACTTGCACAGATGCAGATGGGAGCCCTCTACCCTGGATATTTCCTTTGCCTACAACCTGGGAGATCATCATATATTATAAAATTCCTACTACTCAGCCCATCCCATTCCCCAGCTCCAGACCCTTCTGTGCTGGTGAAAGGGCCAAACACCTTTGCTCATGTGAAGCCCAAAGACCTTGTGAGCATCTCCCATCCCTGACCGCAGCCCGGCGGCCGCGCTCCGTTTCCCGCGGAATTTCAGCTGCTCGGGCGTTTCTCAGCAGCATCTGTTGAACAATCTGGAGGGGAGCAGGGCTGCTGCCATCAGTGTGGGGGTGAGCAGGGAGCTCCTCAGCAGCACAGAGAGCAGAGGAAAGGAGACTGTGCCCGCTGCTTCCAGGGGTGTCATGACCTTGACTTGCTGTGGATGAGCGATGCCGAGCGTCGTGGAGCAGAACTGACGGGGATAATGTTCCTCTGAATGGAAGTGTTCTGGTCGTGGGGCTGGAGAGGGATGGAGAGGATGCATCATTAGAGAGACACAAACAATTAGAGCCTCAGTGCTGTTCTCACAGAGGTACTGGCCATGAGTGTAGTGAAGAAACTGCATGCAGGAGTGTTTACCCCCTTTTCCCTAAAGGTCATCTTTCATTTGGAGCCTTTTTTGCCCTCCTTGACTGACTTTTGGTACTTTTGGGGTCCACAGAGGGTGAGCAATAGTGTGCACAAGAAATTGAAGCCCAGGAAGATGATTAAGTGATGCTTATGGAAGGTAAATCTCTTTGGAAACAGAGCAGCTCAGCTGGACCTGCAAGGCTGCTGACATTCCCTTGCTGGGCCCTAACCCTCCATGTAAATTTACACCCACAACCTTTATGACCTTCCCAAATTTCCAGCAGCTTCCTGCAAAATCAAACTTTCAGTGCCTCTAGTTTTGTGTGTTCAGCCTGATGCCCTCTGCAAGGCGCTGTGTACAAATCCTCTTTGCCCAACCACCACTACACAAAAATGCTTGACAGAGCAGATCCCTTTCTTTCACCTCAAAACCAGCCCTGATGGGATCACTCAGTCCCTACCAAGGGCTGCCCAGTGTCCAGAGCCCCACAACAAAAGGAAAGGAAAGGAACTGGGTTCTAACAACAGTCACAGTTTTTTTCCTATGACATATTTTTTTTCTTTCCTTTCAATTTCCACATCTGCACACTTCTAGAGTCCTAATTCATTTCTTTAATGGCCCTTCAGCTGTTACATTTTTGCTTGTCAGGGTGCTTTTTTAATTTCCCCCCCCCCTTATAAATGTATAAAACATTTAATGAAGAAATAATGATATTTTCTCATGTCACTGCCTATTTTTCCTGTCATATTTGATGTGTTTGTAATGTGGGCGGACATATTATTTATGACCAAGGAAATTAAATATTATTTCACTTTTTTCTTTTCCTAATGCAATCTGTGTCATCTTCCAGTTCCCAATTTCTTTCCATTAAAGTTATTGTCTTTGCAGTTCCACTTGACCGTTTGCTGTTGGTTTTGCAACAGCGCTGCCAGAAGATGCAGAAAAACATAATGGGGAAAAGAAATGGCATAATTTGCAGGAGATACTTTTCTCATCTCATTTAAATGAAGATCATTTGTTCCTGGATGTCAAAAACATCAAGAGCAACAAAAATATGGAAATTGGTAATTTCTTGCACTAGGAATACTTCCAAATCTTTGGAGATTCTGTCTGATTCTAGCAACTACTAAAGATGTGTCCAAGCCAAACTTCCAACATAAAATAACTTCAAACCTCAGAAGCTTGAAATCTGGGCCTGAATTTTTTAAGTCTCTGGCCCCAAATGCTTCTCTCATCTCCTGCCAGAACATCCTCAAAACTGGGAGAGGAATCACAATCCCTAACATATTCCTTAATCATTTGGATGAAATACAGACAAAATGGAGCTGAACAAGGTGATCATGGGCTGTCTGACACAGCCTTTCAAGTTTGGCTCTGCTTGTGTATTTTCCAGTCCTTCAATAACACATAACATGGGCTGAGAGCATGGGGCAGGAGCCCTTTGTGTTCCAAGAATCTGCTCCAGCCATAAAAGACTCCTCAGAGGCTCCTGGATGGGATTTTTCTGACTCAGGAGAGGTGGGATTAGCTCTCCATTCTGAACTCATCCCGTTTGATTTTCTTTTTCTCTAACCAAAGACAGATGAGCTCCTCTAGAGCTGAGGCATCTCTTCCCTCTTCACTGGTCACTTTTATTATGGGTGGCTTTGCCTGTCATGGGTGATGATTCCTTCACAGACCCCAGGAAGCCTGGAGACCTCCTTGAGTCTGTCAGCTTTCATTTGTATAGTTTATAATGGGGGACAAATCCCATCCTGTTCCATTCTTATTTTCAGCCACAACAGCTCCAGTGCCTGTCTCCTGTAGGAATCAGAGGTGAAGGCCAGCAACCTCGAATGCTGGAGGAATAAAGAGCACCCTGACTCATTTTACACTGAATATTCTTTCCCCAAAGCTTCTCTTTCCACACATTTTCCCAGTTGCTTCTCATAATGCCTGTGTATTTTACAGAGGAATTTGTTTTGCCCTGCTCCCTTTGCAGTGTCAAGGCTTTGTTTCTCAGTTCCCACTCCTTGTATCCAACTCAAACCCAAATAGCCTCCTATCACCTTTCTTCTTCTTTCCCTTCCTCCCCCCCAGCATCTCAGCAAGGCTGCCTGTTAATCTCTGCTTTTGCAAAGATTAGAAACGTGGCTTTTCTATGACCTTTGTGAACAATCAGGATCTTGGAGTCCCCAAGATGGGTCGCCATTATCTCATCTTTTTGGGCTGTTAACAATGATTAAGCAGGACAAAGGATGTGCTCAGAGCTATGGCGTTTCAATCAGTCCTTAGGGAGTACCTGGGAATAAAAGCAAGCAGAGTGGGAAAGCTCCTGCAAAAAGAAAGGTTCGACCTTTAGAAAACATCCTTGGTTGGTGCTTTCTCGCCTTTTAAAATATAGATAAGAAAAATTTGCAAAAAGAGGCCTGTGAGTGCAGAGACTGCCTCTGGACTAATTCCCCAGAGGCTGCTCCCACAGCAAGAGCCACTGGACCAAGCACTCCGGACTTGGGAAAACCAGGTCACAAACAGAAATGCAATTTTAAACTGTTACTTTTGCTTATGATCTATCTCACTGTCTGTCCATCTGTGTGCTACAATCTTTACAAGTTTTTCCCCAGGTTTTGATTACCTGAGTACAGCAGCTCTGAGCGAGGGATGACTGATATTTCCACCACTCCCAATCCATCTCACAACAGAGCTGCGGCTCCTCAAGGTGCAATTCCTTTACCAGCTCCTATTTCCAGCAGTTTCTCATCTGTGGCTCACCTTTCCCAGGCATAAAGAACACCAGGCAGGGCCAGGTGAGTGAGCAGCAGGTGAATTACCAGGAGCATGGAAGCTTTCCCATCCAACCCAAGGATTCAAAGTGCTGTGGTTTGGTTTTGTGGACTCAAAACTCTTGCAGTGCATGTGCAAGAACCTTGTGTTTGTGTCATGCTGCTGTCATCTCACAGAGAGCAAACAGCTGCCCAAACAAACCAAGAATTGACTTGGAATATTCTGTTGCCTTTCCTTGTCCACAGAACAGGGGAGAAAACTGAAAGCAGACACATCTCTTGAGAAAACCATGGCCAGAGATTGTCTGAACCAGTTCAGGTGGCAGAGAGGTGTTTGTAAAGTGAGCTGGCTCACACACACACATTCACACTTGGGTACATAATGGGATGTTCATGGAGACACAGAGAGAGACAGAGAGATTTGGAACCACAGAACACTTTGGAAGGGACCTTAAAAATAATTTCATTCCACCCCCTGCCATGGGCAGCAACAACTTCCACTATCCCAGGTTGCTCCAACCTGGCCTTGGGCACTGCCAGGGATCCAGGGGCAGCCCCAGCTGCTCTGGGCACCCTGTGCCAGGGCCTGCCCACCCTCAAGGAAGGAAATTTCCCAATGTCCACACATCCAATTCTCCAGGTCTTCTCCAACAACTCTCTTTAGAGCATCTCTGCCAAGTGGCTGCAAGGGAAGCAAAGGCAAGGAGGGGATTCATTAACAGAAAGTTTAGAAGAGAGGAATAAAAGATTTTTTTTTTTTTAAATGGGCTCAAGTGTGAAGAATGGCCTTTGTGAACAATTCAGTCATTTATCATTATTTCATTGGCATTGTATGAATTATACATTCAGACTATAATGGAGTAATATCTCATCTCCTTTCCCCCTCAGTGGGCACTGGATGAATGGCCAGGTGAGCTGCACTTGGACCAGCACCATTCTCCAGGAGAGTTACTGCTCACCTCCTGCTGCTCTCCTGAATTTCTGTTCCATAAATGCATGTTGATAATTTTTAACAATCTCTTCTGGGTGTTAAAATTAATGAGTATTTAGAAAATAGGAAAATAGCTTTTGTCTTTTTAAATCTGGGGTTTTTTTTCTTATTTTTCTTTCCCTATGGAAAAAAAGAAGAGTGCAGGGGCAGAGAAGCATGGGAAAAAAACGCTGGAGCCAAGCAAAATTGTTTTGCAGTTTGTCCAAGAGCTAAGGGATAAGAGTGGACACAATCTTTGTTATAGTAGCTCAGTTGATGGGTGGAAAAATGCTAAACTGACTTAACTCACCAACATTTTTAGGAATGGTTTTGTACTTGCATAGTTTCCTGTAAAATATTGGCTCACAGTCATGATGTAAATGGAATTTCCCCTTCAAAACTGGTGTTTCACTTCAGAGAGCTCTGACTTTTCCCCCAGGTGAAGGCTCAACTCAAAAGCACTAAGAGGGTTAATAAAAGTATTCCTGCTGCAAGAGGTTGGAGGAGCTGTGAACTCTGGTTTAAGAGGCAGGCAGTGAGGTGTCTGCTTAGCAGAGTATCAGGATCCATCAGAAACTAACAGCAGCCATAAACCTCAATGGATTAACTTCCATCCATTTTGATTTCCAGCTGTATTACACCTCGGCTGTGTCACTGCCAAAATAAGAGGTCCTAAATAGAACAGCAATTATCTCAATATCATTAATTCAGTGGGCACTTCTTTCAATTTTCTGTGTCGCATGTTGATTCCTGCACCTCTTCCCTGCTCCCAGGTTTCTCTCCCTCTTCCATAGAAGGGTATTTCCCCCTCCCAGGTGACCTGTTAGGGAGATGGAGCCCTGGAGCACTCCAGATTTTGGGAACAGAGGTCTCTGATGCAGGGTATGTAAGAAGGAACATCCTGTATTAAAAACAAATTCCACAATGTACCATAAGGAATTGCTGTAAAATTGTATTTTCCCCTGAGAATCTCTCTGAGCCTGACTCAATTACGCCATCTTCTTTCTTGGAGCAAGAAAAAGGTGGATAGAGAAGGAAAACAGAGTAGGAGCCTTAACCCAGCTTTGTTGATCCTTGAACCCCAGGGCTTTAAAGACGCCTGACATCTGCATTTGAAGAGGTCATTCCACTCACCCTTTGTTTCTTAAGTACATCGCATTTACACAGAGCTCCTGAGCACCTTCACACAGACGCTGATAAAAGGCTGGCAGCAACACAGAGATTATTTTGTTTGAGTTCGAGGTTTTCCAATAAATACACCTAGACTGTGTCCTTTCAAAAGTCAAAGGGTTAAAACTTTCCATCAAGGCAAGGCATCCCCCAAGCAATCTGCATCGAGGGCTCTCTGAAGCACAAGAACATTGTTGACCCAGACATCACTAAGTTCTTTGCTTCTGAAAAGTTCTGGCTGCTGATAAACCTTTGTCCTTTTTCTTTGATTAGCTCTACTCTGGCTGTAAATCCTATTTTGTTTTGTGCTGGGGTCTAGCCAAGGAAGTATTTCTATTAACCTGGAGCAGCTGGAGAGTAGCTGGCTCTTACTGTCAGGGGATTGCAGCCTGAGTATCCTCTAACACTAATGTTTTTCACTGGAAAAGCCCCAGTCTAAAAAGAAGGAGATCCGTGTTCCCTCTGAGGTTATTTTTCTACCCTGGAAGATGGCACAATTGTGTGGGCAGGATGTCATTAGCTTAAAGATGGCAGCCCTTAGAATTTCCATCTCAAATCTGTTCCCCACCCAGACTCTGTGTCTGCCGTCTTTGCTGGGAGCTTTCATTTATCCATTCATGGAGTGGGAACATGCTCCTGCTACTTTCATTACCCAATTGGCTTTAATTAAAAAATCTGTAACGCCTCCTGTCTTGGAGGGCTTTGAGTTGGGAATGCTGATGCCAGGAGCCCTTGGAAGAGAAGGGGATGGCAGTCATCTGCAAGAGCAGCAATTCCCATGCTGGGAGCAGGGATGCAACACCCTCATTCACATTCCTGTGAGCCACCTGTGAGCCCCTGGATCCTCCACATCTCCTCAGCCTAAAGGAGGAAAGAGAGCCTGCTTTTACTCCCTGATGCTTTCTGCTCAGTTACAGCATTTATTCCAAGCCTTCCTGCCCCGAGGCTGTGGAGCCTTGCTAAGTTCACTACCCTCATTATTGGAGCATCACAGCAAAAAAAATTAAAAAAAAAAAAAAAAAAATCTGTCTCTGCCTGTGTCTTTTGCCCAGGGTCCGTGACTTCCCTCCATATCTCACAGGTGTAAAATGAGCACCAAGTAGCACAGAAAATGTTAAGACCCCTTGTCCCCAAAGGCAAACTCTGTAGTGACTAATCCCTGGGAGAATCTGGGAGTTTAAAATTGGTGTATTTTCTCCTTTCTCTTATCTCTACTCCCTCTGAGCCTTTTGCCATGTATTTACTGTCCCTTTTCCCCTTTCCCTGCGCCACCTCCCCACTCTGCATAGGCAGTGCCCCAGCCAGCAGCACTTTATCTGCTCCCAATGTAGCGTGTCCTAGAAAGAATTATAGCATTGCCTTTCTCTCGACAGCCAGTCATCTCTCAGTACCATACAATAAGCTGTACTTGGGCCAAAGGAAATGGGTTTAGCCTGGCGGGTAATTAATTTTCTCAGGGTTCAGTTTCCCACACTGAAATTGGTCTCCGTCTGATCAATTAGAAGAACATTTCGCAAACGAAACTGATTATGAATCATGGTTTCAGCTCAGCTGTGGAAAACCTGATACATGGTTATTGGAGCAAAGAGTAGAGGGAAGCTTCAGCCCATTTATCCCAGCTACTGCTCAGGAGAGAGAAGGCAGCACTCAAACACACACCCCACACCCTCCTTCCAGGAGGAAAAGATGCTGGGACTCCACCAGTTCACTGCATAACTCTGAAAATGGTCTGAAAATGGTCCTCAAATCTCCAGAGCTGTCCCCCCAGACATGGAAGTTTGTCCACTGTCCTAGGACCTCCCCTCTGAGCACTGGCATAGCTTAACTCTGGCAGATTCTGTTTCTTTTTGATCGCAGACATGCAAATAAAAAATGGAGAAAAACTTTTGGATGAGAAGCATCCCAAGACATCTTTAATTCAGATGTAATGGCTTTGAACAAGGAAAGGAATGATCTCAGACTTATGAGGTCTCTGTATCACAGTGAGCCTCTCCTTCCCATTTTCCTCTGCTGATAATAGTCACAGAAATGATGGCAGTTGAAATTTAACTTTTAAGAGAGTGACATTTCCATTCCAGCCCTGAGCAAGCCTGCAGGATCCAGCTCGCAGTGGGAGCAGTTCCCCACTGTCCCACATCAATAAGGAGAACACTCTCCATCCCCTCTGCCCTTCTCTCTGCCCCATGTGCCCCCCAGCAGCAAGCAGAACCATTAGTTCCATTTTTCCTGTGTCTTTAAACCATGCCCAACGCTTTAAAGGAAATAAATAACGTCAAGTGTTCAAATGAAATTTTGCTGAGAAGCCTCTTTTTCTCCTGAAAAAGCCATGACACTAAACTTTCCAGTCATCTCAAGCCTTGAATAGTTTTTCATTTGTGTCAGATTAACCAAGTTAAAATTCCCTCTCACGAACTCGGCATTTAGAGGTATTATGCCAGAAGTAGCTTAATAACTTTCACTTCAAAAA
Organism: Agelaius tricolor; assembly: GCF_023055355.1. Classification (NCBI taxonomy): domain Eukaryota; kingdom Metazoa; phylum Chordata; class Aves; order Passeriformes; family Icteridae; genus Agelaius; species Agelaius tricolor. The sequence continues at coordinate 1,020,259 of NW_027269297.1, read as the reverse complement.
TAAAGAAAAGGAAAAAAAAAAAGAAGGGAAAGAAAGGCATTTCCTGGCGTCATGCAGAGTAAACAAAGAAATGCAATTTCACCAAGCAGGACCTGCTAAAGGGGACGTGCTGCAGACAGAGGGGGGACTGAGGCTGGACTTTGCAGTGAAACAAGGCAGAACATGAAAAATTCATCATCTAATATCCCAGGCAGCAATCGTGTCTGTTTTTATACACCAAACTGGGTCAAGCCCAGTTAGTGCCTGGACAGGACTCTCTAGAAAAAGTGCATTAGTAAAAAGAGGAGCCACAGAAAGTGGTTCTCAGAGGGCAAGTGTGTACACAGCTCCTATAGTTTTATTTTTATATACACATATATATATATACACACACATATACATATGTAAAGAATATGTTACTATTTTATACATCTCCTTTTTCCTCTGTCTCCCTGACATAGACCTCTCATAGAAGAAGAACTGCATTTGCAGAAATAGTCTTAATTTGGAGTTGAAATATGTAATGCATTTGCTGTCTCACAGACTGACCTTTACTCATGCTGAAGAAATGGATTTAGAAGGGAGAAAAAGAAGGCTTTTGATGCTTAAAAGCTTCTGCAGGAGGAAACTCTGCACACCTGAGGTCACACCTGGGACAGCTTTGTCACCAGCATGGTTTATTCCTAATGAAGGAAGCCTGGTTGTACCAAGGAAATGGAGGTGTTGACTGTGGCTTTTAGTGTAAAATACAATATTTCTGCAAGCCCTCAAACTGTGGAGCAAGACCTGGAACATAAAGAAAGACAAACCTGACTATTATCCTGATAGACTCAAGTGCAAAGAAAAGAAGGGCTGTTGCTCCTGTGGTAACCCCTGTTAAGGAATGTTTAAAGATGAAATTTCTGAACTGAACAGTCTCAGCTAAAATAGTGTCCTAGCTCCAGGCTCTTTGAGATGTTGCTTTTAAGATGCAATGGAAAACTGATGCCCTGACCTCTTGTGGTCACTAAACACACAGAGCCAGATTTCCCAAGCATATGATTGTTTTCAACACAGTCTCCTTCCAAGATTTTTATTTGCTTTAGTGAATAATGTTCTCTCCAGTGCTCCCTTCACAATTTCACCAGGGCAGGGACTTACTCAGCATTCCCAATTCTTTTGTAGAAGGCACAGTGTGATGTGGTCGGAGGTGTCCACCCCCAAAAAATTCCAGAACCCACTGCAATGGGCCACAGACAATGAAATAATGTTGGAACATGACCTGCTGTCCTGCACAGCTGCTTCCAAGGATTCCTTGGGAGCAGTGCTGCCTCTTGGGGCATCTGAAATGATCCTTGAATGTAACTTGACAATCAAAGTTCAGAAGCAACAACGAGATCTCTCAGAATGAGAGGATGCAGGCTGACTGTAAGAATGTATTTTTGTCACTGCCTCGAAATGTTTCAGGACGTTTTCAGCACAGAAACCATTCTTGAAGAGCTGACAAAAGGAGCAGGGTGAAGGATCCTTTGCATGGGTGTCAGCAGTCTAAATTATACGAGAGTCGAGTTTCCAACATATCTTATGGTTACTGTCTGTGTCTAGTGAGTTTTGCTGTAAAGAAATGATGGGTTTTGAGCCAACCATCTGGTGTGACCACATGGGAAACCAGAATTTGATTCACACCTCTGCAGGCAAGAGTCAGATGCTGGGAACATTGAGGACCTGACTGCAGGGCTTGAAAAACATCATTCTTTTCACTCCATCTTTGCCCAGTGCTGATGGGGACCTACAGACACAAATACAGCCTGTGAGATGACCACTGACATTTCACAGGAGGCTGAAAGCTTTGAGGGTGAGCAGCTTATGCTGCTAGGGGAGAATTAAAAACAGTCAGAGAGAAAAATATAATGCATAAAATACAAATTAGTTGTTAATGTGTTTCACCTGCTGCCTTTTGGGTTGGCTTCTGGGTCTCTTTTGTGGAGAAGTCCCCAGTGTGAGATGTGGTTTTCTTCATTCCATAAAGCTGCAGGAAAAACTTCCTTGTATGAAGACACAGTGGAGGGAAGCAGGATACTTCCTAGGGGGTGAGTATTTGGCAGTGGTTTTTTTCTTTTAAAACCACAATATTGGTATTTACTATGACCATGATTAAGTGGACACTGCCTGAGCTTCCTTCCTCCTTCTTTCATAAAGCTCCTCTCTCCTGGCCATCACCAGAATCTGAGATTCCTGTCTCGTATTCCCCGTGATCTCAGATTCAGAGAGAGGATGGGATAATTCCCAAGGTATTTGAGTAAGGTGCTTGTCTGGATGAGACTGCTGAAGGACTCAGCTCATGCTGCTGGGGTTAAGAGGATGTTTGTAAGTGCAAACCCAGTCCAGCAGTTTACAGGCTTCAAATGGGGCAAATGTGAGACAGAGCAAGGCTGTCACTGGGTCCAGCCAGTGAGCACATTTCCCACTGCGTGCCCAAACCCAAGGCCAATGGCATTCCCCTTCTGGAAGGCTGGCTCGGGGCAAGAGGGACAGGGCTGGAGCTCTGTGCTCATAAAGGTCTGTGCTGCTGCTGGGTGAGGTGCAAATGCTGTAAAATGAGGGAGGAAGGGACCATTGCCTACCATAATGCATCATGCACAAACAGTAAACAGATACCCTCAGAATGTTTTTGTCTGAGATGGGGAATAAAGCAAAAAATAGTCAGCAAGACAGAAGCAGAAGCCGATCTCTCCTTTAACAATCTGCACTCAGCCGTGTTCCAAATGGCCACTTGGCAACAATTATCTCAGAGGGAAAGTGGCATGGAGTGCAGAAAATAAGGGCAGAGCAGTAACAGCGGCACAGAGGCAAGCCAGGGTGTTGCTTTTGTTCAGCTCTCCTCCTGAAGCCAGTCCAGGTTGGTTTTGCCTCAAGCTGGTCATGCTTTGGGAGCTGCTTTAAGACCAGAATGTTTTTTAAATGGCAGAGTGGTGAGGCAGGGGCTTGGGGTGGGAGCACACAGGGGCTGTCAGAGCAGGGCTTTAACCAGCATCTCCTTCCCTGCTGCAGTCTGGACTTGGGCTGTGCTCTAGGGAATTCCTCTCCAGGAGACAAAATCTGCTCTGTGGCCTAATGGGTCACTGAGGAAGATTCCAAATTTTTTTTGTCCTTCTTTGACAAGAATTGAAAGGGAAAAAATGCCCACAGGGGCAAGGAGTTTTCCTAAAAATTCAATTTCCACGAGATATTTCAAGATATCCCTGGCATACTTGTAATATCAAAGGACTATTTAAGTTAGAAGGTGAAACAAGGTATATGGACTGTTTGGCACTGATTAGAAACTCTGAAGAGGCAGCTGAGGTAGAGACTAACTCATGGTATGATTTTATTTACTGCAGATTCCAGGGTGAAGGTGACAGAGAGTACAGAGAGGAAACTTGAAAGAAGCCCTTTTGTTTGCCACAACATTAGAGTGATTTGGCATCCTTATCATCTTGTGACATGATGCAGGAATAAGCAAGATGAGGCTGGGATTACAGTCCATTAATGCCTCTCACATTCCTGGTGAATCCCCACCAGTCTCACAGTCAGGAATGGCTCCTGACCAGGCCATTGGGGTGATATTTCAAGCAAGGATAGAATAATTTTGAGAATGGTTTATCTCCTTTCCAGCCTGCGGTCAGATAGCATCCCTGTGGCAACCATTTCAGTTGTCTATGTGGAAAAGTAATGTGCAGAAAGTAATTTAATGTAATGGATTGTTTAGCTTTCTTTTAATTAAATGTAGCAGCTGGAAACAAGGAGAAGACAGCTCTGTATCACCAAGCAGGTCTCTAATTGCAGGCATCCTCCACAGACCCTGCTTAGTGTGCTGCCCTTTCAGCCCAAGTTGAAAACCCAATGTTATTAAATACCCCAAAACCTTATGATTTTTTCCTTACTTTTCTTGAAATATTTCAATGGGTTGATTTGTTTCTTTTGCTATTTCTCTCTCTCCCCAAAACTTAAACTGCTGCTGAAAAATATGTGTCAAAGCAGCTCAACCAGCTCCAGAAATCATCTCTCAGAGGAGCCCAGCAGCTGGACAGGGGAGGATAGAGCTGAAGTTCCTTGGGAAGCTGTCCTTTTCAAATGGCTGACTGAGGAGCTCCCACTGTTCATTCCCACCAAATGATTCTGGCTTTTTGAAGATGACTGGACACATTGCTGGGCCTTTCAGCTGAGCTCCTTTCAAGTGAGAACAAAAGGCTGCTTCTAAAGTGTATCAATGCAATTGTGGCTGCCATGGTCATTGCAGGTGTGATGTTGTCCTGGGAGCAACAGTGACTTCAAAGCAGGACCATTTAATGGCATCGTTTGCTCCATAATTTTGCAATGGATGGCTCTGGGAAGTATGTCAGCTAGAAGAACTGGGGGTCTTTTCAATATAAAAAGGTCAATATTCCACTGGTTTACAAGGGCAGGGTGTTAAAAGTGTTTATTTTCCCTGTGGCATTTCCAGGGAGAGGCACAGTGACAGCTCAGATGGAAGTACCCACCTGGCAGATGGCTAAAGGCAGCTGACATAAACCCACCCCGTGCCTTGCTCTACTCATTTCCTTTCTACCACTCTCACTCCCTTCTTTCCTCCTCATTTCAGAGGGGTTTTGTGCGTAAATAGAGAGATGGAATAGCTTTTGTGAGGTTTCCCTCAAAAGGCTTGGTACAAGGAGGTCACTGTGTTCTCCTGGCTCGCCCCTCACCCTGGCTGGTGGCCCAGTGCCCAAGGCCATGGGCAAGAAGCCCAGTAGGTCACATCAGAGCCTACCTAAGTCTAGGTCATGGTCTCTGTTCCTGGAGAACAGCTTGCACTCCTCCTCCTGCCTGGATCCCCACGAATTTCCTGCTGGCTGTGCACAAGGCTAAAGACAGGTTTGGAAGCAACATCTGTACTCCACGGGAAGCTGGGCCAAGACTCTGAGAGTTTGCCAAGCAACCCTTTGTCTACGGTGTGTAAATCTACACCTCTTTGCAAAGGGAGAAGAGCAAGGAGGGAAAGGCAGTGCCAATTTACAGATTTGTAAAAGAGGCTTTTAAGCTCTCTAGAGAGGTAACTTGCAACTGCTAAATATACTTCAGGAGAAATACAGCCAGATCATTTCTTTCCTCAGCCTCACTACAACTCTTTGTGTTTATTCCTCTTGAGAGGGGACAGGGATGCAGGGAAAGGCTGGGAGGAACAGTGAGTTTGCTCCATTTGCTGTTAACTCTACCACATGCCTAATCAAGGATTTTTCCAGTTCTCCTGTCTTGATCTGTAGGGACAAAGAATTGAGAGGGAAAGATGTGGAAAAGGAAAAATGAAGGGTTTCTGTGCGTGCAGAGGAAGATATTTTGACAGACTGGGCGATGGTGACTAAGAAAAGGGGGGAACAGGCAAGTGTTAAATGAGTTTGTGTTCCTGGCTGCTGAGTAGCCCCAGGAGGTTCCCAGCAAGGCTGCCGCTTTTTTATTGGAGTTTTGTGCCGGAGTTATAAACCCTTTAAATGAGCCTAGATCATTAGGGAAGCTTGGCTGATCACTGATGAAAAAATATAACAATTAAAACAAAGGGCTGGAAGAGGGAAGCAGAGGGAGAAGGAGCTGGGGGTGAGCAGTTTTAATACTTAATAACAAATACTAATAATGGTGCTGAGTTGGGGACTAATTAAAAGTTTCTAAAAAGAGAGAGGAAGAGAGTGGGATTAATCTGGAGTGTTTTGTCTGACAGCTTCTGTGAGTGCCTGAAAAGCTGCCCTGGTCAGGAAGATGGGACACAACACCGGGGGCCAGAAAAGCTCTGGAGAGAGATGGATCTGAGCCATGGTGGAGCCTGGCTCCACCTGCTCTTCTGAGCTGTGTTTTGGGGTCTGCTCCATATTTCAGGACTACCCATGGTCATTCTCCCACATGGAGCAAAGGGGCTGGGGAGGAGGAGCAAAGGAGGGAGTTTGAAGGGTGGAGAGTGAAAAAGAGACTGCTTGGGGCAGAGAGAACTGGGTGGCAGCAGCATGGATCTGAGAATTGTGTGCACCCACAGCCATGGCAGGAGCCAAGGAAACAGGACCCCGGGAGGACCACAGGGGACAACAGCTCAGGGAGCCACTGCCAGGTGGTTTTACAGGGCTTGGAAGAGCATTCAGAGGAAAAACTGCTGCACACTTTCCCTCTTGCTGTGCTGCTCTCAGCTGGTGTCAGGACACCATGGCAGATTAGATGGGTTTCCTTGGCTGTTCGCCCACCATTCCTTCTACCAGTGCACCTTTAACCCCACAGAGATTAATGCTCCCAAAATTATCAGTCCCACAGCTTTGCCTTCAGCTGTGCCTCCAGCTGTGTCCTGAGGCCTGGGGGTGGTCAAGCCTGAAATAACCAAAGCAACAACTACTGCCTTTCCCTCACCTGTTCGGCAGCTCAGCCTGGAGAAACATCTTTTGGGGGTAATTTCAGCTAAACTCTTGCAGGCACCATCACTGCCATCTCCCATGCTTCATCCTCCTCACTCTGCACAGCTCCTGAAAGGTGCCTGTGCTCAGCTGGGGCTGGGCTCTTTCTCCAGCAGCACTGACACAACCAGAGCACACAGCCTCAAGCTGAGCCAAGGGAAATTCAGGCTGGATAGCAGGAAAAAGCTTTTCACTGAAAGAGTGATAAAGTTCTGGAATGTTCTGCCCAGGGAGGTGGTGGAGTTCCCATCCCTGGGTGTGTTTAACAAAGCCTGGATGTGGCACTGGGTGCCAGGGTTCAGTTGAGGGGTTGGGGCTGGGTTGGACTCGATGGTCTTGAAGGTCTCTCCCAACCCAGTGATTCTGTGAATCCTGTGAATCCTTGTGGATAAAGGACCTGGCTGTGGGGAATGCCAGCCTCAGACACCATGCTCCTGCCAGCATGAGCTCCTTCTACTTCCTCATCTGTGCAGGCGATTCTAAGTTTTAATTATTATTGCTTTTTGCTGTTCTTTGTCTTAATTAAGTCTGACTTGCTGACAGTTTCAAGGGAGATGATGCCTGGGAAACACCTTCCTGCCTTGAGTTTTGGGTTGTGGAAGGAGAGATATGAAGCCCATTGTCACTGGATCTGCCAGACAGCAGAAATGCAACTTCACAGGGACTGGGGGTGCTGTGAGACTGGGCCAAAGCTCAATTAAAATGGGACAATCCACCTAGGAATGAACACAGAGCAAGAAAGCCATGGGGATGTGTGCCTGGCAGGTAGAACAGATTTCCCAGGAAATTCCTCTGTATTAATCTACTTGGATCTCACTTAGAATCAGAGAATCATTAAGGTTGGAAAAGACCTGTAAGATCACTGAGTCCAACTGTTAATATCACCACATCCCAAAGTGCCACATCCACATGACTTATAAACACTTTCAGGGATGGTGATCCCATCTCCCTGGGCAGCCTGTTCCAATGCCTGCAAATCCTTTCAGGGAAGAAATGGAAGAAATTCTTCCTGATATCCACCCTGAGCTGCCCTGGCCCAGCCTGAGGCCGTTCCCTCTCCTCCTGTCCCTGTTCCCTGGAGCAGAACCTGACCCCCCTGGCTGTCCCCTCCTGTCAGGAGCTGTGCAGAGCCACAAGGGCCCCCTGAGCCTCCTTTGCTCCAGGCTCAGCCCCTGCCCAGCTCCCTCAGCCTCTCCTGGGGCTCCAGCCCCTTCCTCAGCTCCATTGTCCATCTCTGGATATGCTTTCCCCCCTTATTTTCTGTAAATTCCAACCCACAACACAAAGACCAGCAGCACCCCCTGATTCCTCAGCCACCCAAAGCCCCCAGCAGCCACAGACAGATTCCCCATGGGGGCATCATTTTATCTCCACACAAGAAGAGCTGAGGTGCTTGTGGTGGTTTGGTTTGAGAACTCCATCCTGGTTCCTGCCCCAGCCCTGGAGCATCCAGCAGGAGCTTTGCTGTTCTGGACCAGGGCTCTCTCTGTCTGTCTGTCTGTAAATACTTCCCTTCCAGCAGCCTCTCTCCAGCATGACAGATTTGCTATGAGGAACCTGGCAGCAAAGGTTTTTCCTCCTCTCTCTCTCCCTCTCTGACAAATGTATAAAATGTATTAGCTTTTCATGTTCTAATTTATGATATAATAAACTCCTCTGTGCCCTGGCCTCGTTCAGGGATTGGAAGTGAAGTGTTCCACTTGCCTGCATTGGTGAAATTCTACCAGACTGTTGTGAGCTGGAGAGGGATGGGGCAAGGGCTGGAATTGCAAGGAGGAAAGGGAAAATCAGGATGGAGAGGATGTGAGGCTTCAGGGGCAGAATGGGGAAAGGGGAGGTAGAGATAAATTTATTTTCTTTTTTCTCATTTCACTGGGCAGGATGTGTTTCCCTGTGGGATTTACACAGCTCTGCTCCTGGTGCTTGAGGAGCTTCTCCAAGTGACAGAGCCATGTCCACCTTTGGACCTTCAAGGGAAAAATAACATAAACGCATAAATAAAATATACTGCAAGAAGGGAATGAGTCTGGAGAGCCCCACTGAGGATGAAAGGATGGGATGCAGGAGTAGGATGTGGGAAGGAAGAAGAAAAGCTGCAGGGAAGGATTGACCTGACAAGACCACTTTGGAAAAGGGAAGAGGCCCAGTGTCCATCCAGTGCTGGTGTCTGGGCACACACTTGGCAGCACCTTGGACAGCAGCACCGCAGAAACCAGAGCTGTGAGTCAGATCTGTTCATTCTGTCACCAAAAATCTGCTTTTCTTCTCAAGCTTTCCCTCTCTTTTGTTTGCAACTCAATCTAGAGGGACCTTCTGACAAGGTACCTTTATCCATCAGACTGCCAAGAACTTAAAAACCTCTCATTTGTCCACTTAATGAAATGGGCACTGCTGGCTTGGTTGTTTTGGTTTTCTCTGCTCTGAATAAATGATTGCCCCCCATGTGTAATTTTTTTCTCAAGTAAACAGATTTGGTCCTGATTACTGCTCAGGAGAGAAGGGGGTATTTTCAGAGATGATGGATATACACCCATGATGTGCTGGTAGCTTTACACCATAGAAGGCTGCTCTATGATGGACATCCAGAGAGGATGAGAAATCACACACAAATAGAAGGAAAAGGGAGTCTTCACAACCCCAACATAAGCAAACCAAAATGGGAGAAAAATATTACTGAAGTGGACAGACAATACAAATTAAGAACAATGGCCTGCAAGGGCCCAAAGGGCCCATCCTCATCTTGATCAGTTCCAGATCTGTTCAAATCAACAGACTGGAATAATCCAAACCCCCAGATCAACCATTTAAAGCCTTAAAGCTAAGACTAAGGCCTTTCTGAGTATGTGTAAGATTTGACTGATCTTTGCTGCTGCCAGCTCATTGCTGGTGTCTGACTCTTCAGCACCGAGCTGGGGGTTCAAAGCTGAGCACTTCTTTCCACCTGCTGGGTTTTCTACCCAAGGCAAAGCACAAGGTGTCCAAGAAAGGGCCTGGAATTACAGGAGCAGCCTCTGTTAGCAATGACATCCTTGACCTTCTGGGAAACCCAGCCTGTGGCAGGGCGTGTCCCATGCCAAGCCCACTGGTGTTGCTGTGGTGAAGAAACAGAGGGCAGAATTGGGGATAGCCAAAGCTGCACTCCTCATCTGCAAGGATAACCACATCCCTGCTCCTTCTTCTTCACCAGAGGACACAGAAATTCCCAAGTCTGAACAGGAACTTCTACTCTGCTCTTTTTTGGGTTTTTGGTTATACAAACAGAAAGGTGGCAGAGTTATCACCACCAGACCTTGTGCAGGGAGGAGCCCATCCATCAGTCCCCAGGGACAAGTTTGCTGTAGGATTAGCACGGGTGAAGGACACACAAAGGTGTCTGAAATGATACAGGATGGATTTGCTGAAGGATTTGCTCAAGCAAGTGATACAGGTTGAGATGTTTGGGGTCCTATTGATGGATTTGCTGTAGGATCTGCCAGAAAATAAATCTATACCATTTATACCAAAGGCCTCAGGTACAACAGTCTTGTAGGGTTTTCTTGGGCCATACAAAAGTGTAAAACTATATAGACTATATTAAAACTATGTAAAACTATAAATAAATACTTGAGAACAATTAATGCTGTAGGATTTTTCCAGAAGAGAGCCAGTCTCACAGGCCAACCCCTGTAAGTGCATTCTGCATTACCCCAGAACGTGTTGACAAACCAAGATGACTTGTTGCTTATGGAATTTCTTGTGATCATCAAACCAGCTGAAAGTCTGGCTTGAGTAATTAAAATGCTAATTGGAAATTCACCATTCATCAGAGGAAACAGCAATGAGTTCCTTTATTTTTTTTTTCCTTTTTTTTTTTTCCTCCAGCATTTTCTCTCTAGTGGTGGCAGATGTTGGGGTTGTGAATTCATTGTCTGTCAGAGACACAGCAAAATCCTCTTTCCAAACCAGTTTTCTGTATTTTTGTTGATTGTCTGCTTAAATTAACCTTCTCTAATGAGATGAAGATAGGCAGGGTATGCCTGTAATTTACAGGCTGTGAAATTAGTGAGCACAGATACAATCCATCCTGATGGGTGACAGGGACTGGGGAGCTCCCAGAGTGCCCAGGCAGAGGAGAGGATGACAATGTACCTTTAATGCATGGTTCCCAATGGGTTTTTTTTCTGATTTTTAACTAATGTAGGAGTTAATGAAGTTGCTTGTGCTTCTGTTCTGATGGGGAGGAAAGGAGTCAGCTTTCCTTCAAAGCCTGTGGCAGAAATCTTGAAGGAGGAGGCAGAGGACTGACACCACTGCTAAATAATCATATTGCTGAGGTGGAGGATTATCAGGCTGCCTGCTGGCACACAAACACTCAGGATCATTAGGTACACACAATGCCTGTCCTCGCCTTTGCACCAGGAAAAAGTGAGGAAAATGTGGATGTAAAGTGATGCCACATTTCTCAGTTTGGACTTAAATTGTAAACACTTCACTGTGAGAATGGGGAGGTATTGTATTTGTGGGGTTCCCAGATGAAGGCAGGAATGAATCTGACTCCATGTTCTCAGAAGGCTGATTTATTATTTTATGATACTATATTATATAAGAATACTATACTAAACTATACTAAAGAATACAGAAAGGATACTTACAGAAGGCTAAAAAGATAATAATGAAAACTCCTGACTCTTTCCAGAGCCCTGACACAGCTTGGCCCTGATTGGCCAAAGAGTGAAAACAACTCCCAGCAGAATGCAATGGAACAATCACCTGTGGGTAAACAATCTCCAAACACATTGCAAAGCAGCAAAATGCAGGAGAAGCAAATGAGAGAAGGATTGTTTTCCTTTTTCTCCGAGGCTTCTCAGCTCCCTAGGAACAAAATCCTGGGCAAAGGGATTTTCCAGAAAATATGACTGTGACAGGGATGCCCACAGAGCAGCTGTGGCTGCCCCTGGATCCCTGGAAGTGCCCAAGGCCAGGTTGGACAGGGCACCCTGGGATGGTTGAAGAATGTGAGGCTGAAATCCCCAAGGAAAAGTGGATGCTTTCCACTGAAGGGCTCAAGCTCAGAACTGGACACATCTTCCCCACTGCCCACCATGCCCCACACTGCCAAAGCTCCCACTCAGAATATTTGTATCAGAAAGTCAGACTTCAATATTTCCACTTGATAAGAAAGTGGTGTTGGAGTTATTTCTCACTCAGGCACGGATCAATGTGCAAACAAACAAGTGAAGCCTCCTCTTGAGATATCACATCAAGAAATCCACTGGCACAAACCCACACAGGCCAGGGGGGAGCACAAAGTGTCCACATCTGTGTTTGTTCTGCAGACTGGGCAAGGGAGATCAGAGAATGGCAGGGCTGCCAGCTTCCAATATTTTCGGGCTAATTTATGGTAATAGATGTCTGAAACACTCTCAGCCCTCAAGACATTAGTACACACCTCAGCTTTCATCAAAAAAAAGAAAAAAAAAATCATTCTTTGTTTTCATGCTGAGCAGATAATCTGGATATTGTCTGACAGATTCAATTTGAAGTCCATAACAGAAAGACAAATAAAAAACCTCCTTCTCTGCTACCCCTGACAATTTTTTCCCTGTGTTTGGGATATTGTGATAATGGATTTGTGCCTGTAAGACCCACTGGGGGTTGAGAGACCCTGGGTTTGTGTATATGCCAAAGATGTTGCATAGAATGGTGAGAGTCTCAAAGAAAATGAAGAGTGCTGAAGTTCTCTCTAACAATATCCGTTGCTTTAATAGAAGATATTATCACTGTGTGTGAATCTTGTCACACATTAGGCCTCAAATGAGATGAATTTACAGCCCTGTATTTTAAAAAGGTAGAAGAGCAGCACTATGAATTTGAGTATGGGTTTTTTTTTTACATTTTTAACATAGTTATTACATGGGGGAAAAAAAATCCTTTTAGTTGGGTTCAAGTTCAGATGGGTTCTGGATCAAATGGCCAAAGTTATATCCTGAAATTTGTGGAGATTCATATCATTCATATCAGTGTCTGTATTTATTAGGTGAAATGAAACAAAACACATAAAAAAGCTGAACAAACAAATGCACAAACAAAGCTGAAGCCAGATCCCTGAGCCTGCTGCTGAATCCAGAATGAGAGCAGACCTAGGCAGAAAATTCCAATCCACCCTCTCATTCCCCCTAATTGTCATTTTTGGGGGTTTTTTTATGTTTCTAACATAAGCCAATTATTTGTGTTTTTACAAACTCAGTCCTTGCCCAGAGGTGAACAAGCAAGAAGAAAGACAAGGAAAGGATGGCTCTGCATTACAATTTCCCTGGCAAATTCAGAATATCCCACCCTTCTCCAGCCATTTTTCCCCCTTTTCCACCCTGCTCCTCCTGCAGATGTGTCACTGCAGTTCTGTGGAGGGGCTCAAATGAATCAGTTTATAAAAAAATTTTTATTTCAGTTCCATCCATGGGTCTGGAGCAGGAAATAGAGCTGCAATGCAGGGAAGCACAGCCAGGGTGGGAAACTCTGATAAAGTGGTTTTGTTGCTGAGAAATGTCCCCTGTGGTGGGGTCCAGAAGGAATATGGTTCAATTCTTTAGAATCATGAATAAAATAAAGGAAAACCACAAATTTCCAGCTACAATTTGATATTTTAATTTTTTTTTCTGATTTTTAACTAATGTAGGAGTTAATAAAGTTGCTTATGCTTTTGTTCTGATGGGGAGGAAAGGAGTCAGTTTTCCTTCAAGGCCTATGGCAGAAATCTTGAAGGAGGAGGCAGAGGACTGACACCACTGCTAAATAATCCTATTGCTCAGGTGGTGTAAACTGGTTTACTTCTGACAATGTCACAATAATTGGCATGAGATGTGAATCAGGTTGCTTTCAACCCAAGAACGGCATCAGGGAAAATGTTCTAGGAGGAGGTGAACATCAAAGAGGGAAATCAGAGGAAGGTGCAAAATAGAGTTACTTTACCCTTAATATCAGTGCTCATGTCCTACAAAATTACTACAAGAAACAGCATGACATGGAGCTGCTTGAAAAAGGTCTGCATGTCCCAAGGAAAAGATCCAGACAGAAACTTGAGTTTTTACAAAGCTACATTCTGGTTAGGGCAACAATAGGAACATTTCTGTGGAATTTTCTTTTGTCCTTTTTAGCCATTTTAGGAACATTTTTGTTGAATTTTCTTCTTTTTGGCCATTTTAGGAATATTTCTGTGGAATTTTCTTGTTTTTGGTCATTTAGGAACATTTTTGTTTAATTTTAATTATTGGCAATGCTATAAGAGAACTTGTTTCAATCTGAGGAAAAAATAAGAGAGAACTTAAAAACTATGTCAATTCTCTTAAAAAAAAAAACACAAAAAAACCCCAAAAACACAACAGGAAAGGATTTATTAAAATTGATTCTTTGCTGCAAATGGCTCTGATTTCCAAGAAATGGATTTTCCAAGGAATAATAGGTCTATTGAAGGTACCCAGGCAGCTCTTGTGCTGTCCCTGGTGTGGGTGCAGCTCTGTTTTCAAGAGCTCTGCTCTCTGTAGCCCAGCAGCTTTGTGTGGCTCCCCTCTCACAGGGGAGCTCTATTCTGCCTCCTTCTCTCCTTTACTGGTGCACAGTAAAGGTCACTCTTCCTGAAAGGAGATATTTGCTCTTTGTGTTCAGGCTTGACAAAAAAAAAAACACCAAAAAAAGCATAAGCCTTGCATATTACAGAGGGTTTAGGAGGCATTAATGTAAAAGTTGCTTGGGCACAGATTCCTTTTTTTTTTTTTCCTCTGTAAAAATGTGGCCAAGAATGCTCACACCTCTCTGCAGGAGGGCATGGAACTGGTTTTTTTGGTTTTTTTTTTAAATATTTTTCTGGCAGTGATCCTGCTGTTCTTACTGTGCTTGGGGTTGGGGGTTGTGCTGTAAAGCAACAGCATCTGTGCTTGCACTGCAGGGTTTGCAGAAGTTCCTTCCCTTGGTCCCACACTGAACTCCCTCCTGAGCCCCCAGAGCTCCTGTTGTATTACATGGCTACTGTAAATTGGATAACTGCTGATCAATAGGCACTTGTCCTGAAGATGAATGGCCCTGGATCAGGCACGGCACCTCTGAGGAGTGGAACCTGAAAAGCTGAATTTGAGGTGTGAAATGAAGTAAGATAAATAAGGATGGACAGTTTGCCTTGGCACTTCATCCTGTTGCCAGTAACTACTGAGTCCTGCTTTGCACACAGACTGTGGACAGCTCATGCTGACCAGAGCAGGGAGAAAAGGGCCTGGAAAATGGGATTATTGGGATGGAGGAACTGGAAAACCACATAACTTGAGCTTGGGACTTGAATCAAGCTTAGACTGGTGAATACACACTGAACCAAACCTGTACTAAACCTCTTTGGGAGGGGGGATGAATATTTGGCATGCAAGGCCTGAGCACAGAGCTCTGCCACTTCAATGACACAATTTACCCTGTCAGATGAATTGCAGCAGGACCTGGATGTCCACGTGTCTCAGCCACTTCAGAGGAATGCTTTGCAGAAGTTGCTTGTCAAAGCACAAAATCATGAATACAGTAGACTGAGTTTCCACCCAGCCTGATCAGTCTGGAGTTTAAATAATAATATATCATCTTACTTAATGAACTGTCAGCCATCTCCTGAGGGACACACGTTAATGAGTGGAGAATCATGCCCAATGCTTATTTATCTAAGTCAGGAGCACAGATCTGATAACGATTTCTTTTCATCTCCGTGTCTGAGTCGTGTATCTGTCAGGCCACTTCCTGATCCAGACAAAGGTAATTTGCAAAAGAAAGGAGGAACAGGCTGGATGGTCACAGAGTTTCAGCCTTCACAGGCAGGGAACTCCAGCCCCTTACCAAAGCAGGCTGGATGTCAACTCAGAGGTGCTGAAAAGAAGGAGAAAGTGGAGGATCTAAAAAGGAAGGAAAAGGTGGAGACCAGGGCTTGGACTCCAGCTCAAGTTAGTGGGAAGAGCTCATGGAGACTGGGAAAATGTTTCAGTACCTATCAAAAATTAGCTCATCGGTGATCTAGGTCCTCATGGTGACAAAGCAAGAAGTTCAGAGTGGAAAGAAAATGTTTTTTTTAAAATGGCAGATCTGAAATTCAGTGTCTGAATCATAGCATGTAGGGAGAAACTCCAGGAGAAAGAGAGGGAAATGGAACTGAAAGATACAGGCTGGGTGTAATTGATAACACAGAAACCAGGATTCTGGCATGCACTTAGATCAAGGAAGAAACATAAGAAACATTCAAGCTGCCTCACTTCAGATATTATTAAAAAGTCTAATTAAAACAATTAGTCTCCCCTGGAACCACACACAGGCAGCAGCAAGTCCATGTTTCTCTCTGCTGCCTACAAAGGGAGCCAGCACAGAGCAGCTTTTAACTAAGGGAGTAAAATTAGGGCAACATTTTGGTGCAGGAACATCCCCAGTGCCTCAGAAAGTAACTGAGCCCAGCTGAAGCACAGCAGCGACCTTCAGCAAAGCTCAGGGGTGGTGCAGAGAGCAGCAAGGGTTTCTCCATCAGCCTGAACAGAGCTCATATGGAGTGGGAAAGGCACCACAGGTTCCCCTGTGTGAAGCCTGTCTTCCAAAACCTCCATGAAAATGTCAGGGTAACTTCTGAAAATGCGATTTTCCGATAGCTCCTGTCACGTGTGACACCTCTTGTAGCTCTTCTACAAAAAGGAAACACGATGGGGACTAAAGATGAATTATTCTCTGTGCTGGGAGCTGATTGTAGCTAAAGCAGGGTCTATTGAGTCAGAGGCAAAGGCATTTCCAGGGAGCTGGGGAGGCCTCCTGGGCTGTGCCCCGAGGCAGGACCTGTCATGGCCAAGGTAGGACATCTCCCCTCTGCTCTGGGATCATCCCATCACATCCATCCTTCCATCCATGGATCTCTGCTCTTGCCTTTTTGCCTGACTGGGTAAAAGAGCAGGTCAGAATTCAGAGTTCTCATTACTCTGGGAGGCAGAATTGAGTGAGACCCTGAGTCCCTTTGGCCCAGGATGATTCTGTGCCTACAGCTTTTGTCAGGGGATGGCCCAAACTCACCCACTGCTGAGCACAAAGCACTGGCACCAGTGGAAGATCCATGGTAATGACCATGGTGTCAGGTGAAATAAACCCTGACACTGAGCTGGCATCATCACTTCCATGGCAGATAGCATGGCACTTCCATGGCACCTTCCTTGCTTTCTTCCAAAGGCACAAAATCAGTGCCTCAAGTGTTCCTCTCTTCCAGCTCTAAAATCCATTTACTGAGAAATCTCTTCTTTCCTTTCTTCCAAAGGCACAAAATCAGTGCCTCAAAAGTTCCTCTCTTCCAGCTCTAAAATCCATTACTTAAAAATCTCTTCTTCTTTTTGGTTTTCCTTTTTATTTTTTCCCCTCTTTTTTTTTTCTTTTTCCTTAATGAGTTGCAAGAACTTTCTGGACAATTTTCCCCATTCTTCACTTATCAGATGTTTGCATAGTCAAGAAACTCTCAATATGGGCAAACAGAGGATTGTGACTAGTAATAAGTATGTTTGCTGTCTCAAAAGCAATAATTTCCAAAAGTTGAGAAAAACTACAAGCAAAATTGATTAGAAAAGAAATTGTAGGCAGAGAAAATGTTGATTGCAAATGGGTGATTCTGTAAGAGGAGTTTATTAGAGTGCCAAAACCCCAAACACCACAATTTTATATGAAATAAGAACACAACATTGGCTGGAATCCAAGCCTTGCTCTGTTACAAAACAAAGGAAGGATGGAAAAAATCTACATCCAAACACAAGGATTACACTGGAAAATTCAAGATGGGAAATGGAAAACTTGCACCAAGACCCTTTTGAGGAATTAGCTGAACTTCCCCTTGGTCTGCTAACTCCAGTTTCTAATAAACCTCACAGCATGATAGGTAATTGTGTGAACTTTATATAATAACATTATTTTTCAAAAAGGCCAGAAGGTTGTAGCTGTGTAATAGGTAACATGTTATCAGTCAGATCAAATAATGGGGCCACATAATCTGATGCTAATTGATAAAGAATCAAAGGCTAGAATGAGAAACCAGTGTTGTCAACATGATTCTGTAGAAAAATATCTTTTCAAAGAGAATTAGTTTTATTCTTTGAGACTGAGGCTTTGATTGATAAAAGTGTGGATGAACATAATGGATTGACTTTTGTTGAAGCAATTCCCAGGCCCCTGGCTCTTTATGGTGCTAATTTCATTTGAGATTAACAGCATTTACACATCTGAAACTGGAGAACTGCAGCTCTTATGGGCATTGGGTAACCTGGAAAAACAAATAAACAAACAAAAAACATCAACAAGAGTATTTCTGAGGTTTTACACAGAGAGCAGAAATGCTCTTTTTATACCTTTTTCATGAATTATTTGTGAAGTATTTTAAAAACAGCAACTGGGGAAGGAAGGGTGACTTGGAAGCTGTTGGAGTTCTTTACAGGCACTTGCACAGGGAGAAGATCCTGGGTGCTGAAATGTTCTTCAGTCTGCAAAAGGCATAAGGAGAATCAATGGCTGGAAGCTGAAGGAAATAAATCCAATTTAAAAACTAGATTCCCTTTTTTTAGTTACTTATTCATTGATTTGCTCATTTAAATATTCAGGGTGCTTAGAGCAAACTATTATGGGAAGGTGTAGGATGTCGATCACAGTGTGCAGGTGGTGGGGGAAGTTTGGGAAGGCCAAAAGTCAATCACCATAACCTCCTCTGGCTGTCAGCTGGGGGAAACAGACTCCTCCAGCTCACACAAGCCAAACTCCTGCTTTTTATAACGTGGAGAGAAATTTTTTTTCTTCTCCCTTGACTGCAAGGAGAGCTTCACTCAGCTGAGTGTTAGCTGGGGGCTGCCATCCAAGCCCTTCCTCCCAACTGATGGCACTTTGGAGCCAGGAAAAGGGGATGGGCCTCTCCTGGGGCTTTCCAGGTTAGTGAGGAAAATCTCAGGGAATGGACCTGGCAGCAGAGCTGCTCACAGAGGGCACGCTGCAAATGGCAGAGGGGAAGAGGGAACAGGGTGAAGAGAGAGAAAACATAAAGCTGCTAAAACCTAAAAAGACCAGAAATAAATCTGACCTCCCCTGAGCCCAATCTGAAGCTTGAGTTGTGGATTCCACAGTGCCACCAGGACAGGCATGGAGGATCAATTCTCCCTTTGTACCTGGGCACAAGGCAGCACTGTTTGGGTACTGTCACAGACATCTTTTATGGAAAATCCTTTCCTTAGGATTTTTTCCTCCTGAGAAGCTGAGAGGCCTCAGGAACAAAATGTAACCAATGGTTATCTGCTGCTGTGGAATGCAACAGGTGCATCTGGGATTGGTCTCATGTGGTTGTTTCTAATTAATGGCCAATCACAGTCAGCTGGCTCAGACTCTCGGTCTGAGCCACAAACCTTTGTTATCATTCTTTTCCTATTCTATTCTTTGCTAGCCTTCTGATGAAATCCTTTCTTCTATTCTTTTAGTATAGTTTTAATGTAATATATATAATAAAATAATACATATATATGTATATGTAATATACATATATTACATATACATATACATACAATATTAATATTACATATATATATATGTAATATATATCATAAAATACTAAATCAGCCTTCTGAAACATGGAGTCAGATCCTCGTCTCTTCCCCAATCCAAGAACCCCTGTGAACACAGTCACACAGGGTACAGATTAAATGGAAAATTAAACAGACAGAAGAAGGCTTCTCTTCCTTCTTGGCCCTAAAAAGTTTGCATCCAGCACAAGACAGAGCTGGAAAAATTGTGTCCATCCTGTGTCCTGCTGCCACTTTGGGGCAAATGCTAATGAGTGGCTGCTGGGAATGTGCCTGTCTCCTTGTTCCCTGGCTGCACTTCTGCCTTCCTCACTGAATGGCATTAATCATGTCAGCCCACCTTTCTACAAGAGTGGCTGCTTTAATGGGAAACTTCATCCAGCAGCAATATCCTGAGGGGAGGAGGAAATGAAGAGAAGAGGAAAGTGTGTAGCAGGGAGGCAGCTGATGGGGAAAGCAGCCACTGCCTGTTCCAGAGTGTGGAAGGAAGCAGAGGCTGGGTTCACCCTGGAAGTGCAGAGGCAGCAGGGATGTCAGCTGGATCTGCAGTGCTGGAGCTCAGAGAGGGCTCTGGAGAGCAGAGAGGATGGAGGATGCTCTGGAATGGCTGAGATCCAGAGGTGCTTGCCAGGGAAGGTGGGGGAAAACTCGAGCACAGATGAAGCATTTGAGCCCAAAGCACTGGGCTGGGAAGTGACTGAGGGAGGCAAACAGTGCTCCTGGGAGGGGTCAGGTCAGGGGTGTGCAGGAGAGGGAGCCACCCTGAGCACAGCTGAAGGAACAGCTCCTGTCAGAGGCAGCTGCTGGTGCTCCTTGTGCCATTCCCTTCGTGGATTTTCCACAGCTCCTCAGCCTTTCCCATGCTTTGTGGCACCATTCCTGCCCAGGGCCACAGGGCTGCACCATCTGCTGCTCCCATCTTTGCTCTGAGGTGTGGCTGGGTGGCACCTAACTGGTGACAGGGGCTGGAATTCCTGACTTGGGATGTTCTCATGCATTTCTGTGCCCATGGGAGGGCAGGCAGCTCAGGGAGGGTGATTTAACCCAGAGCTCACCATCAGCTTGGTCCTGTGTCTCCCTCCTGTCTGTTTTCCTGTTCCTCTGTCCCTCTGACAGCTGGTTATTACAAACATTGCTGCATATTGGCTGAAATTAGGTTAAACATTGCTTTGTCACCCCTGGTGTGACTGACAGGGCTCTCAATGGACCTGAGCAGATGAGCTCCATCCTCGAAGCTGGATCCCACAGTGACATCCATCACTGCATCCCACAGTGACATCCATCACTGGATCCCACAGTGACATCCATCACTGCATCCCACAGTGGCATCCATCACTGGATTCCACAGTGACATCCATCACTGATTCCACAGTGACATCCATCACTGCATCCCACAGTGACATCCATCACTGCATCCCACAGTGGCATCCATCACTGGATTCCACAGTGACATCCATCACTGATTCCACAGTGACATCCATCACTGCATCCCACAGTGACATCCATCACTGATTCCACAGTGACATCCATCACTGCATCCCACAGTGACATCCATCACTGCATCCCACAGTGACATCCATCACTGGATTCCACAGTGACATCCATCACTGCATCCCACAGTGACATCCATCACTGGATTCCACAGTGACATTCATCACTGGATTCCACAGTGACATTCATCACTGGATTCCACAGTGGCATCCATCACTGGATCCCACAGTGACATCCATCACTGGATCCCACAGTGACATCCATCACTGGATCCCACAGTGACATCCCTCACTGGATCCCACAGTGACATTCATCACTGGATTCCACAGTGGCATCCATCACTGCATCCCACAGTGACATCCATCACTGGATCCCACAGTGACATCCATCACTGCATCCCACAGTGACATCCATCACTGGATTCCACAGTGACATCCATCACTGGATTCCACAGTGACATCCCTCACTGGATTCCACAGTGACATCCATCACTGCATCCCACAGTGACATTCATCACTGGATTCCACAGTGGCATCCATCACTGGATTCCACAGTGACATCTATCACTGGATTCCACAGTGACATCCATCACTGGATTCCACAGTGACATCACATTCTCCTTGTATTTGAGTTTCTCCATCTCTCTTTGTTTTCTCACTCACTTCCCAGCTGCGATGAACAACACATTTACTATTCAGTGTATACAGAGAACAAGCTCCCTGCAGTCTTCTCTTGGGGTGCTTCCTCTAAAAGAGAAGCCCCTAATCGTGGGTGGTATTGTGAAGATGATCATCTTAACCTATAAAAACACTCACCTTTGGAGAAATCCAGCCCCAAAAACCTGGCAGGATTTCACAGAGCAGAAAGAAATGAGGGTGACAAGGTATAGATATGTGCAGGCAGCATGGGAAAACCTTCCATGTATGGGATGAACTGAACCTGTGGAATTTATTGTCACAGGATATTACTGAAATGAATAATTTAGGGGGAATCAAAGAGTTTGCAACCTCATTGAGAGCTGTGTCCAGCCAAACATTATGCAGGTTGAAATTGATAATGACTAAATCTGTACAACATAATCTAATTATCAGACAGGGTTAGGCAAAAATGACCTCCCATGGGAAGAAATGCACAATTAGATGTGTTAGATCTGAGTTGATGAGCAGGTATGTTAAACCTTCTCCTGAATCACCCAGCACTGAATTTTTTATCAGAATTGCAGTAGCAGATCAGACAACGTTTGCATTTCTCTTCTCCCCATTATTCTCTGATCTTTTGAAACAAAATATTTTATTCCCTTTCACATGGGTGCTTTAGCAAATGATATCTCAGAGGTCTTAGAAATCTGATTCCACAAGTATTTGCAAAAATATAGCCTCAAACAGACTCTCAGTCTGGTAGTGTCTGTGTAGCTGATCAACCTGCTACATCATTGTTTAAGTTCAATCTTGACTTCCAAGAAATTGATTTCCTCAGTATAAATCTTGTGGGCACCATTTGTTTGCTTTGGTGTACATAGTGATCCACTGGAGGTGGAAAAAAATTCCTATTGACTTTGGACAGATCTCCCTTTCTCCCCTTCCCTCTTTCTCCACTTCTCCTTTTCTATCCTCCCCCTCCTCTCCCCTTCTCTCTTTCTCCATTTCTTCCTTTCTCTTCTTTCCTCCTTCTCCCCTTCTCCCTTTCTCCCATTTTTGGAGAACATTATGCTCACTGCTCTTGCCATGAAGAAGTTTTTTGGTATAAGGAAGTCTCCCTGATCCCCCTTTCCCTGTCACTCAGCCCCACAATCACCTTGCTAATGCTGATGTTGTCACTAAAGGTGGTTTCCAACCAGATTCCTGCCCCTGAGCCATGACATGACAGAGCATGAGAGAAACCACTGAGCATCACAACCTCAAATTTGGGAGTGCCTTGTCTGAGGTATCAATCAGAGCCCATGTCCCTCCCCTGAGCTGGGGGCTAGAGGTGTATCCCATCCTGCCAGCATGGAGTCTGACTGTGCAGCTCTTCATGGGACACTGCTCACGCAGAACATGCACCCAGAAAACACCAGAAATGCCCTGCCACTGAGAAAAACACCATCCTCCCAGGAACAGGGTGACCTTCCTCTTCTCTGTGTGACATTCCTCAGCAGGATGACGACGTGCTGGCTGGAGCAGCAGGGAAGGGGCTCTGGAGGAGATCCTGGCCTGTTTGCAGTCGGTGCCAGGAGCAGAGGGCTGGGGCTGCCCCTCTGCCTGCTGCCCTGTGCTCAGAGCACTCCCAGCAGCAGCACTGGCTGCACACCTGCCTGCTCTCTGCAGCAGCAGCACAGGGCCCAGGTGTTGGGTTATTTTTAGGCGTATTCTGGACTCCGCTGCAGGCTGTGAACTGGCGTCAGCAGAAGGATTGAAAAGCAATGAAGTGCTGCTCTTCTCTCAGAGAGGTCATTTTCCTCCACACAACCTCCCTCCCCAGGATCCTGCCAGGGCCTGGCTGCTCGGTACATGTCACAGAGGGGCTGGGGCAAGGGGGAGCATTCCGAGATCCCCAAAGCAGCACTCACTGGCACCCCCACTCTCGGGACTCTCGCTGCCCACAGGGACCCCAGGATGTGTTAAAAGTCTCTTTTCCCAGCCCAGCAGTGAAAGAAGGAGTCAGGGCTCTTCATTTCTCAGTCTCAAGGTTGTTTATTGTTTCCTTATCTATAAAATTCTTTCTCTTGTCCAGCTGAGGTCTGCTCAGCAGGACAGTCCAGGCACTCTGCCTGCCCCTGGGGCAATGTTGTTATCTTTTTATACTAAAAACCACGTGTACAATATTTACCATAACTTCCCAATACCTATCACCTCTGTTAGACACTGAGCTTCTACCTTAAACCAATCTGTAAGTGCCAACATCACAGCAGAAGATGGAGGCCAAGAAGAAGAAGGAGAAAGGCTGGACACACCCAGATCCCTCCATCTTGCCCCCTGAACCCCCATACCAAAAACCCCAAAAAAATCTATTTTTCTCCCCGTGACAAACTAACTATTATTCTACCTAAACTCTTTTGACTTGTAATTCTTCATATAAAGGTTGGTAATTGTTTTTTCCATGGGTCACAATCAAAGGCACAGGGGTCTTGGGCTCTGTGCCAAGGTCTCTGAGCCCCCTGGCAGGGGCTCCAGCCCTCCAGGGCAGCCAGAGGAATTTCCTGGGTTCCAACACCCCACGATGCTCTGATGGGTGGCCACAGCAAAAGGGGGATCACCACAGCCACTTTCCATCCTTTCCTCCCTAAATATTTCTCCCTACACACCTGCTCCTCTCCTCCAACCCCCAGACCTGCATGGGGGTAGGATGCAGGACAAGGATGTGAGCCAGGGACATGGGCTGTCCCTCCCAGCAGCTCAGCCCCACTGTCTGAATGCCACCCTGACCCCACAGGCCCAACAGCTCTAACAACAGCCACGTCTGAGACACCTGGGAGAGGCAAGAGGGATGTGCCACACACAACACAGAGGTGCAGAGCCAGCTCTGAGTCTCCCCTCCACAAATGTCCAAGGCTTGGCCATCTGCCCCTGAATTTGAGAGGTGGGAAAGCAAAGTTAACCTGCCAGGATGGCTCACACATGGGTTTGGGAGCTGTGGAGGGGGATGTGGCTCTTTTCAGACTTTATTTCCCAGCAGAGGCAGCTGTAGGTGTGCCAGCAGGCTGCTCACAGCAAGGACGTGCCCGTGGTCCTGCAGAGCAGCTCAGCTGTGCCAGAGCCAGGCTGGCTGGGCTGGACTGGGCACCTGTGAGTGCCACAGCCACACAGGGAGCCAGGCTGAGTCCTCACACAGTGCTCCTCACTCCCACCTTTCCCTGCTCACCTTCTGTGCAGCAAAAAGAATCTTCTAATTCTGATCTCACGTGTGGTTGTCGAGTTCCAAAAAACTTTTCGGCGCTGGCTTTGCTCCTAATATATTCTGCAAGAGCTGCATCAGCACTAGTAGGATTTTTAGTCTAATTACCAGAGGTGTGTGTAGACACATTTCATGTCTCCAGAAGAGTGTTAATAATAGCTCTGAGTGATGAGAAACAACACAAAATGCTGCTGCCAGCTCTAAGGAATAGGAGGGAAAAGCCAAGCCAAGGAGAAGCCAAGGAATGATGCCTTTCATGGTTAAAATGAGCAGGGGCAGAATCCCCTTCAGTCCCCCAAAACCAAACAGTTTGCTGCAACCATATCAGGGTAAAGGAGAGGTCATGGATTTGGGAATCCTGGCATCATAATTGTGCATAATCTTAAAAGTACTACAGGATAGTCCTGGGAAGGAGCGTCTTCCATTGGAGGTCAGTGGGATTCTCCTGAGTTCAGGTAGGGAAACTGAGGCACAGAGCTGCCCAAGCTGGCTCAGCCTCCCCTCATCAGAGCTGGGATATGGACCCTTGTCTAAGCTCCATCCCACACAAGGAATGAATCAATGAATAAATGGCCTTTAACTCCTCCTTTCCATCATTTTGGGGTTGCTTGGCACAAAGAGAGCTTTTCCCACATCTGCTGTGTGAGACGGGTACAGCTGCCATGTCTGGGGGTTGTTTTTGGGTAAAGATGCCCAGGATCAGCTGATCTGTGTCAGCCAGGGAGAATTTTCAGCAAGTCAGAGGGGGACAGCCTTGTTCTCATGGGGCTGGCCTGCTCCCTGCCCACAAACACATTTCCACCTCTTTTTCCAGGGCTTAATTTCACAAAATTAACTACAGAATTAACCAGGCTGGAAAAGACCTTTGAGATCATTGAGTCCAACTCACATTTTTTTCCCACTCCTCTCTAGTAAATGATCATTTGAGACCTGCACAGGTTCAGAGGAGTCATGCAGGTGAAAAGCAGGGACACCTCTGGGGATGCCTCTGGACAGTGGAGGCAGTGCTGCAGTTGTGTAAGTAAAGAAAATATATTAGAAGGTAAAGTCAGCAGACCAGAATGGATTTCAGCCAATTCTTCAGAGGGTGCAAGTTTTCCATTTCCCACCTTGAATTTTCATATGTAACCCTTGTGTGTGAAGAGAGATTTTTTTTCTATTGCTTTTTTCTTTTGAAACAGAGCAAGGCTTGGATTCCAGCTAAACTCTGTTCTAATTTCACATGAAATTGTAGTGTTTAGGTTTTGACTTTCTAATAAACTTTTCTTGCAGAATCACCAATTTGCAATCAGCATTTTCTCTGCCTACAGTTTTTTTTTTTTCTAATCAACTTTGCTTGTAATTTTTTTCAACTTTTGAAAATTATTGCTGTTGAAACAGCAAATATACTTATTACTTACTTACAATCCTGTTTGCCCACACTGTTTCTCATCTTCCTGCAGTGTTTTCTTTCTGGATCCTGTCACATTCACCTCTTCTCCACAACCTTCATTCCTAACAACATTATTTTAAAATTTAGAGCTCTATCATTCTTGGTATTATTTTTAACAACCAAGTGGATTGACTTTCATGATGGGGACAATTTTTATGTTTCAGTTTGCCTCCGAGGTCAATTTACTTTCAATGTTTTCCAAACAAATCACTTGGGTTGTTTAAAAACTTGCTGTAGGGAAGTTGTTTTGTAAGGAGTTTCAAAACTTTGGCATATCTTCAGGAATCAGATTTTCTTTGAAAAAAAATTACAAGAGCTCTCTTAGAAATAGAAAATCTGACTCTTGTCCAAATCTAATTCTACCTGTGCATGAAAAAAAAAAAAAAAAAAGAAGGAAAAATGAGTGGAATTATTTTAAAAAATTTACTTATGAAGGTCAAGGCAAAATTGAAGAGGAAAGGAAAAACAAACTTGTAAGAAATTCCATAAATATTTTAAGGCAAATAGCAACAACAGAAGTGAGTGTTATCTATTGAACATAATCCAAAAGAAAGGGGTTAATAAGGGAGTGTGGGAACAAACTTGTGAGGAAAATGTTCTAAAATATTAAAGAGGAATGTGGAATAAACAATATAAGCACCAGTTAGTGGCTGTGGGAAAGCTCACAGTGATGCCAGAAGCAAAGGAGCAAATGGAAATGCAACCCCCAGGCCCTGGAAGGGGAAGGACACCCAGTTAATGCCTGTAAACCCTTGAGTCAAACAAGAAAAGCTTACTGGAGATCAGACTGCACAGGGAAAAACACATGTCAAACACAGAACAAGGTGGCAATTGGTGTGTGAGGAGAGACTATCTAAGCACAGCTCATAAAATGGGCAGAGAAATACTGCAGTGAGAACCAAAATCACACAATTATTGCTGCAAGGTTTGCAGACTTGCAGCAATAACCAGAGAGTTTACAAATAGCCCTTATTGAAAATTAGCAGGGAAAAAAATAGCCCTTATTGAAAATTAAGAGAAAAAAAATAGCCCTTATTGAAAATTAACAGAAAAAAAATAGCCCTTATTGAAAATTAGCAGGATCTGCAAGGTTACAATCAAATCAGACCTCTGGGGAAAGCCCAGACTTTTAGGAAGGCAAAGATGGAGCTGCAAGCTTGGGCAAGGATGGTGAAGTTGCAAACATTTGGGCAGATGTGGGTAACACAAGTGAGAGTATTTATTTGAGGAATGATGGCCTTTGATGGTTAAAAGGAGCAGGGGCAGAATCCCCTTCAGGCCCCCACAACCAGACAGTGCTGCAGCCATATCAGGGTAAAGGAGAGGCCATGGATTTGGGAATTCTGGCATCAGAAACAATCCTAGAAGCAGAAACTGCTCTGCATAAATGCCCTGGTGGGGAAAGGAGCCATCCTCATCCTCTGAGCTGAGCCTGAGTGCTTCAGGCAAACAGGAAAGGCCCAAGGAGTGGCCCAGGGGAAGGTCTGGCCTCTGTCTCCAGCAGGACAGTGGTTTTCCTGGGTCTCTGCTCAGAAAATGGCACACTGTCCTTTCTCAGCTGTCACTGCAGGACAGGGAGGGCAGGGACTGCCCTCAGCCTCTGCAAAACCACAGGGCCAGAGTGAAATCGGTCCCTCAGGGGGCAGCTGCAGTGGCTGGGAGGGGAGCACTCCACTCCTGCCTGTGCTGGCCAAGAGCAAAACCTGCTGGGCACTCCAGTTTGGGCTCAGCAGTGCCCTCAACACACCTGGCACTGGCCAGCAGGGCTGCCAGGCTGAGTAACACAGCATTAACTTCAGAGGAATTAAGGGAGTCAGTCACAGGAATAGTATTTGCCCCAGGTGGCAAAGTGAATTAATAGCAAAGGCAAAAGGAGAAAGTCCTGGGTCCTAGCCCTATCCAGGCACCAGCTGGAACTGTTCTGCCTTTAACCTCTTTAATTGTCCTGAAGGATCTTGATTTCCAGCCTCATGTCCAGGCTGGAGCCAGTTTAGGAGGTGGCACGAGAGGATTGGTTAAGAGAAGTTTTTGAACAAACTCTCCAGCCTCCTATGGAGGGATGAGCTGGTTTGCTCTTGCAGATCCACTCTGATTTTTTCTGATTTTTACCAGGAGGACTTTGGGCTTTCCAGGTTGAAGGCACAGGAGGTGAGTAACGTATGGAAAGATTTAAAAGTGTGGGAGTGCTAGTTCAGGTATTGTTTCCAGAATGTCGGGGAGGCTTTAAAATGAAGCATAGTGAAATAAGGATATGGTAACTTCTTTGTGCTCCCTTTTCCTATCCTGAGGCTTCCCACTAAGTGATGACTTTGTGTAATTAAAATGAACAAAGTAAGTGGCAGCAATCCATCTTCACAATCACAGCATTTTCTCCTTCCCTTTGTTGAAGTGCTTTGTTCATCTCAAATTGGTTAAAAAAAAAAGTAAAAAAATAAATAATAAAAAAATACAGAAATAGAAGTTGAATGGGTGCCTGCAGGGGCTGTATTTTTAGCAGCTCATCAGTTTGCAGAGAAGCTCAGAGGTTGCAGATTCTAATTGCCAACCTGGAATGTGGAAAGCAGGACAACTGAAAGAGTGTTTGTGTTGTGGAGACAGTGACGATTTCAAAGCAGGGAAGGAAGAGATAGTTGGCACCTTTGCTACGGACAAAACGTGGTGGGACACCACGTGGTGAGGCCATCTGGCCAGAGTTTGGGGCACAAGAGGCTGGTGGAAGGCTCCTGTGGAATCCAACTGCAGGGGGCATTTTGCCTTTTCCCTGGCTGGAGCTGGGAGTGTTGATGCGGCCGCCCTGGGGAGGCTGGATCGGGATATTTGCAGATGGAGCGTGTCAGATCCAACTGAGATGCTGGCTGGGAGGAGGAAGTGAGCAAGCAGAACATGACAGAACAGATCTCTGACAAGAAGGTACAACAGAGGGTGATCCCTGAGCACAGAGCCAGGAGCCAGGGCTCTGAAGGAGGTGAAGTGTGAGCTGCTATAGCCTTAAGGATTAACTAGATTCAGGCCAGCCCTGGACTGCAATTTATGGTTACTCTACTCCAAGCTGGGCTGATTATGCCCAGCAATGTCCATCTACAGAAAATTGCTGTGAGAGGAGCTGATGGACTCCTCTCTTGGTGCCCTTTCCCAGCAGATTTCCCTGTGGGATCCCAGAGCCCTGCCCAGCTCAGAGGAGGAGGAGGAGGTGCTCAGCCCATCCTTGCTGACACGGACCTGGTTGCTGTCCTCCCCCGTTCTGCTGCACACCCCCAAAAGTGGCTGTCATGATTTGCAGCTCTGGGTCCTGAAATGGATGTCCTGGAAGTGCTGAGTATACTGACAGCTCAGCTGATGGCTGTGGGATGCAGGAGCTCAGGGTTTGGAGTACGGGAGAAGGCTGCCGTGTGTTTGCGTGGTGGAGGAGCTTGGCAGGTTTTTGGCTTGCTTTCCTGATAGACTATTTTCATCTCTCCTGTCCTACTTCCTTCCACACAGGCCTCATTTCCCCCCAGGGACTATAACTAAACTCTTGTCTGCAATTCCAATTGGTTCATCAGCTCTTTGGAGCATTTCCAGGCACACAGCAGAAGAGGATCACATGGGTAGCCCATCTGATGCCATGTACATAAAAAATGAGCTATGTACAGGCTGGACTGTGCTAAACAGGACTTGCTATGGCTGCAGATTTGCTGTCAGGACTTTGCCACCTACTTTGTGACAGGCAGATAAATAACACCAAAAAATAGAACTTTCCCTGCATGGAAGACCCAATCCTAGCACGAATAAAGCCAGAAATGTCTGGCTGAAAGGACTTTAATGGGTAAATGCTAATTTGCTGAGGTAATGGGTTAGGGGCAGAGAAGTAGGACAGATAAATCAGAAAACATGGGTAAAACCATATGTAAACAGTGCTGCAATAACAGGACTTGAGGGGGAAATGGAGACAAGCATGGCCATGGCTGATTGCAAATCACATCTGATGTGCAGAACGTCGAGTGGAGCTGGTAAGGTCATCCTTCCATATGTATGAGCTTGCTCATCTCCTTGCTGGTTACCCCCCAAACTGCATGCTCCAGATCTCCCTTTCCCCAGCCCTTTGAGGGCCTGGAGGCAGCTTGCAGAGCCCAGCAGTGTGGAGGACACACTTGATCCCTTGGTAAGGGCACAATGCAGCCCCTCCAGCCCGTGCTCAGCACCCTGTTTCCCCCAGCCAAGCTGTGGGAGCTGAACCTTGGCACTGGCCTTTGGGATGCTCCTGACACGGATTAGTCACGCTGCCGTGCCTCGGCTGCCTGCAGGGCTGTCACTTTGTTCTTCTTCAAGGAAGAGCCAGTGGGCTGAGGAGGCTCCAGTTCCATCTGCCAGCAAAACCCGTAGCAGGGAAAGAGCAGCAGCAAAGGGGGGAGGTGCTGGAAGGGGGGAGCAGTGGATTCCCTCGATAATTAGGATGGCTGCATCATCACTTATGCAAATAGGGGGAAGAAGGAGGCTTTTTGCAGCAGGCTCAGTGGAGGAGAGAACAGAAAGATGGAGCTGTTCTCCATGAAAGAGAATACCTGGTCACTCACATGCTTTTCTCCTGTCCAGAAAAGGCAAAGTCAGGAGCCCTTCAGGACAAGCAATCCCTTGTTGGAGTTTGGCTGCTGCCCTGTGTTGCACACTCGTGCAAACTGACACAAGGAGCCTTGGGCAAAAGCAAGCAAATTCTGTGTGGTTACTCCTCAATCCCTCCCATCCCTCACCATGTCACAGGTGTGTCACTGTCCCAGCATTTTGACAGGCTCATGTCCATCCCTCAACTTCCCCATTTGCTCAGAGGGCTCTGGTTTGGTGGGAATGCAGGGAGTGAAGCTGGGGATGGCTGAGCCCTGCTGGAATTCACAGCCTGAGCTGTGCCCAGGCTGCAGAGCAGTTTCTCTTTCCCCTTATCTCCTGATGTCTGGAGGAGGTAGCTCTGTCACCCTCAGTGGGAAGAGGGTTGAACAACATTGCCATGCTACACCACCAACACCTTCCCGTGTCTGACACCAGCACAGATGTGTTTGCATTCACTGTTTGCCACTTGTGCTGCTTCAGCTTGGCAGGACAGCTGCCTCCGTGCTGCAGAGCAGGAATTCAGAGCAAAGCTGCTCCTCAGCCCAGCTGTGGCTGCCCTCTCCCTCTCCCCCCACTCTGCTGGGCTGCCAGGCAATGTGGGAGGAGGCTTTTTCGAAATGGAAATGTGTGATTCATTGCTTCCTTGCCAAGAATGGGACAGACCTTGAAAAAGCCTGTGGTGATTCTTGGGGGTGTCCTGTGCAGAGCCAGGAGCTGGAGTTGATGGTCCTTGTGGGTCCCTTCGAGCTCAGGATATTCTATGGGAACCCAGTGATATGAAAGCAGCAGCAGATTGCCCTTCTGCCTATCTCTCCACTGCTTAGTGGGTGGATTCTTGTGCAGAATGGTCCTAAAAAGGAACTTTAATACCAGAGAGACATATATTATAGATATATATATATTTTATATGTGTGTATACATATATATATGTATAATATATAATATATATAATATATATTTTATACCAGAGAGACATATATTATAGATATATATATTATATGTGTATATATATGTATAATATATATAATATGTATATATATATAAAATATATGTATATATATGTGTATATATATTATATATATGTATATATATATATATAATATATATATATATAATTTTATTATAATATTATATTAAAAGGGGGGATCCTGATCAGGCCTCACCCTTGCACATCCCAGGCTTACAGCAGTAGCTAATCTTCCCTTACACACTGATGTCCAAGTTTGGATGTCAGCAGTGTTTTGACAGGCAGGAACCAAGCTGTTCTGTTTCCAAAATGCAATAAGAATCTATTTCCAAATGCAGGAAGAGTCCCATCCCTGGGGGTGCCTCAGAAGAACAGCACAGCCCTGGCTGCCTTGGGACTGCTGTGTCTGTATGAGTGCAGGGGATGATGTTAGGGTTGGACTTCAGCAGGAGATCCATGGCTCTGACTGCTCCCAGTGGAGACAGAGACACCTTTGAGAGGCTGCAGAGCTCCTCCCTGAGCCTGTGTGAGCTACAGGGATGATGGCAAACTTTGGACTTCAGATGATGCTCAAGGCAGCATGGGGGCCATCTCCAATCAATCCAAAAAGTTCCTTTTCTCGGTATGTACCTTGGCTGTATCCTAATGGAATCACACAACTTCTCTCTGCTTTAGAAGAGCAGGAAATTCTCCCAGCTCTGCTTTATTCAGCTGAGCAGCCTAATCAAAAAACATTGTCTTGTTTGCAGGCTTGACAGGTTTTAATGCAGGGCAAAGCTAAACAAACAAGTGGAAGAGGAAAGCAGGGCAAAATCAGTGCTGCCAATGAACTAACAGGGGATCTCGTCAGGACTCATACATCTCCAGCAATTTCCCAATCTCAGTGGAGTCCTGCCTGCTGAATGTGGAATATCTCCCCATCCCAGACCAATTAAGCCCTACCAACTCACTTTTTTTTGATTCCCCCTCCAACACAGATAGGCAGACACGTTAATGATCCCTCAGCCCTTCTCCTTTTGTTGCTGGCAATGAAGGATCAGCTGTCCTCTTGCTGCTCCCAAAAGTAAAGTCTGATTGGACTGACAGGAGGGCAAGAAAACCCTGGGTAGTGCTGCACCCATAGCCAAGCTTCATGTGCCACCAAATGGAATGGCTGAACCAGAATCCCGGCCCTTTTCCTTCTCAGGCAAAAAGGGAAATTTATGCAATTTATTGTTCTTCTACTCCAGGCTGGGCTGATTCAGTTGTACTTGGGCAGAGTCAGCCAGTGGCTGATGTAGGTTTATTCTGGTCTTGGGCAAATTCAAGTTTGAGCTGGAAAATGCATCTGAGCAGGAAAATAGTTCCTCTGGCAACACTCCTGGAGACACCAAAACTTAATGTTTCTCCAGTGTGATGTAACAAAGGCACATTAAGGCTGGATGGGTTCTGCTCACACCAGAGACTTCTCCTGCAAATGA
This sequence comes from Agelaius tricolor, assembly GCF_023055355.1. Classification (NCBI taxonomy): domain Eukaryota; kingdom Metazoa; phylum Chordata; class Aves; order Passeriformes; family Icteridae; genus Agelaius; species Agelaius tricolor. The sequence goes on along the minus strand of NW_027269297.1, from coordinate 987,479 downwards.
GGAATTCATGGGAGGGCCATGGTTGTGGCAAATGAGTGTTTGTGTGTGGTGTTTGTGAGGTCTCCAGGATGAGGTGAGAGATGAGAATCTGACTCCATGTTCCCAGAAGGCTGATTTATTATTTTATGATATTATATTATGTTAAAGAATGCTATACTAAACCAACACTAAAGAAAGAGAAAGGATACATCAGAAGGCTTAACAAGCATGAATAATAAAAACTCGTGACAACACAGCTGGCCATGATTGGCAATTAAGTTAAAACAATTCACACGCTGGATAATCTCCAGACCACATTCCAGAGCAGCAAACACAGGAGAAGCTGAGGCTTCTCAGCTTCCCAGGAGCAAATCCTGGGCAAAGAGGATTTTTCAGAAAATATGGCAGTGATGTTTGTGGGTTGCTCCCTGCCCCAGCAGCACGAGAATCCCACAAGAGCACTGTGCTTCCTGATGAGAGCAGCTTTTTGGGGAAGGCAAAGCTGATGGTTGCCTTGACTTCCACGACTTGGGAAGGGCTGTTACCTGAAAACAGTGCAGAAAAGGTGCATTTATGTAAACATTAAAAAGTGAAGTCTGTGGAGTCCAGGGCAATCTGTCTTTTAAATCTGGCTTTTATAGCATTATTATGTGAGACAGCCTCGTAAAAAGCTCTCTGTAGGTGCCATTACTTCGTGTTGTGGCTTCTGGAGAAGCTGTGAGTTTGTGCAACAGCCACGTTGGAGTGAGTTATGGGGTGTCAGGGGCCCCGTGTTAACGATCCCACAGCCCATTCAGCTCCTTTTAGGTTAATCAACTCAGCGTTTGTGTCAGGTGTAATGCCTAATTAAAATGATGGAAGAGGTGTGAATGCCTCCTGGCAGAGGAGGGAAATGGCACAAAGAGGCAGCCTCAGTGCCATATTGGTTTGGAAAAATCAATAAGAGGAGCTCATTTCATCCCAGTGTATCTCTGTGTTTGCCGTTCAGTGGCTCGTTTGGAAAAGGGCCAGCTGGCTGCCAGGGAGCCTGGAAATGGTGGTGGCACTGGGAAACACTTGGAGACAGCACTGGTGGGAAAAGGAGAGGGAAGTGGTGTTGGTCAGGGGTGGGAGATTGGATCAGGGTCCTCATATCCGACAGGATGAGTGGGAACGGCCTCAGGATGTGCCAGGGGAGGTTTGGGTTGGACATCAGGAGGTATTTCCTCACTGGAGGGGTCAGTGTCCTCACAACTGACAGGATGAGAGGGAACGGCCTCAGGATGTGCCAGGGGAGGTTTGGGTTGGACATCAGGAGGAATTTCCTCACTGGAGGGGTCAGTGTCCTCACATCTGAGAGGATGAGAGAGAACAGCCTCAGGGTGTGTCAGAGGAGGTTTGGGTTGGACATCAGGAGGAATTTCCTCACTGGAGGGGTCAGTGTCCCCACATCTGAGAGGATGAGAGGGAATGGCCTCAGGATGTGCCAGGGGAGGTTTGGGTTGGACATCAGGAGGAATTTCCTCACTGAAGGGGTCATCAGCCATTCCCTGCCCAGGGAGGTTTGGAGTGCCCATCCCTGGAGGTGCCCAGGGAAGGTCTGGATGGGGCACTCATGGCTCTGGGCTGGGGACAAGGGTCATACTCAGTGATCTTGGAGCCTTTTCCAACCTGAATGATTCTGTGAGGGCAGGCTGGACCATGGGAGACTCCATGGAGATGTACTGATGGAGAAGGAAAGGATGGACAAGCAAAAAGGGAAAGGAAAGGGCTAGGGTAGAATTCAGAGGGTAGAAAACCAAGACTGTCTGGGCTGGAAAAAGCAGATTTTCTGAAGGAGACACGTGGAGCACCAGCTGGATGGAATGGGGGAAGGAATAAGAAAATAATCATGGGCATTTCTGCATTCCCTCAAATTCCAGCTAGGTTATTTACTCCTAAACTCTCCCTTAAACTTCCTATCTGTTACAAGAAGCTAAAAAAGGGATAAACTAAGAAGTCTGAAAGCAATTTTCACTCTGTTGATATTTCTGTTGAGGAAAGGCAACTTTCAGACAAACTGAAAGACTGAATAGAGGTTTGTGAGCTTTTTATTTCCCTCCTATATTTTCAGTGGTTTGAAAACTTGGGGTCAGAGAGAATGACATGGATTCTTTAGGTTTCTTCTCTTAAAGAGTAGCTCTATAGGCCATTGTAAAAAAATAGTTAAATTTCCCTGGAAATATTTTTTAATGTGTTGCAGCCATTTTTCAGGATGTTACAAGTCTTCCATTGCTAGTTGTGCAGCCAGCTGGACAGACATCCATCCAAAGAGCTCCACAAAATGTGTGAAAACTGGGGCTAAATCAATAACTTTCCATCCATGCAGCTACACTTCTCTGCAAATATAAACATTTGCTCATTATCACCACACACAGTTTCATCTCCACTGAATTTTTAATGAAAAGGAATGATAATTTATTCACTAGCATTTTTTTTAAAGGAAAATTATATCTTTGCTTAATGATTTTGCTCCTTCTGGTTTTGTTAGAAGCTTCCTGCTTTCTCTCAGTCTGTGTTGGTTTTTGGGTGCACTGAAAATGCCTGCAGTGAAATATCCACCTGATAAAGCACCTGACAGAAGAAGAACAGCCAATCCCAGAGCAGTAAAGAAAGACAAACTCTTCTGGGGGGGGAATTTAGGCCCTGCAGGGGCTGAACTTCCCTCTGGACAGGCTCCTCTCCCCATCTCCAATGGATTCAGCTACAGCAATGCACTTTAGCTTTGTTGTTTGACAGAGCTGGGATCAGTACAGGCCTGGAGGACATCTAAGCAGCAGCAGCACTCAGCTGATTTGTAGCACAGCTCTCACCTTGCTTTTCAATGTCCCACATTCAGAATTCAGCTTTCCTCCTCCTTTCTCCCACCCCAAGAAAAAGGCCTGTGATGTTGCTGGGATGACACGTATTTACATGCTCTGGAATCTCAGATTGGGCAGGAAACGTTGTTCTGGGATTTAGATCCCTGATTTAGGACCTTTAAGTACACTGTGCAATGACAGCATCTCAACCTGAAAGCTCTTTAAGGAGAAATTAATTTATGCCTGACAGTGATTAAAGAAGAGAGGAGATGGAAATTAGCAAATCCATCTCTATTGCTGAGATCCCATTATGATTATAAGGAGAGGGGAAAATCAGCATTATGGGTGTCAGCTGCAAGCTGGTGCATTCATTTAGCAGCCCATCCTACCTGGGAATTGTCCTTGAATGGATGGATATACCTGTCGCACTGGCTTGGCCTGAGATGAATCAATTGTCTCCATGGTGGAGCAGAGATGGAAACCACTTGGCAGGACAATAACTCCCATCTGGGGTTTGATGCAAGGACCTGAAGCAAGGCCCAGCAAATAAAACCTGGTGGGAAAGCTTGTGCATCTGTGACAGTGCTCACAGGGGTCTTAAGGTTGAGGGAAGAGACAAGGATATGGCTCCATGTTTCCGAAGGTTTGATTTATTATTTTATGATATATATTATATTAAAGCTATACTAAAAGAATAGAAGAAAGGATTTCATCAGAAGGCTAGCTAAGAATAGAAAAAGAAAGAATTATAACAAAGGTTTGTGTGCTGGACTCTCTGTCTGAGCCAGCTGGGCTGTGATTGGCCATTAATTAGAAACAACCACATGAGCCCAATCCCAGATGCACCTGTTGCATTCCACAGCAGCAGATAACCATTGGTTACATTTTGTTCCTGAGGCCTCTCAGCTTCTCAGGAGGAAAATCCCTAAGGAAAGGATTTTTCATAAAAGATGTCTGTGACATGCATCCTGTAGACCTCTTGCACAAAGAAATGACACGGTCACAGAAATGGAGCTGCTTTATTGTGGCCAGGCAAGATGGCCAAGGGCCCATCTGGATGTGGAAATGTGATCCAGACATTAAATGGAGCTGCCTTTCCTTTGACAGGCAGAGTAACACATTTTTCCTTCTATTCCAAGATGGATTGTAGCACTTGGGATGCAAGTTGGCAAGAGCAAGTGAATTTGCCTACAAACAAAAATTGGATAAAATTTCTAATGCTTAAAAGTTTCAGCCCAGTTTGGAGTGTGAATGTTTCATCAAAGAAATCTCTAGAACACTGGAGAAGAAAAAATACCATTGCTCTCAATTATATGAAAATTGTCCTACTGTAGATATTTCAATGCTTACACAAAAGTGATCTTGGTTCTTTTTCCCAAGGCTAGTGGTAACCAGGACCAACTTGTTTGAAATAGTTTGAAATTGTCGTGATTCTTCTCTGTTGTTTTTAAAAAAAATGAGAAATTCCTTTAATTTCCTTCTTTTTGGTGGGAATTAAACTGAATTTTGAACACCAAACAATTACTGCAAAGCTTTAGGCAAAGACAGAATGTGATATATAGAAAAGTAGATCTTTTATTTAGTTTGTCTGATACTGTGTGAATAGGAGGGTGGCTCATTCCTGCCACTATTGAGCCATCCCACACCTACTGATTTCACAGCTCTTTTCCTTGCAAAATTTACTTGGGCTGTGAAAGCACCAGGAAGTGCAAGGAGACATTTTTGAGAAGGCCTACAGGACCCTACAGGACCCCTTGTTCAGCTCCTGCTTGCACTGGTTTGTGGTCACTGTTAGTGCTGCTTGTTTGTACTTTGAGGAACTCCAATTCCCAGCTGGGAACTGAGAAAGAAACCAGAAAGAACTAGTTAATAAAGGAACAAAGGTCCCTGACCTCTTCAGCAGTTTCATACACATATAAATATTTCTCCCAGCTCCAGAAGGAGCCAAGAATCAATACTTAATGTGTTGTAATATACCTCAGTGGAAATAATACACCCAATATTCAAAGCACAATCTCTCACTCAGGTGTCAAAATGCCTGGTTAAAGCATTTTCTTCCATCTCCTCTTAAGATCCACATTTTGGAAAGGTGCCTCAGCACATCTCCAACAATGATTTATCCTCCTGCTCTATTCAAGGAAATAAAGTGACTTCAGCCTCCTTGTTTAACAAAATAAAATAAAATCAGACACAAATCCAACCTGGCAGGATAAAAAAATATATGTACATATAAAGAGAGAAGTTCTGCTTTAGAGGAAGAATATGAAATTATATTGTAAATTAAATTACAGGAACAGGGAATAATATGAACTGAAAAAAAGATTAGATCCAAGGCTGAGTTTCAATCATTGGCTTTCCTGGATTTTACTGGGCCCATGAGTCTGGCTCAGCTGCCCTCAGACACACACAAGGGTCTGGTTAATTCATCTCTTCCTTCTTCTGTAATAAATATGACTGACAAAGAGGAGAAGAAAAACAGGAGGAGGAGGAGGAGGAGAAACCTGCTTCAGATTGAAGCCTGGTAGAGCTGGAGGGCAGTGGCACCACTGCTGGGAGGGATGTGAGGGGGTTTTTCCTGGAGCCACCCTTGGGAAGCTGCCTTGTGGGCAAGGGGATGCTGAGGCACTCTGGGCAAGGTGGGAGGAAAGGGAGAGAGAGTATTAATTATCCAGACAAGGTAATTAATAGGGAATTGGAAGGGAAGGGGCTGAGCAAATGAGCAGCGTGTGGAGGAAGGTGAAGCAGCTGCAGGTACAGAGCAGGGGCAGTTCAACAGGCAGGTACTGAACCCAATATAGGGAAGGGCCAGGGAGAGGCCTCTGCACCTTTTGTGCTGTGTGGGGAGGGGACCAGGGACACCTGGCAGGCTGCAGTGGAGAAATGAAGGCAAAATTTTACATCTTATTTCTCTTAAAGGCCTCTCCGACTCAGCTGTACTTAAATTTTCCTACAAAGGGAAATGAATGCTTGATTTGGGATCTCAAATAGAAATATCTGCTTGTCAAGGAAGCTGAGCACCTCAGCAGGGATATACAGAGCTTTGAACACCTACTCCATTCTAGAGGGCAGCCAAACTCTTTCCTAGGGGAGCTGCCTGAGAAAAAAAGGGGTAAATGAACATATAACATTTGGATCAATTCACTGGGATGTGTTCATCTCCTAGAAAGAGATGTGAGGGGCAGGCCACCTTCTAGTGCTGGCTTCAGGTCATTCTCAGGGCTTATCTGAAGGTACAAAAAGGCCACTGTGCTGGTCTGAGCCATTGTAAACATGAGGCCATGATGTAATAGTGACTCTGATTAGGTTTTCTTCCAGTGAGGAAGAAAATTGACTTTATTTTTTTCAATTTTTGCTGTTCTGGAGAGCACCCTCTGTTCCAGAGAGCAGAAACACCTGAGCTGCTGCACACAGGATGCTCCTGAGTCTTCAGCCATGAGACAGGGAGAGTCACTCCAGGTGGATTTTGGAAACCAGTCCTGGTTCCCTTCCATCCCTCTGCTGGCAGAGCAGATGGGGGAACCCTTCCACAGACTCCAGCAGAAGAACAGCTTTGCCTCAGCTATTCTTGAGCTTTATTTTGGTGCTTTGAAAGCTGCTCTCTGCCCAGAAATGAAGCCACCCAGTCCCCTGCAGGTGCCTTTGTGCTCCTGGCTTGTCAGGATTCAGGACATCCCTCTGCCTGTCCTGGATTGCCAGAACCCCTGCCTGGGGGCTCAGAGACCCTGGCACAGAGCCCAAGACACCTGTGGGTTTGATTATGACCCATGGAAAAAATTACCAACCTTAGATGAGGATCTGCAAGCCACTAAAGTCTAAGTAGAATGACAGTTAGTTTGTCACAGGGTGAAAAATTGACTTTTTGGGGTTTTTAGAATGGGGGTTCAGGGGGCAAGATGGAGGAATGTGGGCATGTCCAGCCTTTCTCCTTCTTCTTCTTGGCCTCCATCTTCTGCTGTGATGGTGGCACTTTGGGATTGGTTTAGAGTAGAAGCTCAGTGTCTAACACAGGTGATAGGTATTGGAAAGTTATGGTAAATATTGTACACGTAGTTTTTAGTATAAAAAGATAACACTGCCCTGAGGGCGGCCAGAGTGCCTCTGTCTGTCCTGCTAAACAGGCCTCAGCAGGCCAGAGAAAGAATTTTATAGGTAAGAAATGAGAGGAATAGCAGATTTGTATTTACAAACAAGCTGTGGGTCTGCTGGTAGATAAAACCAGCACTGGGAGATAAAAGAAACAATGGGAAGGATCCCGTTGACTGATGAATGGAAAAAGATATTTCCTTTTACAAATAAACTTTAGGTTTGCTGATAAAGGAAATTAGACATTGAGAGATGAAAGAAACAATGGGAAAGAAAAACCCCTAAATTCCGTAAGAATTGAAAATTAAAAAGAGGGTTATATATTAGAGGGAAATCTTTGGTATCGGGTGATTTGGGAAGTCTGAACCTCTCAGGTACCTCAGCCAATGGGGAAAAACCCCTAAATTCCATAAGAATTAAAAATTGAAAGGGAGGGTTATACATTAGAGGGAAATCTTTGGTATCAGGTGTTTTGGGAAGTCTGCACATCTCAAGTACCTCAGCCAATGGGGAAAGAGAGAAGGGAAATGTGGCTGGGAAATTGGGATAAAAAGGAGGGGGCATCCTCCAAAAATCTGAGAGACCCCAGGGGAATGCCCCATGGCCTCTCCCTTGATTGGAATAAAGCCGAAAGGACTCCTCTGTCTCCTTTTTGGACATAAACCTCTGATGTTTGTGGATTAATTTTCCTAACAGAAACAACAAAAAAACCCTGAGACCAAGAACTGAAGATTTCTGACTCTTGTTTTTTCTGACTGCTGGGCTGGGAAAAGAGACTTTCTAACACATCCTGGGGTCACTGTGAATAGCAGAAATCCCGAGGCTGGCTGGAAGGTGGGCAGCAGCACCATGGGCTGAAGGGATGCCAAGAAGAGAGAGGCAACTTTCCCCCAGGGAGGTGCCAGCCAAAGGGGGCTGGCACTGCAGCTCCATCCAGGAGAATGAAATGAAAGGAATAAATAAAGGAGGCACAGCGCGTCCTACAAACAAGAACATGTGTCTGCATTTATTAACATTTCCAGCGCGGATTTAATTCCCAGCAAAGCGCCCCTGCCCACACGAAGGCCGGGCGTGTTGCAGGAGGCCTCTCGTTCAGTTCCACACGAGCCATCTTCTCAGCGAGTCCTCCTGGGGAATCTTCAAACGGATTCTGTAATTTCACTGATAAATGGCTCTTTTGCAAAACACTATTTACATTCCAGCGTCAGGAAAGGCTGGCGACTCTTCCTCCCTCCACCCCTCTCCATCGTCTCCTCCAGGGATGGAGCTGCCGCCCACTCCAGGGAGGTAATAAAGCATCTCAGGGTCCTGCAAGAAAAGATTTCTTCCTTTTGCCAGGAAGAAACGCAGCTGTAGAATAACAGCATTGCCTTAAATAGGATCTCCCTGGATTCTCGTGGAAATAGGGAGTCATAGCCAGATTTGTGTCAAAGACTGGCATTAGGATTCTGATGCTGTGTGGGTTGTTTTGTTTTGTTTTGTTTTTTTGTTTTTAGCTCGGCATTGCCACAGGTTTTCTGGGTGGCCTCAGGCAAGCCACTTAATCTCTTTGGGGTCCTGTTTCCATCGGCACTCACAGGATGAAGACGGCGACTTTATTTCATTTGTTTGTCCTGCCTATTCTGATTACAGCTCCCTGGGGGCAAGGATTGTCTCTCATTAAACAAAGCTGCCTGTACGTGGGGATCCCAGCTTTGGTCTGGCCTCTGGGCATACAAAACAACAAAACAACATCTGACAACCAGTCTAGACAGGAAAATAATTTGCCAGAGAAATGCAGTTTGGTCAGTGCTTCCCTTTTTCTTTAGTGCTTAACTGGGCCTTTTTTGCTTTTATTGGTCACATATCTGCTGACCTGCATTTAGGAGAGACAGAGTTTGGGGTGATTTCAATCTTTATCCACTTGCCTGGAAAAAGGAATTAAAAATCATATCAAGGCAATGCTTCAGTGTTCTCTCCCTTCCCAGCACTGGGTGTTTGTGCAGGGCTCTCAGGGAGCAGCCAGGATGTGTTGGATGGGTTGTGACTGAGCTCTCAACAAGAAAAAAGACCCCAACAGTGAACACAGTGGAAATATAGACCTCTGCATGTTGTTTTTTTTATGACAGACCTCTGGGTTTCTTTGCCAGCATTGTGTTTTTGTGTTGCTGTGATGCCCTGTGGTCAGCACAGCATCAGTACAGCTGATTTTCAGTGGGATTGGTTGTGCAGTCTGAGCATGTCTGAAGGTTCCCGTTGGTGCTGGTTTTGAGCTCTGGCTGCACTCCTGGCTCACCTCCTTCCTGTTCCTTCTCCTTCCTGGAATTCACAATAGCCAGCAACTTCCCTCCAAGCCTTCTAGCTCAAAAGTGTTCAAAATTTAGTGTAATTACCACCAAAAAGAAGGAAATTAAAAGAATTTCTTGTTCTTAAAAACAACAGAGAAGAATCACGATGCTTTCAAAGCAATTTCAAACAAGATGGCTCTGGATACCACTAACCTTGGGAAAAAGAACCAAGATCGCTTTTGTGTAAACACTGAAATATCTACAGGAGCACGATTTTCATATCATTGAGAGCAATAGTTGTTTTTTGGGGTTTTTTTTCTTCTCCAGTGTTCAAACCTGCATTTACAGCCCTCTGAATGGAGTTCAGCTAAATTTCTGAAAGGAAGGGGAGCCAATGCACCAGAAGAAGGTTGGCTGCTTGCTCTTTTTACAGAAACAATAATGGCCAAGGCTCCAGACCCTGCAGGTTTCAGAGTTTCTGATTTCTATCCCTTCATCCCATGCACAAATATCTCAACTGTTGCATCTCAGTAAATCCTCAACTTCAGGTTGTTCCTGGTTTTAAACCCATTGAGTGAGGAGAACACGTCTTGCCCACAGCAAAGAAAAATTGCAGATGCAGAGACCCTTGGAGTCTTGAAATGGCACCACACATCTAGCAGAAATTCAGTTTATTTTCAAATTGCTTCCTAAGGAAACCAGGTTTCTTTTTCTCTGTCAGTCCTTCCCGAATAACTTTTTCATAAATTAGAGTTTCAAGCACATTTTATGCAGTAGGAAGGAGTAATGAAACTCCAACTCAACGGGTGAAGCTGGCAGAGAGAAGAGTCTGGAACTGGTGCTGCTCTTGACCTGTGCAGGAGTTCAGCAATCCCCAGGTCCATGATCCTGCTGCCCCCTGCCCACCCCTGCTGCAAAGCCAAGAGGAACTGGGGTCCTTCTGAGTCACTGCTGGGAAATCCAGGTCACAGGAGAAAAAGGAAACTTGGCTTTCTTCCTGCTGCCTCTGGAAAAACTTATTTATTTGATGGATCACAATGACATTTAAAACCCTCTCTAGGATCTATGGCTAGATGCAGGAGCTTCTGCCTTTTCCCCAAATGCTCAGTACCCAAATGAGAGCTCAGCACGTGGGTTAAATGGTTCTCAGGAGAAGATCCCATTCCACCAAGGCACCATGCTGTGTGTTGTTTCAAGTCTCCAACACAAGGGTATCCAATGGACTTTGTGAGGCCAGAAAATCACACCTGACTGCAGAGAAACAAGCTCAAAGAGAGAATTCAGCCCTTTTCTTCCAACACAAGAGTGTTCAGCCCAGTTGTATCTTGTGAAATATGTTGGAAATGTTCAGCTTTAGTTCCAGGGCAAGGAAACACCAGGTGTTTGGCACCCTGAAAGAAGCTGTGAAATTGAATTTGTGTTCTCTAAACTACTTTACTCAACAGACTGGAGGGGAGGAAAGCAAGCAGGATCCTGGGCTGGCACTGGGGAGAGCTTTGAGCTGGCAGGGGAAGGATGGGGCTGTGCAGCTTCACTGTCTCTGTGCTAGCCCTGCTCTGTCAGAGCCTCCTGTTAGAAACATTAACCCACAAACACCAGAGGTTTGTGTCCAAAAGGGAGACAGGGGAGTCCTTTCTGGCTTTATTCCAATAAAGGGAGAGGCCATGGGGCATTCCCCTGGGATCTCTCAGATTTTTGGAGGATGCAGCCTCCTTTTTATCCCAATTTCCCAGCCACATTTCCCTTCTCTCTTTCCCCACTGGCTGAGGTACCTGAGAGGTTCAGACTTCCCAAAACACCTGATACCAAAGATTTCCCTCTAATATATAACCCTCCTTTTAATTTTTAATTCTTACAGAATTTAGGGGTTTTTCTTCCCCATTGTTTCTTTCATCTCTCAATGTCTAATTTCCTTTATCAGCAAACCTAAAGTTTATTTGTAAAAGCAAATTATCTTTTTCCATTCATCAGTCAACGGGATCCTTCCCATTGTTTCTTTTATCTCCCAGTGCTGGTTTTATCTACCAGCAGGCCCACAGCTTGTTTGGAAAGGCAAATCTGCCATTCCTCTCACTCGCCTGGGCAGGCAAAGAGGAACCTTCCCTTTCCTTCTCTTTTCCTTCTCTCAGTCTCAGTTTGTTGTTTCCCCACCAAACCGAGGGGATGTGTTAGCCATGAATGAACTCAGGACAGCTGTGCTGTTCCATTTTCAGGTCAACCACCTGTCTCAGGGGGAAGAGGAGTGGGGGTCGTCCTGGCAGGAGGCAGAGCCTGATCATTATCTGTTAATGGGGAAGTCAATTAAAAGCCTGCCATTGCAGAACGCTTTCTGATGACTCTAATTAGCCAATAATTGTGTTATCTCATTCAGTGGTGCAGATACGGTGCAAGGCTCCACAAAATGAGGTGGGGCTGGCCAGGCCTGGGGAGTCCTTCAAGCGGTGGCTATTCCTCCCAAAATCTGATTTCCTCACAGAGCAACCAGCCAGTGCAAGATCTTTTTGAGACTGGGGGGAGATGTTTCCCTGCAGCTCAGAGTAAAGCTCTGGAGAGAGTTTGGATTCAAATTCACCTCCATGACTTTCCCAGCTCACATGGCTCCCAGCACCATGTACTGCCTGTTCTCAAACCCACTCCTGGAAGCTGATTTCTCCCAGATATTGTGCAGGAAACCTACACTGCTGTGGTGGCCTGGACTCCACTGGTTTGCTGAAGTCCCTTTATTAGTGCTAAATCATTAAACTCTGAGCAAAACATCCCTGAAATCTACTCACAGTAGTAGTAATAATAGTGCTTATAATAACAGCAGTGACACCACTTTGGTCTCCTGTGGTAACTTAGTATGGATAATTTCAAAACCTTCAATAAGTATTAAGAAATTCTTAAAATGCACCCTGGGACTGGTAGGAATGGTTCTCCTCTTGCAGGTGGAGAGGTGGAAGGAAGAAGCTTTACCAGGCAGGAGCTGGGATGCAGATGTGGCTTCCTAGAGGGAAATATCACTGGTACCACATTTGCCAAGTCCTGCACGCTGGAGTTTTATTTTAGGAATTTTTATCCCAGCACTGCAAAAGCCCTGCAAGGGCATTCCTGAGGAATATCCCTCACTGTGGTACCTGCCTGGTGCTCACACACTCTCAGGGGGAGATTGCACAGCAGCAGGGCAAGAGAGGAGGAAGCAGAGGCAGCCTGGCCATGGCATCTTCCACCTCCTCTTTCCCACAGCCCATCTCCTCCAGACACTGCTGCACCATTCCCTTCTACTGACCGTGTCAACCCCAACTTTGTATCTGTTAAACCTCAGGTAATTGCTTTTAGATGGGTGTAATTAAGAAGCCATTAGTGTAAAGTTTCATTTCAGTTTATGCTTTGGTCTCCATTTGAGCAGAGAAATATGAAATTAAGGTATTAGCTCCTTTCAGAGAGATGAGTCATGAGCTAATAAGTTTCAAGAGCTGTTTCTCAGCTGTAATGATTTTCTTTTTTTTTTTTTTTTCCTCCTGAATATTCTCCTCCTCTTCCCAAATTCTTGCTTCTGGATAATTCCCTTTTAAAAGAATAAAAGGGGGAGTATAACTGAGTCAGTGAGGAGCTGCTACTAAAACAGCCAGAGAGACAGGAGCATTTGTGTAGAACTTCCCCAAAACAGCCAGGGCTGGCCAGCCCCACCTCATTTTGTGGAGCCTTGCTGGCATGTGGTGCCAGCACAGGATCAGGGTGACGTGTCCAGTGTGAAGGGGACACCCCACACTCAGATTCCAGCTGTGCTTTGGGCCAGGAAGGAGAGCAGTGAGTGGGCAGAGGGCAGGGAAGGTGCCCGAACTTCCCAGAGTGAACAGAAAGGAGGGATGGGATTTAGCCCAGGGGTGTGGTGTGGTGAGGGAGAGCCCAGCAGATGTTGTCCCACAGGGACAGAGGTTCCAAGCCCAGCACGAGGCTGAGCAGGGAGTGTTTGCTCATTGCTCCCTCCCAGGCTGAGCCTGCAGCCTGTGCCCAGCCCAGCCCTGCAGCCTCAAACCCTTCCAGGCTGAACCAATGGCTCACTTTGCCCACTCCTGTGAAAATGTAAAAAGTTTAATAAAGCACAATGGGAGACAAGGAGCATAGAGCAAAGGTTATTATGGCCAGGTGCATCTTGGCACTGAACCAAAACCCCCCATTATCTTTGGGGATACCCCTTAAACACCTTTTAATTACATTAACCTGTTGCATATTCATAGACCCTTATGCATAGTAAACTTTCCCCAAACTATTTTACTTATTTTTACATGGCCCCTCCTCAGGTCTGCCATTTTAGAGCATGGGTACTCCTTGGTTGTGCTTTAGTCCATTTTTATCATCATCTTCAGTCTGGGCTTTGCTCCACGCTGCCTTCAGACAGTGAGTGCTGATGGTTGGCAGATCTGCACAGGTGTCCTCATCCTGTGTTCATTGGATGTTATCCCATCCAAGCAGGCATTTTAACACAAGCAGCTATTTCCCTAAGCTTAATTAACAACAGGAATAAAACCTATATCTTTATACTCTAACACCACACACGTATAAAATCCATTTTAATGTAGGAGGACCCAGCATGGGTAATGTAGAATGCAATCTCATCCCCCAATGAGCTGCAGCTGGACCCTATTACTAAAGATTAGGAGCAGGCCTGATGATAACAGGCTGCACCTGTAACTAATAAGAACCAGGGGTGCAAAAGAGGAGTCAGATGGCTGCTGTAAGGACCAGGAGCAGTCAGTGCTCAGAGGAGCTGCCTGTGAGAAACATTGGGGAGGTATGAAACCCTGAGGACATGGAACCCTTGCACCATTATGACAACAGAACTCTTGATATGTAAGACAACATATAATGAGAATAGAACTGTTGTAACATATAAGACAACATTTTAATATTTGTAAAAAGCCAATATTACAATAAGTATCTATAACATTCCCCATCCCTGCTATCCCAAAGGAATCCCACCTACCTGGCTGGAGCTGGGGAGCAGCTCAGCCGTGCCAGGGCACCCTCTGGGCACACACAGCTGGCCAGATGTGCTGGCACTGCTGGGGAGCAGCTGAGGCACCCGGAGGGGACATTCCCTCCTGCAGCACGGTGCTCAGCTCACAGCGGTGCCATTCCCAGAGCCCAATCAGTGACAGTCAGGCGTGTGCGAGGCGTTAATCACGGCTTAATTAAACTGCTCTCTCTCCAGCAAAGGGTGCTGCATGCGAGGAAGGGAGAAGGGGAAGAGGTGTCCTTAGTCTGAGGCAGTGAAATGCTTGTGATCATCAATAATGCAGGGCAGTAATGTTCCTGTATGAATTGGAAATGCCAAGCAATCAAAGGCCATATGTATTTAGCTAAGATCCACATGATGCCCATGTATTTTTAATGGTGTGGCATCTTTGAAGTGTGTTTGTGAAGCACAGTGTTCCTCTCCGTGGCTGTGGAGGGCAAAAATCCCCCCTGGTTGGCAGGAATGCCCTTGCTCCCCTCCCCAGGCTCTGTGAGGATGAGGATACACCACTCCTGGCAGGAGGGAGTGGAGAAGGACCACGCTGAACCCCACACTGGCATGTTCCTTCTCTCTGACAATGAAATAACTTGGTAGCAGTTGGTGTAAAATCTCTGGTCTAGTGGGGAGCAGTGGGTGATTTCTTAACATTTTCTAGAATATTCTTCTCTATATGAATCTAGTGTCAATCTTCAGCTGGTTTGATCATTTCCAGTACATCTGTAGGACAGGTTTAGTTCGCTTGTTTTCAAGGTGGAAAATAAATGGGAAAATGGGAATGAGATTATGGGAGTGGGAACATCCATCTCCACATCATCATCCTGAGCTGGTAGCTGAGGTTACACACTGAACTGAAACTGGAAAAGGGGAGGGAGAAAAGGGAAGAAAAAAAAAAACCCATACCTGCTTAGCAAGGCTTTTAAAGTGTTAGGACAGCTGACAGAGGAAGTGGGAATCTTTAAATCAGTGCTAGAGGTCTGTTCTAAAGTGATGCATTCTCATTCAGCTGGGAAGTTCTGCAGTAGTGCCAGTTTATGTCTTCAAAATGAAGACAGAGATGCATGAGGTTTCTTTGAGAGCTGGAAAGTTTGAAATGAAAATGAAATTCACCCGATTCCAGCAGTTCTGTTTATTTTTTTGCTGCTAATGTGGTGTTTGGCTTCTGTTTGCAAACATTGCTGGGAAACTGCTGACCTTTGCTAAGTTACCAGCCACACATGATAGTGGGACCCTTGAATATCTCTGTGTTTCTGATTTCTGCCCAGGTCAGGTATCACAATATGCCACTGGTGCTCCCCCCAGTGATGCTCCCTGAGGCACAGCCTGGTTCCAGCAGAAACACGGGGTTTAGCAAAGCCAGAAGAGCTCCTGAAAGCTGCAAATCTCCAATTCCAGCAGAGACTTTGGAGAACAAAACAAAAACGACCTTGCCATTGTAAAGCATTGGTGGGGAGTGTGCTCTCTCACCTCACTTAAGTCACTGGGGAGACCTCCCTGGTTTTTTGCAGCTGCCTTGACTGTGGCCCCTTGTCCTGCTGAGATAATGGAAAAGGCACAAATGCCTCAGACGCTTCCATGGACGTGCTCCAGAACCAACAAAAAGCAAAGAAGATGGGAGAGGAGGGTGGGGAAAGGGCAAAGAAGGTGTGTTCATACAAAACTAATTCTTTTGAGTTGTGAGCCTGCTGAATTGGCTGTTGGGTTATGTAAGAGGAGTCATTGTGCTGGTGTTGAAAGGGCAGCCTTGCTCCCAGAGCTGAGCACGGCTCTGGAATTTTAAGCAGGCAGGCTGAGGGAGGGAGCAGGGCCCATCCAGAGCATCCATCCTGCTGCCTTCCCACCCTCACCCAGCTGAGCTGGGCACCTGAGCGAGGCCATTCCCTGCACGGCTCCCAGCCAAGGCTGCTGCTCCTGCCCTGCCCACCCCAGCCCTTCCCCTGCATCACAAACACCCCCGTGCTGCCGGCGCTACAGCAAAATTAACAAACAGCCCATAAATTTTACATGAGTTCCTGAGACCAGACAGAAATTAATTTGATGTTGTCTTTTGATAAAGATGTAGCCCCCTTTCTCTGACTTTAATTTGTTGGCTCCCCCCGGCCCCCCCACCACCGCCCTTCACAAACACATTTTTTTTTTTTTCCTCTCGAAGGTTGCAATTTGGTTCTTGTGATAATAGAAGTGCATAAATAAATAAATAACCCACTTCAAATAACCCCTGGCTTGTAAATAGGAACAGAGAGAACACCATCCCCAGAAGGGAAAAAAAACCAAACCAAAAAACCTCAAATCAGTTCTAATCACAGTTCAGCTGCCTCTGGTTTGGATTAGCTGGGGATATTCTGTGCCCAGGCTTTGGTTGCTCCCCAAAAGGCCCCGATTTTCCAGGCACAGCTTAGAGGGCACAAAGGATGAGCAAAGCCAATAATCTCTGGATTCTGAGGCAGGAGAAGCTGCACAAGGAGGAAGCTCGAGGCCATCACCAGGTGGTGATTTTGAGCGCAGAATTACCTGGGTTTCTGTTACCTGGGGCTGCATTTCTCGCCTAGAGAGGCAGCAGGAGCTATTAAAATGTGTTGGCATTTAAGGGATTGGGAAGGAGGATGTGCAGAGGAGGGAGGGAATTGAGGAGTGTGATGAACCACTTTCAATACTCCAGTGGAAGCTCGTGTAGGAATTTGTCCTTGAGTGTTCCCCAGTCCCTTTGGCCATTTTGTTAACAGTGCTATTGAAGCCCTTTCAAGCACTGTACAAACAACAGCTGGCATTCTCTATTTTTCCAGCAGTTATCAGTGATAAGAGCTAAGTTAAGAACATTTTTTTAAATATATATTTGCAAAAGAAGCTAAAGAAAAGTGTCAAAGGACAAAATGCACTTCAAATCATTAAGAGTTTGAAAATACATTTGAAAGGGGAATGAAAGGAAAAGAAAGAATTTAAAGAAAAGTGTTAGCCCATGTTTAATCTGGAGCACTGCATTTGCTTAAGATCTGAAGGTCTCTTCTCAAAGTTATTTAACCTCTTCACCTAGTTTTACTTTAAGCTGATTTTAAAATGAAAATGCTGATGCGAAACAAAGAAAAGCTTAATATAAAACACTCAGAAATCTTTTGAGAAAGTTCTGAAATGTTTAAAGATTTTCAAAATTCTTTCTGTTCCTTTTTTTTTTGGTCCAAACCTCCTCACTGAATTTGATCCCAGTTCACTGGGGTTTTCAGTTCTTTGACACTAAACATTTCCTTTATTATTTCCATCGTTTTTCAAAGGGTACCCAGCTCATGCCAACGCCTTCCATGGCACACAATCAGCTGCCTCTGCTTTATTCTGCCTCTGCTCTTCAAAATTCAGCTACCTACCCCCAACAGGTTTTCCTCTTTGCATCACTTTGGGTTTACATGTCATTGATTCAGTAATTTTGCACTTAGAGGGTTTCATGTCTTCTGTTCTCACATTTCTCCTTTCTTTTCTCCACAGTGCCTGGATCACCTCTTTATAGCACCAGAACTGAGTCCATAAATCCAAATTTAGGGGTTTGAAGCACAGATGGTGGCTGTGCTGATGGACTTTGCTGTCTCCAAGGATTCCTTGCAGCTTTGCCTCCTGGAATGGCTGAGGTTTCCATTCTCGAAGCTGACTCCCCCCTGCCCTCACACACCTTTCCCTTCCCCTACAGACAACAACATAACTGCTGAAAAGAAGGTTTTAGATCCATTTAGTGTTTCAGGAAAGGCCAGTGTGAGCTCCTACACTTTGCCTCATGCCCTGACAATCAGTAAATAACACACTAAGCCATGCAGAGGCTTCCCAGGACACAGCTCCGTGGTGGCTCCTTGAAATGTCATTGTGATGATGAGGATGAACAGGGACAGCTTCTGGGCATCCTCACCAGGGATCTCAGGTGTGTATTTAGTATTCAGCAGGAATAGATCTGGATGTGTTCATCCCTAATTTCCTTGCGACAGCCGCCTGTCACTTTTATGTTCTTGGGTACCTACAAAAGCCCTTACAAGAAGGGATGTATTTATTTTACTAGCAGCTCCTGTCATTGTGATCAGCACTGGGGTGAAATATGGCTTTTTAGACTCATTGAATTTTGTTTTCTTTTTAAATAATTGACAATAATTTTGTGAAGCTCCAGAAGTTTGTCTTTCCTTGCATCAAATGCTTGGAAGTGTCTGGGTAGCTCTAATGTTCACTGAAACCCTTGAAGTGCTGACATAACTCAGAGTGATGTCACACACCTTGGGCTCAGTTGTGCAACTTAGTCAGTCAAATATTCCCTTGTTTTGAAGGCACTGGACACCAGTGTGGATGATGGTGACACACTGCCATTCTGGGATTAGGAAATGAGGCTCTTTTTAAATCCTTCTTCCACCCCTCTGAGGATCCCTTCCCATTGTCTGCAGTGAGCCACGGTTCAAAGACTGTCAGAGCACATAAACATGACACAGTAACTGAGAACATCAAAGAGTATTATGTTTTCCATACATAAAGAGTGACAAGCTGCCGAACACTTTATATTAAAAATTCAGACAAAAAACAATTCAAGAAAAATCAAAGCCAAGTCTCCAAGAGAGAGTCAGACACCACACGTTTGTTACACGCTCTTATCTTTTTTGCCTTGCAAAGTGTCCTTTAAACTCTGCTCCTAGAAATATATATCTAAAACCTTCTTTTCAGCACTTATGTTGTTGTCTGTAGGGGAAAGGAAAGGTGTGTGAGTGCAGGGGGAGTCAGCTTCTAGAATGGAAACCTCAGCCATTCCAGGAGGCAAAGCTGCAAGGAATCCTTGGAGACAGCAAAGTCCATCAGCACAGCCACCATCTGTGCTTCAAACCCCTAAATTTGGGTTTATGGACTCAGTTCTGGTGCTATAAGGAGATGATCCAGGCACTGTGGAGAAAAGAAAGGAGAGATGTGAGAACAGAAGACATGAAACTCTCTAAGTGCAAAATTACTGAATCAATGACATGTAAACCCAAAGTGATGCAAAGAGGAAAACCTGTTGGGAGTAGGTAGCTGAATTTTGAAGAGCAGAGGCAGCTGATTCTGTGCCATGGAAGGCCTTGGCATGAGCTGGGTACCCTTTGAAAAACGATGGAAATAATAAAGGAAACATTTAGTGTCAAAGCCAGATCTTTTACTCAGTCATTTAAGTGAGGATTTAAATGATTTTTTTTTGCAGACCCTGTTAGGGTTTGTTTTAACAGATCAGAGATCTTTTCCTCACAGGGAATGTGTCAAAACACACATTATGTGGTTGTTTCAGTAATGGCAGTGAACAGAGTCCTACCTCTGCAGGCTTGGCCATGCCAGGGGCAGGGAGGAGCAGGAGCTGTGTGGAGGCAGTGACAGAGGGATGCTGAGCACAGAGGGATGCTGAGCACAGAGGGATGCTGAGCACACAGAGGGATGCTGAGCACAGAGGGATGCTGAACACACACAGAGGTGCTGGGCACACAGCTGGGCACCCACCACCCTCAGCATGGGCAGCTGTGTGCTGTGCTTCAGCCATCCTGACACACAACCCAAGGGAGATTTGTCTTCTCCTTATTGTGCACTGGAGACTCTGCACACAGGGGCTTTGCCTTTCACACCATCCCTGACCTCATGGGTTTGGGAGAGGTGGGAAAGGTGAGTTTTGTCCTAATCCCCTGCATGGCCAGCAGCATTGCCTTCCTCTTCATCCCCATCCTCGCCATCCCCCTAGGGGTAACCTGCTCTTCATGCCATGGGAAAGTGTCTCCCAGCTCCTGTTCAAAAGTCAATTTGGCAACCTGGCAGGGGGACTAAGCAGTCAAATCCGTTTTCTTCCCCTTTTTCTTCTGAGCACAAAACCTAACAGACCCTTTCAGAAAAGACTTCCTTGTCACAGGAAAGGGTTCCTTTGTATGCCAGTTGCAGCGTCTATTTTTCAAGATAACCTTTATTTCATGTACTGAGTGTTAGCTTTGCTGGAAAAGAGAAAAGCTGAGATAACTCCTTCACCTGTGGAACATTATTACGCTTTCTGGTAAAAAAAAGAAGAATGAGTTGTTCTGGTGCATGATAATGGAGGTGGAACAAATCAGGCAGGAGCAGGAGCTGAATTGCACCTCTCTCCCTTTCTCCCCACCTGTCTATCTTTGCAATCTCACTCTCTTTTCTCTGCCTGTCTTCCTGTCTCCAACACAGAGTGATTTTTCTCTCTCCCTTCTCTCATTACCTCCAAATTCTCTGGTTTTCTTATGCACACTATAACTTCCTCTGGGGCTCATCAGAAAATCTCCTGACCAACAGCTCTATTATTTGTGCTTTCAGTAGAGGGGGTGCCTGGAGATCTGTCCTGCTGTGCTTGGAGCTGTACCACCAAAGCACAAAGTTCTGCTTTCTGCACTGAAGAGTTTCGAAGCCAAAAATTTTGTGCTTTGCACTCAGTTGTAAATTGGTCTACAGAACATTTCTCCCCTGGGAAAAAGCTGTTCTTCTTTAGGTAATAGGTAAAATTGTGAATGCTTCATTAGAGTACTCTAATTCCAATGACATTTCAAAGGCAAAATATTGAATCAATTTGAAATCAGAATGGATTTTAAATTTTTTATTATTTCAACTTTTTCCTGCTCCATTTCCCACTTGTTTTCACTTCTATATTAGAATCTTAATGTTATTCTCTCACATATCCATATCCCATCCAGTATTGCAGTGCTAAACTGTGTTTCAGTAATATCGAAATGAAGCACTTCAGGAGGTGGTGGCATAACTTCTTGTCTCGGTTTAGAGACAAATTTTAGGAGAAAATGCCTTGGAATAAGTGTTTCCTCTAAAGAGAAGGGCTTTGATAAACCTATTTGCCAATGAGAGAAATTAATACCAGTGGGTGATAGTAAAAAAAAACAAACCAAAAAATGTTTGTTAAGAAAAAAAAAAAAAAAAAGGGTGCCCACAAGGCATAGATAAGGATTGAATAAATTATAGATATTGAAATTTCAAAACCTTAACTCCCATTCCCCCAGGGGGCAGAGATGGCAGATTTTGTCCCTTTTGTCACAGGGAAAGGGAGGCACATGAGTTCACCTGCCAGGCAGAATAGATGGGAATCCTTCTGGCATTTGTCCCCTCCTCACAGCAAGTGAAGCTGGTGGGTTTGGTGTCCTGTCTTGTGCTGGCTCCATCTCCCCTGGGGCCTGGATCAACTGGTGCAGAGGGAAAAATAACCCCAAAACCCAAGCAGAAGCAGTTCAAGGGAAAAAATACCTCAAGAAACAACTGAAGGATCTCTGCTGGAGTCCAGGTAAAATGGTTGGGAAAGAAAAAAAAAAGCTTCTTACCCAAGCAAGCAAAAACTAAGCCAACAAAAGGAATATTGTAATGACCCAGTCCACCTTGCCCAGCGTGCACTGAGGTGAGAAAGGGTTTGAACCAAACTGTGCAGGGGCTCAAACCTTCCTGTCCCACCCCTGAGTCTAGCTTAAAACTGTAGCAGACATTTCTGGGCATAAAGCAGATGATTAGGGAATAAAGTATCATCATAAAATCAGCCCAAGATACTTCTGAGCAGAAATATTTCAAACCTGTATTTCCTGATTTGGTCCTATCTGAGACATAAATGAAAGTTTAGCTGCCAGATTTCTCTGGAGGCCAAATGCCTGTTTTCTCATCAGCTTTAATGATGAAGTCTAAGAAATTCTGAGTTTGATCAGATGGAACAGGGCACATTTAAACTTATCTTCTGAGCGGGATGCTGATATTGCTGTGTGACAGTGATGTATGGGAGAGATTCTAGTGAATCTCCCCAAGATTCACTCCTTGTGAAAACAAGGAATCTCGCCTTCCCCTGCTCCCAGCTCATGGTTAATGCCTCTTCCAACAAATTATTTGAGTAGAGGAACGAGCTTGGTACCACAATTACAGAGGGCAGACAGCCAGACCCCACAACAGCCCTGTCATATATCCCAGCCCTTGGTATCCACAATGAGGAGCTGGTGCAGGAGGTGGCGTGGACTCCTTGTGAGAGAGAGGGCATCCCAGATGGGATTAGGGCTTTGAATAAAAACCAGGCAGGTGAACTCGTGTGCTTCCCTTCCCCAAGACAAAGGGGATAGCTTCCATTTCTGTCCCCTGGCCCTGAAAGCCTGGTGAGGAGGTTAAGGTTTTAAAATTTCAATATCTAGTATTTATTCAATCCTTATCTGTGCCTTGTGGGCACCCTTGTTTTTTGCTTAACAAACTTTTTTTTGTTTTTTGGGTTTTTTTTTCACTATTACCCATTGGTATTCATTTCTCTCATTGGCAAATAGGTTTATCAAAGCCCTTGTCTTTAGAGAAAATGCTCATTTCAGGGCATTTTCTCCTAAAATTTGTCTCTAAACTGAGACAAGAAGTTTTGCCACCACCTCCTGAAGTGTGGCATTCACATTCTCTGATAAAATCCCTTCGCCCAGGGTTTTTCTCCTGGGAAGCTGAGAAGCCTCAGAGAAAAGGAAAACAATTCTCATCTCATTTGCTTCTCCTGTGCTGTGCTCACGTGGAATGTGTTTGGGGATTGTTCACCCACAGGTGATTGTTCCATTGCATTCTGCTGGGAGTTGTTTTCACTCTTGGGCCAATCAGGGCCAAGCTGTGTCAGGGCTCTGGAAAGAGTCAGGAGTTTTCATTATTATCTTTTTAGCATTAAGTATCCTTTCTTTAGTATAGTATTCTTTAGTGTAGTATAGTATTTAATATAATCTAGTATAATAAAGTAGTAAATTAGCCTTCTGAGCACATGGAGTCAGATTCATCATTCCTGCCTTCGTCAGGGCATTTCCCAGCAAATACAATACTGAAGTGCTTCACTTTGATATTATTGAAACACAGTTTAACACTGCAATACTGGATGGGATATGGATATGTAAGAGAATAACATTAAGATTAGAATTAGAAGGTGGGGGCAGTCACGTATCCCATTGCTCAGAAGGGCTGTGGGAAGCCTGGCAGGGTTTTTGCTCTAATCATGGCCAAGTGTTTGCAGCTTCACATCCAGAGGATCCTCCTGGCAGGGGAAAAGTTCTGCAGCTCATGCACCAGTGAGCTCAGCACAGAGAGAGCAGCTCTGAGAGCTGCTGCACCGAGGCCATGCTGCACCATAAATTACAGGGTAGTTATTTCTTAGTTATTCAGCAGTTACAGTGTAATTAGTTCCGCTTAATGTCAACTTTTGTCAATACGTCTTTCATTAGCCAGAAAATTAGAGCTGGGTTTTGAAGCAATGGCAATACATGACTTCCTCTGAGCTTGGGCTTGGAGAAAGGAGGAGAAGGGCTGCTGTGGGAGGGGATGGGGCTGTCAGGTGAATTCCAAGCCTTTCTCATGAGTTCTGCATCCCTACAAGCTTACACATCCTCATATACACAAAGCTCCCATACACAAAACTCACATCTCTTCTCCAACACACAGACACAAAACACCCATCTCTTCTCTGGGATCAATATTCCAGCCCAAACTGCAGAAAAGAATCAAACAGGTCCCTGGAGAAGTTTTCTTTGGCTGCTCAGAAACAAACAGGCAAATAAACAAGGAAATAAACCCCAGGAGCTGCCTCACAATAGCATTTGTTGCTTATGTTTTGCAGGAGAGCCTAATTAAGCAGGATGCTTTTAGATTTTGGGGACTCCAGCTTTCATTTAAAGGGGGCTTCATTTCCAGTCTGCAGGTTCTTTATTCTTGAACATCACAGGTTGTCCTTCTGCCTTCCCTTCCTGTTTTTCTTTTTTTTTTTTTTTTTCCCTTTCAAAATGTAGACATCATTAGGAGATTGACTTTTCTGAGTTTTGCCATTGCTTTGAACAGTGACAGCATTTTAGTCCCTGGTCCAAAAATGGTCTAAATCAGAGGATTTGGCTTTAGGAGAAACACAAAGATTTTCCTGTGTCCTGATTCACTGAGAAGTGAGAGACAAGGTAAAATAGGTTTAAGGGTGCTATCCTTCCCCTAAAACACCTCACTTTAGGCCATCACCAGCCTGTGGAAGCAGTTTTAGTGTGAAAGGTCCTTCTACCTGTTTTAAATTTCAAACCCATGTGAAAGCACATTGCACAATCTGGCTGTGGACTGAGAAACTAATGATGGAATGATTAGGAAATTGTAAAATAAATTCTTTTAAGATTACTTTGTAATGGTGCAAATCCAACTAATTTGCTCTTTATTTGTACTGCTTGCCCAGGTCTAGATAAATGGCTGGAAGTAGAAAGGAGTCAGCATGGGCCTGGATTTTTTTATATATAGTTTTCATAATTCCAGCCTCCATTACACCCCTCCATATAATTTTCCTTTCTGATTATGCTGTGTTGATTTCACACAGGGCCCTGCATATGCTAAAGCTGGTCCTTGAAGAAGAATTAAGTATTCAGCTCAGGAAAAAATATTAGACAGAAAGAATATAATGATAACGTTGGTATAAATGCATCCTCCAAATATATAATGAAATTCCTTCAGTTGTCTTGCACCCCTTGGTGTCCACCAGGAGACTAAGGACAATGGAGCTCCTCCTGCTATTATAAAATAAACAGTAATAACAACAAAAGCAATAAACATTCATCCCACAGAATTCTTCCAGATGAACATGAATTCCAAAATTAATGTGCATGGCTATTCAGTGGTTATTGCAACTTCCTCCTAGTGTGAATAATAAGACCAGGGACACACAATTCAACTCACCATTACTACTGAAACAACTAAAACCTCTTCAGAGGAATCTTTAGAGATTTTATCCATACATATATTTATATATATATGTAAAATCCCCAACTATGCTTGAATAATGAAGGGCTGTGGGAAAAAAAATCACAAAATCCCACAACAATCTGAGGAAACCATGAGCAAAAAATAGAAGATAAACTCCTTTGATAAATTATGTATTGCAAACTACTCAGCTGAGTCCATTCCACCTTGCACAGGTTGAAATCCATATGGAGCATTACTTCTCTCTGTGGGCAGCCTCTCCCCAAGTGCACTGAAGGAAATATATGCAGAGATTTGTCTCTGTTCCTCTTGAATATTTCAGACCACATTAAGACAATTCTACCCCACCAAACTCCCATGCCTCAGTAACCCAGGAAAAAATTAGCTGTGTGTTAATTCCTGGCTACACCAAATCCTAAAACGTGTGGAATTATTGTAAATGCAGGGTGCCCCGATGAAGGCAGAAATGATGAGGAGGACTCTATCTTATCAGAAGGGTAATTTATTATACTTTATTATACTATATTATATTAAAGAATACTATACTAAACTAAAGAATACAGAAATGATACCTACTGAATGCTAAAGATAATAATGAAAACTTGTGACTCTTTCCAGAGTCCTGACACAGCTTG
Source organism: Agelaius tricolor (assembly GCF_023055355.1). Lineage (NCBI taxonomy): Eukaryota > Metazoa > Chordata > Aves > Passeriformes > Icteridae > Agelaius > Agelaius tricolor. Next base: position 962,002 of record NW_027269297.1, on the reverse strand, counting down.
GCCCTGATTGGCCAAAGAGTGGAAACAACTCCCAGCAGAACGCAATGGAACAATCACCTGTGGGTGAACAATCTCCAAACACATTTCACATGAGCACAGCACAGGAGAAGCAAATGAGATAAAAATTGTTTTCCTTTTCTCTGAGGACTCTCAGCTTCCCAGGAGAAAAACCCTGGGTGAAGGGATTTTTTTCAGAGAATGTGAATGCCACATGCAGTCAGTGGGGATTGGAAGCTGTGGTGGTTGGACTGGAGGAGCCTCAGCTGGGAATCAGTGTGGGGTGAGCTCTGAGCCTGTGTGGGGTAAGAGCAACCTGAGCACAGGAATGAAGCCAAAGGTCTGGGGTGGTGTCTGGCTGTGGGGTCATGGCTGCTGCTGGATCAGAATGAGAGCTGAGTGATCTCTTCAGCAACAGCTTTGGAGTCCCCCTGTTTTGTCATAGCAGGTGTCCCCAGCCAGGTAATAATTAGCATTGACTCCATGATTCCAGAAGGTTGATCCATCACTTTATTATACTATAATTAAGAAACCCATCACCCTTACAGACAGTCCAATACAGCTTTTCCTAATTTGTCCTTCAACTAACACACCATCACCATTGGCCAATTAAGAAACCACCCTTTGGTGAACAAATCTCCACAGCACATTCCACACGTTCACAACCACAGGTGCAGCAAGTGAAGATAAGAATTGTTTCTCATTCTTTTCTCTGATCTTCTCGCAGCCCTGCCCAGGACAATGCCTGGGAAAGTTGTGCCCGCTGCTCTCTGTGACCAGAGAGCTGCAGCCACACTGTTTGTCCCTGCTCAGGTCCCCCAGGGTGGCTCCAGGTGTCCCTGTCCCCCCCAGCCACTGCCACGAGTCCAAGGGTGCTCCCCATCCCCTGCTGGTAGGGACCTGCAGGAAGGGCAGGATCTCACCCACATCTGGCCCGTCCATCCCTGGGGTATTTGGTTTCTCCCAAGCCTTTTCCAATGTTTTTCCTTGGGTAAACACACAGATTTCCTGTGTGAGAGATGGTTATTATGGGTTATCACCACGTGTTCCTGCCCACACTGCTGCCTCTCACTGGCTTCTCCCTGTGTCCCTGGCTGTCCCCCAGCACTGCCCCAGCCTCCTGCACCCCAGGGACACAGAGCTCTGCCAGACAAGGAGAGGGGAGAAGGACTGAGGGGCTGGACAAGTTAAGAAGAGCACTTTGAAAAGTGTTAACACAGAAAGGAGAAACTTTGGCAAAGTCCAGGATCATTTCTGCCTCTGGGCAGAAGCTGGAAGGTCCTCATTGATGTCAGAAGAGAATTTTTGATGGCATCAGGTGTTTGTCAGCCCTTTTTATCTCCTACACAAGCCCATGCCCACTGACATTGAACCTACACCCAGGCTCTGCTGTTCCAAATCTGGAAGGTGTTGGCTGAGGAAGGGGAGGATGTACTGAGTCACGGTCTCCATGCTGCATCCATAACTTCTGGGGCTCACTGATGGATACAAAAACAAGCTTCCACCCACAAAAGCCTTGTGACAGAGGCTGTGGAGTCATAGCCCAGGCCTGTCAGGGAGGCTGGTGGGGTGTGAAACACCTCACAGCCTCCCTATTCTCTGGAGCTAAAATCTGGCCCTAAGAGAGTGGAACTCAGTCCAGTGGAAACAGGGATGTCTTGGTTGAATCACTGGGATGGGTCCTCAGGGCTGCTCAGGAAGGTTTTTGTGCTTCTACAGCCATGGCCCAGCAAATTCTGTGGCTGCTGTTTTGATGAACAAGCAGCTGGGTAAGTTCTTTCCCAAGTGGGAAGTCTCTGGTAACAGCAAGTCTCTGTTGGGGCTGAAATTTGGGACTGGGAAATGTAGAAAAGAGCTGCTGCTTCTCCTCATAGAAGAGGAATAAAATAAGGACAAGAGAAAGAGGAGATGGAGTAGGAAAGAGCAGGCTGCAGTGGAGAACATCAGCAGAAAGAGGGAGTAGAGAGTGTGTGCTCTTAAAGAATCAACAAAACTCACAGAAAAGGGAAGCACCCAGGGGAGCAGAGTGTGAGTGTGGAGCTGGGAGAAATGTTATTGAGAAAGATATTAAGGCGAAGCAGCTGATATTTGAAATGTTACTTGAATGGAGGTTTTCATCTGATAGGGCACAGACAGAATTAATGGGTTTTCCATGAGTTGCAAGGAACTCAGGGACAGCACTGGGAGCAAAGGGAAAGTTGAAAGTTCTGCTGCTGGAGGTCAGTGTCACATCCCCAGCACAGAGCAGGTCACCAGGGGAAGCATAAAAAAGAGATTGAGAAACCAACTCCTGTGTAAATTCCTCTGAGATAAGGGAGAGTTTTGAAAACAAAAAACAAAAACAAAAACAAAAACACCTGCACCTCCCATATCTGCTTTCTCTTTAATTAGCTGAGAACTCAGTTTGGATGGCTGGAATGAGGGATGGGGAGGTGACAAAAGAAAAACAGGTGTCAGTGAGGCATCTCTCATGTCCTTCAGAAGATGGATGGGTGTGCCAGGCAGGGCCCTGCATTTGTGCACAGGCAGGAGTGTGGGAGGGACTGGCTGGGCTGCCAGGAAGAGCAGTGATTTGGGGAAAAACCAGTCACAGTCCAAAGCCTGCTTGGCAAAGCTGCCTGGGAAGCATCCACTGTGGTGGCCTGCATGGCTCAGTAGGCCTGTGCAAAGCAGGAAGCCTCATTTTTGCTAGTAAAGAGCAATGGAAGGGAAAAGAGAAGGAGAAAATGGAGCCAGGGAAAGGGAAGGAAGCAAAATTGTGCTCACATGACAGAGCAGGATGATCCTTATTCAAATAAACGCCAATGTCTCGGCAATGAGCAAAATTCCCTGGGCTACCTAAAAATCTGTAGCTCACCTATTTTTTTTTCTTTTTTTTTTTTTTTTTCTTGCTTATCTGCTTTATTCTAGCTTGCTTTCCCCTTCTTTTCTTTTCCCTGTTCTATTCCTTTTATGTGATCAGAGGCTGCAGGTCTCTTGTGTTTCCCAGAATCCTGGTTAAGATCTTGCTGGCGTCGGGAAGGCAGAGAATGGCAGGGGTCAGGAAGGCAATGAAACAGCAAAGTTGAATCATTCCTATTATTTGAGTCTTTCTGGGAAATGCAGGCCATTGGGGTTTGAATTTCTGGATGTTTTTTACCCCTGAAATTTGCTTTCACCCAGGGAAATAGAGTTTGACTCAAAACAGTGCAAAGAAAGTGATCTCATTTTTTGCTTCTGTTTTTTGGACTCAGACTCAGCTGGATGGAATCAGAGCCTCTAAGAAGTTCCTGGTCAACAGAGAAGCTGCAGCATGAGATTCAAGACTTGAAAATAAAAACTCTACAGGGAAAAAGGCACTTTGGAAAAGCCCAAGCAATGAGATCCTCCACTGGAGTAGAAATGCATCCAAAGCCAGGCATCCTTAATTCTTCCTTCTCATATCAGTGCCATCACTAGTTATTTTTATAACCAATATGCCAGAGAAATGTCTCTCAGCAGCAGGTTGAATTCTTTATTACATCTGTTTCAGTATCAAACCATCCCAAGAACCCTTCTGAGACTGCATTTCTCCCAGTGCATTATGGAAATGCAGAGCACCTTTTAATCAGGAGGGACGTCTCTGTTTAGTTTGCAGACTTCAAAATGCCTTCTGTTCAAAATGCTGTGTTGCTACCTGAGTGAAACCAGAGATAAGACTCCAGCTAATATCATGATTTCAGGAATTGGCAGATAATTAATTTCTAAAACTTGACACTGAATAGTGCATTTCCTTTGTGGTTTGATTTTTTAAAATCAGTTTTCTTATGGAGTGAGTTTTGCAGCCTTCCCCAGCCCCTCATAACAAATTAAAGCCATGTGTTTTTGGAAAAGGAGGGTGTCAGGATGAAAATACTCTGCTGGAGCCCTCTTGGTTCCTCTGCAGTCTCTTGCCATGATCAGTTTAGTTCAGGATATTCTCAGTCTGTGGGTCTAGAATTAGGAAACCAAGATGCAGAGAGGTTCAGTGGAAGTTCTAGAGGGTTACTCAGTGTCCTGTCTTCAGGAGCTGAAGTACTGGAGAATAGTGTTGAAGCTGGAGCACTGGAGAAGGACCACAGCCTCTGAGTGCTGACTTGTCCAAATGAGACATTTCTCACATTGTCATTTTTGCCTCTGAACTGGAATCCTAAAATAACAAATAGGCAGTGGGGATGATCCAGTGATTCAACCATCAGCATCCACAGTAGTCACCCAAGATAGCTGCTTCCTTTAGCATCCATAAAAATACCAACCACTCCTTGGGACAGCGTGGAAGCCAAAGAAATGGTCTCTTTATTGAAATTAAGTTGCCATGAGAGCCCTAATCCTAATGTATCTCTGCTCCTTTGTTGCTCATATGCACGAACCAAACTCCATTATTCCTCACCTTCCCAAATCAGGGTAGATGTTTCCTCAAGGCAGGAACCTCATCTCTCATTTTGCCCATGTGCAGCATCAGAAGAACATTTGTGGCAGTCCCTGGGTGTCAATGACAGAGACCAATGAGCTCCCCTCACATTACAGGAGAACAAAGGAGAAAACCCTGCTCGAGCTTACATGTGGGACTTACTTGGGTTTTCCTGCCCAAACAAAGTACCTGGATTTAATGGCACAGAGCAGGGAGTTCAACATGCATCATCCCACCAGGAAAAGCCTCACTCTGCTCCTCTGCTGCTTGTCCCTGTGTCAGAGAGGGATTGAATTAAGTGATGGAGGAAGGTGGATCTGCTCTGCACTGCAAAAAGCCAAAATTCAGGTAATAACAGTAACTCCCAGTCCTGAACCTTTTCAGAAAAGCATTTACAAGTGACTTTCTGGAGCAGTAAAGATTTTTCTCTTTTTCTTCTTTTTTTTTTTTTTCTTTTTTTCCCCTTTTTCCTTTACTACAGAGAAATCTTTAACAAATAATCATTTTACACAGTACAGTTCATCAATAAAAGCAATAACATCAGGTTATGTAATAAATTAAATATGATGTATAGTTGAAAGTAATCGTTCTTTCAGGCATCAGCTTCTTGTCACATTAAGGGCTCTGGCAAACAGGTTTAATACTCATGGAATGAACAGAATTATTGACAAGCAGAGGAGGAACTAGACAGCAAGTGAGCATCATATTAATTTTTCAAAGCTTGATATTGCTTTTCTTGCTGACAGTGCAACAAACTTCCAAGGCTGGCTTTGCTGAAGTGAGGTGTGGTAGTGGTGGCCTGTTTCTCCTTGATCTTGGTTTTCTACCATTCTGTCAAGTTGGAAGAGAGAAGGGAAGAGGGAGAAAAATTGTGGTGGCTCAGAGGTAAGTGTGGTTTTATCTTTTGGGTTTATTCTGGATAACTCAATTCAAGATGAACTCCAGTTCTACTTTTCACTTCATTAATGGACATCTTTCATTACTTCACAAAACAGTCCATAATTCCTATCACACTTAGAGAAGTTAAGTATTGCTCCTTGGCTTAGAGAGTCTGGTGGCTGAAATGTTGGAGATCCTTTGGGACAGAGTTTCTCAGAATGGACAATTAAATCAGAGATGGAGTCACAAAGAGAGGTCTGCTGGGTCATCTGAGCTTCCTGATCCTCGGAACTGCTCAAGGGTTGCATAGAAATGGAAATTGAAAAGCTGAACTTCCCGAGCTCCAAGTGGTTCATTGATGAGGTTGGAAATGTAGGAAGTGATGACAATTCACCTTTTTGCCTATGCATTCCCAAAGTGCTACAAAAACAGCTGAAGGGAAAACATAGCAAGTGTGAATGGCCACTCTGAGGCGTGTGCTTTGTCTGAGGCAGAGGTAAAAAATGGCCACTGACATTTCTCTTAGCTCATATTTGAGTCACCACACCCTCCCTCTGATTGTCTCATTGAATTTGTCACCCAAAAAAAGTATTAAAAGAGGTGTTAAAATATGGATCTTTCTGTTGATGGGCTATGGAGAGAAGGTTTCTGTGGAGTGGTGGTCAGGGACTGCTCAGGTCAGAGGTGCTTTGTAGAAATTGTCATTGGAGATGCTCTCAGAGCATCCATGGGACAAATACTTCCCAAAGCAGCTCTCTGGGCTGCCTTGTCCTCTGTGGATGGGATGGGACTGAGCTTGTCTGCAGCATTTCTGCAGCAATGGATGAGATCCAATCTTATTAAATGAAATGCAAGGACCCTTGCAGGTGGCAGTTTGAGAATACTCTCCTTCATCTATATTAGGGTGGTCAGCACAACGTTTTTGAGCATTTTCCATACCCACAGGAACATGGGGAGGAGAAAATGGGAAGGAGGTGTGAGTAAAAGGCAGCCCTGGGCTCTGTTCAACCCTTTCTCTCCTCTCTCATCTCTCATCTCAGAGCTGTGAGGATGTTTTAGAGCTGGCAAGGCATGGCTGCAGCAAGCTGGACAAGCTTTGGAATTGGGACCAGTGTCCTTTGATTGGCCTGCAAACTCTTATTTTAGAAGGGGATGGGTTTACAGGCCTCATCAGTTAACAGCCAGGTCAGCTTTGTCCAGCACACTGAGCTGAGCTTTACACATGTGGCAAAATTTTCAGTCATGACCTCGTGTCACTTCAAAAATCAATCACCACTGAAAATTGCCCTGGCCAGAGCCTCCTTTCAGCTCTGAAATGTGGCTGCTGCTTTCTTCCAAAATACTCCAGAATGACCCCATTTCTGCAAAGAAATGTCAGAGCATGAGGGAGTGGGGAGAGAGCAGAGCTCTTCATCCTGCTCAGACCCAGCCCCAGCCTCCCCACACATTCCCATGGCTGGAATCAAATCCAAACTCTGGGAGGGAATTGATTTTTAATGAGAGGTGAGGGAATATGTGGGTCCCAGAAATCTGCACAAGTGATGGATGTTGTCACCTTTAGGATTTATCTGTGTATCCTTCCCCACTGCTCTCCTGGGATTTGTTTTAAGAATTTTTTGTGTTTAATTTGTAGCCAAGAATGGAGAGGTCACTGGGCTGACAGAGTCCAGTAAAAAAGGTATAACATGAGTGGAATGGTCTCAAGAGCAATGAGAACAGACTCCTTTTTTTAGTTATGAGCAAATTCTGTTTTACCCCCTCCATGCAGAAAGGAACCCAGGAGTGAGAGGTATTAAAGCACCAAAAAGGAATCAAGATTTTTCTGCAGGTCTGGGAGAAAGTGGGAGAAGAACTCACAAGAGGAATGTCACCATAGGAGCACCCTTTGGTAATGAGCTGTTTCACAAAATGTGGAAAATGGGAGAATTTCAGGCATCAGCTGTGTATCCTAATGGTGCATCAGCCACCTAAAAGACCTTGGAAAATGTTGTTAGAGGCAGGTAACAGAATAAACACAGGAGCATGAAGATATTTTTATGTGAGGCAGAACCTGGAAAGTGCTGGAGGGTTGAAGGAGGGAGCCAGGTAAGGACTGCTGAAAGGATGGGAGTAGCTCTCTTAGAACAATTAGAATTAGCAACAGATTTGTTAAAGGAAAACAAAGCAAAGTACAATCCTTTGTGTTAAATCTTGCACAAATGATACCCCTGGGTTTCTTCCAGATTTTTATTATTATTAAAATAAATAATATTTGAGTTTATCCTCACACTTTGCCCATTCTATTGAACCAAGGTGCAATTTTTGAGTTGAAAGCATGCACACCAAAAAATGCAAATCCTACATTTCAAAGGTACCTTCCACTTGGAATGGGCTCTATTTTTGTCCCTGTGACTGTCTTGTACAGCTCTAATTGTCAAGCCATGCTCAGAAACCCACAGTATGCACTCCTAGCCAGGGTATTTTTGGATTATTGCTCATTGTGATCAGCCTTTTGTGTTCCTCTTGATATGGGCCAAATTTTGACACGAGCTGCTGAGTCATGCACAATGTGGATCTTACATATGTCCCAAAGAAATCTTCCTTTTTCTATTCCCCTGTACCTGGGCCAGCACCTGGCAGAGTCTTCCTCATTTCCCAGACAGACAAGGGGAAGAAAATCACCTGAAACACAGCAAAGAGCTGAAAAGCAGCTTCTGAGCTGCTCAAAACAATTCATTTAATTATTATTATGAAATGTCTTAGAGAGGGCCTGCTTGGCATTGTAGTTTCTGTGCTCATTTGTATTGTGAAAAAACTGGGGAAACAAAGGGGGAGAGGGAGAGAGAAGAGAAGAGAAGAGAAGAGAAGAGAAGAGAAGAGAAGAGAAGAGAAGAGAAGAGAAGAGAAGAGAAGAGAAGAGAAGAGAAGAGAAGAGAAGAGAAGAGAAGAGAAAAAAAAGAAAAGAAAAGAAAAGAAAAGAAAAGAAAAGAAAAGAAAAGAAAAGAAAAGAAAAGAAAAGAAAAGAAAAGAAAAGAAAAGAAAAGAAAAAAGAAAAGAAAAGAAAGAAAAAGTTGTTTTTGTGGATAAAAGAAATCAGATTTACAGGGAAAGCCCTTACAGCCATGGTGAGGGGTGAATTTATGAAAATATTCCCAGCTAGGGTCACAGCAGCCTCTTGGATGGTTCCTGGTATCATCAGAGATTCCATGGTAGTTTCCTCCTAGGAAGTGTTGTCTAATGATGATTTGCTGCCTCTGAAGATAATTCCTGCCTCCTTTCCCCAGGTCCATGTTTCCTTCATGTGCAGCTGCAGACAGTGCAGACCTTGGGTTTGACACAGATGTCACACTTTTTATGTCATTTTTATTAACGTCATTTACATCATTTTATTTCATACCTGTAGCAGAGCCGCTCTTGGTTTCCATCACAGGAGAAGAGAAGAAGGGACAGTCCCAGGGGCACACAGCTGGGGGCTCAATCCCATATTTCCATCCTGCTGGGAATCTTGGCTGCATCAGTGACTGGAATGGGGTTAATCTTGATTTACCCAGGAGACAGAAGGGGTGGAATTGAGCACAGCAAGCTGAATCCTAGAATAGAAAAAGGCCACTGGAAAGGGAAAGAGAGTGCAAGGAGGAAAAGCCAACACCTCAGCCTCTGTGATTCTGTCTTTGCAGGTCCCTCAAGCAACATAACCATAAACAGTCTCTTCAAAAGATGTGAATACTGTGCTCCTTTCTGACAGTTTTCCCCCCAGTTTCATCCTGTCTTTACAAGGAACTGAAGAAAAGAAATATTTAATGACAGGTTTTGATATTTTAATGTAGGCTCTTGGTTAAAACACCACAAATCTCTCTGTGAAAGGGCAATAGAATTACAAAGGAATGTGTTGCAGCGAGTGAGAAGTTGGTTGGAAAGGGGAAGGAAGTGGAAAGAGGCAAAGCTGCAGAACTGGTGGAGTGTTTTCAGGTGGAAATCACCACTGACTCATTTCAGGAGCACATTTCCAGAGCTTGCTGGGGAGGAAAACCTGGCCAGTTTGGTGTTTAACCCTTCACCTTTCTGTAAGAGCAGAGCAGAGTTCCCTGCTGCTCTTTCCAAGGTGAAAAAAGGGAACTTTATTTTTCTGACTCCAACATTTACAGATTTCCAAAAGTGACAGTGGACTGGAGGGTGACAGTGCCACCTCTCCAATGACACTGGACAAACCCACAGCCCATCCAATTTCTCCTCCTCCATACAAGAATGCAAAACAATGAGTTATTTACAGAAAGTGTGTGAGAAACTTCATTACAAGAATGTAAACATCAGAAGGCTTAGAAAATCTTAAAAAATCCGGGTGACTCTCCATCACTCAGTCAGGGCTGCAGCACTGAGTGTCATCCTGGTGCTTCTGAGACAGGGCTGGAGCCCAGGAAATGTGGCTGTGAGTGGTCTCAGTGCAGACACAGCCTGGGACTGAAATCTTGGCCTGGCAGCTGCAGTGAATAGTTTATACTGCTCTCCCTCCCTCCCCTGGTGGATCTCAGCAGCAGTCTCCAGCCAACATAATTCTTTGTGAGTTACTTTCGTTAGCAAAACCTTTCACCCTATGAAGATGTTCTACTTAATTAGTAAAAGTTCAATTTTTTTTGTCACCGACAGAGCTTCATACATCAACATGTCTGGAGAGTCATTAGCTGGAGAATTAATCAGGGTGGGCAGCAGCTGAATAGAGCCAGAGCCCTTTCTGTTCCTTCCCACATCTCTGCCTCCAACTTGAGACCTTTTTCTCAAGAAAGGGTATCCAAAAACCCTCATGTTCCTTCCCACATCTCTGCCTCCAACCTGAGACCTTTTTCTCAAGAAAGGGTATCCAAAAACCATCCCCAAATACCCAAGAGAGTCATTCCTAGGGAGCAGTGGAGTCAAGGGTGTCCCTGAGCCCGAAGGAAAGGATCAGAAACCAGAATCAACCTTGATCCACCTTGGTCAGACGGGTGAGAGCTCCTGCTGAACACTCTGAGATGACTCTGAAAGGCTGAGGTTTTCCTTCCACCTGCCTCACATCAAACCAAGGTGCTTTTGCTCCCAGGCATTGTCCTGTATATTTATTGTGCAGCATTGCTGCCAGCTGAGTTTGCCACAGCCCCTCGTGGCTCAACCTTGGATCCCTTCCCCATTGTGCATTTATTTTTGCTTAGGAAAACTCTGCTTGAGGTGTCTACTGCAATTTCCTACAATATCACCTTTTTCCAAGTGGGTTGACAGCCACAAGGAGTCCAAATAACCAATGCTCAGCACAGATTTGCATGTCAGTGTCTTCTTGATTTGTTGTTTGGTTTTTTTTGTTTTTTTTTTTTTTTTTTTGTTTGTTTGGTTTTTTTTATCTTTTTACCAGTTTATTCCCTGGCTACAGAGCCTGGGCTTTTCTTCTGGCAGCTGGAGCCCATCCATAACTTCATGCAGGTGGGGAATGTTGCATCAGGTTGTGCTGAGGGTGTTGGATGCTTTGCAGAAATCTTGGGATGGGTACAGTGATCTAAGAGTAATAAATGATTTTTTTTTAATAATAAAAGAATAAGAAAATTCTAAGAATAATAAAATCTGGTGCTGTTCCTGTCTCCTGAGCACAGGACTCTGTACATGTGTCAGTCTCACATCACTTTTTCCTGCTCTGACACTTCTTAACATTAACATGGAAGTGTTGGAAGTGTTGTGATGAAAAACACTGATATCCTTAATTTACCTTATATTATTATTATTATTATTATTATTATTATTATTATTATTATCATCATCATCATCATCATCATCATCATCATCATCTTCATCATCATCTTCATCACAATCATTATTATCATTATTATCATTACTGTTAGGAGGGGGAGCATAGTAGCTGTCTTTACAGTTTGATTGGTAGCAAAGAAAAATAATTATGGACCATTCAAGTGACCACAAATTTGCTTAAAATTTTGCATAACTGATCTCCAGGCCTCATTAAAATTGAACTCCTCATGTTCAATTTAATTTTCCTAGAGAACAAGACCAGACAGGAGGAGAGGAAGGAAATATTTTGCCTACACAAAAATATATCTTCCCTCAGAAAGTGTCTGGTGGGGGAAATGACAAAGATTCCTGGGCATGACTTCCTGGGCTCTGCTCTGCCCCCAGGACTTGCCAGTCCTTTGCTGGCTCTGCTGATGCTCAGAACAAAACCGAGGCATTCTGGAACCTTCTTTGCCTGCCAAGTGTCTCAGGGCTGGCAGCTCTGTCCTCACCCTCCTGTCCAGTGTGGTTAAGGGAGTGAATTCCACATGGAAAGTGATTGATTTCCATGGAAAGGGATTTCCCTGCCACATCCTTGCTGGGTGTTACACCCAGACAGAATTGTGAACCCCGAGGCTTTGTCCCCAAGAATGAGGCATCAGGCCCGTGTGTCTGGGCAAAAAATTCTCTCCTTGGTGTCTGATTGATTTATAAAGCTTGTTTTCAGAGTGCTTGGGAAGGGATAAGGGAGAGAAGAGCAGAGCCTCATGCCTCAGAACTCCTTGATTCCTTGCAGTGGGGCATCCTGTAGGAGCAGTGGCTCTGCAAAGCTGCTCTTGTGCTTTCCTGGCAAAACAAGGGGTGAAACAAATGCTGAGTGTTCACCCAAACCAACAGAGATTAATCATTTCCCTGCCTCCCTATTCATTCTTTCTGCAAACAGAAGGGAAGCAGAATTTCTCTTTGGCTCAGCTGAAAATTTTTGTTTTCCATTAAGCATAAAGTTCGTTTCATCCTTGGGAATCCTTAAGCTCAAGACAAATACAATTTGGATAACAGAAAAACCCTGTTTTCTTTTGAAGAGACTCTTCATTTCTAAAATGCCAAAATGGGATATTATCTGTCTTATTTGCTTTTGTTTCCAGATTAGCTATTTGAGGGAGTCAAAACACATTTGTGAAAATCTTCCTGCACCCTGAAATTACTTTCACAGCAAACAAAAAAATTGACCTCTAACATTATACCCAGCTATAGTTACAAAGATTTATTTCAGGCTTTTCCTAAGCATGTTTCCCTCTTCAGCCTTTATTAGCAAGGACAGAAAAGCTCAGTTCCCAAATGATCTGGACTTTCAGGCCACACATGGTCTGTAGTGTGGGAGAGATGGTGGAATGCTGGTAATCTCACATATAGAGGCAGAAAATGCCCCAATCCCCCATCAGAATCCCATCTTTAAAGCACTTAACCATGGACCATTAGCACTTTAAATGTGGTGCAGATCATCAGGGCTGATTTAGACAGAAGAATGAAATGGTATTGATTCAGGATTATGGCCAGGTAAAGACACCATCATGCTGTTTGTTTTGTGCTTGATGTTCATTAAATGAACTAATTTATGGGTAGGATTAGAGTGATCTATAGAACAGAGGTCTGGAATGGAAAGCAGCACCCTGAGCTGCATGAACTGGAGACTGGATTAGGATTCAGAGGAAGAAAGGAAAAGGAAATATAGGTACCCAATATCCATTGCCCTGAATTCTGCTGTGGTGAGGAAAAGATGGATTCTCATGAGCATAAATACACAACCTCAGGCTGCCAGTTTGCAACGGGATGGATCAGGAGAGGGTTCAGGTACAGAGCTGTAAATTGCTTCCCCCACATTAGCCCCAAATATCCCCAGTGTTCCTGTTTCTCTCCTCTAAAACATCCACTACAACAGCTTTCCCCCAAAGGTGCCCTGTTGCCATTTTGCACTTGGGACAGTCACAAATTTTGTCCCCTCACCTGTGAACCCAAATTTCACAACTGGTTTGATATTTTCTTGGGGTGCTGATGAGAACATTTTAAATGAATACATCTCAGTGGGAAAAAAGAAAAAAAAGAGTGAGTTTTGCATATAAGTTGTCTTGCATACAAGACAACAAGACACAGTAAATTGACTTCCAGATTCTCTTCCCTTCTCCCACCCTCTGACTGCCAGCACCACTCCTGGGCAGGGGAATCCTTCAGTGTTGCTGTGAGTAGATCTTGACAGCCTAAGAGACAGTGGTCCCTGAGGGCTTGAAACCCATCCTGCACCTCAGGAGACACATTTCCAGCCTCCCTTGTGATGGCAGCCTCTCCTGATCCTGGCTTTCCTTTGCCCATCCCATTTCCTGTTCCATCCTGAGTAACCATTTTGAGACAGGGACGATCCCTTTGGTCACAGGGCAGGGCAGCCCTGGCCTCACCAGAGGTACAAAGTGCTGGGATAACCTGTGAGGAAAGCAGAGGCTCTCCATCCCCCTTCCTTCTGTCTGAAGCTGAGAGAGGAGTAAGCTGGTGTCCTCAAGAGGCTTGGAAAACAAATCACTTTGGTGTTTGTTAAGTGCTGAACTTCCCACACTACAAGACAGGCAGGCAGCCTGCTCTGCTAATTAAGACCCAGGGTAGGAAGCAAAATGGGTGAAACTTCCCCAGGAAGGCTGGAATAACTCATTAGTTATCAAATTCTGTTAAGCCAAAGAAATGCCAGCAAAGTCCCCATTTCCTCCATCTCACAGCCCAGCACCATGCAGATATCACAGAGAGGGGAATCAGGTTTTCCTAAGTGTTTTACATCTTCACTGCAGCATCTGCCCCAGGCACAGAGCACCCAGGCAATTTGATCCAATTTGTTAGCAAGAGATAGCAGGCTTCTCCATGGTGTCTTTAGTCTCCCAAGCTCCAGAGCACAAAACCTCTGAGTGCAATTCTGGAGCAAAAATGGCTCCAAGGCACCCAGGTTAGATGAATGTGCTTTAAAAGCATCTGTTAACTCTGTGCTTCTTTTCAGCTGTAAAAATTACTTCATATGCTGTCTGCAATCCCCATTTATAGGACTTCAGTACTTTGGTGGATGGATGGAAAGGAGGAAGCCTGGAGCATGCAGAGGGGAAGGTACTGCAGAGCACATTTTGTAGTAATCACTTGAATTTTTCTCATCCCCCTCCCTATGGAGTGATGCCTGTGCAGGAATCTGAGCCTGTGGTTTCCAAAGCATCCCTCAGCCCCTGCTTGTTCACAAAAAACAGCCTGGGAGGATTTGCTTCTGCTGCACCGGCCACAGAAGGTTTTGCAAACTCACATTTGCCTGGTGGGCTCCCATCCCTCCTTTAGTTTTGCAGCTGGCTCTGCCTGTTTTGGGGTGGGAGGGATCAGGGGAGCCCAGCTGGGCAGCAGCTTTCCATCTGAGTGGCACAGAGAGGCATGGAGGGGAGTGGGATGCTGCTGCTGATGTGGAGCTGTGACCCTTGTGTCTCGGTTTGGAAAGACAGGAGTCTGCTGAGGAAGGCAGGAGCCTCCCCTGAAATGGAGAATGTAAACCCTCCCCACCCCTCCCAATTGCTATAAATTTTAAATTAAGGGGCTCTCAGGCAAAAATATGGGAGCAGGAAATAACAGTTCTTTAATAGGGAAGGGAAAAAAATAAAAGGATAAAATGAACAATGCAGGGCACTAGAACAACACTGCCAGAGTCAGAACCCAGCCTGACACCCTGTGGGTCAGGGTGCTGGCACAGTCCCATTGGAAATGTGGCTCAGCCCTCCTGCAGTGTCAGGGGTGGCTCTGCTGGAGCAGGGATCCTGTAGAGAAGGATGGATTCTGCCTCTGAAGATCCAGGGGAAGGAGAGGCAGCTGCTGTTCCTCTGGGGAATCCAGTGGAGAAGCCGTGCTGGTGTCTCCAAACCTCTGGATTATATCTGGGTAGCAATGCTTGGCTCCTCCCTCTGGGCTCCCATCTCCCAATGGGATGCTGTAGTTCTTATCAGCCATGCAGGGACATTCAATGGCTGTTATCAGCAGATGTCCCCTCCCAGGGAGGTGTGAATGTGGTCACTCCAAGAGAGAGATAAGGAAACTGCCCACTTGACAAAGATAATCTGCCTTACAGGTGACAATTGAAAACATCTTGCATTGCAATCTGGAACACCTTGAGGGATGAATGTGGCACGTGCAGCCCACAGGGAGATGTGAGGAAGCAAATCCATGATCCCAGGGTGATCCCAGCTCTCTCAGGACTCCTGTGCTTCCACAAGCAAACATTTCACTGCCTCTCACCCACCAAGGCTCAGGGGGCACTCACCCCTTCCTGCTACAAATATCTTCAATTTTCATTTGTTCCTGCTTCCCCACCCCACCAAAAATACTTCAAAAGCCTCAACTCCTCTTTTTTTCTTTACTGTTGTCACTCCTTTTCCCACTGCTCCTCATCACCCAAAACCAGAAGTAAATAAATGAACCCCAGCTTAATTTCACACGCACATATGAGCAGCACAAAGGAGCCATGAACACAATCAGAAAAAAAACTCTAATTCCAGCAATCTTCCCCAGGGCCTTTCATGGCATGTGATGTTGGAAAAGCCACTGTCAAACAAGGGTGGGGCTGTTTCTGCATCTCTCCCTCCCTCCATCCTCCTCCAAACCCTCGTTCCGCAGCTCTCCCTGGCATCCCAGGGCTGTTTCCCTCTCCCTGGGCTCCCTCTGCACCCTCTGCTGCCCAGGGTGCTGGGCATGGAGGGGGCACCTCCTGCCAGTTGGCTTCTGGAGGGAGTGGTGGGGGCTGAACTGTTGCCATTGGAGATGGGAGCAGATGCTGCCTGATGGAGGCTGCACTGCCTCGTTCAGGGCGCTCTGGTTTGAGACAGAATCCAAATCATTTCCAATTAGGAGATGGCAGTGACAGCTGCTCTGAACAGGGCCTTCTCTGGCAGCTGAGAACCTGCTCCACGTTCAGCTGGGGCTGGATCCCTTCATTTCCAGCATGGAGAGCTCAGCCTGGGCTTTATTAGAACATCTTTTTCTTCCACCACTTGTTAAGCCATTCCTCCCTCTACCACACAACACCACTTCTCATGAGGAATTTGGCAGCTGAAATGTCCTTATCTCTCCCTCACCAAAATCCATCCATTTTCTCCTTTCTATATGCAGAATTTAATTTTTCTGTTGTGCTGTCCAGCTCCCCCTCTTCCTAGCTCCCCCATTACTTCTGCCTGCCCTGAGATGTATGGGCCTTGTCAGGCAGTTTGAGCCTGACCCAGGCAGCCAAAATCAGAAGAAAACCTGGTTTTATTTTGCCTGGGGAGAATTCATCACAGAAAGTGCCTCATTTAGGGAAATTAAGGATGAAGGAAAGGGAGAGCTGGAAATTTATTCTGGTTTGGTGTTAAAAATATATCTATATACTGCTGTGTTAAAGGATGATATTTTCTTTCCACTTTTCTTTCACTCTTGCTCGACCCTATCACACAGTCCAGAGGCAGAATTCAGGAAGAAGGGGCATTGGGCCCCTTGCTGGCTGGAAAATTCTGCCTGTGGTAGGCAATGAGAAGGATAAGGCACTGTTGAACAAGAAGACACATCTCTGTCCATTCTGTGCCAGAACTACTCATCAGAGGCAAATCTAATCCTAAAAATACAGACCAGACAAATCCTTTGGAAGGAGGAAGGGGAATATGTGGGTGCTGGCTTCAGTTATGATTCAGTTAAACCCTTGTTTGTTTGGAGACTGAGCCTCTCAAATCACAGCAGGGCTGAGCAAACCCAGAGCAGCCCTCCAGTGGTGCAGAGTCCTGGAGAGCCTCCTCCAGACCTGCTCTCTGCCCTCCCCAAGCACAGGGACCTGGCTTTTCCTGGTCTCCCTTTTCTGTCTCTCAGTCCCAAATGCAGTGAAAACTCCATGGTTTCCTCAGGGAGGATTTCCAGGTGTTTTCTCTTATAGGGGAAGGCACCACTTGGCTGCCCCACACCCATCCCACCTTTGCACCGTGGAGCTGCAGGGAAGGTCTGAAATCAGAATTCCTTCCTCTGGTGTAGAAACCCCACTGTGGTGTTCACATGCCCTCTGAACAGAGAGAAGCCATGAGAGGGGCAGAGAAAAGAATGATCAAAACAATTCTTATCTCATTTGCTGCTCCTGTGTTTGTGCACCTGTGGAATGTGTTGGAAGATTATTTACCTGAAGGAATTTGGTGATTGGATTCTGCTGAGGATTGTTCTGTTTCCTTGGCCAATCACACAAAGCTGTGTCCTGACAGTCCTGAGTTTTCTTTGGTATCTTTTAGTATTCTTTTGTATTCTTTATAGTATAGTATAATACAGTATAATGAAGTAATTAATTAGCCTTCTGATATCATGGAGTTCTGCACATCATTCCTCCCAGCCATCAGGCATCTCAGCACTAATTCCCCACATCTGGAGGGAGCCCAGCATCTCTGCCAAAGAAACTCTTGGCACAGGGGACACCACCCATGCTGAGAAGGTGACACCAAGGGGAGGCCAGGTCCTGCCTTGGCACAGGTGATGCAAACAGCAGTGCTGGGCTGGGAGCAAACCCCTGCTGGTGCCAGATCCACTGGTACCTACAGGAATTTTGGCAGCAGCCTTTGGCACTTTGTGGTTGTCTCGATCCCTTCATAGCACTTGTCTTCATCCCTCTTAATAGCACTTTTCATTTTCCTGGGATCCAAGAGGGAAGATTTTAGTCCAGGAGATTTTTCAGTGGTATTGGGATGAGTGTTGTCTATTAATTCGTGTGGAGCTCTTAGGTGCTGCAGAAGATAAGTGCCTTGTAAATACAGATAAATAGATCAGATTAGACCTTGACAGTAGCTCATGCAAAAGGCATTTTTATGTGCAAAAAATAATAACATTGTAGAGAAATAGCTGTTGTTTGAAACCTTGGGCTAGAGCTTCCATAATTGATATTGTTGGAGGAAAGATGAAGCTAATGGAGAAGAGCTGCTGTGATTGCCCTCTTGTCATTGACTAATTCTTCCAGCAACCAAAGTGACATTACCCAGCTCCCATTTAGACCTCCAAGCAAGTGGTCACATTTTTCAAGGGAGCACAGCTCAGTGAGCACTGAATCCTTTCACAGCTCTCCTTGCCAGTGCAGTAATTGCAGGGATGAGGGAAGGGCAGCGATTTTGAAAATCTGCCCTCTCCTTTACGCCCTGACTGCTTGGAAATCTCCACCACAGAACGCAGAGAGAGGCATGAAAAATGTCACTGCCCAAAAGTCTGGATGTGCCCAGGTCCCTGAGGGAGATCTCATCCTCAGCACTTTCAAAGGCAGTGCAAGGAGAAGATTTTGGGCTCCTGTGATTATCAGCTCAAAAAGGGTTGGCCAAAACTTGAGTTTAACCCACTCAGGCCTAAGCTCCCAGTGGTGTAGGTTCACACCTTTCTAAGCTAGAAATGTAGGAAAATCCTGGATTTCAATTTATCCACATAAAAATAAAAACCAGAAAGGCAGAAATAAACACCTGAGTGATCTTGGGAGTCCTGAAACAAACAGCAGTTTTGTTCCTCCAACAAGTTACAATGAAGTACCAGCATTGCTCCCTCAGCCCCATTAGGTACAAAACTCAAGTGCTTAAAAGCCAGGATATAAATAATTAACAGCATCATACATCTTTTATTCCCTACATAAAGCATATAAAGGGTGAAATCCTGACCCATCCAAAGGCAACATCGAAGTTCTTGACTTTGGATGAACTTGTTTCACCTAAATTGTTTGTTCAAACATGGTGAAAGGTGTTGTAAGATTCCTCCACAATCTTAATTCTGACCCAAGAGAGAGAATTTTCTATCATCACTTCTTGAATTTGAACAGAAAACAAACCCTTTTTAAAAAACGTGAAACACATCTACCAAATGAATGTTGATTTGAAGACAAACAATATTATGGAAATACTTTTTTATTATAAAAAATCTGGCACATATGCACTTATTGAAAATTCAGTATCACTTAACAGTAATGGTACTTAGAAATACTTCAACTAACTAATGGTATTTGCCCCCTAAGAATATTCTTTAAAAGAAAATGTTTGTACACCAAATTAAATGGAACACAAACGCCATATAAAAGACAAAGAAAAAGAAAACAATTCACAGGTTAAGCATGAGGTTGTTTTGTCAAAATAAAGAGTGCACTTCTTTGTACTCTGCTTAAAAACATATATTTATTATGTGGGCAAAATAGGGTTTCAGGAGTCCTTAATCATTCATTTCCCTGTTTTTAAGTGTGAGGGCTTTGCAAATGATGTGATAAGTAAGTACATTGTTGTCACTTAGCAACCTTAACTTGTCTCTGAAATGAGTTGTTTGTTTCTATAATAAAAGAGGCACTCTGATACCATGGAGATGAGCAGAGACCTTGTCTGCTTTCCAGAGCCCATCCTGGAAAACGGGATCTTGCTGGAGGGATGAGGTCCTCACCCGGAGGAGCAGCTCTTCCTTCCTGCCCACAGCACAGAAACGTGGGCACTGCTGTGATTGTGCTGCTCTGAGGGCAAGGCTCACTCTCCTTTTGGGCAGAAAACCTGGAATTTTGGATTTAGCCACGGTCAAAGCATCCAGGACGCAGTGGGTTTGCAACCAGCTCTCAATTGCTTTTATTGTTATCATCAGCCTTCGGTGAGAAACTTCACTCTCCACACCATGCTTGGAAAACAGCATCTTTTCACCTGCAGGCAGCCCTGCTAGAAGCACCCTGGGGCTCTTCTTGGCCCCTAACTGCTCCTTCATGCCCCTCTTGTGCTCTAGCACAGCTCTAAGGGCAGTTGAAGCAGCTGGAGGAGGATTGCTGGCCTCTGGGAAGTCTGTGATAAAGAACCTTCACTGTGGGTCCTGCAGATGGGAACTGATGCCTCACCTTGAGGGCTGTGCCTGGGGGAAAAGGGAAAAAAGACAAATGGCTGAGGTAGAAAACCCTCCCTCAAATCTGAGCTTCTGGTATCTGGGAGTAAATTAAAGCACAAGGGTCAATGACAAATGTCAAAACAGATTTTAGACAACTCTGTTCTATTCTAAAACTGTATTTAATTGTACAAGACTGTCGGAACCCAGGAAATTCCTCTGGCTGCTCTGGAGGGCTCCAGCCCCTGCCTGGGGGGCTCAGAGACCTTGGCACAGAGCCCAAGACCCCTGTGCCTTTGATTGAGCCCTTGGAGAAAACAATTATCAACCTTTATATGAAGAATTGCAAGTCAAGAGAATTTAGGTAGAATAATAGTTGGTTTGTAACAGGGTGAAAAATAGATTTTTGAAGTTTTTAGAATGGGGGTTCAGGGGGCAAGATGGAGGAATCTGGGAGTGTCCAGCCTTTCTCCTTCTTCTTCTTGGCCTCCATCTTCTGCTGTGATGGTGGCACTTTGGGATTGGTTTAGAGTAGAAGCTCAGTGTCTAACACAGGTGATGGGTATTGAGAAGGAATTGTAAATATTGTACAAATATTTAGTATAAATAGATAACCCTGCCTGATTTAGTATAAAAAGATAACCCTGCCCTGGGGGCAGGCAGAGTGCCTCTGCTGTCCTGCTGAGGGGACCTCGGTAGGACAGGAGAAAGAATTTTATAGAAAAGAAACAATAAACAACCTTGAGAATGAGAAATGAAGAGTTCTGACTCTTCGACAGCTGGGCTGGGAAAAGAGACTTTCTAACACATCTTGGGGGAGCAGCAGAGATCCTGAGACAAGACTCCAGTAAATCCATGGATACTGTTGACCTGCTAGAGCTCACCTGATTTTTCCATTCCTTCTCCTCCCTCACTCCTTTCCTGTATTTCCTGACATTCACACAATCTGCTTGTATGGCTGTTCCAGCTCCTTGAGTTTAAATTAATCTTTTTAAAGAAGGATGAACCGCACAAACTTTCTTTTGGTTTCAGAAATCACATCCATATTCATAACGCACTAATCATGTTTGATAAATCAGGATTCATTGTGAAACACGCTAACCCTTCATGTTGCTTCACTTTTTAATCTCACAGGGGAAGCAATCATCGCTGCCAGGGGGCTGGGCTGGGCTGCCTCGGGTGTCTGCTTGAGTCAGCTCCCTTGTTTGTACAATGCAGCTTGTGCTCTCCTGGATCTAAGCTATCATCTAAAAACATAATTAAGTCTTCAGCACTTCAGTGGCAAGAGGAATCTTCACAGTGTGAATCAAACAGCATCTTCTCAGCGATGCTGGCCTGAGCCTGCAGCTGAGCTGCGAGAGCAGCTCAGAGATTTCTTCTCATTCCAGTGGTGTAAGCACTCTGAAACCTTGAGATGCTTTGCTGCCAGGTCAGCCATGGGAAGAATTGCAGCTGCAGTCAAAGAATAAACAGAGGGATGTTTGTGGGGATCAGCAGGCTCTGTTATTATGCAGTGGCTGGTTTAACCAGGTGCAGTGTGTGGATAAGGGCTAGGAGGTGGCACTTCTGCCCCTCACGCCATTTGGACAGGAATGTGCATGTCTGTGTGTTCTCTAACTGTTTGCAAAATGGGATTTTTTGGCAACACCTAGGTAAGTGCAAGATTAGCTACATCACCTTATTTTTCTACCCCTATCCATTAATCCTGATCTTTTCTCTAGAGGAGGAGTCCTCACACGAGTCCAGTTTCTCTGATCTATCCCATCTGCTTCTCCTGCTGCCAGCTCCAAGATGATCCCTTCTTCCCCACAGCCTGAGGCAGGAGACAAGCAGCCCACAGAGGGGGAAGGACAGTGACAAAGTGAAGTACTCTGGGCCATGAACCTCCTCCTGGGGATGGTGTCAAGGTTCTGGCTCTGCTCCATGCGCTGGAGTTGCTCTGCTTTCCCACACTCCCAAGTTTTGGGCTCCCCTGCTTTCCCAAAGAAATATAGGTGTTATTTGCTGAAGCAGATTTTAAGCCTGCCACACTTAATAATTCAGTGGTGAACTTTGGAGCTGTGTGCAGGTTGAAAAACAACTTGCTTTAGTAAGTACAAAATCTCCATTTCTGCTGCTTTTGCTTCTCCTTCCCTCCTCCTCTCGCCCGTGGCCCCAGCAGCCCCTGCAATCCAAACACTCCCCGTTATTATATTCTGGAGCAAAAAGGAAAGGCAGGAGGGGGAGAAGAAATTAATTTCCTCTCTGTGGGATGTTTATTGTTTTTCCTGCTCTCAGCCATCCAAGGTCTCTGTCGTTTTACGTGACATTTTATAATGGGAACAGTTCTTGTGGGTACCAATGAGTTCATCTGCAGAGAACATGGAGCCTGGAGATTTAAATTTATACCTCCCTGCCAGGGCTGTAATTGGGATTCCCAGGAGAGGAAACCCTGACAAGTGACACAAATAACCCCTGCCAGACCCTTCTCAGGTCCTGTAGCAGCAGGAACCCCAGGAGGACTTCCATGATCAAATTGCCCTTAAACAAATGCTCCAGTCCCCAGTAACTGAGGATGTCACTGTGAAGGTCAACAAGTTGTGTGTGTGTGTGTGTAACTTGATTATTGGGTTTGGTTCCCATTGCCTTCTCCCAGTCAAAGACCAGGAGCTGCAACACTGGCAAAACAGAACCAGAAGAAGCTGCAAAACTAATTAAAACTCGTTACTCCAATTGTCTAGGAATACATTTATTTAGGCCTTCCCTACCCCTCTAGCTATGCAGGCATAATTACACCAGCACTGTTTCCTTGAATATAAATGAATAAAATAAAGTACACACATTTTCTCTCCTGTGAATTGAAATTTGGCAATGTCTCTGATATTCATTTGGGGAGTTGATAAAAACATTTTGAAGATGTCAGCATCTCAGTGGAAAAGAGGAGGTTAAGAAAGATTGATAGGCAGATAGATGTGGATATGCAGATATATCCATAGATATAGATGTATAAAAATGATTTACAGTTTGCTTCTTTTCTCCCACCCTTTTGCAGTAAGCTTTTTAGGGAAACTACGTATTGTATAAATAGATGTAATTTCCATGGAGGAGGAAAAATAATTAATACTGATGTGTCAGCTGCCAGGGAATGTATTTCAGGTGCTGCACTGCTTTAACTGTTGGTTAAAAGAGGAAAAGTCCCCACAACAGAGCCACAAACTGTACTGGTGTAAAAATTCTGTATTGACCTTGTTCAAAACACAAATAGCTCCTTCTGGTAAAAATAGTGAGACAAAAATTCCAGATGTAATCCAGAAATCATGGGATGAAATTCTCAGGCTGGACTACGTAAGAACTTCAAACTCAATGAATAAACGAGTTCATAATTATTGATTAAATTATTATTATCATTAGATGTTAATTTATTCTGGATTTCCTCCCAGAATGTACTGACTTTGAAACATAAACTTAATTAGTTAACACAGAGCTTTTTGTAAGCCCAAGGCCTGGGAGAATCTGTAAATTCCATGACAGCTTGATGGGACTCAGGAACTTGAGGAAGATTTTCTTAGGAAAAATCAGTCATGGTGTCAAGGGGCTGCTGTTCCTTGCCCACTTTTGTCTCTCAGTCACCACCCAGGGATCCTGATCCTGGGAGAGCCCTGCTGACAGCCCATCCCTGGGTTTTGTTGTGTTTCTGTCACATTCCAGCCCATCCCTGGCCTTTGCTGTGTCCCTGTCACATTCCAGCCCATCCCTGGGTTCTGCTGTGTCCCTGTCACATTCCAGCCCATCCCTGGGTTCTGCTGTGTCCCTGTCACATTCCAGCCCATCCCTGGGTTCTGCTGTGTCCCTGTCACATTCCAGCCCTTCCCTGGGCTTTGCTGTGTCCCTGTCACATTCCAGCCCTTCCCTGGGCTTTGCTGTGTCCCTGTCACATTCCAGCCCATCCCTGGGTTCTGCTGTGTCCCTGTCACATTCCAGCCCATCCCTGGGTTCTGCTGTGTCCCTGTCACATTCCAGCCCTTCCCTGGGTTTTGTTGTGTTTCTGTCACATTCCAGCCCATCCCTGGCCTTTGCTCTGTCCCTGTCACATTCCAGCCCTTCCCTGGGCTTTGCTGTGTCCCTGTCACATTCCAGCCCATCCCTGGGCTTTGCTGTGTCCCTGCCATGTTCCAGCCCTTCCCTGGGTTCTGCTGTGTCCCTGCCATGTTCCAGTTGTGCTCCTGTTGTGCATCTGGACTCTCCCCATGCCAGAGGAGCAGCTCATGCCACAGGCTGCCATTCCCTGGCATTCCCAGGCACTCCCTGGCATTCACTGGCACTGCAAATGTGCCATTCAGGACTCTCCTCTGTGCAGCTGCTGCTGTGAGGGACAAAACCCAGGGATTTTTTCCTGGATGCCATCCCAGGGGATGGGAGGAAGATCTCCAGCCCTCACCCAGTGTATCCCTGTGGCTGCAGCTCTCTGGTCACAGAGAGAAAGAGGCACCACGTTCCCAGCATCATTCTGGGAAAGGCTGTGAGAAGATCAGAGAGAAGAATTATAAACAATTACTTTATTAACTTGCCATACCTGGTGTTGTGAACATGTGGAATGTGTGATGGAGATTTGTTTGCCTTTTGTCTGCCTTGGAGATTTGTTTTACCTTTACCAAAGGGTGGTTTCTTAATTAGCTGATGGTTCTTCAATTAAAGGACCAATCAAGTCACCTGTAACAAACTAGGGTCCAAAAAGCAATGGGTTTCTCAATAAAGTGAATTAGCCTTCTGTGAATGCCTTGGGAGTCTGTGGCACTTATCACCCAGTCTTGACCCTTATGGTGACATATCCCAGTGCAAGGAGGTGCCCAAAGAGCCCTCTCAGGGTCCTGAGCTGTGCTGGCAGGTGTGGCCACCCTCTGGTGCCATGCACAGCCTGCCCAGCTCATCCACTCAAATCCTTCCCAACAAGTTTTCCCAATATCCCACTTGCCCAGGGCTCCAGGCCATTCTGTGCTGCTGGTAAAAATTACAAGCACAGAATGGGATTTTTGTGTGTTACCCTCAGCTCACAATCACCAGCAGATTATTTAATTGCATGGGAAAATGTTCTCTTTAATCTTTTAGAATTAGTCATCTCTCCCTCAGTCATCTCTCTATATTTTTGGTTAGATAGACTGAAAATCTTAATATATCAGTGACATTTATAGCACATGTTAATATTATAAAACGTCAGAGCTCTATTTGCAGAAATGAATACTGATGTGATGGCAGTGTTTTATTATGTCAATGACTTTTATTATAAATATGATAAAACAGTGTCATTTTTTTTTTCCAAATAAAAAAAAAATAAAACCACCTAATAATTTATCCCAAGGTTACTGCTGTGCTACCTGGTTAATTTATTCAATAGCAGTGCTAAAAAAACATCCACCCTGCAATGGATTTTCACGTTGTGTGGTCATTTGATGGATGTTATCATTGACCTGAGGGTTTGTTTAGGATCAGAGCACGACAGCATGCACAGGAGCAGGGCTCCCACAGCAGCTTCCTGGGGACACAAAGCCACCTGGTGAAACCTCCTTTTAAGGGGATAATTAATCATTGCCAGAGAGTGAAAGGTGGCTGGGTGTCAGGGAATCTCTGCTGCTCTCTCCAGAAGTGCTGGGATTGCCAGCCTCAATCCCCCTGCCCTGCCTGCAGATGAGGCTCCTGAGGGGTTCCCTCCTCCCCTTGAAGCTCCCCCTGCCCTCAGGTTCATTCCCAGAGATCCAGGAACTCGGGGTGGGGTCTTGGATGAGCCCATTTTATGGGCTCTGATCCCATCTTACTAATTAATCTTTATTACTACAGCTAGTATTTACTGTGGTAAATTGAACTGGTCACAAGTGGTAGTAGCACTTCCAGCCCCAAAAAGTGGCAATTTCACAAAAAACTAAGAGTTCACTATGAGGAAAATGATATTTTATGCAAAAGATGAGTAAATAAGGAAGGTTTCTATAAATTTATACTCTGTTTCAATTGCCTTACTTATCTTTGAAAATTGCGGGCCTGTAAGACTCATCTTCAAAAGCAATAAAATATTAATGCAATTAAAAGACAACATGGGAAAGCTTGATTTGAGTCATACAAAGTAACATGACTCCAAGGACTGGGATTTTTCAGAATAACAAGGAATGCCATGGAATTCCCTCCAAAGTTAGAAGCAGCCACAATAATGAAGAAGCACATCCATGGTCTCTGAGCTGACACACAGCACAATGAGGGATCTGTTCCCTGGGGAGAAGCCCAAGGAGGATGGAGATTGCAGGGTTGAGGTGCTGTTGCTATGGTTAGTGGTGTGCAAGGCTTCAGGATTTATATTTCTTTTAATTTAAACTTTATTTCCCCCCCCTCCTCTTCTGCCCCTGTGCAAAGGGAAACCCAAGATTCCAGTCCCTGTAAGGAAGACATCTGTTCTGCTTGGTGGCTGGGAGGAGGTCAGGAAGAGGCTCTTGAAAATGCCTGTCATGCAGCAGTAGATAATAAATCCAGAGGGAAATTTAATTAGTGGGTGTTTTTAATGGCAGGCATCTCAAATGCCTGCTGAGACGTCCAGTCTGGTTCTGCAGAGCTCCCTGGCACTGAGACCTGGCAGAGCCACTGCTGAGGGGAGGTGGGCAGGGGGCTCTGTGGTGGGCACTGAATGAAAAGCTGAGGGGCCACAGTGACAGGCTCTTGAGATGACACCAAACTGTGGGAAATGGACTTTCTAAAGCTGAGAGACCAAGAAACACTCACAGTGAATTGTGCTGGTGTTCACAGGGGCCCAGGGTGAGGGAAGAGATGAGGATCTGACTCCATGTTTCAGAAGGCTGATTTATTATTTTATTATATATATTATATTAAAACTATACTAAAAGAATATGTGGAAGGGGCTAACAGCGGGCCTGTTAGCTAAAGGAGCAAGAAGAAGCTGAGAAGTAGGAAGAAACTGATAAGGAGCTCTCTCCAAGGCTGTAGCCAAGGAGACCAAGGGAAGAAAGATAGAAGAACTTTGCAGCTGGATGAAACATTTTTAGAAAGTTAATTAAGTCACTATAACTTCTCACCAATAGTATTATGTTGATTTATTGTGGCCAATAGTAAAGATAGAAGAAGGATAAACAATTGGAAAGTGTATAAAAATCAGCCATATTCAATAATAAAGTGTTGCCAACTGAGACTGCTTGTGGTCTCTGCTTTATGTTGTGACCGCCTCGACAGCGACAAGAATAGAAGAAAGGATTTCATCAGAAGGCTGGCTAAGATAAGAATAGAATCAGAAAGAATGATAACAAAGGTTTGTGGCTCAGGCCCTGTGTCTGAGCCAGCTGGGCTGTGATTGGCCATGAATTAGAAACAACCACATGAGACCAATCCCAGATGCACCTGTTGCATTCCACAGCAGCAGATAACCATTGGTTACATTTTGTTCCTGAGGCCTCTCAGCTTCTCAGGAGGAAAAAATCCTGAGGAACGGATTTTCCATAAAAGATGTGTGCGCTATATTGTAATTAAGAAATAGTTGGCTTCTGATTGGAATGGCGTGAATTACAACACCTGTGTTATCTCACCCTTCACGTAAGAGTAAAACTAGAATTAAAGTTTTAAAAACACCTCTCAGTTGCTCCACCTCTGGGTCAGAAATTAGCTTAATCCAACAAACAGCAGCACTGGGCAGGAAAGCTCCTTCAGCTGCTCCTTGAATGAGAAACATCCCCAGAGTGCCTCTGCTCAGCTCACTAACAGGATGCTCTGTGGAGGAGAATGCTGGTGTCCAGTCCAGAGAGCTGCCACAGGGGCAGGGGTGGAGTGACCACCCTTGGGCAGTGCCAGGGGGACTCAGGGCTGTGTCCTGGCTGTGCAGGACCCTCCTGCCCCGTGCCTGCAATGCTGTGTCCTGTGGGTGCTGCTTGTGCAGCCTCCTGAGGACTGCAGCCCAGGGGAGCACAGCCTCAGAGCATTTCTCCCTCCCACCAGGGACTGCAGGCAGAGCAGCAGCTCCAACAGAAAATGCTGCAGCTTCACTTTTAAATGTTTCACTGGACTCTTGAGGAGGTTCTCAGACATCTGCAAGGCTCTGAGGGATGCAGTGATGAGCCCACTCATTCACAGCACTGCCCAGCAGCAAGAGAATGCAAAGTTTCCTTTGCCTGCAAAGCTCATTTCATTGTTTAATTTCTGTCATAAGCAGGAAGAGGGGATATAACCCTTCCTTCCCTGATTGCAATGGCTGTGGGTAAACCCAGAGTGAGGAAGTTGTGACAAGTTATTTACCCCTGGATGAAATGCCCTGATGAAGCAGCATAAATCATGGTTTATTCAGAATATTTCCAAATTAAACCTTTGGAAAAGCCTCATGTCCTTCCATCTCTCCTGCTCTCAAACAAGCTTGACACTGATCTGAGTTGCTCTCACTGCAGATTTTCACAGGGGTCTTTTATTGGCATTTAAAGTGGCATCTACAGAAACACCCTCTGCACAGCAGCCCTTTGCACTCAGGAGTTTAAGGAAATCAATAAATAAAACTGGAAACAAGGTCTCCTGAGGCATGTGTAGACTTTTAAGTCCCCAAGCCCACTGGGCTGCTGAGATCTGCAGCTCTGGCTGCAGATGTGCTGCTGCTCTTGGAGCCCAGCTAAAACTGGTATTGGTGCAGTCCAGTGGGAGAAAGGGAGAGAATCTATAAATATTTTTTTGAATCTATAAATATTTTTTTGAATCTATAAATATTTTTTCCTAGCTCTGTATCTATCAATACATCTATATATCTATATATACCTGCCCAGATATCTAACCATGTTTTTCCCCGCAATCCTCCTCTGGACTCTTGCCTGACTCCTGCCCTTTGGAAGTGGTGAAATGTTCACCCTCCTGGTGCTCCCCAGGGAATTCCAGTCATGTCCTCCCTGGGGCTGGGGCTTGTTTTACACCTCCCATTTCCCCTAATCTCATGCTTCAGGGGCTGGCCACTGGGAGAGAGATCGTGTGAGGGAAGAAATTCCCTTATGGATGTGCTGGGATTTCAAAGCACAGCACTGGAGAGCAGAGCTGAGCCTGAGGTCACCCAGGAGATGCCTTTAGTGAGCTCCAGAGAGAAAAGCGTGGTGTGATGGTGCATGTAATACCAAAAAACCAGTGGAGCCTGAAGCAGAAGAGTGTCTGCAAGCTGGTGTTACTCTGGAATATAGAAAAGAATGAGTGTGAATGGCTAAAAGGGGAAGAGCTGTGAGGGGCAGCTCATGGAGGGAGGAGCGTGGGCTGGAGGTGAAGGGCAGCCTGAGTGAGATGACAACATGGAAGAAAAGATAAAATGACAGAAAATAGAATTATGGGATGAAATGAGCAGTCAGAGGGAATCTCTGAAAGGCCTTAATGCAGAGGCAGAGCTGCCAAATCCATCATGTTGCTGGTGAACATGAATTGGGCAGGGAAGGAGAATAGGGAGGGGCATCTCAGGAATTGAGAGGGGATGGAACAGAGGATTTTGAAGGAAAAAAATCTGCACGGAGATTTTTCACAACCAGAAGCATTGGCCTGAGGCAGAGGAGAAGGATAAAGATGTAGGACCAAAGCACAGAGATGCAAGATTGATTTGTGGAGAGAGGAGAGCCTGCAAGAGGACAGCCAAGGGGAAACACTGGCAAGAATTCATTTGAGGGAGAAGTAATGCCATGGACAGGGACAGCCTGCCAGATCTTGGTACTCTCTTCATTTTAGTTTGTCACTTTGCTGCAATTTCACTTCCATCTCCACAAACACCTTACTGAGCTCCTTAAGGATGGCTCATTAAAAGGAAAGGGGAAAAATGGAAAAAAGGACACAAAACCAAAAAAACAATAATCACCTATTTTTTATCTAAACTGAAAGGAGAAGGTGTAATTTTTATTTGGGCTTGAAAATACCTTTCAGAGCTCTGCTGGCATTTAATTTGCTCCTTCTCTGCACTCTCACTTGCCCCTCTCTGCTCCTGTTGCTCAGTTTCTCCTAAGTGGAAGCAAAGCCAGTGATGGCCAGGTTGGAGTGAACTTTTAAACCCACAATTTCTGAGCAGCTTCAGAAGAAAACAAATGGAAGCTGCTCAGGCATAATTTAGGAAATGGCTGGAGATGGATGTGCTTCTGGACCTGGAACAAGAGCAGGGAGACCATGAACTTTGGTACAGCAGGAGGATTTTCTGCTGCTTTGAAGAAGCCAGGAGTGCCAGCTCAGGGATTAAAAAGGATGCTAAGAACATCTCCAGGTGTGTGATGGAGCCCAGGTGAAAGTGGCCTTGCCCTTCCTGGAGATGTGACCTGGGCACTGTGGTGGCAGCATGTGGCAATTGGTGATGACAGCTTTATGAGCACATCTGGAATGGTGAGGCTGAGCGCCTGGATGGCTCCAAATGGGAGTTTTAAGTGCCATGAAACCAGCTGTGCAGTATTCTGTGGCAGGAGAACAGCAGTGGGAAGGTCTGTGCCAATTTCCAGTGTCAGGATGTGGATGTGTGCGCTCTGAATGAAGCTGGAAGGGCTGCAGGACTCTCCAGCTCTCCCTGCTATCCTAGGGAGAGGATGTGGATGCTGAGAACTGGTCAGAGAAGAAAGTCAGATAAATTTTGCCCAGGCATTGCTCTGAGAAGTTTTGGGAAAGTTCAGGGAAGGAATTAAAACAGTTTGTAATCTTTGCAGCTGGTGTTGTTGTCCCATAAGATGTTTACAAGAAAGGTGGTGTTCCTAATTAGCCAGTGGTACAGTGAGGGGTGTTGATTGAGGGCCAGTCAGGCCCACCTGTACCCTAACTGTCTATAAGAAGTGCGTGTGGTTTTTAATAAAAATTGCATTTGCCTTATGAAGACCTTGGAGTCTGTGTGGCTTCATTTGCCATCCTCAACATAACAGCAACAAGAGGAAACTCCAGGTCTGATCTGAAGTGAAAAGGAGCTGCAAACACAATGTCCTTTGAGAAGAGGAGCATCATTCCTGCTGTTCCTGTCCACAGAGATGGGGATCTGACAGAGCACTCATGCCTTGCAGCAGGAATGGCTGCAGAGCAGCCAGAGCAGCCGCATCCCTTTTGCTTTGGGCTCGCTCAGCCTTTTCCTGGGGCTCCAGGGCTCTTGTTCCTATTAAGGTAATTGGCAAACACATTGTTCAAATATTAGCAGTGGCAGCAGAGCCATTGTGTGGGACAAGGCAAGGCAAGCAGTGCCTTCACTCCCAGCACTCAGAGCTGGGCACTGCTGCCAGGCCTGTCAGGTGCTGACTGTGATCCAGAAATGCTGTCCAGCTCAGAGGCTGCCTTGAGCTGCTCCAGTCTTAGCCACAATTAATTTGACTGGGGATAAAACTACATTTAAAGGCCACTTTCTGCAACTGGAAGCCAGTGAGGAAGCATTTGGCATGGCATTTATCTGCCTCAGGTGTGGGGAGTGAGTGAGGCAGAGCTGTGTGGGAGCAGGAGCTGGGCTGGAGGAACCTTCCCATGTCCACACATTTACTGCATCCCCATCTGCCCTGGCTCCAGCATGTCATCCCAGCAAGAGGTGGAGCAGGAGAATTGCAGAAAGCTGGGGAAAGGTTTGAATCAGCAGCTCCCCAAACACAGGAAAAATGTCCTGGTGGCCCTGCTGCTGCACCATGGTTATGTAAGCACCAGTAAGGAGGGTTTGCAGGTACTTTGTTGAGTAAGACTTCATGGGAAGTGTTTATGGGAGTGAGCCAAGTCCCACAACCCCACTGAAATCAATGGCATTTTATGCCAGGTATGAACAGGGTCAATATTTTTATGATGATGCCTTCACTGATATATTGTTTGCCTTAAAAAAATTGAATGAAAGTGATCATAAAACTCAGGTTATGCTCAAGCGTCCAGACATGTGAATAATGCAGTTCCTATATGACAATAAAAAGGATGGAAGGAAGATCTTTTAAATTCTTTATTGATGAATTTAATGTAGCAGCTAACACCAAGTCAATGACACAATGAAGGGACTGAAGTTGCCAGGGCCACATCTGCGATTTGGGCCAGTGCAACTCTTGAGGGTGATAATTTGGATCATTAACAATTCATCTCCCTGCTGAGGCTGTGAAAAGAAGTGCCAATAAGATCACCCATGGCAAGGAGGTTGGAATTAGATGATCTTTAAAGTCCCTTCAAGCCCAAACCATTCTGTGATCACAGAGATCTCCAGGTTGCTGTGGTAAACCAGGGTTGCAGTGAGAGGAAACTGGAGAGAGTATCCATGAATTAACAGGAGTGTACATCCACAGCACTGCCCTGCACACACAATCCCAGACTTCTCCTTCATTCCACTGCCCAATGGCCTCGGCTTGCTTTGATTTTTCAGATAAATCCCCTGTTCTTAACGATGTATATTAAGCAATACTTTTTTTTCTCTTTTTGGTCAGCAAAGCATGCACTGCTTTTCTTTCTCTCTTTCTTTTTTTTTTTTTCTGTATATGCAGCTGGGAAAAAAAAAAACAAAGTCACAGCTCCCCACCACCATGATCCCAGCATATCCTAAAGATTTAAAATAGACAAGACACATAAATGAGAATTCAAAACACGCTTGTGAAAACCTAATGCATTTTTTAGCCATTCTCATGCTGTTTGAACACGGAAAGCTGGGCACACTCTGGCTACAGCTGCCATCTCTCCTGCTATAACTCTGCTGGAGTTGAGATGAGCTACATCAGCAGATAATTTGGCCCATAATTTTTCTCATGACCAGCAATTTAAAATACAATCTCTGAAGGCAGTGGGTGTTTGGCCACTGCTCCCTCCCTGGGGGCTGCTTGGAGCCTGGGCAATAGAGCCCCTGGAGATGCATGGTCCCTCCTCCCTGTCAAAGCAGCCAGAGCACACTTCCCAAACCACTGACACGGAGAGAAAATCCACCCAAAGCTGTCTCTGCTTCAGGTTTGTCACGTCCTCCTTCTTCTGTGGGTGAACTGAGCTATGGAGGGGACACCTGCACCTACAAATATCAATAATAACTGCACAGATTTCAACCCCAAACCCTGTATCCTACTCAGTGAAATAATTTTCTCCTTAAAATCAATCTTCTGCTTTGGGTGGAAGCCTGTCTTTAAATGAGGAGGAAGCAAAAATGTGTTTTCAGCAGCCTTTCTGCTAGAATTATGAACCCTGCAGCTTCTGGTACATTGTTGTGTTCATCTAAAGTTTGTTAAAATTAATGGGGGAAAATAAGAAAAAAATCATTAGAGGAAGATTTTTACTTCAATATATATAAACTCAAAGAGATTGATGAACTGATTTTATTTTTTTTTCTACACAAACCTTCTGTTAATGAAGTATTTTGTTGTTTATTTACCTTTACAAATACCCAAGGACAGCTTCACAGCAGGGCTTATATTACTCCCTAGGAAGCAGAAAGCTTGTGGGTCTAGGGAAATATTTTTATTTAACATTTATACCAGACCACAGACCTGATTCACGTGCCAAATTTTGCCCCACTAAGATATTTCAATGTATCCATAAGACTGATAGCAGAAAAAGTTGAGCAAAAATGCAATTTTGCTGCAAGTAAAAGAAAAAAAAAAAGGATAGTTTGAAAATAAAAAAAAAAAAAATATTTTAAGTTAAAATCCTCCAGGTATGTCATTTTGGCTCATGATAATGATATTTTGGGACACATTACTCTCTCCCACGGTCTTCAGAGTAGGGCTTGTACCTGCCTACTTCAAAGGAAATGTTGAAGCAATTTCTGTGATGCTGGTATTTTTAAGCTGATATTTTTTTCTTATTATTTTGATAGAAACCAACTACCACTTTGCAAATATTTTGATGGAAAATCCCTAGCAATTTCCCACAATTCAATGAACTCAATTAGATTCCTTGCACGGTCTAAATTCCATGAAAACCAGCATCCAGAATCCGTCTCCAGGGGAAATATGCACACATTTTTATTGGGTTTATTACATCCAGATCTTCCTTGGTCACAGCCCTTCTGATTTGTGCTGTTCCCACAGATGACTGAGCTTTCTTACAATTTTGGATGCTCCTCCTTTGGGTGTCCATTGCATCCTGCAGACAATGAGCTGGAGAGGTGCAGGGAGACAGGAGAGGAGGAAGGATGGACTTTGAGGAGCATCTTTTCAGATCCATGTCAGAATCCTGTGACCACTCAGCCCCAAAAAGGCTTTTGTCTCCCATTTCCCCATCCCTGGGCCACTGTTGTGAGCATCCATGTTCATTCCTAGCAGGTTGCCAGTCCTTTTTCCAGCCTGTATTTGCTGATATTCCTGTGGCAAACATGGAAACAGAAAATCAGATGCAATTGCAGTGTCGGGACCCAGGACATTCCTCTGGCTGCCCTGGGTGATCCAAGACCCTGGCAGGGAGCTCAGAGACCTTGGCATGGAGTCAAAACCACCTGTGCCTTCAATTTTAGTCCATGAAAACAATTACCAACTGTGTGTGAAGATTTACAAGCCACAAGAGTTTGAGTAGAATGATAGTGAATTTGCCACAGGGTGAAAAAGTAGAATTTTGAGGTTTTAGAATGGGGGTTCAAGAAGCAAGATGGAGAAATTTGGGCATCTTTGCCTTTTAGAAGAGGCAAGATGGAGGAATCTGGGCGTGTCCTGTCCTTCTTCTCCTTCTTCTTGCCCTCCATCTTCTGCTGTGATGGTGGCACTTTTGGATTGGTTTAGAGCAGAGACAGAGTGTCTAATATAGGTGATAGGTATTGGAAAATTATTGTAAATAAAGCACAGTATAAAAAGTTAACACCACCCCAAGGGCAGGGACTGTGCCACAACCCAACCTGCTGGACAGACCTCAGCAGGTGAGAGAAAGAATGGAATAAATATGGAAAAATAAACAACCTTGAAAAGCAGAACCAACGAATCTCCACTTCTTCTTCAGTCACGGGGCTGGGAAAAAAGAGACTTTCTAATACCTCAGGGGTCATCTCAACCACAGAAACCCAAGACTGCGGATCCTGGAAAATCTGAGATGTTTCCAACAGGCTCCTTTTATTATCCACACCACCTTATTTTTTGGCACAAAGAGCCAACTAACCATGAAATAGCTGCTTCAGCCATGGGAAACTGAACACATCTCACTCTATTTCCCTCCCTCTGTGGTTCTACTTCATGTTGAGTTTTGATGAGAATTATGGATATTTGTCCTTGGATGATCCAAAGTTTATAAAATAACAATGAGATCCTCAAAGCAGTAGTAGGATTATGTTTAGGAAAATGTGAGGAAAATAATGTTGAGGATAATGTGAGGAAAACCAAGCAGGAGACAATATGAAGGAAAGTCAGGAAAAAAGGGGAAATATGAAAAGAGGGACGGGCAAAAAATAGAGTAATGCAAAAATGAAAATAGGGAAAAGTCTGAAAGGGCAAAGTGAAGGTGGAGGATACAGAATGAAGAAGATGAATGGGTGGGCTGAAGGAAGGCAAAGGAAGGGGAAAGCTGAGTAAGGAGTGATGGAAGAGCTCCAGAGTGATGGGCTTGCAGGTGCAGCTCAGCAGGTTGCCTCTGATGGGCTCTCTCAGGGACACAGCGTGGCACCTGGGCTAATTTATAAAGGAAATGAAAAGGAAATGGACTCATTATAATGAACACCATTAATTCACCTCTTCAGACTCCACTGTTTGAACAGACAGCATCAAACCTCTCAATTGGGGTTTGTCTGCTCCATTCTTCTCTGTTGCTTGGTGGAAAGGACTGGTGAGCACAGACGCCCCCAAAAGGCTGCACAGCCACTAATTAGCATATATATTGTTTGTCCTGGTACAAATTTATAGCAAACAGCAATATTTTACACTCCAGTAAAGTTAATAAATGAGGATTTAGGCTATAAAAATTTCATGTTCTTTTGTGCAAAGGTCAATTATAAATAGTTAAGCTCAGATTCATCCAAAAGCTCTGGGCTTCAGCAGGGGAAGAATAGAATGTGTTTTGGTCACTCTGCTTGCAGCTGGACAAATTCCTCTTTCACAGTGCCTGAGACACCTGTCTGCAACAGCCCACTCATTTGTAGAGTGGTTTTGGCTCTGAGGTGATGGATGTCCCATTTTAGAGGAGGAAGATTCTCTGAAGTGTTGGAGGCAGGATTTCACTGGGCCAGGAGAGGGGAGAATTTAATGGTTGCAGTTGTCTTCTCTGAGGAGTTCTGGAGTTGGAAAAGCAGGTGCATTCACTCAGCTTCTCCAATGGTGTTACAAAAGCCAAAAACACAGAAAGAAATTAAGGAATATGAAAACCCTTTCAAATTTTAGAGATAAAGGAAATCTGGGTTAGAAGACATCTTGTATTTCATAGAATCCTGGCACAATTTTGGTTGAAAGGGATCTTGGGCAGGGACACCTTCCACTGTCCCAGGCTGCTCCAAGTCCATCCAATCTGGCCTTGGACACTTCCAGGGAGCCAGGGGCAGCCACAGCTTCTCTGGGCACCTGTGCCAGGGCCTCAGCACCCTCACAGGGAAGAATTTCTTTCTAATATTGAATTTAAACTTCGTCCCTGTCAGTTTAATGGCATCCCTCCTTGTCCTGTCACTCCTCCATATCCTATTTGTGTTACAGAAACATGTGAGATCCACGTTGTACCCAAATCCATAAATAAAGGAAGGAGAGGTGGCCTTGTTTTAAAGGGCATCATCTGCATATGAGTGATGGGAGGAGATGCTGGTGGTTCTGTGCATTGTTATTGACATTATTCCTTTATCACACAGTTGCAACAGTGAGGTTTATCCTGTTTTGTGAGGTCACAAGTGAACGTGTCAAGATAGACATCTCAAGGCTGGGGGTTTATGAGGTAAGGGATCAATGATATATGGATTTATCTCCTTTCTAATACAGGAAGAGAGAAAAAATATTGATCTTTCCTGCAACAGCCTACTTGAGAATGGAGGCATTAAATCAGAAATTTTTGTGAGATCCTGGGGACATTGGTCTGGGAGGAGATAATTCAGTTTCAGGACATTGGAGATTACAGGACAGACCAGACTGAACAGAGGATGCAGGAGTTTAGTCACCAAAAAGAGAGTGTGAAGAAGAGCATCTGAAGGCTTGACACCACAGGAGGCTGGGAAGGGAGAGGGCTGGATCCCAGGTCATGGAGGAAGCAGTGTTAAGCAAACTGTCACCCAGCATTTGGCACCAGCCTTAACCTGGTAACCAGGCAACTGAGAGATGAGTGAGAAGCTCCCTGCACCACCCAGAGCCAAGGGATGTGCAGAGTTAGCAGCAATCTGTGAGGAGGAGCCCTGGACACCACAGATTCTGAAAGAGGCTCAATGATAAAGTTGAATGAAATTAAACTATTTCCATCTTAATAACCTGTGAGTTCATTTCCCTGCATTTCCACCTGATCCATTATTTCCTGCTTGACATTGAGGGAGCTGTGCATCAGCAGAGAACAAGAACAGGATTGGGAAGGAGAATCCATGTCCCAGGATCAGCAGAAGCTGTTGGCTGCTGCTGCCAGCGTGGCCCAGCAAAGGTCCCCCCAAATGGGCAGAGCTGGGGGTTTTGCAAGAGGCTGGAAAGCAAAAAGAGGCCAGGCTTGAGCTGGGCTGCTGAGGGGCTTTCAGTGATGCCCCAGCAAGGGGAGGGAGGGATGCTGATGTGTGCTCTTGGTCAGAAGACAGCTCAGCAAGGAAGCCAGTGCAGCTGTGACTGTCATGTTGGCTTTGCTTCATTTCCAGCACCTGTTAAGCACACAAGGTTTGTGTGGGGAACAGCTGCTGAGGTCCCTCCCTCTGTCCTGCTTCTGCATGAGCTGGCCTGCTCGTGTTCCCAGCATGTCAGACCCAGGAGGTTCCTGTCCTTGTGTGTCCAGGCACTGCTCTCATAATGGCTCTAGTTATGTAACTTCTCAATTTTAAATTAAACCGTGAAACAATTCTGCAATTTCTTTTCATCTCAGACCATAAAGGATGACAAAATAAT
Source organism: Agelaius tricolor (assembly GCF_023055355.1). Taxonomy (NCBI): domain Eukaryota; kingdom Metazoa; phylum Chordata; class Aves; order Passeriformes; family Icteridae; genus Agelaius; species Agelaius tricolor. The sequence continues at coordinate 924,217 of NW_027269297.1, read as the reverse complement.
GGAGAGGGGGGGAAGCATCTCTTCAGCTTGGATGTTTTCAGGACCCTTGTGTTCTTCAGCCTGTTAATTTCTGATCCCTGTGCTCCAAACCTTCATCCATTGTCCGTAGGTGAAGACTTTTACCCTTTACACTTTTGAAATTACTTGAGTCAGAATGGAAAAAGCTTCTGAAATTTAAGATACAGAACTTTTGTCACTTCCTCAAACCCAAGGGAGATCATATTTGTTAGGCTGTGCTATATTTGTGACTGGAGAGCACATTTTCAGAAGATGTTTACACAGATTATTTCAGATATAACTCCCTGGGTTTTTTGATATTTATATAAAGTTTGGTGAAGACTTCAAATACAGCCTGGATCTCATTGTATAAGAGCAAAGGTGCACAAGGAAAAATGACAAACCTTGTGACAGCACACACCTTCACGAGTTAGGACAGGTCCTGCCAACCAGGAGTTCAAGCAAAGGGAGCAGAAATAGGACTGCAAAAGTCCAGGAAACATGGAAATGCTGATATCCTGCATTAAAAGAGACTTGGATTAGGATGATTCACTGGTTGAGAATGAAGCAGCCACAGGAGGGTCCTTTTGTGGACAAAGCCACTTTCAAGGGTGCCCAGTTTCCAATGATGTGTCTTTAATCTTGGCACTGATGGTGTGGGCCAAATCCCTGCCCTGGCATTAATCAACCATTTTCCAGAACACTGAGTGCTGGGCACTGTGCTGCACAAGGGCAGGGTGAGAGGCAGCAGCCCTGCTCCCCCAAAGGCAGGAGGAGATGGTGGAGGGCACATCCATCCCAGGGCACACCCACATCTGCTGCTGCTGCTGTTTCCACCTTGAAGGTGGAGCTGCAGAAGGGCTTGAAGGAGCCCAGGGATGGTGCAAGGGGTGCCTTGTGATCCACTATGATCCCTGTGATCCTCATCATCTCCTGAAGCTCCAGCTGTGCTGGAGTGGGTGGTTGATGTACATAGCTAAGTTGTCCCCTCTCTCACCTGGATATATTAACTCCTCAGGAGTTCAAAAACTCACACAGATTCAGAAATTTGGAAGCTCAGGCCGCTCTCATCAAAGCTTTCAATGTTATTTTCTCTGGGAGTCAGAGGTGGATTCCAAACACCCTCAGGGATTCACCTTTAATAAACAATTTTTGGGTGAGCTGGTGGAGAGCATCCAGCCAGGCCCCTGTTATTATATTTTGCCCTTGTTCAGTACCTCTCTCACTCAAATATCTCTGAGCTGTAGGGGGTTGCTTGTGGTGATAGGGATCTTATTGCAATTAACTTCTCATCCAAATTAAACTGGGCTCACCTTGCTGTGCTGACAGAGTGCTTTTCACAGAGTAGAGTAAGGCCAGTGGTCCTTGGCAGTGACAAAGCTGGGAGATGGAAATTCACTGTGACACTATCTGAGAAGATAAAGGACCACTGAACTATGGCAAAATTAAAGCTTGCCCTAATTCCCCCACTGAAGTCCACAATCAAGCTTGGAAGAAACAGAAACTCCTTCAGACCAGGCCTAGCAGGGCAGTGACACAGCAAGTGCCATCTGCAGCTGCAGGAGGCTGCAGCAGAGCAAAACCCCAGTGCCATGCCACCTGCAAGGGTACAGTGCCCAGGTCACATCCCTTTTCTCCTGAAAAAACCCATCCTGGGGGCCCTGGGGCTGCTCCAGGTGTCCCCCCAGGCCCTGCTGGGCCCCTCTGCAGTGTGCTGTAGTGCTGGGGAAGATGAAACAGGAAAGCCTTATAAATATGATTGTCTGGCAAAAGATTTTGAGAATATGGAAACTATAAGTGAGATTGAAATGAAAGCAAGCTTTGAGATCCCTCAGTTACTGAACAACTGGAAAACAATGGTGTGGCCAGCTGAAGGTGATCCCCTTTTGATGGAACAACACCCTCTGCCTGCAGACAGGCCCAAGGGTCAGAGCAGACCCTGCCAGCTTGGCAGAAGGGGCCCAAAGAGGAGTTTGTAGGGTTTAAAATGTAACACAGGATGGTAATTGTAATGATTCTTATAGGCTGTATGGAAATGCTGTAGGATTTGTATCTTGTACTAGATTGGTTAGTGAGAATTAGAATATTCAACACAGAAGAAGATTTATTGTATTGTAATGGGAACCTCGCTCTCTTACCCTTTTACTCTCTCACCCTCTCATCCTCTCTCCCCTCTCTTCTCTCAGGCCTGCTCTGAGCTGTGCCTGGCAGCTCCCAGCAGGGCCCTGCCCCCAGGCCCTTTGCAATGAACCCCAAGTTCCAGCCCTGGCTCCAGAGATCTCTTGTGTCCATCCATCCCCACTGTCCTACCCCTGACACCCCTACACTGTAGGAAAAGCATCAACAACATCCAGCTGTCTGCCACAGCTACAGGTCCTTCTTGGCAGTGACAGTGGCAGCTTGAGGCAGTCTCCTCAGTGAAGCAGGATTTGGCACCTCCAGGGATGTGGAGGGATGTGGAGGGGAGCCAGGCTGAGACAGCCCTGATCTGAGTCATGCAGTGACTTGCAGAATTCCTGTGACTCAGTAGCTGAAGGGTTTGGGTTGCTGTTCTCGGGCTTATTCCCAAATCTTGTCAGCATCAGCATCAGGAACAGCCTCAGCATCTCCAGCAGGAAGGAACCAGTGGTGGGGCTGCACTTCATTGCTGCCCAGAAATCTAAATCACAAATGCTTCCCTTTGAAACCCCCTCCTACATGGCAGCAGAGGCATGGGCTAACAGGGTTTATTTCATGTTTTGCTATTTTATTCCCACTCTTTTTTCTTGTCTTCAAAAGGTGCTGCTCACAATGCAGAGGGAGGATCTATTTCTTAGTTTGAGAGGGAAAAATGTAAATGTGGAACAATACTTGACAAAATAAACCTATAAGGTGAAATCTTCCAGCAGTGTTGCTTTTTATTGTGAGTTATTATGTACACCCCCTGCTCTGATATTATTTTATAAGCTGAAATACTGCCATGCAGTAATGAAATAATTAAATACAAGTATATTATTACATCTTTGACTGGCTTAATGATGGAGACCTTGGGCAGGGTCACCTGGAAGGTAGAGGCAGCTGGTGGCCCTGTTGGCTCTTGTCCCCTGTTCTGTCCACTCATTTCTCTCTGCTGCAGGCCAAGAGCCATGGAAGCAATTTATTGTCAAATAAAGGCAACCTCTGGCATCAGTTTCATTTCTTGTTTTTCTTGACCCATTTCACGCATCTGCAGTCAATTTTCAAAGCCTGTTAGGGGCAGGTGTGCTCTTCTGTCCTGGTTAAGTGGCCCCACTTTGCAGGGCTCCCAAGGCAGCATCACCTGAGTCCAGGCTCAAACTCCTGGTGTCAGCTGCTGCATCCCCTGTCCCTGGAGCCCAGGGGTGGGACAGCCTTGAAGCCAGGCAGAGAAAAGCTGTGAGAGGTAAAGCAGGAGGAGTAAGAACTGCAACTGGCTTAAGAATAAAGAGTGAAAGATGGAGAATGGGATTTGTCACGTCAGACCATGACAGAAAAAGGTGAGGCAGCAGAACAGGAGGATAAGATGGTGTTAATATAAAATTGTGCTGCGGGAGATAGAGTTGGAAGAAGAAATGTTTATGGGAAGGAGAAAAGAAAGAAGGCAAAAAGAAGTAAGTAAATGAAGAATTAGTCTAAGACAAAGAAATGAGAAAAAATATCGAAAAAGAGTTTGTACTTCTTCCTCCTACAGCTGCTGGGTCCAGTTGGTGATTTAACATTCTGGGGCTGTGATTTAGAGGCTTTTCTTGTTCACCTCCCACTGTCCCAGGCTGCTCCAAGCCTCTTCCAACCCAGCCTTGGACACTTGCAGGGAACCAGGGGCAGCCCCAGCTGCTCTGGGCACCCTGTGCCAGGGCCTGCCCACCCTCCCAGGGAGGAATTTCTTATTTTAGCAGAGCTGGGTCTGTGGTCACATCCATTCCTGGGCCCCAAGAGCTGGAAACCAGCCAGGGTTGATCAGAGACTCCAACCTTCTCCTGCTTCCTCGCTTGAAATCACTACCTGCCACCTCAGGAGCTGCTGAAATATCTTCTCCACACCTCCTCTGAGCTCCCCACCCTCAGAAGCCTCCTTGGATTTCCAATTTAACTCCTCCAGGGAGAGTGTGCCTGAAAGGAAGAAGCATAAGCTTACTAAATGAATCTCTTAATCACTGTCATTTTAGTCCTAAAAAACCTAGCAAAAACAAAGGTATAATTTCTGCAGACAAATGGAAGTCCAGCAGTGAATTTCCCCTTTGGATCACATCCCTCTGGAGAAATCTTTCTTGATGAGCTGATTTTTTTACATCTATAAAGCACATTTTCTTTGATAGTTTCAACACTCAGCAAGGTGAAAATGCTGGTCAAAAATGGTTTATTTCTATGCAGAGAGAAAAGCAATGTGTGTCCGAGCTTTGAAGTCTTCTTGATTAAACATAAGCACAGTGCTCTCAGGAGGTGCTGAGCTCAGGCTGTCCTGGTGGATCAGGCTTCTAAGACTGAGAGGACTTTTATGGTCCTGATGGTGTTCAAGTTGTCCCATGTTCCCAGCTGGTCAAAATGATGGTGCACCCAATATGAAACATCACAGTTAAATTAATCTGAATGAATAAAGTGTGATTTATTCTGCATGTTAAAGTGTCATAACACACTCAGGGGGCATGAGGCAGAAGGAACCCACATTTTCCTCATGTGGAGCTCAGAGCATTTAACCATGTTCAAGTTTGGCCAGGTGATCCTGTGCCCCCCTGGTGAGTGAACTGCCTGTGGTGAATCTGGGATTTTGGACAAACTGGCATAGATATTGTCTCCTTGCAGCTAATTGTCCTGAGATAAATCTTGCTATGAGGAAATAGCTCTGCCTACAAAAGAAATGAGTGATTTGTGAAGGAAAGGCTGCAATGAAGTAGCAGAGAGCTCAACAGTGCAGTGAGTTACCTGCAAATAGGGGAGGAAATTCAGGAACTGAAAGCTGAGCCCCACCTTTCATCCATGCAGTGGGCTCCCCACACCAGGGGAATGTTCTCCCAGATCTGTGCAACAAAAGGAATGCAAAGAAGCCCCACCATCCTCTGCTTCCTCCCCCAGCTGGATTAAAATTGTGCATTCAGAAAGCGAGCCGGGATGGATTCCGTGTAATAAATTCTGTTTGAAAGCTGGAGGGTTTGCAGCTAGCAGAGGAGGGAAGCTCTGGGACAGCCTTCAGCAAGAGGAGTGGGTGGCAGGCAGCAGCCTGATGGGTTTTATGATGAAGCTTGATCAGCTTTTGAGTGGGTTTGCGTGGAACAGTTGCCCAAGATAGCGGGGACTGGATGCTGTGACCTTTGAGGGCCCTTTCCATCACATGTTCCCTGAAATTCCAACGAGATCGTGGGGTACAACAGACACAGCTCAGTATTTTTCTGTTTCATGGAAGGTACTTTAGTTTACACCAGCTGAGAATTGCCCTAGTGTGGCCAAAGCCAAGGCTGGGAACCTTTAATCCTTGACACGTGTGACAACACCTCAGTCCTCTCAGCCCCCACCTGGCTCCCTGATAATACCAACAATGGCTTTATTCTGCAGGGCCTTTTTCTATTGTAGAGATGTTAGCAATGGCCTATCTGGTGCCACATTCAAATAGATATTTCTCTCTTTGTTTGGCAATAAAAGATACCTTGAAAGAGCAAGGATGATGGTGAGAGTGTCAGGTGGGGTCACGAGGCGCAGGCATTCCACAAAAGGCAGCAAAATAACAATGAGAAAATATATCAAAATACTTTCCAGATATAGCAGCCTAATTAATGCAGCTATTGTTTGCTCACTGGCTGAACCTCCTTTTCCTGTGCTTGGAAATGACTGCTGGGGAATTAGAAGGAACTTGACTTTGTTTCTCAGCTTTAGCCCTAACAACCTGCTTTGATGGAGAAATGTGTATGAAATCAGGTGGCTGATACTCAGCATGGGAACTCTGGGTTGTGTCAGAACCAACCAGCACAACATGAAGGTGGGATGCAGAGTACTGACAATGTAATGCCTATTTTATATATCTGTATCTATATATATATATAGATATATCTCCCAGAGGGACAGTGTGCCCCCAGTCAAAGTGCTGGATGGACTACAAACAGAACAAAAAAGGCAACCACAGAACCTTACAATTCAACCAAGTTATGGCACAGAAAAAAATAATTCCACGAGAAAATGTTGGGCAAATAAACGCAAATAATTGCTCCCTTGAAAGAGGATAACTCACAGAAAGGCAAAATACGTCAAGTAAATTAGAAAGAATTTACAAAGCAAAATTAGCATGACAAACCTGTGGCTAAAAGTCAATCAGGGCAGTGCCCAGGTTCAGTGTCACTTCCCTGGGGATGATGCTGAGCATGGACAGTGACTCAGTGGAGATGCATCAGCCTGGATAAAAAAAAGCTCTCCCAGCCCACAGCTCACCAGCCCACAGCTGTGCCCATGTGTGCCCATCCATTTCTGGTCAGAGAACAGCACTGCCTTTGTAGAACCTGCTGCTAAGCTTTGTAGGACTTCCAGCTTTGTGGGGCTCTGTTCCCAGTTTCTGTGGTCAGCCAAAATGGCATCTGTTGTGCTGCTGCTCCTCTGCAGACTGTCAGAGATCTGCTGGGCATGCACTGCTGGTTAAAACAGGCACTGCTGGACTCATCCCTGGCAATTTTGGGATATAAAAAGAAGGATCTAGTTCAATAAGAGCATAAAACAAATTTGTCCGAGCTGCATGGGAAAACAAGCCCAGTTGAACATTTTTGTGGATTAATTTATCCTACAGGCAACAGAAACATTCATGGTTTGTTTTGCTGCCCATAACACTGAAAAGCACCTCTGTATCTGACATGGGATCAGCATTGAGGTGTCCCTCCACCTTCCCCTGTGAATCCCAGAATCACACAATGGTTTGGCTTGGAAGAAACCTTGGAGATCACCTCATTCCCAGCCCTTACAATGGGCAGGGACACATCCCACTAGCCCAGGTTGCTCCAAGCCCTGTCCAACCTGGTCTTGGACACTTCTAGGGATGGGGCAGCCACAGCTTCTCTGGGAAATCTGTTCTGGGACCACATCACCCTCACAGGGAGGAATTTATTCTTATTATCCAATCAAACCCTGTGAAGGGGCAGGTTAGAATGGGGAAGGTGTCAGGTCAGGGCTCTGTGGTCCCTGGCTGTATCCCTGGAGAGGGAATGGTGTCCCTGGACAGACGTCCTGCTCCTGCCAGCACACACAGGAGCACAGTTTCTGTGCTGCTGCTGAGGAAAGCCTTGGAAGTGCTGTCTAAAACTGCACTTTTAAGAAACCTCAGCAGCTGCCCAAGGACAGGAGTTCCCTTAATTGCTGTATCAGTGCATTCCGAGCTCCTCGCTATCTCACCATCGCCCCAGCTGCACACATATTATCCATTTGTCCTTGGAAGCAGGGATTACAGCACTCCTGTGCCACATGAACCATGCACAGCTCTTTTCCTCCTGCTCCCCCCAAAGATCTCATCCCCCTGCCTTTCCCCCAGTCACGACAGAGCTCCTTCTGTTCCATTTGGAACGTTTGCACTCGTTTGTTTTCCGTCAGGCAGGCTTCAAGGCACTGCATCCAGTGACCTCTGGCAAAGGGATGGGAATAGCACACACTTTTATCCTGGCACCAGGCAGCAGCAGTGACAAATTGGTTTGCTTTCCTGCCTGACACTGGGGGTTCTGTGTAGGGAAAGGGGGTTTATTAGCCTGGACTTGTGCATCTGAAATATGCTGTGTAAACTCTCTTCTCTGATGTTATTTAAAATATGTATTTGGCCTTGTCTCTTACAGCCTTGACATGCAGTGAGTTTTGCTCAAATGGATGGAAGCTTCTGGTTGGAAATAAACTTGTTATCATGATATGCTGGGATTTAATTTTTTTTTTTTTTTTAAATTTAACAGCTAAATATAAATGTTCAGTTGTGTATGGATGTTATGTTAGGGAAAGGAACAGCACATACATCCACACTTTCCAGCACAAAAATATCCAGCCATTTACCAGAGAAAAGAGATTAGGAGGTGTGCACAGCCACAAACAGTTCTCCAAGCCCAGGGGAACATTTTGGAAGGAAAGTACTGTTCCCACTTCTCTCCTTCTAGAGCAAGCAGAAATAGCCCAGTAGCTGGGGGATTCTGGATGATTCTTGGCAGCACAAAGTGATAACAGCATTGAATTTGGTTTCACTGTGTTTTGCCAGCACTGCCCTGCCCTGCAGCTCAACCCCTTCCTTGGGCACATCCACCTTTGAGAGTGGCCAGCAGAGTGGCAGAGGAAATAAAGCAGTGGAGAGAATTTGTGTGGAATTCAAGATACTGACCCTCTCTGCACAGCCTGAGGCCTGCTGATAAAAGCACTAACAGGTGGCTCCTGTTGTCTTTGTTATACTCATCACCAATGTAAAAATCAAGGAAAGGTTACAACACTTGAGGTCTTTTCCTCAAGAGCCTGCACAACCATTTCCAAGAGGACACGTGTGCATGTGAATATTCATTTTCTACCCTGGCTGGGCTCCTTGCTGTGGTTCTGAGGATGCTCACAGTGCCCAGCTCAGCTTGGTGCACTGTCACCACACCATTTGCAGTGTTCCCATGTTGCTGCTGTGTCCTGATCTCAAAGGGTCGGGCTCAATGCAGCCTCCTCAGAAAAACCCCATTTGTGTTCCCTCCTCCGCTCTCTTTTTTCCCCGTGGCTGATGTTATCTCCTGTTATCTTAATTACATGCTTTAAGGGTGCCTGCTGCACAGATCATTGATGGAGTTTGATGTTTGTTAATATCACATTGCATTATGAGAATCTGGTACATTAAGAGCTTGGTGTCTTTCCAAATTATTCTGAAGATATAAAAAAAGCCTTAATAAGCAGCCCACTTTAACTAATACAGACTAATAAGTTGGGAAGGCAGAGGGTGAGTTTGGGAACGTGTTTATTTGAAGGGTTTTAAGAAAATGATTTAAAGAGCCCTTGCACAAGACTTGCTGTTCAAGGTCAGAGTTTATTGTCAGGATTTGGATTAGTGCTGCTGGGGACAGCAGACCAATTTGTGGTCATATTAAGTCAACCTTCCCGCTTGTATTTAATTTTCCCAAAACAGAAATTTGTCTTTAAATATGAGCACTTATCTAAATCAGATACAGATGGTTGTTTTTATCAAATGAATGCTGTTTTATCACTTTAAAAGCTTTTGTTCTTAGTCAAGTGAAGGCAGTGGGCAGCACTCCCTTGTTTTTGAAAGAAGAGCATATGCTTTTTAATTTGAAATGTAGCACTAATAGCATTATCCACAGGGGTATAGGCTGTGCTATTGTGGATTGTGGATAATGCATTTATGCTCAAATATCCTTTATTCCCTCTTGAGTGAAAGAATTTAACAGCATATTGTATTATCATGCCATGGAGAATATAGTTTACTCCAAAAGTGAAATTTTTGACAGTATTAACTCTTCTTATAAGTCTGTGTTGAAAAAAAAAAAAAAAAACTCAACTTATCATGAACAACCGAAAAACGCTGTTGAGGGGAGATCTGGAGATGAGACAGACAAAAGCCAGACACAGTTTCAAAAGCTGCCAGACACATCCTTCTTTTGCCTTTATCAGTCCCTGCTCCCTTCTCAGCAGAAGTTGGTGCTCATGCCACAACAGAGCCACACTGGGGGATGCAGCAGAATGGGGAGAAACAGCCTTGGGATACACAAACTCAGCCCATTTGTGACTTCCTGTGGCAAACTCCTTTTCCCCAGGGCTGGAAGACAAATGGTTTAATAACCCAGAATGCTGTGCTCTTTGCTTCAGCAAAGTTGACTCTCTGCATTCAGCCTCACTCACAGGTGTCTCCCACAACCTCCTGGGAAAATGCTGAACAAACGGAGATGGCGGCTTGGGCGCCCAGGGCTGGCCTTGCATTGTTTGCTTTTTATTCTAAGGCTTATCTTGCTGTGTCATATGGTTAAAAACTGGAGCCTTGCCTCCAAGATAGCAGCGGGAAGGCAAGAAAAGCTTGTGTGCATTTGTCTTCAGGTCAGTTCTACAAAGGAATTTACTGATGCAGCCCTCAACAAAAATGCTCGGGAGAAGCTATGAGCAAGAGAGAGCAGGAGCAAGTCCTAACTTTGTTCCCATCATGTGGTTTTCTGGAAATGAAAAGGCTGGGCACTGCTCTCGTGCTCTTTCACCAGAGGACTGGCTGTGCTCCAGTATTTATGTGAAGTGCTGGACTGGGTCCTTCCACTCAGAGACCCGGAGTGTGAGCACAGCCCAGCTGGAGGGACATTTGGGAAACAAAACCAGGTCTTGCACCCTGTTCCCACCTGCCCCAGGATCTTGGGATGTCCTGGTTTAGTCAGGGACACTCAGCCAAACCTGTTAGAGCCATCAGCATAGAATGAGGTGACAAAGGATGAGAAGCTCAATGAGAGGAAGGCACCAAGGGGCACAGTGTCCCAGTGGGGCAGCAAAAGAGGAGAAAGGTTTTTGAAATTAGGCTGGACACTTGAGCATCCATTTACTGCTTTGTAGGAGGAAGCACAGAAATTCCTGCTGTCTCCCTGCAGGACTTAGCTTCAACCTGCCTGTTGGGCATCAATTCCTTCAGACCTGGTTAGGACAGGACAAGAGATCCATCCTGCAGCTCCACGTGCAGGGTCACAGAGCAGCAGTGCTCTGCTGTCCATCCCAGTGCTTATTGTGAAGCACAGAAAGATTTGGGTTTCTTCAGCCAAGGCAGGATTAATTTTACCCAGTTTTAGCCCTGTAAAAGTTGAAATGTCTAAGCAAGCGATCCAGCCCTCTTGTACAGGCTGTGAGGAGAACAGGAGGAACCTCCAGAGCATGAGTCACCTCTTGTAATGTACAGTGTCTGAAGTGGGTGGGATGAGTCATTCTCCAAAGGTAACAGTCTCTTTCTGGCTTAAATGACTGGTTAAACTGAAAGCCTGACTTTGTGGTGGCAGAAGTTAGCCATCCTTAGTGTCACCAGCATTTGTCTCAAGTTACTTGCACAATTAGAGTGAGGTGAGGTGGCTTCCTTCTCACTTAATAGCACTTCAAAAGACTGTTTTGTGCTTTCTCCTGGAATCTGCACATCTTTGCCCTTCAAAAATGGTGCTGAAACGGTTTGCTCAAGTTTCATGGAGTCAGAGAAATTAAAGGCTGTTGGAAACAGAAAGTCACTTGACCCATCCCTAATCCACAGACAGAAAACTGCAGATCAGTTTTGTTATTCTTAATGTTTTCTTCTTTCAACAATATCTCCCAACAGTCAGTAGGAAAATTTCAGTTGTTTTCAATGGGCTTTGATCCAAGCCTGCAGAGAGAGCAATAGAGGAAATTCAGCTGCAGAGGCAAATCAACAGAGGGGAAAGGTAATGGCATGAGAGAGCTAAAAGACGTAATTGTGAGATGAGGGGAGAAGGGGGAACAGAGAGAGGTGCTTTAAAGGCTGAGCAGAGGAGGAGCACAGAGGCAGAGCTCAGTGGAGAGGAGATCTGGGCACGGAGAGAGGGACAAACTCATACCCTTGAAACACACGTCTCTCCACCACTGCAGCATTCCTTCAATTTGAAAATGCCTAACTGCTCTTCAGTTTAATCATTGCTGCACTTTTGGGTATAAGATGAATAATTAAGCCTGGGAGTAGAATACAGCAAGTGTTAATAGGGCAGAAGATACTGCAAAGTCCTTATAAAAAGCTGTGCTTGCAGCACGAAGTGGCTGCTGCTCTCTGTGTCCCCAATCACAGAGTGAGGAGCAGCAAGGTACTAAATTAAATGAAGTGCATCTGCATCCATTCTGCTGGACTCTTTTCCCCCTGTGTTTGATACTATTTCTTGCTAAATAATACCCCATCTCTAGCTGAACAGTGTAACTCTGAATTGTCCTTCCAAATCCAACCAGGACAGACATCCTGCACAGCCCTTCCTTCCATGCCTGCACCTGAGGGCTCCCACAGGCACAGCCTTCTCCCTTATGTAACTCCATGCCTAAAGAGGCTCTCTGGTGCCTTAAAGAAATGATTCAGTCTGAAGTGGCAGCATTGTGAAATTCACCCTCTCCGAGGAGCTGAAGATTTCTTCCTGTTGCTGCCAGAAGATCAACACGAAGAAGCAAATGCCACTTCACAGTGTGAGAGACAACAATTAAACAAGGTCTGAGAAGACCTCTGGGACGACCCTGATTGAGCAGGGAGGTTGGGCCAGGTGATCCCTGTGATCCCTTCCAGCCTGGCCCATTCTCTGAAGACACTGGGCTGTGCACAGAGCAAGAGAAGGCACAGCCAGGAAAAGCTGCCCCTGGGATAAAGTACAGCCACAAATCCATGTACAAAGGCAGTGATTGTGGTTTGCTGCTCTGTCTGCTCTGCCCTCCATCTGGAGTGTCTCCCTTTCCCTCAGCATCCTCTTCCTCAGCCAAGCAGCAGCTCAGAGGACAGGTGGTCACCCAAAACTCAATGAATTCACTGAATTACCCAGGGACAGTGTGCAGGGGTATTTAGATACTTGGATCACCCAAAACTCACTGAATCCACTGAATTACCCAGGGACAGTGTGCAGGGGTATTTAGATACTTGGATCACCCAAAACTCACTGAATCCACTGAATTACCCAGGGACAGTGTGCAGGGTGATTCAGATATTTGGATCATCTAAAATTCACTGAATTACCCAGGGACAGTGTGCAGGGTTATTCAGATATTTGGATCACCCAAAACTCACTGAATTGCCCAGGGACAGTGTGCAGAGTTATTTAGATATTTGGATCACCCAAAACTCACGGAATTCACTGAATTGCCCAGGGACAGTGTGCAGGGTTATTTAGATACTTGGATCACCTAAAATTCACTGAATCCACTGAATTGCCCAGGGACAGTGTGCAGGGTTATTCAGATATTTGGATCACCTAAAATTCACTGAATTGCTCAGGGACAGTGTGCAGGGAGTACCCAGAGGGCAGACCAGTGATGCAATGCTCCTCTTTCAGGTCTTCATTTTCCACACACACCCAATTAAACAGAGCTGTGTACATTAATCAAATTAGGTGAGGAGGAAGAAAGACAGATTGTTATTTTTAAATCCTTGGAAGATGTTTGGGAATGGGAGGTCATAAAAGTAAAGAGGGAGGTCAATAAATAGAAAGGAAGAAATTATTTTTAACCTTTGCAGATAAGGTATTTTTAGAGCAATCACCTGAAAGCTCCCTGAACTACACAGAGTGATAAGCACAGCTCAAACTGGCACTGCAGCCTGGCTCAGACCCACCTTCCCTGGCTTCTTTAAAGTGAGTTTTCAGTGTAAGAACTTTTTTCTTTGCCTTTTTCTCCCGTCTCCAGTCCTTCCTGCTCTCACTGAGGCACCTCAGAAAGTCTGGTGCTTGTATGGACATTTGAGATCTCCAGGCATTGCTAAATGGATATTTTTCCTCCTCTTTGATTTGCTTTTCATCCTTTTCTTTTTTTTCTTTTTTTTTTTCTTTTTTTGGTCTCCTCTCCCCTTCACACACAGGAGGTGGAAGGATGACAAGCTGAGCTTCCCCAGGCCAGCAAGTTGGAAAAGAAACCAGAGGGGCCAGGAGGACACAGCCGTGGCTGGAACATCACAGACAGGGGTGTCACATGTGGGGCAGGAGCTGTGGCTCCATCAGAGGCAGAAGAAGACCCTGAGGGGCCTGGGTGTGTTTGCCAGTGGTGGGAGAGGGGGACATCGCTGGATTTTTAATTTTCTTTTTGCACACTCTGCCATACAGCTTCACCAATTATCCATGTCACACCTTGTCAGCAGGAGATGGGATCAATACCTTCATTTTCACAGTCTGGACAACAGTGCAGGCAAATGTAGGTGCAGCAAAGGAGCTTTGGATCAGGATAAACTTAGGACAGGCCTCACACAGACATCCCTCTCTAAAGCTGCAGACAAAGGCCTGGGATGCACTAATATACTGTGTATAAAACACTTTTTTTGGCTCTCTTCTCTTCTAGAAAGGGCCAGACCTTCAAAGTAATTCAGCACAAACCACGCTGTGCCATAACGTGTAAGCTGTGAATTGAAAACAGATCTTTTCAAAGGTAAAGGGAAGATGTCCCAGCATCTTCCTCAACCTGAATTAGCATTTTTCCTGCCAGGATGCCAAGCTTTTGAATGTGTCAATATGTTGACATGTTGCCATAGTTTGGGGAAAATAATCATTTTTGGAGCCATCTTCCCATCTGCTGTGTGAATTTGGTTTCTTCCTGCATCCTGCTGGCCACTTCACTGAGAGCCATGGTGCCTCTGCCTTCATGCCTTGCCAGAGTGAGGGCAAGGAAAAGGAATTTTCTCTCTTTCAGGGGTGAAAGTAAAGCATAGAAGGTGTCAAAAGATAAATATTTGACTTTGGAACATGAAAAAAAAGAGAAGAGGAAGAGCAGCATCATGGGAATAAATCTCTTGGGGTGTCCTGCAGTCTGGATGTACATTTGTATTGCAAAGACAGGAGCTGGGGATGTGGTGTGTAAAGATGTGGGTTTTACAAGAAAATAGAATCAGTTAGGAGACCTCTGGGAAATCACAGAATGTGTGTACACTTTATGGTTTGTGTAAAATTAAATGCTTTTTTTTTTTCCTTCAAGATATTGATCCTTGTTCTTTTATTATTATTTATTATTATCATTTCTTTTCTTTCACTCTCCTTTGATTATCCATGTCCTGGTCTTTCCGATCCCTTGTTTGAATTGGGCCTCTTTAGGTGAAACAGGCCTATAACTCTCATCTCTTCTCTCTTATGCTCTGAATAATTATAGGTTTCCCAGGAAATCTGGCCTTCAGTAGAAATTTTGTGAAGGTTTTGAAAGATTTTATTAGAAAACACTTGGATCCTGCACAATTATCAGTTCTGAAAGGTGCTTTGCCCACCCCCTCCCGTGGAAGGGCTATTGATCATCTCACAAAGGCAAGGCAGGTACTCACAGGGAGAGGAGTTGAGGTTTGGTTGTCTTTTCAACATCAGTGATAAAATTGCATCTAATGTTCACCTCATTCACCTTAACTCCAGTGGTCTGCACTAATTAAGGTGAAGCAAGCAGTGCTGGTTAATAAAGAACACTGTAATTCAGCTTGTGCTGGGCAGTGATTGAGACAAGAGCAAAAAACTCAATAACTGATTTAAAAGATGGGCTTTGATTACCAGAAATATCTGGGGCTTTTGTCCCCTGATTGCAGAGCACACACTGCAAAGCCCTGCCACCATCAATGGCTCTAATGTGACACTCAAAATACCTTCTCTACCTTTCAAGTTGGGCTCCAACTCGTCGAGTGGGGCTTTAAAATATTGTAGATGATCCTCACAATGCTGTCTTCTGTTTTGCAAAAAACACTGTTCTGCTTGGCCATATGTGCCACCATCCTGCTCCCAGGTCCTATATCCAGGGCCATCACATCCCACACAGTAGCCAGCTCCTTTTGGAGCAGCCACTTTGTTCCTTCCATGTTGCACACTGCTGGAGTTTGCAGGAAATTTTGCTGCTAGGTCTATTTTGGATGCCCATATGTCTGCCAGGTTTGGTTCTCTCAATCCAGGACAGTTCTTTCCCCACTGTCAGAACAGACTGTGCTCCTTCCTTCCCAGCACACCCAGCCATCCCTGGGATGTGTCCTCTGTGCTGTGCCAGCAGGGCTGGGACACAACCCTGCTACATCCACTGAGGTGAAAAATACACACATAAAATCATCTTTTAGAGCAGTGACAAGAGTCAGTTTGGGTGAGGTGTGATGTATTACCCTGATGGCTAATTCCCTCTCTGGAGCATTAGCCATGGAGATGTGTGATGGAGGGCAGCTTCTGCAGACTGCTGATGATCAGGGTGGGAGTTTGTCACACACATCTTTTATGGAAAATCCTCTCCTTAGGATTTTTCCTCCTGAGAAGCTGAGAGATCTCAGGAGCAAAATGTAACCAATGGTTATCTGCTGCTGTGGAATGCAACAGGTGCATCTGGGATTGGTCTCATGGGGTTGTTTCTAATTAATGGCCAATCACAGTCAGCTGGCTCGGACAGAGAGTCTGACACAGAGCCTTTGTTATGATTCCTTCCTATTCTATTCTTAGCCAGCCTTCTGATGAAATCCTTTCTTCCATTCTTTTAGTATAGTTTTAATATAATATATATCATAAAATAATAAATCAGCCTTCTGAAACATGGAGTCAGATCCTCGTCTCTTCCCTCATTCCAAGAACCCCTGTGAACACGGTCACAGGAACTGGAAATACAGAAAACAACCCCGTGGGGTTTTTCACCCCCTGTTCCTGTCTGGAGCTGCACATCCCAGCTGTGTGGACAGGAGACAGAGCAATCAAGGATCACTCCTTCCCCCCAAGCCTCTCAGGAGCACTAAGAAAGGTCTACATGTACTCAGCAAGGCCAAGTTTTCACAGCCCATTAGCCCAGATGGGATGAACTTCACTTGTCAACTCACTCTCTGCTGACAGAGCTGACCAATTCATTTTTCCCCAGCTGAACAGTTTTCTCTTACAGAAATGCAAATTCAGCAAAATATCATTTTTGTTGACATTTGTAATGGGAAATTATTGAAACACTTCATTTCCAGTTTAGCATTTGGCTGGTTCTGTCTCATCTGGCGTGAAGTAATCAAAACCCAGCAGAGAAGCCCTTGCCTCTTAAATCATTCACCAGATTTTCCCTTCAAGAAGCCTGTCCTGAGCTCCCTGAGATGAAATAAAATGGAAGGTTGCCTTTTTACCCAAAACTTTGAGAACACTGCTTTCCATTTAACTTCAGAACTTTCCTTCTTGGAATGAAACTATTGCTCCAGAAATCTGCATTTCTAGGGAGAAAAATGTGCCTTGCAGCAGCTGAATCACAGCAAGGATGGTTTGACTCAAGGCTTTTAAAGAATTAACAGTTGCCACAACAGGACTCCCTCTTATGCAGCCAAGGCAGTGCAGAGAGGAGTTGGTACAGGGAGTCCTGCGTGGTTCAGGCTTTTTATAGTGACAGATTTCTTTGCATAATGTATTTTGGGTGAAGCTTCAGGTTTATTTTGTACTGATCTGATGGCAGAAAAGTATATGTTAAGTATTTTAAAGAAAAAAAAAAAAAAAAGGGAAAGAAAGGTTTCTTAATCAGCTTATTACAGCCTTCCATGTCTAATAAAGCACTTATATGGCTGTAAACCTGGAATCCTACAGGAGGTTGCTGTAAAGTGACAGATTCAGGTCAGAGCTGTTCATGAGCAGCCAGATTGATTTGTGATGCATAACGATGGCAGAAATGGCATTATTGTTTCACAGGAGAGCACAGAGAGCTGGAATATGCCAGGGCCATTAGAACAGCTGGGTACCCTGGTCTGAAATACCTTGCCTCTGGCCAATGCCTGATATTTCAAATAAATTGGAGGTATTCCACAACTGGTGAGCTCTTCCACAGCTAGTCACACAGTAGGTGTGGTTTTGGTTCCTTAGCTCCCTTCACCCTGGCAACAAAGCCTGAATTTCCCAGTTAACTGTTGCTCCTTTAGGTACAGGCTTTGAAAATCACAGACATGGGATGGGTACAACCACAGCTGTCTGCAAGAGGTCAATTTTAGATTTTCCTTCCTTTCCCTCTGTCACTGCCTAACCCTGTGACCATGGGCAACTCTTTCAATACCTACTTCTGCCCTCTTTCTTGTTTTAAACAAATCCTTTTTAGAGCATGAGTTTGTCCTGTCTGTGTCATCTGGTTGGCTTTTATGGTATTTCTTGTTCTGAATTTGTTGGCCTTTATTTGTATTAACTGGATCCTGTAATAAATGCACAAGTAATGCTGACCTGAAGGAAATGCTGCTCACTCTATAAAGATATCAGAGAGGTATAAAAACACTTTCTGAATGGAACTGTATTGAAATGGTAAAAGCAATGGCTCCTGTCCAACATTTCCAGGAGCAGCAAAAACCAGATGAAGGACTGGTCCACCTTTATGGGACTGACCCTTGAAAACCCACTGGGAACTTCAGATAGTGCCACATGCATCTTCCTCTTAATTAGTGCTCTTCTGAGAGACTTTGTGACACCAGAGCTCCTTTCTCCTCCAGCTCAGTAAAATGCCAGTTCCTCTGGGGTCTTGGTGTGCGACTGAGGTGCCTCGGTGCTACATCAGAGATATTAATTCTCATTAAGAAATTATGCAATCAGTGCTCATTTGGACACGTGCTGTGCCCCTCTCTGGCTGCTGGGTGCACAGTGATGGCTCAGCTGGGGATGGAAGGCTCTGTGCTCCTTCCTTCCATCGCAGCTGCCCAGGCTCAGCTCACCCAACCAGCTGCTGAGATGGGCAAACTAATCCAGGCTGGCAAGATGGGTTTGTGATCTTGGGACTCCTGGGCCTTTACAGCCCTGAGATCCGGGATTCTCCCTGTTAGCAGTTATTGAGAACTCTGAATTCCAGCCAAAATAATGGCTGGGCATTATCTTAACTCTGAGGGGTTTGAGCAGTCCCTTTGACTTTCGTGCATCTGCCACACACATTCAGACCCTCAGTGTTGCAACTCCTGCTCAGCACCTTGCAGGATTGAGCCCCTCACTAATCCTCCTAAATCCAAGTCTATTGACTTTCAAAGCAACCTGCCAGGGTTTCTTATCTACATTTCCTGAACAGGCTGCTTGCTTAAGCTGAGCCTTTTTGCATTAGTCTTCAACCAGACTTGATTTTGAGCAATGAACATGATTAGATTTTCATATCAAGAGGGAATGAAAGTCTGGAGATAGTTCACAAGTATCTTGGAGTGAGGCAGGAGTGATCTACCTTAATTGAGTAGCTTGTAAAAACACAAAAGGTCAGAATTAGTGTCTAAATCCAACTCAGGCAATATCCAGGTTTTTCTTTCTCACCCTGGAATGAATCTTAACAGAACCCTGAGTCTAAATGTCTCAGGGAAGTTTGAGAGCCAGATCTCAGCCCTTACTTAGATGGCTGACATTTGTAGAATAGGATCCTGTCACCACATGGCAGAATGAGATTCAGTCCTAAACTGTGGCACAATCCCACAAAGAGGGAGATGCTGAATGAGCTCAAGGAGTCTGCTCCAGAAAACAGGCTGAAATAAGGATTGCTTCATCTCCAGGAAATTTCTGTCATGGAGGTCACTTTAAAATTTTGTCACCCAAAATCGGGTGAAGACTGTCTTTCAGGCTGGACCTGAGCATTTGGGATGCCAGAAGTCTGAAGCAAAGCCCACATTGTGGCAGCACATCAGGGTACACCTTTCTCAAGGTCACTGTCACTGCCTGTGCCAGTGGGCAGTCAGGGACTGGCTGTGGAAATGAAGCACACCTGGAACAACCATTCCCACTCTGACATTCTGCTCATCTGCACACAAAGGCCAGGCTTGGGCCTGAGACTCCAGAGGGACTCCCTGCAGTTCTGTGCAGGCTTTGCCATAGCAAGCCACTCTCTGTCCTTTTTGGACTTGTTCCCACCTCTAAAGTCAGAGCAGTCCTAAACTGACCATGTCTGTGGCAACCTTGTATTAATTCAGTGTATGCCCAGGAATAAGCAAAATGAGACTTGGATTGTCACAGAGCCCTCAAAGTGTGGATTAATAGAAAAATTAATAGATCAATTAATAGATCAATAATATACACCTCTCAAAACTTAACAAAAACCTGCATCTAGAAACACAGAAGGTGCAATTGTGTTTCTGATGTCACAATCAGACCCCTGGCTCCCTCACTTGAATTCAGCAGCACCAAAATCCAATCCTCTGTTCCTGGCAGCAGCTTTGAGAACTCCTGACCTTCAGCTCCCCTTGGCACACCCTGTTTGAGAAGATGTGTGAGCATCTTGGAAAATCACCCCAGCTGAACTTCCCTTTCCTGTTCAAATCTATGTTCTAGACAACATGACTGACAGTATTAAAACACAGGGCTAACTCAGATTCTCAAAAAGTAATACCCCTCCCACATTTGTCAGTCAAGAAATCTTTACCTAAAATTTCAGCCAAAATGATTCAGTTGGACATTTTTTTTACTGGAAGCTCTTGTGTAGTTAAAAATTAAGATATCTCACAGAGATTTATCACTGGCAAAAAACATCCCTAATAAACAAAATGAGCTGCTGTGCTTTTCCCATTTCATTTTGCTTTCTTTTTTTCAGTTTGATTTATTTGACTTTTTCAGCATTAAAATATTATTTTAAGCTCTGCTTGCATGATGTATGTTTTATATATATATAATGGGCTGGCTTTGTTCATCACTGAGCCAAAACTGAAATGAGGAGGTGATGAGAGACAAGATGGGCTGGGGGAGTGGAAGGAGCCCTCCCTGAGCACCGAGGTCAGTGTTCCAATTTCTTTTGTGCCTGCCTGTATCTCTTCAGGGTCACCTCACCAGATCTCACTCCTCCTCCACAGATTCTGCTGCTGTGGTGATTTTTTCCAGCTATACCCTTTGTAGTTCTCCTGGGGAGGAACCCATGGCCTGTTTGTTTAAGGGCTCTACACAAGGTCAGATTTTCTTCTTGGCTTACAAGCAAGTGCTGGAGGTGGACAGGAGCCACCTGGAGATTGCACTGCTCAGGATGGGGACACAAAGATGGGTAACAGCACCTGGGGCTGTTCCTGGAGATGCCTTTAATATCCAAGGGGCAGAGACTTGGAAAATTTGCCTTTTTTCCTTGTTACGCTGAAGGAAGGTTTGGTTGAACAATGCATTTGTACAAAGCACCCATCTTGTTCCAGTTAAACATTCAGGAGGAAGGGCTGAAGTGTCCAACAAGGCTTTTATATAGTATTTAAGTCCTCACTGATTTCCACATTTATTTAATTCATGGATGAATGATAGTTCTGGTGACATTAGGAGAAGATTTAGATTAAGGTGAAGAAATTGTGAGGGTGAGATAACTGATATGTGCATTCTTGGACAAGAAGTCTATAATCTGGCTGGCTCCAAATTGTATATTGTTAGTATAAAATTTCTAATTTTCCAAGGCAGAAAGAACCTGGAAGTGCCTCCCCCATGGCTTCCTTATGCCTTGTCTGCTGTGTCTCCCTTCATCCTCTCCCCGAAACACACACACCACAGATCATCCCCCTGTGTCTCTGTTCTCAGGCTTGCAGCACCTCCCCCTTGTGCCATTTCCTCCCTTCAATGAGGGTGAATTCCTCGAGGGGGGTGTTTTAGGAGCACAGAGCTGGGAGTGGCACCCAGCGTGTCTCCTGCAGCACTGGGACTGAGCAGCCAGGCTGGGGACCTTGCTACACCCCTGTGCAGGAGGCACCATCTGCCAAATGTCCTCCCGAGCCCTGTTTTAGCAAGTGGGCTAAAGAGCTGAAAAGAACATCCCATCCATGGCAGCTGAAGTCCATCACAGCTTGCTTACAGGATTCTGGCTCTGAAGGGAGGCTGGGCAGGTGGCCAAGAAGTCTCTCTTACTTGCCCATGCTTCTCTTTGGGGAAAGGGATTCCTGGTTTAGCATGGCCTGAGCTGGCTTTAGGGAGCAGGATGGCTTTAGGGAGCACCGGAGTTCCCTCATCCCAGGTTGCAGCCCACCCAAGAGGATGCAAACTCCCTTAATTGGATTTGCCAGGACCTTGGGGCTGCTCTTGATGTCTTCAAGGGAGCACTGGCATGAGCCTTGTCAGCTCAAAAAGCAGCAGACCTCTTGTGTTCTTCTATGCAGGAGCAGCCAGGCTTCCTGGGAAGGGAAGGGAAGGGAAGGGAAGGGAAGGGAAGGGAAGGGAAGGGAAGGGGCAAGAAAAAGGGGAATTATCTCCATCCTTTATCTATTTCTCTGCTTGTTGCCCCCTCCCATTTCTTGCCCACCTGCTTCTCATCCCTTCAAGAGGAGATTTCTGCTCCAGCATGAGGCTGTTCCTGCAGCTGTGCAGTGGTCACTGGGCCTGACTGGGGGGGTGTCTGGGGCTGTGCCCTTTGCCTCTGAGGAGGCCAAAGCTGCTGAGGTCCAGATTCTTCCTGATGATTCCATGTGATAGCTAATTAATGGCCTCCCTACGTTTCCATGGCAACTTCATGCTGTGCTCTTAGCCCTGATCCAAATGGACATTCTGCACACTCCTGAAGCCATGGCATCAGCATGTTAATAAGACTTGCTGACGTCTCCTGCTTTCTGCCACACCGGCTGGTGAGTCTAAATTTGAATAATTTGAAAAGAGCAGATTTCTTAGGACACTCCCAATGAATTTCTGTCATGTGACTGGAGGAAAATGGCCCCAGAAGTCTTCTGCATCTGAAGGGAAGCAGGATTCTGCCCTACCTGTTGCTTTTTCCTTGCTTTGGCTTTGGGACACCTGGAATTGACTTTTCTTTTTTTTTTCTCTAGGTTATTTGGAACCTCCAGCTTTCATGTAGTGCTGAATTTAATGACATCAAGGGACAAGTATCTGTCCTGAATTGGTAGGAGCATCTCTATTAGCTGAGCTGGACAATCTGATGGATTGCTCCCTAACTCCTTCTCATGCCAAGGAAGGAAGCTGGGTTTTGTTCTCATACAGTCAGAGGATGGTTACTCTGACTTGAGAGTCTGAACATCCCTTTAATCATTAAACTCTGCAGCAATGCCCACTGAGCATGCAGGTTAGTGGGTTGAGCTTTATGGTGAAGGGTTTCTCTGGCTCCCACCTAATTCTGCTCAGTTAATTGCCCTCCATTCCAGTCATTGTCCTGTCAAACACGTTTTTATGGCCATCATTTCCTCAGGAGCCCGTTAACCCCACTGGAGCACTGGTGTGGCCTCTCTGGGGGTCTGAACTGCTTTCTCTTGCTGCAGCAGATGTCAGATGCCCCCACATCTCCCATTGCCTGCAGAACAAATCCCCCAAACCAAACCCAGGGGATGTTTCTGGATCTGGCTGTCACAGACTGCCCCTTGCCTGGGGAAGGGTTTTGGGACTGAGCAGTGGAAGCACAGTATGTGCCCTGTTTAATTTATTTCCTAGCATCAAAAGCAATCATCCACATTTGATTGGCCTGTTTGGGGTTATTTTCCATTTTCTCACTGAGCCCGAAACGGTGGCTGAGCTGCCAAATAACTTCACTTTCCCTACCTTGAAGGACATAGGAGTTTCTTCTTGACGTTTTTGCTGCATTCCTACACAAAATTTGATGCAGCCACGTTGGAACGTGGCTCCACTTTATGGTGTTGATGTGCCACCATTTCCAGGTGCACCATCAGGTACTCCCAAGGTGAGTTCCATATGCTGACAGCACGGCTGTGCCAAAACTCCTTCCCTCTCCCTGCACTGCTCCCCAGCCACGATGGGAATGTTAACTCACGTGCCTCTCTCAGCACGCACTTGCTGTTAAATCCAGCCAGGATTTAATGTTGTCTTGGCACCCAAAACCTTTCTTAAGGTTTATGGAGCTGCCCCCATTGCTGAAGGCAGTAAATGCTGGGGGCTGCTCATCCCAAGGCATCATTAAAGATACATGAGGGCAATTGATTTGATCCCTACCAGTGCCACAAACACCAGGCAAGATTTAGGTAATGTGCTGCTAGTTACCCACGAGATCTGAGATTTAATTGCAGCTTCTTTGGCTTCCACTCACTAGACCTGGATTCTTATCTCAAAGGAAAGAATTTATCAAATTAATTTCACTCTGTGTTGGCACAGCCACTATTCCCAGCCACGAGCAAATCCCATCATTGCATGCAGGCTGCAGCTCAGGCAGCAGTCAGTATTTTTAGAGCTATAACCATAGTTCTTTCAAGTGTCAGCTCTTTGGGTCATACATGTAATTTAAACAGTACATTTCTATTCCCTGCTTAGATGGATGTAACTGTCAGGAACATTATTTCTACTGATAATTACAAATTTGACATTCATTTCCCATGAATACTCTCTACTATTTGCTTAAAACTCACCTCCATGCATACGATTGCTGCCAAATGTTCTCTTATCAGAAAGCTGAGGCAGAAATGTCACATCTATAAAGAACACTCTTGGAATGGTGAGGTCTAATATGATTTTCTGCTACACAAAGCAAAGACCAAGCAAATGAAAAACAAACACTGGGAAAAATGGGCAGCCCAAGGCCTCTTGTGTGGACTGACCAGGTGAGAGAGAGATCTTGATCCAAGGTAGGGAAAAAAAGCTCCCACTAAAGGAAATATCCCTAAAAACATCCTTGCTGTTTAATTCACCCAGTTCTTCTGATGTCAGACTTTGGTGACTAATTCCCCTTTTTGGGGTTTTTCTGATTATCCAAATTGCTTTTCTTGTGCCCTCAATTGGTAGCGCAGCAGGAGAGTTCAGTGAATGTATATTTTCCTTAAGCTATCCAGTTTCTTCTCAGGAAATTTGGATGAGAACAACCTAAATCATAGAAATTAAATCTGAAACCAGCCTTAATAGCTCAAGCCCCTGGCACCACATGACCAATACCGCAATGCATGAACTGATGTTACTCTCAGAATCTCAGCCAAAGTCTTCAAATAAAGTCAAAATTCCTACAAGACTGTTTTGAACTCTGTTGAACCAACACGTTAAATCTTGAGCCAGACCTGAATCTTGGTCTTTGGATCAGGACTGTGCCCCTTGCTCAGACCCGTTTTCCCCAGGATGCTCCTCCAGCTCTGGAAGCCATCAGGATCAGAGATTTATTTTTATCTCCCTTTCTGAGCAGGCAGGAATTCCAGTCTCTCACTAGCACTTCTCAATCAACCTCAACTAAAAAAAACAGTGAAATTAAGAGAAACACCTCACTACTCACCTCCCACAGTGTTCAGACTTCATCACCCAGCTCAGATGATCCTTCATTCACACAGTCCATTCAACATCCTACTTTTTGTTTAAATCCAAACACATGTCCCCACACATTCAAAAAAATTTTACCCACCTTTTGGTTATTTTAGTATTTTTTTGATAACTCAATTTTTTTAATTTGGCTTTATCCTTGCAAACTCAGGATATGTTTGGTTGTTGTGCTCTTCCCTCCCACCCCTCCCTTTTACTAATTTTGCATATATTTTAATAAAATGTTCTCATATATTTGCTATATATATTTTTTTTTTTTGTGGACAAAGTGTAAGTGAGACAAGGATATTATTCACAGCCACAGAAACATAAGAAAGTAAAAGGATTTTTTTCCTTTCCCAGTGAACAGAGATGACCTATGTACCCTTCAGTGTCTCCAGGTTTCCTTGGAAATGTATTCCCTTGCATTGTGCTTTAGTTTTTGTGTTGATGAGGGTTACCCCGTGCTATTGGAAAACCCAGCACCTGAGGCAGAAAGACAAACTCAGCTTTGCCTTTATGATTTTGGCTTTCTCTGATTTAGGGACTATCTAGAAGGGTCTGAAAGATGAGTGAGGGAAGATTTACAGGTGCTGCTCCTCCTCTGGCACCTCTGAAGGCAGCACCAGCCCAGGGCAGGGCACAAACTGCAGGTCAAGCTAAGAAACCCAACACATCCCATTTTCCAGCATCTGCTGAGTCTCTACCTCTGGTGAAATGTCTTCCAAGATGGAAATCCCAAAGGGAGGACACCTGAGCCCTGCACCCACCCTCCACATTTTCTGTGTTGTCTCACCAAGGAGGTGAGAAAACTCATCAGTTGTAGTCCCCAAGGGCTGCCATCCCCTCCTGTCCTCCAGCAAAGCTCAGCACAGGCTGCAGGAATAACTCAACATAGAGCTGGCATAAATCTCAACAGAAGAAATATCTTTTATCTTTAACCATTTACTCCCACTATAGGAATAATGGTAGCTCTTTTACATTTACATATAACTCTTGTTTGTTTGTTTGCTTTGATTTTTTTTTTTCTGTATGTCTCTTTGTCTTGGCACCTGCATAGCAGAAAACTTGACAGTTCAGTACAGAAGTTTGCCCCTCTCTCTGCTCCTCCCTTTATTTCCTCTGCTGCCCCTGAGGACTCACAAGCAACACCCCCAAGGTCAAGAGAGAGTATGGTGTTACCCTTTTATGACGGATTATAGAAATAACAAACATGCCTGACAGTCTTATACAGCGGCTAGAACGGGTTTAGTTTTCAACAAATGAAGAATTTCCTCTTTTTTTTTTTTCCTCTTTTGTATATTAATTACATTTTACAAATCTTATTTTTCCCCTTTTCTTTCCCCCCACTTTTACTTCTTCCTTTTTTACTTTTTTTTCCTCTTTCTCTTTTTTCTTTTTTTTTTTCTTTTTTTTTTTGTGGGTTTTTTTTTCATTTGTTCGTTCGTTTGTTTTATTTTTCTTTTTTTTTTTTTTTTTTTATACAGCAAAAGGATCAATCACCAAAGTGTCCATTGCTAAGTCCAGGGGTTAGCAGAGTTTGGCTGTCATCTGGTCGGACTGTTTGAGGATCTCGGTGTTGTACAGGTCCAGGGCGTGGTTCACTCGGATGATCTCGCTGTTGGTCAGCTTCAGGCGGTGCTTGAGCATACACGAGAACAGATCCAGCTGCGGCTTCCCCGGGGCCACCGGAGGCGCCAGGCGGTTGATTCGGTCCCGAATATCCAGCAGCAAGAGCATGACGGAGGAGGAGGAGTAGAACTGCCCGCCCTGCGTGTAGGACTGGTTGACCTGCTGCACCGCGCTGCGCAGGAGGTCCGCGTTGAAGCGCAGGCTGTAGCCGAAGACCTGCACGTCTGAGATCTTGATGTAGAACTGGCGCTTGGTGGGGTCGGAAAGGTCCACGGGCCCTTGGCCAGTCTCGTTGCGCAGGAGGGAGGGCAGCCGAGTCCGGCTGCGTAGGTAGATGTGGACGGTCTCAAAAAAGGTTTTCCACCGGTTGCCCAGCAGCAGGGTCCAGTTGTAGCACTGGCTGTTTTGGAGGCGGATTTTCTCCCAGCGCGGGTAGCCGTACTCCCCGAAGGGCATGTTCCAGCCCTCCGAGTGGCTCCCGCTGAACGGGTTGACGTAGACAAAGAACATGGGGTCCAGGCTGCTGTTGCGCATCTGGCAGATGCGCATGGAGATCCCGATCACCATGTGGATGAAGTCCATCCGGTTCTTGTTGCTCTTCAAGGTGAGGGACATGCGCTTGCGCCACCGCGGGTCGAAGAAGGTGTCCAGGCGGATCTCGTTGCTGATGAAAGTGGTGTGCACGTACAGGCGGGAGTCCATCTTCTGCAGCAGGTACTTCAGCTCCAGGTCCTGGAAGTCCAAGTCCGTCTCAAAGCTGATGAACTGCTCGCTCCGCTCCGAGTCCACGTTCTGGGGCTCGCAGCGGCCTCGGTAAAGCTTGTAGCCCTTGTTGCACGAGCCGCAGAGGGAGATGTTGGCAAGGCTGCACATGGCACAGCTGTTGTTGCCCCCGATGATGCAGGGGATGGGGCGCTGGCACAGACTGGTGCCACCGTGGCAAACGCAGCTCCGCTGGCTTTCCAGAAACGTCCCCCAGAACCCGTTCTCGTTGCAGTAGAGCAGGGACTGGACTCGGGTAAGCCATTCCTGTATCGTCCTGCAGGTGAGGAGGAGGAAGAATTAGCGCTGTAAGGCCTCACAGGGAATCAGTGTTGGCATCTTGCTGGAGCTACAGTGTTTTCAGGGATATGTCTGAGGCAGAGCTCTCGGAACATCAATACCCTGCCGTGGCATCTGGGAGCTATTCCAGTCTATTTCTAGACTGAATCTTTCATCTGCTGTTTACTCCTCTGGTGATGAGCAAAATCCTTCTAAGAAATTGCCACCAGTTGGAAATGCTCACCTGAGCTCTCTATCTTCACTCTGCACCAGGAGCCAAGACAGGCACTGTGTCCTGCCAAGGATCCCAGCAGGGCTCTACTGACATGGGAATGGAGCTGATAAAGCCATGCCAGAGTCTGTGGGGCTATCAGGACATCCCAAGGGCAGCAGAACTCCCAGGCTAGCAGGAGGAAACTGCTCTTCAGGTCATTGGCTCCACCCTCTAAAACACAGACCCATAACAGGACAAGCAAAGCAAGCAGCAACCTCTGCTTAGGAGCTCAGAACAGTAGAAAAGAAGGTGGAAGCCAGGATGCATAGAGACAAAGCTGCTAAAACTATTCCTCCTTAAAAAAAAAAACCCCAAAAGTCTTCTGCTAATTAATCACTTCTTGAAGTCTCTTCCTTAAAATCAGCCCCGCTCACCCACCCCTGAGCCCCACCACTCCCACAGCTGCTGGATCAGCACTTTCAACCCCACATCCTGCAGCCCTGGAACGACTCCTAGAAAATGACACTGCAGCCCACGTTCACTTTTTTTGCACAACCCACTTGCCACGTTGCCTTGTTCCCCCTTTTTCCCCCTTCCCACTGCCCCAGGAAAGCTGGGTACAGCGGCTCCTTTCTCAGCAACCCTCAGCAGAGCCCTGTGTGCAGCCGCTGCTCCCTCCCCTCCACCTCCCCCCTGGCTAATGAATACTTCATTGTCTCCTCTGGGCAAAAAGTTCTTGGTAGTGCTGCAGTGAGAGGACTGGCTAATGACAAATTAGGATTCAGCCCCTGTAGAACAGGAGGAGTGATTATGGACAGAGGCTCTCAGAGCTGGATTAGTGAAATTCATGGCACCTGCATCGCCTGACCTCCGAATAATCATTAAGCTGTGGGCTGTATCAAAGAAGGCATTAAATGATACAGCAGCAAAGAACAGCAAGATGATTAGGGGGAGGGAGCCAGTGGAGGGATGAGAGTGTAAAACAGAGGAAAGCACTGGAAGGAAAGAAATAATCAAGGAGCAGAAACAGAAAGATTGGGAAAGAAAAAGAGGAAAATGTGCAGGTAAAAGGAAAAATGAGAGAGAAACACAGTGGGCAGGGGTAACGGGTGGAGAAAGGGAAAAACTGCAACAGCAACCACTGAAAGAAAAGCAGGAATGAAAAAGCAGGAATGAAAAGCAGGAAGAAAAGGAGTAAAAAGAAGGACAAGGAAAAAAGGAAGGACATTAGAAGAAAAATTCTGAAGTGTTGGATATGGAAACAGACAATTTTTCATATTCTCCTACCCCTGGTACAGGGCTGACAGGGTCTCTTCCCCCTATTCCCAGCCAAGAGGAGCTCTTCTGCTGGTGGAAAGGACAAGGCTGGCTGGGGAGCTTGGGAGCAAGGCAGTGACCCCCATAAATATCTGCTGTAGAGGGAGACAATCACAGCCCTAGTCCCTCAAAATGAGCACAGGGCTCCTCTTAATTCCTGGGACAGCTCTGCCCCGAGGGGAGGGGACAGCACAGCACAGTGTGCCTGTAAAACACAGCCACAAGCTGACAGCAACAAGCATTTCCAAACCATCCCGGGGACTGAGGCTGTCTTCTGCTCACAGGTGAAATTTTGCTCACTTTTCAGCAATACAAATATATTTTCATCCATCTGAATCTTTGTGCTTCCTGTTTGGAAACCCAGTCAAATGCACCTGGATTTGTGCAGTGCTGGACTGATGCTTTACACAGGTTTTATGTGTTGATAATGCCCCTGAGTTGCTGGGCCATGGACTGCCAGGCCATAGGAATGAAATAAATTAGAGTCAGATGACCACATTCTGTCCATTTTGGGTATTTTCTGTCTTAGCAAAAAAATCACTGGATAGTAATCTTCTTCTTTATACTAACAGCCAGCAGAACAAAATGGGAAAGAAACCTCAGCTGATATCTTGAAATGGATACCAGTAAATTTCCTGTTCCCCAGATGAACTTTGTGGAGGATGGATGGGAGGTTGTTTGTGGTGTGTGTGTGTGTGTTAGCTTTCAGCAAAGATACAAGGAAGACTAAAAAAACCATGAAGAAAATGAAACAGGAGACTACCCACCATCTCCTGATGGCAGCAATAAAGGATGTAATTAAATAAAAATGCAGAATCCAGGGCAGAGCTGGGCATCAGCTACAAACACAACAATGGGAAGTGTGAGAGAGTGAGAGAGAAGTAAAGTGGTATAAATTACCCCATTTTTTCTTGCGACTGGGACAGGTTAAGAATATACACAGGACCAGCCAAAGCCCTTCAGCTGACAGGAGGTAACGTTTTAAAACACACCCCTCTGACAGCTCAGGCTCATGGCATTGTACCCAAGAGGTGTCACAGCAGGAGAATGCTGGAAAAATCCACTGCTGAACAGCTGGAAACCAGTACCAGAGTAGCCCCTGATCCTCATTTAAAATATTCCCAGGGAGGTGCTGGGAATCCCCACACCTGGAGGTGCCCAAGGAGCACCTGGATGTGGCACTCACTGCTCTGGTTGGGGTGACAAAACGGGGATCAAGCCCAGGCTGGACTCACCAATCTTGGAGGTCTTTCCCAACCTCAATGATTCCATGATTCTAAAGTGAAAATAAACATGACCTGCAGGCCAAGCTCTGAGTGAGAATTACTTTGCAGTGCTCTCTGACTGTTGCTCACTGGACATGTGGCTCCCTGGCAATGCTGGGAACAGGCAGCCAGACAGATTTTGGTTTTTATTTGCAGGAAAAAAGGCAGGGACTTAAATAATTTCCTTTGTAAACTCACCTTTCGCTTTCCAACCATCACTAGCTGCTCTGGGGGTACTTTTGGGTTTTCTGTACAGGAGAGTGAAGTAAAAAATGCTATTTTTTTCCTCAGCAGCTGTGAGATGTATTTTGGCTGCAGGCCAGAACATGTATAACCCTTCTCTCCATTGGACGTTATTTCTATTTTACATCCAGTGCTTTAAAATAAAACTACAGGTGATCATTCGACATCAAAGTTTTATTAACTGAGGAGTGGTCTCCTTTTTAAACCAGCTGATTTGCCTCTGTTTTAAACCTGTAAACTTTCCTGGGTTTTGACAAAAGAAGTACAGACCAAATATATCTATATCTATATCTATATCTATATCTATATCTATATCTAATCTATATCTATATCATCTATATCTATATCTATATCTTTATATATTGATATATCTATACATTTATCTATACTTCCATAGATAAAATATAGATATATAGATATATAGATACATAGATATATAGAGATGATATATAGATATATAGATACATAGAGATATAGAGATATAGAGATATAGAGATATAGAGATTTCTATCTCCTTAGCCATTGCAAAGGGTCATGGAGAACCAGCCTAATTGCCAGAATCTCTACTCTTCTTTTCTTATCTTCCTTTTGGAAGCACCACCTATTCCTTTCCCTGAGGACAATCAACTGCAATCTTTTTTTTTTAACATTGCCTTTGAATGTATAATGCAGGCTTACAATTATGTGTATTAGAGAGAGAGAGAGGCTTGCTCTTAATAGAACCAAGCCATCCTTTCAAAGCCACTGGCATGCTTGATGAGCCTCTGTCATTCTGTACAGCAGCAATTAGAAAATGAGAGTATTTCCCAGCTCTGTGAGGAGAAAGATGGGCTGCACCTCTTCCACTATAGAGCTCCTACCACACTGCTCCCCTGCCTAGCTGCAGATGCAGAATGACAAACAAGAAAAGAAATTATAATATGCCTGCTCATGTTGACTTAAACAAATCAAGCACATCAGTCAGTTAAAAACCCATCTGCCATCATCCATTCCACCCTCCTTCCCCCACATTTCATTGTAGTACTTGGAGGCTCCCTTTCTGCTTGGCTGGGTTTTTAAAATAGATGATAAATGCTGAAGACATATTTGTCTGAATCTTTTGGAGTAACATGGTTGGATGGAGATTTCCTCGCTGCTGCTTCACTTTCTTGTTGTTGTTGTTGTTGTTGTTGTTGTTAAAAATTCAAAAACAACTAAAAATTCCACCTTGGACATGCCTTTGGCTCCTCCAGCACTCAGCCTGGTCAGAGCAGCTCAGCCACTTGGCAGGGATGGGGCAGGTTTAGGAAGCTCTCCAAAGACTTTATTTCATAATCTCTTACATTTAATAGATATTTCTCCTCATCCCTAGTAAGTCCATCAAATTTTTGTCTAGAAACATGAGATTTCTTGGTAATTAAAGAGGTGTTAAGCCCTGGAAGGGGTTTTCTGAGCTGCACAGTGATGAAATGAAAAGTCAGCGTGTTCAGCAGCCAGGGAGCTGGATGAGAGCTGTAGACAGCAGTCAATCTGTCAATTTTGTCTTGAAACAGAATATTTAGGTAATGAAGGAAGTGAACAAACAGTTTCTCTTCAAATATTAACTTGACCTGACCCTTCCAAGAGAAGCATGCAAGAAAAGGCACTCAGACTCATTTGTTTTCCCCCAAGATTTTCCATATTGCTTCAGTCCAGACAATGTAGAAAGACACAGCAAGAGATGTTTATGAAAATCCAGAAATGCAAGTCTCCAAAAAAGGAATTGAAGCAACTCAGCTACAGGTTAGGGCTGAAAGGAGCCAGCAGGAGGGGATTATCAGATATCAATAATTGCTGTAGCAGTGGAAAATGCTCTCCTCCACATATAATAAATGGAAAATCTGCTCTCTCCACCTATAATAACCCTGCCAGGCTTCTGCTCAGTGAGGTTTTACAGGTTCACGCTGCATCTCACAGCAAAAATGTGATGTATTGCAAGTGAAACTAAAGCTTCTCCTTTCACTCTGGAGATATTGAGGAGCACAATCCAAGAATGGACTGAAGCACCTTGTGCTCCACATCTCTCTTTGAACAGCAAGAGGAGGCTGAAAGCTCAGCTGTGGATCTTGAGGGGAAAACCACAAAAAAAGCAGAACAGACTGAAGATATTCTTGCAGAACTTAAAGAATAAGTGATGCCCTTCCCCTGGGTAGCTAAAACCACACAGAAGGGATGTGAATGTAATGAGGAATGTGACAAAAGTTACCTACACCTCCAGGAACTTCCAGATTTTACCGTTTTCCCCAAACATCCACGCCAACACCCCCTACATCCAAACACATCCTGCTGGGATTAATCCCAAACCCAAGCCCAAGACGTGAATGTAATGAGGAATGTGACAAAAGTTACCTACACCTCCAGGAATTTCCAGATTTTACCGTTTTCCCCAAACATCCACGCCAACACCCCCTACATCCAAACACATCCTGCTGGGATTAATCCCAAACCCAAGCCCAGCTCCACCAGGCCCTGAGCCCAGCTCCCCCATGCCCGAGGAAGGATGGAGGTACCTTTCCCTAGGCAGCTGGTGGTTAGGATTGTGCCGACACCGGACGCTGAGGCCAAAGAGTTTGCGGGCGGTGCGCTGGATCTTCTGGCGCTGGGCTTCCAGCGAGCTCTGCAGCAGCTTGTAGCGGTTCTGCAGGTCCCAGTCGTTCCCCCAGTGCTGGTGGATGCTCCCAATGGTCAGGAAGTGGTTGCTAGGTAGCCTTTTCATGAAGGATTTGAACTCATCTGGAACACACACACACACACACACACAAGAAATGGGGAGAAATGCGGAGGTTTCTGAGCTGTGACAAAGGTTTTGTTGGCAGGGTGGAGAAAGAGCGGTGGTGATGAGGCCATCAGCTCTGCCAGGGGAAGGTGATGCCCATTAACTCACTGCTCTGAGTTAAGCCACTAATCCCATGGCTGTTGCTGCTCCCATCTAGGAAAAAAACCCCTATAGTGAATATCAAGGTGTAACAGCACAGTTAAAATGTACACGGTGGAGGAAAAAAAAAAAACCAACAGCAGAAATTCCCTGGAACATGAGGTTATAGTGTAAGGGTTATAAACAAAAAGCTGGGAGTTGTAATCATTTTCAGTTAAAGTGTTCTCATTTATGTTGTTTTTCAGCTGCTCCTGAAATGCTGTTTGTTGTTGAAGGCAAAGCATTTTGCTGTGTAATTAAAAAAAAAGGGGAGAAACAAAGATTTAAAAATTCCCCAGAGGAAAGGTTTGGATGCTGTTAAAATGTCCTGCTTTTGCATTTTTTAAAATGAGCATTCTGATTCTTACCTCTTATTTAACTCCATTTGAAGTTAAATGAGTTGCATTTTGTAATGAGGAAAATAAAATGAAATAGTTTGAAGGGCTCGAGTGAGAACAAAAGGTGTCAATTTTAGCCAAAGGAACAAATCCAATTGATCGAAGAATATATTGTTCAGTATTGCTGTTTGTTGTGTTTGTTGTTTTTTTGATCACTTTATTTCCATTTTATTTTGCTTGATAATGAAAAAACCCCACTGTTCTGCAGGGTTTGTTTGAGGTTGTTTCGTTTTTTTCATCACAATCATCAATTCTGATGCTGTTTCTGTTTCTGATCAGCCCCTCCTTCCTACCTGAGAAGGGTGGTTTGCTCAGATTCTGATTACCAGGCTGGGACAACCTCAGATGAGGAAAAACCAGATGGTTCCAACTTTCTCAGGGGAAAATAACTCAATTTTTGATGCTAGAAAACCACATTTGACACAGTGAGACCTTGAGAAATGCAATGAGTGGGACAATAAGAACTCCATCAAATGCAATAACAACAAGAGCAATGTTTTGTACCAGGAGAGAAAAACCCCAAGTGTCAGCACAGGCTTGGGCACAATCAGCTGAGGAAGGTCCTGGGGGCTGAGGTGGGTCCACATCCTGCTCTCACTGGAAAAAAAACACTTCATACTGGACTGAATCCTGCTTGGGGACACTGATATTCACCTTTTCTTGGCAGTGTTACACCTGGGGCACCCACCTAAAAGGGATGGACAAGACTGGGAGGGCAGAGCTGAGGGACATTGAGGTGCCCTGAGCTCTGCAAAGTCAGGTGTGGGGAGCTGCACTGGTCTCACTTGGTAAAGAGGAGGCCAAGGGATATTTAATTACAGCAAAAGGTACTCACAGATATGAACAAAACTCCTCTTTTGAGAGACACTTGCTGTAACAAGGAGCAATACACAGTTTGCAGCTTGAGAAATTAAAATGATTTACTGAAAAACTTCATCACTTGGAGGTAATGCAGTGCTGGAACACGATCAGAGATGTATAAAAATCTCTCATTTTACACTCTGCTAGGCAAAACCAAGGCTGACCTGACCTGGTGCTGGCTTTGGTCCTGCTTCTAGAAGGAAGCTGGACTAGGACCCTGCCATAAACTTCCCAAACAAGCCAACAAGAAGTATTTCCTCTACATTATCTACATTATTTCTGATCCTTTCCCAATCTTCTTTTTTTTTTTTTAATTCCTTCATCCTATTTTCAGAAGGAAAAGGAGAGCTTGTAAAGGCTGACATCTTTTCAAATAAGAAAAAGAAATAATCCATAGAATTAGCGGAAAAAAAATCAGATAATTTAAATCCTATAGTACAAAGTTAAAGATATTTGCATAACAGATTTCCTATGCAGGAAATTTCCTACTTGCAGTTCATGCTTAACTGCCCAACAAAGGATATTTGTACATCAGGCAGTCCCATCCTGCCATGGATGGTAAGTGGATGTTCACATCCTCCTCATACAAACAATCATCACCACTGCACTAACAACATCCCTGGGACATCTGCTTGTCTCCTTTCTCCCCCAAAGACAACCAAGAGATTTTTTTTTTTAGTAATCTCTCAGGTTTTCACTGTGTTTTTAATGCTGCTGCAAGTGCCCTTCTCCTCCTGAGCCCTGACTGTGCTTTTCCGTGGGCCTCTGGAACCACCATCAGGTGTAATTGCTTCTGTTGACCATGCTGATTACTCCGGGTACCTTTCAGCAGTAAAAGCCTTGCATTTGCTTCCCGCCCCTTATAAATCAATTTCCTCAAAAGCCTTTTTGTGCAGGAGCCCAGGCTCTTTTCCCTCTGATGATGAATGTGGAACATTTTTCATCGAGACGGGCGAGGCAGGAATTTCGGTGCAGTGTGCACATTTTGCTACCGCAGTGCAACGTTGGGGGAAAAACAAATGAGCAGCAAATCTGGCAAAATAAAAGCTGGATGGGGTTGTTTAAAATTAAGGTGATGAAGAAAAAGAAAAGTACTTTAAAACCAACATCGTTTCTTCATGATTTATATTTATTTATAACTCTGCCTGAAAGCCAGTGGTATGGATGGGGATATTCCCTGTTTCTGGGAATAGTTCATACTCAGCCCTGAGAATTTCCAATTAATTAACAAGTCTGTTTGCATTTGTGGTTATTTGATTCCTCTGCACAGCAGACCTTGCTGATGGCTGGAACTACACCTCCCGTGATGCAGCCTGGCCCCTCTTTCTGCTGAGTCACCCCATCCCTAAGGCAGTCCCATGGCAGTGACTCAGCATCACAAGTGGCACCACAGGGAATTGGCAGGTCAGACATCTCTTTCACAGATGAAATTTTCTTTTTGCCAGTGTTAAAAAAAAATAAATAAATCCCATTTACATCAGACAGCAATAGTCTCGAATAAACAAACAAATTAACTCCACCAAATGACTTAATTAAAAGTTGGCGCTTTTTTTAATCCACAATCACTGAAGTTTTTGACCAGCCACTCTAAGATGTCAAGAATAAGGCAGAGTTATTTTTCTCAATTTACCCACAAGCAGTGAAGCACAGGGTAAAAAATTTCCTGAGCTGATTCAAAGCAGCTTCAGTTCACTGCAGCCTCCTTGACTTTGAAGATACTATTCCAAATCACAGCAACTCTTGATTCACCCTGCACAATTTTTTTCAAATTAACAGAGGATCCAACACAGACCAGAAGCAGAATATAAATGTTTTGGGCTTTCAGTGGCTTCCTGTGCAAAATGGTATTTTGCTTTCAGAGCACTCCTGTGCCTTTCAGTCCACTTTATTGGAAAAGCCTTCAGGTGTCATCAGAGATTTCTCCTCTGCTGTTCATAATGAAGAAAATCCTCTAGTTATTGGGAATATTTATTAAAACAAAGAAGCAAAACACTAATACTGCAGGCTTTTGTGATAGCAACTTCTATCTCAAAGGATAAGTTCACGCATGATGCATCAAAGTGATGAATCAGATGCAGCAGCTTTAGACATAAAGATAATCACTCCATCTAGCCCTGAAAAGCCTCCAGCCCTGGGTGGAATATGGCAGAAATTGCACTGCAATATGTCACTTGAACATGGCAAATGAAAAACACCTTCCCCCATTCAAATCTCAAGGGGAGGGAGCCTGGATATAATTATCTGCCCTGGCCTGTGCTTGGATTGAATGCAGCAAGGACAGGATGTGGGGCTGGAACTCCCCTCCCCACAGGGCTCCCACCTTCTCAGTGCTGGGTTGGATCCCCTGGGATGGGAAGGGGTTTGGTGAGACCAATCTGTGGCTCTTGAGCACCTTTTGTGGAGATGCTGTGCCAGAGCTAACAACTGCTAACACATAACCAGTGGCAGAGCTGTGCTGGCAGGCACTGCCAGTAATCCTTGTAAACTTGTGTGCTACTGAGCTGGCAAAAGCTCCTGAAATCCACATTTCTGGTTTGCCCTGGGGTTATCCATCCTGCTACCATGATATTTTCTGAAAAATCCCTTCACCAGGATTTTTTCTCCTGGCAAGATAAGAAGCCTCAGCTTCTCCCTGTTTTGCTGCTCTGGAATGTGGTCTGGAGATTGTTTAGCCGAACATGTGAATTGTTTTTAATTAATAACCAATCACAGCCAGCTGTGTCGGACTCTGAGGAGTCAGTCACGAGCTTTCATTATTCATTCTTGTTAAGCCTTCTGATGTGTCCTTTCTCTTTCTTTAGTATAGTTTAGTATAGCATTCTTTTAATATAATATAATATCATAAAATGATAAATCAGCCTTCTGGGAACATGGAGTCAAATTCTCATCTCTCACCTCATCCTGGGGACCCTCCCAACACCACACCCAGCCCATCCATGAACCCACAGAAACTCACAGAACACATCTGACCTCGCTAGCTGGTGACCTGCTCCTGGAACTGCCCAGCCCTGTGGCTCCCCAGGGTACCTGGGGGATCTGGTCAAGGTGGGCATTAACCTTGGGCCATTGACTCCCGCCCTGGCTGCTCAGGCTGCTTGAGCACCAGGGTGACAGCATGAGTGGGACATAAGGACCTGTGCAGCAGCACAAACACCGTAGGGGCCACGTGTTGAAGTGTGAAGCAAATCCTCCACAGACCTTTGAGGAAACGTCACAGGCTTGTCACAGATATCTTTTATGGAAAATCCTTTCCT
This sequence comes from Agelaius tricolor, assembly GCF_023055355.1. Lineage (NCBI taxonomy): Eukaryota > Metazoa > Chordata > Aves > Passeriformes > Icteridae > Agelaius > Agelaius tricolor. The sequence goes on along the minus strand of NW_027269297.1, from coordinate 886,351 downwards.
CAGGATTTTTCCTTCTGAGAAGCTGAGAGGCCTCAGGAGCAAAATGTAACCAATGGTTATCTGCTGCTGTGGAATGCAACAGGTGCATCTGGGATTGGGCTCATGTGGTTGTTTCTAATTAATGGCCAATCACAGCCCAGCTGGCTCGGACTCTCTGTCCAAGCCACAAACCTTTGTTATCATTCCCTTTTTTTCTATTCTTAGCCAACCTTCTGATGAAATCCTTTCTTCTATTCTTTTAGTATAGTTTTAATGTAATATATATAATAAAATAATAAATCAGCCTTCTGAAACATGGAGTCAGATCCTCGTCTCTTCCCTCATCCTTGGACCCCTGTGAACATGGTCACGCAGGCTACTGCATTTCAGCCTTTAAAGGGATTAAGGTGGCATTCAACATGAAGAAAGAAAGAAAACTGATGAAGGATTCCTCTTGAATTGAGCTAGGTGGTCCTTTCCTCACAGTTTTCTTCCTGACATGGAGATCTGGGCAGTTGTGACAATAATCATTGAAGAAAATGTGTCTGAAAGTGGCTGGTGAAGACTGAAAGATGAGAGTCAGCACAAGGACAGGCTCCTGATGAAGTTCTGCTTGGTGCCTGTGTGGTTTCAGGGCAGACAGGCCACTTGCTAAAGGAGATAATTCACTGAAAGTCTTGCTCTTTCCTACCTCAAGCCCTCAGGAGTGTGTATCCTGTGAGTACAACACACCTACTATGGGTAAACTACTCCCACTGCCACCACCAATGCGGAACAAACTGTGCTGACACCCCCAGCCTCACCTGGGGAGAAAGTGGGAAAGATAAATGTTCCCAGCAGCAGGGAACATTGCCCTGCAGGACAGAGGAGTCATTTTCCCTTCTTCTCCCTGCCTCAAAGGAGGTGTCATCTGGCCTGTGTGATCTTCTCCCTCTGAATTGCTTTCACCAAAGCAAAAGAAAGTATTCATTCAAATCTGAAAAGCAATTTCTGCATCATTCATATGGTGGAAGTTTCTCTGTAGAACTAGTAAAAGAGAGATTTGGAGATGGTTTAGTATGAAAAATCAGATTTTTAACCAAACATATACTTCCATGGAAAATATCCCTGTACACATAATTCCATGTGTGGTGTGTGTTCCTGTCTGTGTGTTTAATAGAGGAAAAAAGGGTAGGACTTTCAAGACTAAGATCCTGGGTTTGGGTTCAAATCTTCTATTTTTTAGCCAAACTAGAGCATTATACTGAGGGAATAAAAGGTTTTTACCAGATTGTAACCTGCCACAAATTGAAAAAGCGAGTTTTGGTCAGTTACCTGAATTCTCCAGATCTTTATAGGCTTCTGTCCAGGTCTTGGCCATGTTTGCCAGGGTGTACTCCATGATCTGGATGTCAGTGATGGGGCAGTTGCACTGCGGGAACTCCTCGGAGCACTGGCAGCCACACTGGCTGTCCCTGCAGATGTACTCGCCCTCCCCATTGCACATGATGTAACTCAAGGCAGACTGGACAAACTTCTCTTGTAAATACTGAGGGAAGATGATCTGGAGGCCTGGAGAGAGAACAACAGGGTTATGGAAGGAAAATAAAAGTAAATAAAAAAGTAATTTCAGGCATTTGTTGCTCTTTTCAAAACATGTTTCTTTAACAGTTTGAGAAAGTTATGGTGAGGAATTGAAAGCTGTCATGAATAAGGAAGGAACAGTAGTGATTTAGCTGAGAACAGAGCCCATCTCCTATGGGCAGGAGAAGGGTGACAAGAAACTTCCCCTTCCCCAAAACCCTTTCATCCCATTCCCAGATCCCAGTACAGTACAAGGCCCTGATTGCAAAGCCTCCCTTATTCCCAGGTGTGGTGTTTTTTGTGTCCTGAAACTAAGTGCTAGTTCAGAAGCAGTGAGCATTATGCTGCTCTGACCTGTTTAGAGAGATTCTAAATGGGTTTGGTTCCACAGAAAAAAAGGGAAATACACACTGAAAGGGAAAATAAGAAGGAACAGAAAACAGAAGAAAGGAAAATACCACAAGAGGGGATTTATAAAAGTCCCTTGCAGAGTTAAGTGCCCAGCTCCCACAGCATAAATACAGGAGTTGAGTACCTGAGCCTTCACAGCTTGCTCCCTGCTAGGAAGGCTACTTGCCAAATCCTATAAAAGTGCAAATGGATTTAGTGCCGATGATTTCAGTGTTGCTTGGCAGACTTACATTAGCAGGGAGATCTATCCCCTTGTCCCTTCCTGCATGGCAAGTGTTTGTGTATGCATCCATCTGTGCAGGCAGCAGTGTAAGTGCCCCTTTGCTCAGGTACCTGAGATGCAATAACAGTTTCAATGTTTGCCCTGAGCACAGTGTGTGTGGTTTTCCATCCCGTCCTCCTCCAGACTCCCTGCAGATCTCCCTGAGGATTCCCAGCTGTTTGCTTCTACCTGGCCAGTGCTGCCTGTCAGCCCCTGTCAGTGTCTGTGGAGCACGAGGCAGGGGACAATAACCCCAAACCTTCCAGGGACCTCTCAGGTTTCTGTGGTTGAGATGACCCCAAGGTATTAAAGAGTCTCTTTTTTCCCAGCCCCATGACCGAAGAAGAAGTGGAGATTCCTCGGTTCTGCTTTTCAAGGTTGTTTATTTTTCCTTATCTATCCCGTTCTTTCTCTGACCTGCTGAGATCTGTCCAGCAGGTCGGGTTGTGGCACAGTCCCTGCCCTCAGGCTGGTGTTAACTTTTTATACTAAGAACTAAGTGTGCTTTATTTACAATAATTTTCTGATACCTATCACCTATGTTAGACAGTCTGTCTCTACTCTGAACCAATCCAAAAGTGCCACCATCACAGCAGAAGATGGAGGACAAGAAGAAGGACAGGACATGCCCAGATTCCTCCATCTTGCTTCTTGAACCCCATTCTAAAACCCCAAAATTCTACTGTTTCACCCTGTGGCAAATTCCCTATCATTCTACTCAAACCCTTGTGGCTTGTAACTCCTCACACGAAGTTGGTAATTGTTTCCATGGACTAAAATCGAAGGCACAGGTGGTTTTGACTCCGTGCCAAGGTCTCTGAGCCCCTTGCCAGGGTCTCAAATCCCCCAGGGCAGCCAGAGGAATGTCCTGGGTCCTGACAGGGACCCCCTTGGAAGAGGGCAGGTCTGGAGTGGCAGTGTGAGGAGTTTGTGGCAGTGCTGAGGCAGGTCTGGAGTGGCAGTGTGAGGAGTTTGTGGCAGTGCTGAGCTGCGGTGCAATGGAGGCACGCGGGTCAATCCCCCATCTGTTTGTGCTTCTGCTGCGCTGCATTACCAGAGCCATGCCTGACAGCTCACTGGAGTGGAATGAAAATCAGACAATAATTCAGAGGATGAGAGCGTGCAGGAATGGCAAAAAAGGTTGTGACCCCTTTCAGGAGTGCAGGCCCGTCTCTGATGGGTTGTGCTCACCTCAGACAAGAGAAAAACAGCAGGCGGTGACCCTGGGACCCCCATTACCCTTTTGCATTTGGATCCATAGAAGCACCTCAGCCTTAATGAGGTCCCTCTGGAAGAGCAGGTTTGGGGGCTCAGGAGGCTGTGGAAGGCACAGGGAGCCCTGGTTCCCCTGCCCCTGTGCCTGGTGGCACCAAGCTGCCCCTCTGCCTGACCCCACTGGCAGCCTCCAGGTAGGGTGAGCTTGGAGCACCCTCCAGCTGGGAATGTGTTTGTGACACTTGCACAGGGAAGGATTTCCAGCCCAGGGACACTTCTGCATAGATCCTGCTGCCTTTTCTGCATTGCTGTTGTGTACTGGAAGGAGCACACAAAGAGCTGACCAGGACAGCATCCCTGCAAACACCTCAAAACTGGCCTGCAGAGGATCATTATTTTGAGGTGCCTTTGGTCTTTTCTGAGATGTGTCTCAACAAGAAGCTCAGATTTCTTCCTGCTGTCTTCAGGAAGTCCTGAAGCTCAGCCTCTTCCAGGGATTGTAATGGTAGGACAAAGGGGAGTGACTTTAAACTGAAAGAGAGTAGGTTTAGATTTGACATTAGGAAGAAATTCTCCCCTGTGAGGATGGGCAGGCCCTGGTAGAGGTTTCCAAAGCAGCTGTGGCTGCCCCTGGATCCCTGGCAGTGCCCAAGGCCAGGCTGGACAGGGTTTGGAGCAGCCTGGGACAGTGGGAGGTGTCCCTGCCCATGGCAGGGGTGGGATGGGATGAGCTTTAAGGTCCCTTCCAATCCCATTCTGGAATTCTATGATTTATCTGAAACAACCACTACAGAGGGATGGTCCCTTGCCAAACCCTCACACTGATATTAGTGACCCACCTGCCAGGATCCCAAACTTTCTTTCAGGGTGGAATGAAAGCGCAGTGCTGTTGGAGAGCTGATCCACAAAAGGGACCAGAGAGCCTGAAGGCAGCTGTACTCACTGAGCTTTCAAGCTCACATGAGAGCAGAGCTGGACTTCTTGATGTGCACTGACTCTTCATTCATGGTCCAAGTCCCATGAACACATTTTCCACTCTGCTTCATGGAGGAGCAACCTGCTCTGGCTCTTTGAATATGATCAAATTACCCCAGGCTCTTAAGCTCTCCATAGTTTCTCTTTGAATTTGAACTTGGATAAAGCACAACAAGGTGTTTGGTCCCAGCTACAAATGATCCTGGCTTTGGAGATTTTAATTTTTTTTTTTTTTCTGGAGGGAATAGGGGTGAAAAAAGCAACTGAAGTTTCAAGGAAAGCACCTCCCATTGCAAGGGAGATCCACTGTGCATTCCAGCAGATGCAGAGGTGTGAATACCCTGTAATCTCCAAAACACAACATGCTTTAACACTGCAGTGTTTCACATGGATCCTCTCTTTTTGCCCATAAAACTCATGGTTTCTGAAAAAAAAATAACATTTCCAGGAAAATATCCTATTGTAAGAAATAATATAATGTTTAAGGGGCAATCAGACCTCTGTACACTTAGCACCAACTCAACAGAACACTGATATAAATACTTAATTTCATCAGAAAAGCAGTTTTGCTGGAACCCACCAGTTGCCTGAAGCATTTGACAAGAAGCCCACACTCAGGGCTGTTTGCACAAGTGACACCCAAACCCAGTCACTCATGGAGCACCAGTGACACTCCAAACACAACCCCTGACTCTAAACAGGCTGCTGGGATTGCAGGTGACTCACATCTTCCAGCCTGCAATTTCCTTGTGGAAGAAACCAGTGCTTCTGGTTCTGGTTTCTTCCAGAAGAAACCAGAAACTTAACAGCTGAAATTTCTGGTGCTCAACCAGAAATTTCACAGCTGAAATACAGCTGTGCCTATTTCCACAGAAGTATTTTATATATATACATGTAAATATTCACAGATTCCTCATCACCCCCAGACAAGGGCATATCAATTTTTTTCATATCAATTATATACATATCAATTTATTCATTTGAATTTTTTTGCTTTAGTTCTGAGCATCTCTGAACTAAATCAGAGTGATTGTGATCATCTCTGTGATTGGATATCAACAAGAGATTTTACAAGCTCTGTGCCAGCAGCAACACCTCATCCAGATGATCCTGGCATCCTCTCTTTCATGTGTAGCTCTAGCCCATGCCCAGGGACTCAATATTTCTGGAATTCAGTGGGTTATGGTTGTCAGGAAAGCACAAGTAGCATCAATCTTTTGAGACCACTGCTCTGGGTGCTTCTGTTGCTACCTGTAAAGCAGGAAAGCTGTAATCCCAAGGAATATAACAGCACCACTGAGCAGCTTGTGCTAGCAGGGAAAGCCCTGCTGCCAGCCACAACCCTAATAAAATAATAAAATATCCCAAATGCTGTGTTGTTCTCTAAGAAAGTTATTTGGATATTGCAAACATTAAAAAAAAACATATATATATATATATTTATATATATATATTCAATCTTTCACTGCTGTCTACTGATGAAACAATCTCAAGTCAGCAGCCAAGAAGAGAAGCAATCTGGTCTTAAAAATTGGGATTTTGGACCATCCCCATGGGGAGAATCCCTCAATCCAAGCCAAGGGGCACAAGGAATGGACTCATCCCCAAGAGCAGCCTCAGGAGCTGATAACAGATGCACAAGGAAAGTTTGCTGCTGACTTGGATATCTTAGATTTTTAGGTAATTTATTGATCAGAGGAGGAATTCTGCCACTTTGTAAAGCATGAAGTTCCTCTTTAAAAATGAAGGGCAGCACAGATTTGGTATAGGTTTATCTTAGATAACTACAGGCAGAATATGAAGTATCTGACAAGGGAACATGTCCTTAATTCACCCAGAAAAACTATTAGAGATAGATGTTTGGCTTTAGACTGTATATAAAAGGCTTCCTGCATTAAAAGAGGTAAATTTTCCCAGCTCTAAATTAGAGCTATTTGAAACATTTTCCACAGAAGAGTTCTCTGTTGAAAATGCAGTTCCATTGAAGCATTTTGTGAGAGCATGTTGACTCCAAAAGCACTTTTCACTTTCTAAATGTATTTTTTCATACTCCCTCATTTCACTGCAGTGAAAAGTTGAAATGTTTTGTGTTGCCATTACTGTTCTTTCCATCTTGGAAAAAGCTTTAATAGTAATTTTAATGTAAATTCTAATGTTATGTTATCATATATGCTATGCAGGTATATAATACATCTCTTTATGTAGTTATAGATGTATAATATATAAGGGTATTTACACATATACGACAATATAGTATTAAATATTGAAATTTAATATATTTAATATATTTAATACTATATAAGTATTGCATACAACATGCATTATGTATAGCATAATAATATATGACCATATTTGATGTAGAAAATGACCTAATATGCAACATTTCCTGTTTATTGTTGCACAGTTTGGAACAGCATAGAAGGATTGTACCTCACTGAAATAGTGCTATGCTCCAATATTGACATATACTGTCAGTAACAGTATTGATACAATAAGCCATGCCTCTGAAATTTGGAGTTCCTGAAATTCTTCAAAATGTTGCTTTTTTTTCCTTAGTCAAATTTTCCAATTTCTGGCCAGGGAACACAAATGCCCCTTTCCCAACAGGTTGCTGTAGAGCTGCTGGTACCCTGCCCTGCATCACCACAGGGATCCTGCTCCAGGGAGTGCTGGGAAAAAGGGGGACATTCTGTGACAAACACTGTGTATATATATGTATATAGATACTCCAGAACATGTCATGCATGCTGGGCCCACAAGGATACTGGTTTATAAATTAGTGATTCTTTTTTGTCCCAGCAACCCCAAGTGCAGCACCAGACACCCTGCACTATCCTCCCCCAAAATCAACCTGCCCAAACCCTACATGGGTTCATGGAATCATTTAGGTTGGAAAAGACCACCATGATCACTGAGTCAGCCTTTGGATAATCACCACCTTGCCAACCAGAGCAGGGCAATCAGTGCCACTTTCCACCCTGTCTCTCTCTCCTGAAAGGCACAGCTTTGAAAGCCCAAGTCCCAGGGCTGGGCAGCAGCAAGTTCAGACAGAGAAATTCTCCCTGTCACGAAGAAGCTGCTCTTTTATTGAGCCAGGCTGAGAGCTGGAGTGACACAAAGGCAGGAACATGGATTTCTGTCAGCAGCTCATGCTCGGCTGCTAATCAGATCAGAGGAGACTTGGTCACGATCCATTACCTGCTGCAGCCCTGTGACTAATTTGTAATGAGGCCTCTCAGAGCAGAGGAAGGATCCTGGGTAATTATCCCAAGAACCACACTCCAGATTAGGTAGAAAACTCAGGTGGAGCTTTAAAGGTCACTTTGTTCCATTAGGAAGAGCTCCTGCCTTCCTCCCTTCCCTCGCTGTCTCCTTTGCCTGGGTTCAGCCATGGAGCTCCATGAAACCCACGTGTGGTTGGCCCCCAAGGTTCTCTGTCTGCTCCCATCAGAGACCACAGCCTCATCCCCTCTGTCTCCTAATTTTTCCCTTTTCCTCCACCTCCTTCCCCCTCCCTTGGTTTATCTCCTCTCTTGTAGGATCAGATAACCAATAGCAGTCTATTGATTTACCCACTTGTCTGCCTATAACCCGAGCTGCCTGCTGATTTAGCTGCTTCCCCACTTATCTCATGTGTCATCCTTGGGTTTTCATTACCAGCAGCTATCATCACAGTGTAAAACCCTCTCAAACTGCTTATTGTTAATTAGCTAAGAACCAGAACTCAGTGATTTGGATAATCACTGCCATAGTGAAAACAACCTGCATATTATTTTTAAAGGCAAATAATAACAACAATAATATTATATCCACAACATTACTTGGTAAATGAAACCCAGTTTCTGTGAAACCAAAGATTAAAACAGCACTTGCCAAATTATACTCAAAGCAGAAGATGTAATGTAGCCCATTCATCTGAAAAATTAAAATTTGTGCAAGTACAAGGATTTGAGAAATAAAACCATCTGGGCAAATGAGCAATTAAATCCCACATTTCCTTATTTTGTCAAAAACTTGGGAATAACCTTCATGAATTACATGCCCAGTGAATTTCCTCCTTCTACTGAAGTTGACTTCTTGCTAACCAGCATGTATTTATTTATTAATTCAGCCATGACCTCTATCTGTTGACTTTTGGACTAGCTCCCCATCTGGGACTGAAGCCATGGCTTCTAGCATCCAAATAAAACCTCTGTGACTTTTCCCAAAGATTATGGTCATTAGAGAGCCCCGAAAGCTGATCTGCAAACCTCTTACACAAATCAGCAGTTTGGGAGGGATGGAGAGACGTGGGCAGAATTCTCCTTCTACACTGATGGAAGAGGTCACTTTTTTTTTTTAATGTTGGTGTGTGTATCATACACAGAAGTCCATCAAAATTCAGCAGCAGAGAGAGACACTTCATTGGGGTCAGCCCTAGCTCTGCTCAGCTGAACCTCGTGTGAAGCTGCAGGGAACTTCCAGACACAGCAGAATCACAGCAAAGAGAAGAGGGGGAAAGGCTCAGAAAAAGGGCACTCCTGTCCCATTTCCACCCCCCTCCCTGGTCCCTGGGCCCTACCTTGCAGGTGGAGTTTGCTCTCAGTGCTTTGCAGAAGGACAGAACTCACAGAGTCCAGATTGTCGTAGCTGTTACAGCCCAGGGGGCCGGTCCGAGTTTCTGTTACCTACAGAGGATGCAGAAAAGAGAGAATGTTCCCTTTGACTGCAGCACCACACCTTCCCCAGGCTTTTTAAATCTTTTAATTCAAGGACTCCTTGTCACCGGCTGGTATAAGCCAAAACACATCCTCCCTAATTGGGGAAAAATGCCCCACCCTGCAAGACACTGCTAATGTTTGGTGCAGTCTCAAGCTGAAAAATCAGAAGGAATTGTGGCTGCTTTCTTTAGGGTACCTCAGGTTATTCTGGGCTTGGCAATGGGATCCTGCAGATTGATGTTTCTCACAGAGGATCTCCACTGGAGAACATCAGAAGCCTGTAGAGGAATTATTCCCTGGCTTCTCTTATTGGAAAGCAAGAAACAGAGATGGATTGCCAGCCCACAGTGGTGCCTGGTGCTCCCACAACAGATGTGAACAGCAGCCCTGTGCTGAGGATGGATGGAGGCACAGATGACCTGCAGTGCTGTTGCTGTTGGTTTCCTGCCCTCCTGGAATTCACCACGGGTGATTATCTGCTGTCACTGTTTCAATATCTCAATACAATTTCCCATCCAGAAGGGAACAGCCTCAGCCATGAGACAGCACAGAACAATAACGAGAGCTGAAACCTTTCAGAAATGGCTAACAATGACGACTCCATCCACATCACCTTCCCTGGAGTGAACTCAGCAACAATAAAATCCCTGCCCACTGTAGGATGATTGCTTTCAGAGAAGGCAGCCTTTGCAGAGCCATTTTCCCTGTTTTGTATTCTCTGAGCAGCTTCCCTTCCTTCCTGCTGCAACCCCCAAGCTGTCTCTCAGTCCGTTTCATTCCAGAAGCCTCAGTAATGCCACGCTGAGTTTTTTCACCATTTCTTGTAAATTCAGCTGAGAGATGTTTTGCAGCCTTACACCCCCAGGAGACAAACACTCCTAGGTGGCACAGGGCTGTTCATTTCACAGACCTGCCTTTCCCTTCCAACCTCCATCACTGATCTGGGTCCTCTGTCCCTCTCTCCCTTCCAGAAGTCACTGTCACATCTAGTGAAAGCCTCCTGTCCTACACAATCACCACACTGAATGCCCACCTCTTTCCAGACATTGGTGACCCTGGGGAAATCAATTCTTCAATTGAATAAGAGCCAACAACCTAACCCTGGGAATAAAACAACTTGTGCTCAAAGAAGACACCAGACTGGCAAAGCCCTGCCCCAAATCCCTAGAGAATCCATACAAGGCAGACAATCTTTTCCCTCTTCCTAAGGCAGGATGTGGTACCTTGATTGCTCCTGTAGAGATCTGGATCTCATGGAGTCTCCTCATGGTGCCATCACGATCTACAAAGTAGGAGGAGGCGAGCTGGTGCAAAGCTTCAACGCTCTGGGTGGCGTTTCCTGACTTTCTGTCGAGGCGGCTTTTGTCCATGTACATGGTCAAGGCCTCCTCTCCTGCAGCAGAGAGAAAAGGAGATTTCAGGCTGCAAGCAGGGAGAAAATGGTGTCATCTACTGCACCTAAAGAAAGAGAAGTCCCACACCTAGAGCACTCTTGGAGGAATCCACCCTTCCTCACCAGCATCATAGGAGGACATAGAGAAACCTCCTCCTCTATTCAGAAGCAAGGCCGAGTCCACCAGACAGGTAAAGCAGCTCCACTGAATTGAGTAGACAACATTTTGGACATTTTTTTAACCAAAGAGCTTTGCCACAAAGGATTCAGCCCATCTGTCCCACCTGAAGCACGTTCTCCCTGTAGGCAGTGCCTCTGGAATGATGCACACCTGACAGGAGAAGATCTCACTTTGTGCAAGTCTCTGTCTGACCCGACCTCTGGAGGGGATGGATGATGACTGCAAGCAGAACACAGTGTGCAGGTAGGTACAGTGGACAAATAAATGTTACTTGGGCCTCTTCAGCTCCCAGTGGCATTGCAAAAGGGGAGAGGAAAGGGGATGAGTAAAGAGAATTAATCAGAGGAAAAGCAAATAAGTTAATTTGAACGAACCACCCTTGCTGCCTTCTTTCCTCTCCCAGAGTCTCATCCAGGGAATATAAGTAAAGAGTGAAAATACCATACAAGGTAAGGGACAAAAGCAGGTGATTTTGAAATGGTAAACTCAGAGAATCTGGGAGAGAAGCAGTTAAGAACTGAAAAACATCAGCAGAGACCTGAATGTAACAAAGCAGGTCTGAAAAGGACATGCAGCTGAGAAGGACTATTTACCTAATAATTCAATTTGTGCTGGGTGAGACACATTAAAATCCAGTCCATTCTTAACAAAAGGCTGGCATTGTGAGAAGTCTTAAAAGGTGGAATGCCATCCTGCATCCTTAACATGTGAAACATGGATTTTAATAAATGAAGAGAAGACACAACTACAGGAGGAATGTGCCATTTCTACATAACTCTCTTAATGAGAAGAATGGTGCTTGTTCTGATTTGATAGATGAACCACTGATGAATACACTGCCTCTGGCAGTGATAGCATGGTCCAAAAAATATGTACCACTGCTTTCAAGGCCAAAAAATATTTCACTTTTCATCATCTTTGCATAATTTTTTACGAGAACAAGGACTTACTTTTCTTTAAAATTCTTACAAGCTAAAACAATTTGATTCATCCAAATTATTTCTTTTATTTCATATATGAAAAAAATAACCCCAAATCCCAGTAAGCCCTCCCTCTCACTTTCCCTGGAAATTTTCCAGCTTTTATCTGAAAGCCAAATGCCTGAAAACAAACCAAAAATATTCTGGTGGAAAATCAAAATATTTTTATTTGATTTCAGTTTTTCAAGCAATAGTTGTGTTGAGTATTCAGCCTTTGGCTTTGAGAAGAAAAATTCACTTTTTTTTTTCTTTTTTTGTGGAAAGAAGGTGCTTTTCATCAAAATAATTGATCGGTTGAAATCTTTTAATTAGTTTTGCAGGACCTAAGTGGAGAAGTTAGGCATGTAAAACTTTGTCTTTAATATTTTGTTAAAAATAACAGACTAGCCTTCGACCACTATCAAAGCTGTGGTGGCAACAATGATGGCATTGTTATAGCTCTTACAAAAGCACTTTCCCTGGAAAATGACCAGCTTTGATTTCCTTTATCACCATTACCATTTTCATGTGTCGAGCTTGTGAGGAGACCTTGGCAGGGATCAAGGCTCTGCCACATCAGGCTCTGTCCACACAAACAAAGTCAATCCATCTTCCAGAGGATTGAACCCCCTGGATCTGATGAGACACAACAGGTGAACACAGCAAACAGCCAGCGAGGCACAGGGGATAAATAAAATATCTGTGATTAATGTGAGGAGCAGTGGTCACTGCACTGACCACTCAATGCATTTTTGAGTTTCGTCCCTTTGTGTTTTTCAGGGGGATTTGAAGGAATTTTGTCATTTTTATGAAGCAACTCGTTTGCCACTGAAGAGGCTGGATCAGTGGGAAAGTGTATTTTGAGCCAGAAGTTCTGGATCTCTCATGTAACAAAAGCATTTAACTGCAAGGAGATGCAGCAGAGAGAAATGAGAAATGTTGTTTCGCCACCATTTTGTGAGGCTGTGGCAGGAGAAGGAAGATCTGGGATAATTGTCCCCTTAGCAGTGATGCACAGCCATCAACTCTTCATCAATTGCACCAATAACTGGGGAAAAAAACAACTTTCCTGGGAAAAAAATCATGCCTCATATTAACAGCCAAGGCACAAAAATCAGGATTTTTTCATTCCAGCCTGGCTCATTTTCACTAGAGGAATGCTGAGGCTGGAATCCTTGGCCAGGGGGCAGGCAGGAAGCCTGGGTGGAATCACATCAGGCAGCAGCACTGCTGTCACATCACCAGCAGATCTCCTCTTGGATTTGGTCCCTACACAACATGAACCAGGCACAGAGAAGGAGAAGGAGAAGGAGAAGGAGAAGGGGAAGGGGAAGGGGAAGGGGAAGGAGAAGAGAAGAGAAGAGAAGAGAAGAGAAGAGAAGAGAAGAGAAGAGAAGAGAAGAGAAGAGAAGAGAAGAGAAGAGAAGAGAAGAGAAGAGAGAAGAATCTGTTCTCTGGAGCAGTGAGGATTAGTGATTTCCCTACAAAAGTTGTCATTTTTTTCCTCCAAAGGAAGAAAATAGAGAAATCCATGAGTGATGATGTTTTTTCCTGAAGGAGCAGTGCTGTCCCTAGGACTGAGGGGTGCTGAGCAGGGACACTGCTGCTGCAAACCTATTCTGTGCAGCTCTGTGCAGAGCTGGAAAAGCACAGCATCCCCATGGAGGGGTCACATGGGAAAGCAACTCTTGGATCAAGAGAGGTTAACAGAATTTTCCTGCATTATTAAGTCTTAATTTCTCCTTTAATTAAGTGAATGATATGTTCAAAGTTGTTTTTCCTTGAGGGATTTTCCTGAAAATTGGCTCTCAGCTCTGTGTGCTCCATCCCAGAGCATGGATGCCCTCAAAGTGACCCTTCACCAGTGCCTTTGTCACAAGCAGGCTGGAGCAGAGCTGGGTTTTCCCTGGCTGCTCTGCAGGTTTGAAAGGCACCAGAGCTGTTCCTCCTGTGTCCAGGTGTGAAAACTGCAGCGTTCAGGTGCTGCTCCCTGTCCCACCCTCCTGGGGCCCGAGCAGCAGCTGGCATTTCAAAGCCAGCCCAGTTCCTGTGTGTTTGTCACTCTCTGCCACCTCCTGAGACACCAGGCTGAGCCACAAGCAGCCATAACCCAGGGCAGAACTGCCTGCAGCTCTGCTGGAGAGACACCAGCTCCTGGGAGAGCCAGGTCATGGCTGCTTTTATGTCCCAGAGCTCTTGTTTAGCCCCCAGACTGAGATTGGAACGTGTCCTCCGTGCATAATGCATGCCCAGCTCCGTCTGCATTTTCCCTGCCATTGCCAAGATAAATCCTCTTTTTCTCCCCACCATGCTCAGGGCTGGTGGGGTGTTTAGTGCTCCCCTCCAACACCAGTTCTCATTATGAGCCTCTGCATATTTAAAGTTGTTGTGTTGTAAAATCAGGGGAAGAAACAAGCCCCTGTGAATAATTTACAACCTCAGCCAGGCAAAATTAAAAATATATTTTACCATCAAAGGTCTTTCTTATTTTGAATTTTCATGGATGTGAGTGGCAAGAAAAAGAGGAATGTCAATGGGAAAAAAGTAAACCAGCAAAAAGAAACTATAAAAATCTCTACTTGGCTGTCTTGGGCTCTGTAAAACACGGTCTTGAAAAGTGAATTCCTCAATAAAAAGCAGTTTATCTTTACCTAGACTTCATTAAGGCCTGAAGAAAGCAGTCACTTATGCTCTACAATGCTTGGAAACCTCCTTTGCCTCACATCTCTTGCTGATGGAATGGACTTGTTTGGGTGCCTGGACTGGAAGAGCAGCCCAAGGATCTTTGAAGGACATCACCACACCAGAGGCCACTGGACTTCTGGGGAACTGTGCCAATTTAGCTACCTACCTAATTTGTGCATGAATCATATGCTCACATCTAATCTCATCCCAGTGTCTGCACAATGCTCTGGGAACAGACAGATGGCCAGAAATTCCTCAAAGTTCACTACAAACACAGCAATGTGGCAAGGCTGGAGGTGAGGCACATTAGAAAAAGCAACAACAACAAATTTTGAAGTAAAATTGAGCCTTTACCACTGCAGAATCCTTCTCACAGGTAGTTGTTCTTGGAAGAAAAGCATTTAAATGAAAGAAAGGCACACCCCAAAGGGGGAAGAGAGCCATGAAAATAATACAGAGTGGAAAAAAGAACCAGGAGTAAACATCAATAGGAGCTGCTGATTTTCACCCCTCCAAATGCTCCTGAAGCACCACCAGCAGCGCCTGCTCAGGAGTTCATGGCCCTACAGGGCTCTCTCTGATGTCATCCCTGACACATTCTGTGCACACACAGACCTCTCTGCAGCCCTTGCATACACATTTTGAATTTTACTGAACTGCTGTTTTTCCAGAAGTCTGCTCCATGTTAATGCATTCAGCCTTCCGGCCATCTCTTCCCCTCTGTTCACGCTCCCTGCCCAACTCCTTGAACTCCCTTTTCCTGGAGCTCTTTAAAATTCCTCCAGTTCCAGCAAGAAAGGATGTTTTCCCCCCACCCCTGCATTTGTTTTCATCCTGTGAAAAAGAGGGATGAGCAGGTTCTGTTGTGAAGCTGAGGGCAGTGGTGCAGGGCTGCCAGGACAGTGGCCCAGCTGAGGGATGACACACACATGGTCAGAGCAGCACAGGGGCAGCTCCCACCTCACACTCTGAATTCATTGGCAAAGGCTCTTTGGCAGGGTGTGATGGTATTCACAGGGGTCTGAGGATGAGGGAAGAGATGAGGATCTGACTCCATGTTTCAGAAGGCTGATTTATTATTTTATGATATATATTACATTGAAACTATACTAAAAGAATAGAAGAAAGGATTTCATCAGAAGGCTAGCAAAGAATAGAAAAGAAAAAGAATGATAACAAAGGTTTTTGTCTCGGACAGAGAGTCTAAACCAGCTGACTGTGATTGGCCATTAATTAGAAACAACCACATGAGCCCAATCCCAGATGCACCTGTTGCATTCCACAGCAGCAGATAACCATTGGGTACATTTTGTTCCTGAGGCCTCTCAGCTTCTCAGGAGGAAAAATCCTAAGGAGAGGATTTTCCATAAAAGATGTCTGTGACAGGAGGGGGAGCTGCAGCCCGGCCTGTGCCCCCACTGCTTTCAGAGTCACAGGGTGGTTCAGACTGGAAAGGACCACGCTGGGGTATTTGGTTCAGCCTCCCTGCTCTACAGGCTCATCCCAGAGCACATGGCACAGGACTGCATCCAGCTGGTTCTGGAATTTCTTCTGTGAGGAGCCTCCACACCCTCTCTGGGCAATTTGTTCCAATGTTCCCAAGAAATTCTTCCTCACATTCAGCTGGAACTTCCAGGGTATCACTTTCTGCCTGTCCCTTTTGTCCTTGTGGCTGGCACCACCAAGATGATCCTGATCCATGCTCAAGGCACCCCCCTTTAGATCATTATTAATGAGGTGTCCGCTCAGTCATCTCTTCTGGAGACTGAACAGCCCAGCTCCCTCAGCTTTTCCTCACAACAGGGAAAACCAGCCTGTCACCCTGGGTTTTTTAAGATTTTCTAAGCCTTCTGATGTTGAACATTCTTGCAATGAACTTTCTCAAGCACTTTCTGTAAATAACTCATTGTTTTGCATTCTTTTATAGAGGAGAAATTGGATGGACTGTTGGTTTGTGCAGTGTCATTGGAGAGGTGGCACTGTCACCCTCCAACCCACTGTCACTTTTGGAAATCTGTAAATGTTGGAGTCAGAAATTAAATTTCCCTCTTTTTTACCTCAGAGAGTCCAGTGTCCACGTTATTTCATGTCCTGGAGCAACAGATGCCCTGCTCCCCTCACCTCTGCCACAGCCCCTGCTCTGCCAAACTGGACACACTTCCAGCACTGCCCAGTGCCTTCACCACCCTGTTGTGTTGTGATTTCATGGTTAACCCCGGAACCTCGGGTCCCTCCCCTGATGATTCCCTTCCAGGTGTGTCAGTCACCTCTCCTTTCCCCTCCCAGCACTGTCTGTCAGTCCTGGCATTCCAGAAGGCCTCGAGTGATTGGCAGAGTTCAAAGGATGCCCTCTACCCCTGAGGGGCATTGGGCCATCCAGGTGTCCTTTGTCCCTTTGTCCCTCCCCTCCTGTCCCTGCTTGGTGGCTCCCTGCCCCTTCCCTGCCCTCTCCCCGGGGTTAAAGGAGCAGCAGCCACGGGCTCAGGGAGTTCTGTTGGAGCTGGTGCTGCATTCAGAGGCCTGAGGGCCAGAATAAAGCTCTGGATCCAAAACCTCCATCAGAACCGACTCCTTTCCTTCACCATCGCCTTAAAGCTTCTCCACAGAGGGAAACCTGAGGAGCAGCCCCTGTTATGGGGGGAAGCTCCATCCCAGCACCACCAGAGCTCCTGCAGGCCTGGACTTGTCTGCAGTGCCCAGCTGCAGCACCCAGGCAGCCAAAAGTGTCTGTGGGTGAAACACCACACACCCAGGGAGCCAAAAGTGTCTGTGGGGTGAAACACCACACACCCAGGCAGGCAAAAGTGTCTGTGGGGTGAAACACCACACACCCAGCCAGGCAAAAGTGTCTGTGGGTGAAACACCACACACCCAGGGAGCCAAAAGTGTCTGTGGGTGAAACACCACACACCCAGGTAGCCAAAAGTGTCTGTGGGTGAAACACCACACACCCAGGCAGCCAAAAGTGTCTGTGGGGTGAAACACCACACACCCAGCCAGCCTAAAATGTCTGTGGGGTGAAAACACCACACACCCAGCCGGCCAAAAGTGTCTGTGGGGTGAAACACCACACACCCAGCCAGCCAAAAGTGTCTGTGGGGTGAAACACCACACACCCAGCCAGCCCAAAGTGTCTGTGGGGTGAAACACCACCATTTGGTTCAGGAGCAAGGGCCAGACAAGCTCAGGCAGGTCCCATCCAGCTCTATTGGTAAATATTCCAGTACCACCCCCCAGAGCCAGCCCAGGTGCCACCTACCTCCCAGGGTGGCAGAGATGAGGAGGTGGGTGCCGTACTTTTTGATGATGGTGTCAATGAACTGCTGCGTGGTGGGTCTCCTGCCCAGCAGGCGGATGCTCCTCTGGAACTCGGGCATCAGGGGCAGCGGGTTGTGGAGCAGGTCCCTCCTCTCGATGGCTGTGTTCCTCACCTTCCAACGGGCAAACTCCCTGTGCCACAACACAGGAAAACACAACAGGGGTGAGGCTCCCAGTCTGGAGGGGCAGGGGGAGTCGGCAGGGGTAGCAGAGGAGGATGGAGAAGGGGCCAGTGCTGTTGGACACCCCCCATGTGGATTCACACATGAGGTCACGAGGCTGGACAGAGGGGATGGGGAGGAGAAGAGGAAAAGTGAGACATTACTGCACAATAACCATATGCTACAAGGGTCAGGCTGGTGAGGAGGCGCCCTTGGAGACATCAGAGGTGTCTGTCAGAGAGCTGGACTGCCCTAAAATAAAAGCAAGCTGGTTCCTTCACCTTCCCACACTTTGGGGTCTTTCACTCCTCCATAAAGCAGCAAAGTCTGGTGTCTGTCAGCAAATGGTCTCAACCACAGATCTAGCCCAAACTGATCATTGCTAAATCTCTAATGCCCACAAGCCTTCCTAGCGCACTTTTGCAAAGCAAAGCTGAAGAAAATACATTTTCTCCAAACATCTTCATCTTTCAGCACCGTAAGTATGGCAAAAGAGAATTTTGGAAAACAATTTTTGAGATAAACAATGTAAAAGGATGGATTCAGATATAGGCAGAGTCCAGGATGAAAGTGGAGGTTTTGTTCATGTTTTAGGAAAACAAACCCAAAGTGATTCTCAAATCCATGCTTTTAAACTGAGAGCAACTGGGAAAAAAAATAAAGTTAATGTTTGCAAAAGCAGTTCTTTATTGCAGGCATCCATTTTAAAACAACACAGAGGGAAATGCCTAGAGAAAAGCTTGCACACCTGCAATCTAAAAATCAGGCCTCTGAAACATCACCAGCTGAGCACCTGAAAAATGTGAAACCTATTAATGTCTTTCAAAAAATATTGAGCAAAGCCTTCCTTAAAGGAGAGGATGTTATTTATACCCATTCTCCTACAATGCACCTGCTCTATCTTCAGCTATCTCCCAGACCATCAGCTCACAGGCTTCTCTGTCACTTTTAATCCACCCATTCCTGTAACTTGGGTTTAAGACAAATATTTTATTTAGATTATAGGTGTTGTGGTTTAATCCCAGCTGGCAGCTCAGCCCCACAGAGCCACTCACTCCTCCTAGAGAGAAGGAGAGTCAGAAGGGTGAAAGTGGGAGAACTCATGACTTGAGATAAACAGTTCAGCAGATAAAGCAAAAGCTGCACAGGTAATCAAAGCCAATCAAAGAGTTCATTCCCCATTGCCCATCCCAGTCTGGAGTTCAGCCATCTCCAGGGCTCAATCAGAGTGGCTGGGGAAGATAAACTAACTCACACTGCACATGCCCCTTTCCTCCTCCTTCCTCAGCCCCACAAGCTGAGCAGGATGTCCTGTGGTGTGGGATATCCCTGGGGTCAGCTGTCCAGGCTTTGTCCCCCCACAGCTCCTTGTGCATCCCAACCTCATCCCTGGTGGGGTGGGATGAGAGGCAGCAGAGCCCTGACCTGTGCAAACTCTGCTCAGCAGCACACCTGTGCTATCAGCACTGCTCCCAGCAAAATCCACAGCACAGCCCCATACCAACCTCTATGGAAAAAAATTTAACTTTATCCCAGTGTTACAGAAGAAATTTAATAACAGTGTTCTCTGGGAATAATCTTGTTTAGCATTAGTGTGGCTCAGCAGTAGCAGCTAAAGCAGAAAGAAGTTTACTCAAAGAGTAAACTTTGAGAAAATTAGTGCTGCTAACAAGGAATGAGCTGAATTCAGCAGAAACAAGTGGAATGAAGATAAGGCCCAAGGAGACTCTTCCAAGAGAATGAAGTCACTTCAGAAGAAGGCCAGCCCCAGTGAAAACAGTAAGAAGTTAAGGTACCACTGGTCAGAATTAATGATTTGGGGTTGGATTTGAGGATTGGGTGACTAGATGGCACAGGTATGATTCTGAGGCATGAACTGGGCCAGGGTCCCCTCTGCAGGCAGCCAGCTCACACTGTAACCCAGCAAAGACTAACTGGAAACCTTCAGGCAGACTTGGCACTCCCAGCAGGATCCTGGGTTAAAATCTGTCACTGTGGCTAGTTTGGAGTAATCCACAACACCCAGTCCAAAGCAGGAACGACAACCCCTGGCCCTGAGGCAGCACTTCCCATCAGGGAGTGTCCTCCCAGCACACCAGCCCCACCTGGCTGGCAGAGACCCTGACACACAGGCACAGTCAGAGACTCAGCTGAGTGCTGAGGCCCCTGCAGGGCCAGGAGCACAAACCAGATGTTTTCTGCCCAAGTTGATTCTATACTCAGTCCACTCTGCAGTGTGTTGGGTTATTTGACTTAATGTAATTATGCAGGTATTTATTTTGATTGTGCCCCTTCACAACACTCCACACTGCCTGACAGCAGTTACATTAATCAAAATAGCAAAGTGCCAGATATTTACATCAAAATATCTCCTTACACCTGAGCTAATGCCCCCTCTGTAGTTCTTTGCTTTCACAAGCCAAGTGAAAATGCCAAAACAAAACACACCTCCTACTACATTACAAGAGTCATTAGTGCCAAACCTTGCAATCTGAACATCCATCCTTCCTAGAAAAACCTCAGTCAAAAGGCAAAACCCCCTTCATACAACGAGTTCTTAACACAAGGAGTGATGAAACAGATCATTTGCTCACAGGTTGTCTGCAGATAACAAATACATCACCAATGCATTCCCTTCATGGAGCAGAGGGTGTTCTCTGCTGTCCCAGAATTGTGTAGAAGTTGATTTTAATGATAGATAAAACTTTAAAGGAAAGACAAAGTTTCTCTCTGACACCACCAATCATCCCAGATTAGAGTTCCCATCCCAGACCTTGAAATCCCCTTTGAGGAATGAATGGTCCCTTCAGCAGTTGCACTTGATGGGAAGAGGCAGAGCTGGATGCTCGAAGACAGGCAAGTTTTATAATAAATAAATAGACACACCCGCGTTCCATCAGAAAGATCACAACTAGCAAGCACAGGAAGAATGCCAGCTGTGCTTCCTCTCCAAAGAGACAATCATTGCTTCCTGTAAACCTCAAGCACACATTCAGATTCCTGCTCCCTGCAGTATCCATAAAGTCAGGAGGGACCAGAGCACCCCAGAGCCAGCACGTTTTCAGACAGGGCTAAGGGAATGTTCCATGTTCCCAATAGAGTTCAGAGCTGCTTTGCAATAGATAATTTAGCAACAAAGAGTTGAAATGTGCAGCTGGTCAGGTATTGATCCCTGTTCTCCTTCAGGGAAGCTGAGGCTGCCCCTGGATCCCTGGAAGTGTCCATGGACAGGGCTGGGAGCAGCCTGGGACAGTGGAAGGTGTCCCTGCCATGGCAGGGGGTGGAATGGGATGAGCTTTAAGGTCCCTTCTGACTCAAAGCACTCCAGGATTCCATGGTACATCAGCACCCAGAGCCTGGGAGCGCCTCCATTCAGGGCAGACTGGGGAGCGATGGGCAATGAAGGCAGGAAAGGAGAATGACATTCGGATAAACAATGTGTCCAAAGGAAAAGTGGGGTCATTTCTTACATCAGGTCCAACATCACCCTCTGGCACCACTGGCAGGAGGCAAAAGCAGGAGTTTAAAGGGAATCACTGTCACATCTCCAGCCTTTCCTGCTGCCAAGGGACAATCACAGCCCCGTTCTTGCAGTAGAAGAACCCTGAGCAGAATCCACCTCTAAAGCATGACAGTGAAGGAGACTTTTCCACCCAACTGTTATTGATGCCATCCCTCCCCAGGGCTCCCTGCTCCCAGGGCACATCAGCAGCCCAGTTCTGCTCTGCTCTCCCTGTGCTTGGATGTGTGGCTTTCCCAGCTGACAAGAAAAGCTGAGCAAATATGTTATGATGAATAATTTATGCAACTAAGTTAGATGTTTATCTTCTGCTCATAGAATATCCATGAACCAGTTGCAATTCCCTCTAAGTTATGCATTATTTGAATTTACTTAGTGACATTTTTCAAGCTCTTTTTTATAGGTTTTACATAGCATTTGGCTGTTTTATTTCTTTGTGTGCTGTTGATTCATTGGGATTGGAAACAAAGGAAGGGAACACCAGTAGGGTCATCTGTTCCAACTTCAGTAGTCAAACAAATGATATGGCCTTGTTAAGCTTCCTTTTTAATGTCCAAAAAATACATTTTAAACTTGGCTCACTGAATTCCAATATTTTACATGGCAAGCAAACTTCTAATTCCAGCAATCTTCCATGCAACCTACAGAAGCCTCTGCTGCAAGATGCACCTGAGGCCAAGATTATGGTACAGTTTTGGAAAATAGACTTAACATTAATAGATATGGCTACTGAAATAATTTAGAATTATTGAGGTCATAAAAAAAATTATATTTGCAGGGAACAGCATAGATCTGGCCTTAGGGAATGTTCCAGCCTGAAACTCCTGAAGTCTCTGAAGAAACACCTCCAAGAACAGGTTTTCTATTAGCTTTCAACTCTAGATTTAATTGCATTTTCTGCAGAAACAGAAAATCAACCAAAATGAATTCTGAGTGCTGGGTTAGGTAAGCAATACTCTTGTCTGCTTGTCACCACTGGATCCTTCCACCTGTGGCTCTTGGGAGGATTTACCAAGGCCTTGCATTTGTGGATAATGGGTGGAAAAGGTACTGGAACCTTTCCTCACAGAATCCTGGGCTGCCTTTCACTCCTCTCTGAGCCACCAGCGGCACCACCTGGGACACAGAGCTGAGGCCTCTACAGCTCCTGAGGCGTTTTAAAAAGAGAAATATTGCCCTGTGCATCACTTGTTTTCCAGGTGAAGAAGTTGCAAAGACTGGACTGGGATTAGGGGGCACCCCATGGTACAGCTGGGATTGGTATAGCTGGGATCAGTACAGAGTCTTCTGACCCTCAGGGGAAATCCCAAGCAAAGACCTGAATTTCTGCCAGCAGGGGAGCTTTGAATGGCTTTGGAAAGAGGAGAAACCTCTCAGCAAGGAGGAGAAGGGTGGGTATCCCTGAGGGAGATGGGATAAGGAGAAACTCTGACCCAAGGTCTGCGCAGTGGGGTGAGGCACTGGTTGGGGCTCTGTCTCCACAGGGCTGAGAGCCCAAGGGAGTTTGGGCTGTGCCAGGAAATGCCCTCCAGGCCCTCGAGAGAAACACAGAGGAGCTTCTGTAAGGGCTGAAAGGGGCAGGAGATGCTGAAAGGGGAAGGGGGCTGAGAGGGAAGAGGGATGAGGGGTGCAGTACTCCTCAAGGAGGCACATGCACAGATTGAGGGACACACTTTATTTGAATAGGGCTGAGGATGAGAAAACACTGCCCCTTCAAGCTGCATTAATGAGCTTCCATCAAGGGCAGCATGTCGGGGGCAGAAGGAGGCACTAGGAATGTCTCAGTGCTCATTAGCACTATGACCCTCCAGGGAAACAGAAAAACAGGGAAAAAAACTACAGAAGAGGGAGGAAAAGTCAAGAGGCTGGAATAGGTACATCATGCACCCCCATCATCAGAAAGGACAGCAGGATCCAAGGGCAGGAGCATCTCTACCCAGGGAGGGAAGTCTGAGGGAGAGGGGACATCAGAGCAGATTAAATTCCAGCTCCACATGGCCAAGACAACCAAAGCATGTAAGTGAGGAAACAAATATTCAGCACAGGCCTTGGGGGCTGGTGCTTGAAACAAAAAGGAATTAAATGTGTTAAATGATCAGGACAGTTTTAAAAAGGAAAAAAAAATAGCAGAGGCACTGAACAAACCTAAGCAGAAGAGCCCAGCCCCTCCAGGTGCTGGATGTGCATCCTTCAGAGCATCCCACCAAGTGCACACTCAAACAGGAGCAGCCCCAGCCCTCCCTGGGAACTGGGCAAGGACAAGGCACCAGCTCCATTCTGCTCCATGGCTCTTTGCTTTTTTAATAAAATTTATCTTGAAAGTCACCCACTGCTCCCAAAGGTGACGGGCCTTCCTGCACTAACAGCACGACACAAACATTATTTCATGCCCTCCCCTTGGCATTTTGCCCACATAATTGACTGTGATGTCACCAGGACTCCCTGATGTCAGAGAGATGTTCCCTGGGATTTTGGTGTCTCTGCCCCTGTTTTCTTTCAAGCACTTCACCATCATTAAGAGAGACATTTTTGGACATGTCTGTGTGTGCTGCAGACAAATATTAGTAGCTGTCAGAATGAGTGTGAACCAAACCAGACAGATTTAAGCCTTGTCTGGGTAAGAAACAAGTGCTGTGTTAGCTCTAAATCTTCCAGAACCCTTCCAGATACTCCTACAACAGAGCTCTTGGTTTGGGGCTTTTGTTTTGCTCTGCCTTTCCTTTTTCCAGCCCAATTGTCCCAGCCCCTGGCTGCACAGAGACCTGATTATCTCCAGTCCTCAGGATGGTGGCTCTTCCAGGTCCCTGTGAGCCCTGGATGCTGCAAACAAAGCCAAGGGACAGGGCTGAGCATGACAACAGCACCATAATGCTTATCTTGTTCTGCCAGATCAGGCTTTAGAGGAGCCTGTGCGGGGTATCTGGGATTATGGTGGGGTCAGTGATATTTCATTTTCAGTCTGTGCCCTCAAAATGCCAGACAGCCCCAGGCTGAGCAGTGCAAAATTCCTTCAGCACTTCCCTCTGCAGCTTGGCCTCTTCCCTATCTAGGCCAGCATGAAGAAGTCACTCTTCAAAGCTGAGCTTTTCAAAGGACCTGCAAGAATTAGTTTCCTGTGAGGGTTTGGCACTCATCCCCCCTAATCTATTTAAAAAACCTCCAGTCTGTAGATTTAAACTAGATCCAAATTAGACAGAGGCTGAAACTCTGCCATGAAATAGAGAAAAAAAAAACAACAAAAAAAAACCCCTAAAAATTTAATTCCAGAGAAGTATGAAAAAGAAATCACTTAAGCTGAAAGTCCAACAGCATTTTGCATAACAACCAGGCAAGTAGACAGGCTCACTTATGACAGCTGGCAGGTGAATGAGATAAATAAATTGACTATTGATCTATTGATAAATGCTGTGCTGCCTGCAGCAGCTTTATTGCTCTAAGGGCCTTTACCTGGGTGGGACTGAACCAAGGGGAGGGCAATCAGAGTTTGAATCATTCAGCAGGTTCCTATGGCAGAAATTAAGCAATGCTGTGGGACTGCTTCCTCCTCCACCTGGCTCCACAGGACAAAGGAAGAATTTCCTGTTGCTTCTCCCCTTGGTCTGTCCTTTGGCCACGTGCTTGGTGTTGGCTGAGGGGTCTGAAACCTCAAATATTCCCCCTTTTTTTGGCAAGCAGTTCAGCCTGCTCCAGAGTTTTGTTTTCATCTCTCTAATCATTTTCTTAAAGATATTAAATTGTTACAGAGTTGAAAGCTCTGAGGGTTTTTTTTGGAGAGAGGGGATGTGGGAGGTAAAAATGGGGTCCAGAACAATATGACAGTTGCAAGAATCAAAATGAAATAAAATTACTTCAAAGTCAGAGGAATTTCATGTGACCTTGAAAGCCCCTTGGTAAACAGGTTGTGCCAGCACTGAATTAAAATCCAGTCAGACAAACATGATTCCAAGTGTTGTGCTTGCTCTTAGGATTGGACTGCATTTGGGTCTCTTAGGAAGCAATATGGAATTGTTGGGTGCCCAAAAGATCGATTTGTTTAGAAAAAAACTGAAATAAATTAATGATTAGAGACTCAAAGCAGAGTGATTCAGCATAGGCAAGAACAAGTTAAAAGATAGGTCATTAAATTTGATCATTATTAAATTTGTTTATTATTAAATGTGATCATGGCCAGGATGTGGCTGTAATTCTTAATCCTGACTTCAAATCCAAACACATGAAAACATGGTGGAGTAGGACCCTTCCAGCTGCTTGGGATCACCTCCAGGCCATGGATTTCTGCATCCTCACTAACACACAGTAACTTCTGCACTCCTTCAACACAGCTCAGTGGATCTGTTCCCAAACCCCACCAGTTCCAGTGCCTTCCACCTCACCCACCAGTTCCAGTGCAAGCAGCTCGTGGACATTCATCCCCCAGCTCTCCCTGTTATTTGTGGTTATTTGTGCAGGTTTCCTTCCAAAAACCCCACACCTCGAGCACTGCACAGACCCTTCCCAAAATCAGCCTCCATCAGCCTCAGCCACCCCACAGATGTGCTGGTGGGGGTTCCCATTGATAGTAAAAAAATTTAAAATCATAGAAAATTCAGAGAGTTAGAAAGAAGGTTAGGCTTGGGAGATGTTAGGCCTTGTGTTTGCTAGATCATGTGAAACTGCACCTGTGTAATCAGTTTATGATAAATGATATGATTGTTAGATGTGACAATTATTTAGTAATTAGACGTAATTATTGTTTAGTCATGAGAAGAATCATGAGAAACTATGTTAAAGATTTGAGGGGGATCACGAGAAATCCATGCTTGGGTGAAATCAATGTATACAATAGAAGAATGTAAGTTTAATAATTAATATGTAAATTATATAAGGATAGAATATAAAACATGTTCAACCATGGTGGGTCAGATTTGGGTTTGTGTCCCCTGACACCCAGAGCTCTCAATAAAGGCACCTGCATACAATCATTCCATGATTATGTGTTCCTGAACTCTAACACCATGAGTGCTGACACCATCTCAGCTGTTCCACACTGGGCTGACAGCCCCTCTGAGCCCCTGCAGTTCCCATGGGCTCGATGGGAGCTGCTGGAAGCAGCAGTGACATCTCTCCAACAGCTCCCAGCACTGTTCTCACCACCACAGCTTAACAATCGTTATTAATAACAGCAAATGTTCTGCTCTGGAGCTGTTTGCTCCCTGAAAGCTCACCCAGACCACACATGGTTTATCAAGCTGCTGGGGAAGCTGTTCCAACAGGCTGCAGGGTGCTGTGCTCCGAGATGGACAGCACAGGGACACCCAGTCCTTCACCAGGAATTAGAATAAAAATCACGGGACAAGCAGCAGGAGCAGCTCTCCCACTGAAATACCTGACACAGCCTAGAGAAACTCACCTGTGAATCAGGCATTTTGAGTTCTCTGCTTGCCAAAACAATGACACAAATATTATCTTTCATAGCAGGGTCTCCTGGATTTCTGTCTCTAGAAGTTTGACCCAGAATTCACAATCAAGCTGATCCTGGAATGTCAAGGAGCTGTCAAGAAGAAGCTTTCAAAGAACAGCACTTTTGAAGCAATGGATGGAAACATCTGAGTCATTCAAGGAATTTGAGGTATTATTGAGGAAAGCTGGGATAGCTGGCATGATTGTAGGTTCTCTTCTCCACACTTCTTTCAATTCCCTTCTTTGCACACAAATCCAGGGGCATGAGGGCAGAGATCAGCCAACAACAGGTTGGAAGGGAAGCCAAGACACAGGATGCTGAGACAAATAAAGCTGTATAGAAAGATGTGGCACAGACAGAAAAAATGTCCCGAACCATGCAGTCTTGTGCTGTACCAATTGGGTTGGGGGGGCAGGGGGGAAACAAGAAAAAACTACAAATAACACCAACAAAACAAAGAAAAGCCAAAAAAACTAACAAAACACACAAAAATAACCCAAATAACCAAAAAACCCCAAACCCCCAAACAAGCAATAAATCCACAAAAACCACCTGACAAACTAGCCCTTTTCACATTGATGTGTTTATTGGGACTCTAGTAGATTAAAGGATTACACCCTCAATGAAGTCCCTCCTCTTGTGGCTAAGTAGCACATGAGAATATTTAAATCTTTTGTAACCAAGTTTGCAATGGAAGACAGGCAGGGAGAGTTTAATTTATGAAGCAGATAAATCACCCAGGGGTGACTGGCCCATGTGAAGTCCTCGTGACCCCATGGACCCTGCCAGCAAGCGGTGCCTGCCCCAAAATTCACCAAATGTGGGTTCAGAGCCTGCCAGTGCTCCTAGGAGCACAACAGCACCAATCAAAGGCTGCAACAAGAACACAGTTTGGAACAAATAATTTCATTAAATTGCACTTGCTTAATTTCCTGAAGATAGAGGTGTGTGTGGAGCACAGGCTTTTTTCCTAATTTTAGCTGTAGCAAGCTGATAACCTCAGCCTGTGACACCACAGCCCCAAAGTTTGCTCTGTGCTTATCATAATTCACAGTTTGCTCAGATGAAAAACCTGAGAAATGTCCCCTTGAACCTTAATTCCTCACGTTGCAGGTGAGGGTACCAGGGCTGCTGCACTGCCTGCAGCTTGAGCACAGCGTTTGTCAATACTGGGAAAGTAATATCAGAAATTTAGCCTTGATTGCCCTTTTTCTCAAGAAAAAGCATCAAATTTTCTCCAACACAGCATGCAGCTATGTTTCAAAACTCGAGCTGTTGTTAGAAAATGGAGCTATCACCCCTCCTCCGGTCAGTTGTGCTGCTCACTTGGCAAAGGCTCAAATTCACTGATTTAGGAGGGGGGGAAGAATAGAACAGAAGATGATGTTTAAATACAGAGCTGTTCCTGCCTCCTCTACCCAGCTGAGCCCTCCTGGCAGAGCCACCTGGGCACAGCTGCCAGGCTTGTGGGCAGAGCAGGCAGAGCTGGGAAAGTGTCCCCTGTCGCCCACCCCTGGGCCCTGAGTCATCCTCAGCTGATGGAGACACCTCTGAGCACTCCAGGCAGGAGCTGGTGGGTGGCTGGGATGCCTAAAGGCCACCAGTTGGCAAAGTCACCTGTTCCCACCAGGGATCCTTCGCTGCAGGGCAGCTGAGGGGGGTTTTGTGCAGATAAAGGGCAGTGAGGAGGGCCCAGCCCCTGCCCTGCCACCCTTCAGATGGAAAGGTGTGCTCCAGGCTGCACAAAGGGGATCTGCAGGGAAGAGAACTTGCATCAGGACAGGCAGACTAAGCACTGCCTGCTCACAAAGATCCAACAGATGGCCACCAGGCTCAGAATGGCACAGGGGATGGGATTATCCCATATCCTTATATCCTCATACCCTCATACCCTCATACCCCCATGTCCTCATACCCTCATATCTCATATCCTCATATCCTCATATCCTCATACCCTCATACCCCCATACCCTCATACCCTCATATCTCATATCCTCATATCCTCATATCCCCATACCCCCATGTCCTCATACCCCCATGTCCTCATATCCTCATGTCCTCATACCCCCATGTCCTCATACCCCCATACCCCCATGTCCTCATACCCTCATATCTCATATCCTCATACCCTCCATCATCTCAGCCATTGCAAGGGGCCTTGCAGGAAGCTTCTGGTACTGCTCTGTCCTTCCAGAGAGAGCAAGTGAACAAAAACTGTGTTAAAATAGTAAAACAAATCCATGCTTCCCTCCCACTTTGATCCTTGCCACTTAATTTTCGTAGGGGTGGGACATTATTTTCTCTGAGTTGGTTTAGGAGAAAAGAGTGGTTCCTCCTCATGGTCCCTCAGTTCTGTGCCTTCACCCTCAGAGCTGGGCTTCCACATCCCTTTGGTTTCCAAGCTGTGCTGTTCCACTCAGGCCACTGGCCAAGGGTTGCTTTTCAATATTCAAGCAGGAATATCCACAGTGGCTGTATGCAGAGGATGTCCCCTCTCAGTATAGGATTCAGATGGTGGCTGGGTTTGAAATTACTAGCAAATAGCATAAGAGGTTAAGGGCTAAAAAAAATTAGGCTGCAGAGTATAGCTGCAGCAAAATTCGAGTCATACATAATCAGAGGCATTTGTGCTTTGCTCAAGATTAAAAAAGAAAAAAAAAAGTCCCCAAAAGCCTATGACATTTCAGAATTACAGTAAAACTGAAGAAATTTTCTCTAGGAAAAAGGTGACCCATTTCCTCAGACTACATCCCTCTTTAGCAAAAAAACTGAACACAAGCTGTGAGAAAGCCTTGAATATTCCCTGGTTGCTCCAAAATCTCATTTCTACAAAAATCAGTTTTGATGTATTTAATTTTCATTCCTAGTCATGCCATTTCAAACTCAGGCATGTTTTGATGGAGGAAATAAAAAGACTGCAATAAAATAAAAATTCACAAACTCATGAAGAAAGGCAATCTCTTTGCATGCTGCAAAGTGGCCTGCAATGAAAAGATAACCATGCTTTTTATGCAACACTTCATAAAGAAAAAGCTTTATTTTTGTCCTGTCCTAGCTAGTGAACAGGGACTTGTGAATGCAAATGCTTTTGTTTCCTGGGATCTGTTTGTGAAGCTCTGAGGCACTTGGTTATTCAGGCACATGCTTGGCAATTTCCCCATCATGAGTCATGTTTTCTTTAGCTGTTATTTGTGACTTTGATATGTGGATCTCAAAGCACCTTTAAACAAATGTGTCACTGTAGATGGAGAAGCTGAAGCAGCAGGAGATGAACAACTTTTCCAAGGAAGAGATCCCGAATATAGCCCAACCATGAAGAAAATCCACACAGGTGTAGAGACAGGGCAAAGTATTTCACCAGCAAGGACTAAAGTAGATGGTGGGGTTATGGCTGAAGTTGCTGCTCTGTTCTGCCTGCCCAGGGCTCAGCTCATCTCTGCCTCCACACCTCACTCGGGGTGCTGATGATGTGCAAACACAGCCCCACATCAGCTACAGAGAACAGAAACAGGGCCAGAACCACTCAATCATTAAACTTGGTAAAGACCATGCATGCCAACAATCACCCAGCAATGTGGTGGCACCACATTCACCATTAACCATGGCCTTAAATGCCATATCCCCACAATTTCTGAACACTTCCAGGCATGGTAACTCCACCACTTTCCTGAGCAGGCCCTCCAATGCTGTTTCACAATTCCTATTACCTAAAACATCCACTGGTGCAACTTGAGGCCATTTCCTCACGTCCTGTCAGAAATATGGCTATTAAAAATCACCACTGCACAGGTTCCCAAATCCCAGCCCTTAGAGAGGACACGAAAGCCATGTGCAAGCAGTGGAGTGAGCTGGAGTCATGCCACAGGGAGGGTATTGGACCTTCCAAAAGTCAGAGGAATCAGATGCACACCCCTGGCACTTGTCATCTCCCGTGCAGTGGTGGGGGAATCCTTTGGTGAGTCTTGGTGGGACCTCCTGGAGGTTCTTCCCCTCCCTCCTGTGCTGCTCTCTTTCATGGCAGACTTCTTGGTTTGTGTTGAGTTCAAGTACAAGATCCTTCTGAGGATGAAAATTCAGTCTGAGGGCATCAGATGCTGCAGAAAAGCTGAGGAGAGACCCCAGGGTGTTCCTTCCTGTGGCAGAGGATTGGAACTGGGTGATATTTAAGGGCTCTTCCAACCCAAACCATTGTGGCATTCCATGGAAAACCTCCCCTCGTGGCTGTTTCAGGAGGGGAGGATTGGGCAAGGTTAAATTATCAGTTCCTATTCTAATTCCAGATACACACACACCTGAGTTAGGCATTATGTGCTATTGCACATCTGAGCCTCTGCTCCCAAAGAATGAACTGAACCCCAGAATTTAGAAGCACATGCATACGTATATATTTATCTACTGAGCAAAACAACAATATCTGCAATGCTTTTTATTTGCCTTCTGTGTTTTGAGATTTAAAGACTTGCATTTTCTGGCTTTCCTCCGCAATCCTAAAAGACAGCCTATTCTTATTTCTTAAATGGAAGTTGTGAGTTATACAATTATATGACTCAAGCATGGAGTGCTTAAAGGAGACAGGAAAAAAGCAAATGTGAATTCCCCGACTCTTACAAATACCAGAGGAACAGAAAATAAAAAGCAACTATCTTTGCAGTCTGGTAGAGAGCAGGTCCTGATCTTTTCTCCTGCTGACTGGAAACCTCACAATCCCCAGTGGCTGAGCAAGAGCCAGGAGGAAGGGGGGCAGGAGAACAGATGCTTCCTTGCCCTGGGCTAGGTCATTAACCTTGGCACACAGCTCTGCCCTCTCTGGACTAGGATAAATCCCCAGAGTAGCTGAGTGATGCTTCAGCCAGTGGGATGCATTTCAGCACTTCTCTCCACACCAAGGCATCCAACTTTCTCCTTCCTCCTCCTTTTTGGTGGAGTTCCTTCCCCTCCTGATAATTCCCAGCCTTCCTTTCCATTTTTCTCCCCCCCCAGCAGTGTGCAGAGCAGGACAGACACAGGGTCCTACACACCACATCCTTTGTCCTGCCAAAGAACCTAATATAAACTTCTCCCAACCTGGAAACCTAATGGAGGGCAGGGAGGCTCCTAAAACTGTGGGAGGAATGAATTATCCCGCTCTGTGCAAGAGCAGCACCCAGAGGCCTCCACAACAAGTGCACGTTTATCTCACCAAGATCTGTCCCTGCTCCTTCCACTGCCCCTGCCAAAGCCCAGCTGCTGCCAAATCCCATCTCCACCTACGGGGAGACACTAAAGTGTCTTAGTGCAGCTCTGATGCTGTTCCTGCTTTAACTTATCCCCAACAGGAGGCAACTCTGGGCAGTCCCACCTCCCCTGCCTGTCTCTCCTTGCCCCACTTTTCCCTGTCTCTGGAAGGGCAGGTGGTGCCTGTATTTAAAGCCTCAATCTTCCTGGGCACTGGACCGTGCCCAGCAGCGCACTCATCACCAGGGCTGAGTTTCACTGACTGATTGTTTTCTGATTCTGTTTGGCATTTTATCCTGGCTGCATAGAAAACTTATTATAAAATCATATTTGTGTTCCATAGATTATATCTGTGGCTCACTGCGGCGGGATTGCTGAGAATGACAGGCAGAGTCAGAGAGCAAGGTGACAGGGACTGAGCTGCACTGCAGTCGTGGTGCTTGCAGGGGGCAAAACAGGAGCCCCCTGGTTGGCCATGGGTTATCCTGGGGGTGGGATGGGTGGGGAAACTGTTAATAATTAGCTGTTGCAATTCTCCTGGCCAGATCCGTGCCATATGCCACAAATAAATGTTCCACACACAGAATAGTTTCATGTTAAACGACTGCAAGAGTCTCCACTGCTATTAAAAATGTGTTGGTGTTTCTTCTAGATAGTCCCAGCTTAGAGCTGCTGTTCATTTGCACCTGTATAGAGTCCAACAGCCTGTGATGGAACCAGAAAAATTATTATTTAGGATTTTGGTTGTTCCTTGGGGTCTGGGAGCAGTCAAGACTTGAGAGATGCAGACTGCAAAGAGAGCACCCCCAGTGTCCCTGAGGTTTAGGATTTCACGGTGAGTCCAGCCAGAAGGCACCTTGGAGCTGCATTTGGCACAGAAATGGAGGCAGCCACCCCTTCCAGCCATGGTTTTGCCATGTTCCTCCCAGCTCCATCCCCTGCTCACCTCCCAGCCTGCACAGAGGGTCTGACTGGTGCCATTCAACCTTCCTCCCCTCTGCCTCTCTCCTCTCTCATGCAGACTCACATTTTGCCAGCTGCCTGGCAAAAACGTTCCCTAAGAAAGGAAGGTGTCCACACGGAAAGATCAAGGAGAAAAAGAAAGTTTTACCTCTGGAGAAACAACTGGACATGGTGTGATGGGCTTCTTGGAGAGGTGGAAAAATATTCCAGCCTCCTTCTCTCCAGAGTAGTTTCTGTTCTCTAGAATACACGTTTCAGGAGGGAGCTCCTCTGTTTCCTGAGCACAAACAGGTCTACTGGATTTTCCTGCCCACCTCAGCTAATACAAGAGGTACTCCCTTGTTCACAAGTTCATCACAAGATGCTGGTGCTGCCAGAGGCTCCACAACAGTGGAACCGGCCAGCTGGAACAACCCTCATGCATCTCTCCATCTCATTGACTCTTTGTTCCATTTCAGTCTCAGCTGAAATTGGATCTTTTATCTCTCCTCCCTTGCCTGTGACTCTTATTTTCCCCCTCATACCATATCTGCTGCTATTTATGATTTATTCTCTGTCGCTGTCCTATTTAATGCTGCAAAATGGTTGGGATGATGGTTTCTGTGGATGGGGGAAGAAAGCAGAGGGACCCTGTCCTTTACCCACCACAGAGGAACTGACTGGATGTGGTATTCACTTGCTCTGAACAGAGAGAGAAGAGAAAACAGTTCCTATCTTCACTTGCTGCTCTTGTTGTTTAGCACATGTGGAATGTGTTATAGAGATTGTTTACCCAAAGTGATTTGTTAATTGGACTCTGCTGAGGGTTGTTTAGATTAGTTGGCCAGTTGGGCCAAAGCTGTGTTGTGACTGTCTCAAACAGTCATGGGTTTATCTTTAGTATCTTTTTAGTGTAGTTTTAATATAGAATCAGTGTAATATAACCTAGCTTAATAAAGCAATTGTTCAGCCTTCTGAATCATGGAGTCAGAGCACATTATTTCCCTACATTGGAGGTGCCCTGTATTGGTAACTGAACACATCCCAGCATTGTGGGAGATGGGAATCCCACAGCAGCACCTGAATTCCTTACTGCCCAGCACTGTGAAATGCCACAGTGCCATCAGGGACATGGTTATCAGGAATCCTGGCTAAAACAAGGAGCCTCCAGGATGAGGGGCTCTCCTCACAGTGAGCTGGGGGCACCACCTCATTCCAAAGTGTCTGCTGCTATTTATGATTTATTCTCTGTTGCTGTCCTATTCAATGCTGCAAAGTGGTTGGGATGATGGTTTCTGTGGACAGTGGAAGAAAGCAGAGGGACCCTGTCCTTTACCCATCACAGAGGAACTGACTGAACTCTTCCCAGCATTGTGGGAGATGGGAATCCCACAGCAGCACCTGAATTCCTTACTGCCCAGCACTGTGAAATGCCACAGTGACATCGAGGGACATGGTTATCAGGAATCCTGGCTAAAACAAGGCTCTCCTCACAGTGAGCTGGGGCACCTCCTCACTGCAGAGGCACTGAATGCCCTTTCCTGAGAAGGATGTTCCACCTGCCATTGCACAGTCTGCACCCAGGCTCTGAATGCCCAGAGCTGCTCAGGTCTCACCCTTTCAGGATGTGCAGGGTTCAGGGCAGCAAGGCACAGCCAGTGTCTCTGGGAGGCTCCTTCCTACACTGGGATTTTTTATCACGCGGACGCCACGCTGCAGCTGGCTCTGGGAAGTCTTCTGCCCACACACTAAATAAATTCTGGTGTGGTGCTCTGCTTCTCTATGGAAACCGTACCCTGCATTTCTCTCCATAGGATTTTTCTCATTTCAGGCTCTATAATAAATTAACGAGAAGATGTTTTCTTTACACCAACCATAGGAGAGACACTTTTCTGTACTCGATTAATCTTTAGTGATCTATATTAAATATTTATCTGAAGAAACGAGGCCTGTATTGCAGCAACATTTTCTATTATGAGACTTTATCATATCAAAAGATATTTTCCTGGTGCTGACTCCTTCGTCTGTACCAAGCCAACATTTCCAATGGAAGGGTAACTTTTTCTTTTTTTTTTTTCCCCTTTCTCTCCCAGTGACCTTTTCCCTCCATAACAAGCTGCTGATATGTTAGAATTTACTGGGTTATAAACATTTTTTATCGAGTAGGAGGGAGCTGGGTGATTTGGCACCAGCTTCCCTAATAAAACCCAGGGGAGAGGCTGCAGTGTTTGACTCCAATAAAAGCCTGGAAGGAGCTGCAACCTTCTGGGATGCTGGTCACGAATGACAAGGGGAGCTGGGGAGTGTCAGTCACGTAGCTTCACTCTGCTCAGGCACTTCTGGAAGGAGTCCAGCTCGCTGGCACAGGAGAGGGAGCTGGGAGGGACCTGGTAAAAGACTGCTCTGTTCTCCCCCAGTATTTCTGAGATTGTGTGATTTATCACATGGAGCAGCGAGCTGGGAGCCCTAAAGCCTCTTGTGCAGCAGCTGTGAGCTGGGGAGACACTGAACAGTTGAGATAACTCAGAAAGGATGAGGACCTTGGTGTTGGGGTCAGACACTGGTCCTGCAAGAATGCAGAGAAGTCAGATCACAGTTGGATTTTGAATAAGGGGGGATTTTCCTACCTGAAGTAGACCTAGCTTTGGCTAGAGATAATCAGAATTAAGGCCCATCTATTGAGGCAGTGCCAAAGGGAAACCCAGATGCAGTATTCTGCTTTTTTCAGGTCCTGAACAAAACCACAGCAAAAAGAGATGGTCCAAGTTCACCAAGAGCTCCCAACCTTCCACATCCCTGCCTCCCTAGGGAATGGAGCTTTAACTGGTCAATAACTAGAACACCAAAAGCCTGAATAAATCACCTCAGGACTAGATATACACACATTAAAAATGTTTAGTTCTGATGATATATGACTGAGCTGTTATTTTGACAAATAGCTAGTGAATAATATATCTGACAAACTGCATAATATTTTACTAATGATTAATTTATTCATTCCAAACAAACAAACAAAGCCCAGCCTTTTCCTCCACCATCCTAAAGAACTCTAATGGCTGCAAAAAGCCTTGAGATCCCTGGATGAGCCGTGTCTGTTATTGCCCCTTTTATCATTGTGCATTTCCAGTGATTTATTACCAGGGAGAACAAATTCATGGCTGACGTTATGGATAGCCTCATTTCAGATTTCAGCAGATCCTGTTTAAAAATTCCCGATTTTTGAAATGCCCCCTAAAATCTACAGGAATTTGGTACACTTAGGCAGTTATTTACCCACACAATGTGCTTCAATACCCTTTTTTAAGTCTGAAATATTCTGACTGGAGAGATGTTGTTTGGGATATTGTCCCTAGGGTTAGTTACTACAGGATATTTACTACAGGACAGAGGTCTGTGGGATTTAGCTGAGGATTGCCCTGGCTGTGCTTTTCCCTTTTCCTCACTCAATCCCATTCAGAAATACAATTTCTGGGAGTTCTCAGAGAAGATAAAGGACCAAAGAGCAAGAGCTCTTCCTCGGAGCTTTCCTGTGAGGGTGGGCTGATTGATTACGGATCAGAGGCTGCTCCAGCTTCCCTTCCTCAATGAAAAATCGAGAGCTCTTAAAAATTGAATAAAATATGCCGTTCTGAGAAGGATTTCCACTGGCACAAGCACAATAGGAGGTAGTAGTGAGTTGCTCAATATTTCTGTGTGCTCTGGCTAATCCTTTACTCCTCAGTCCCTGTGCACTCTCCCCGTGGCACCTGAGGATAACTCATCTGTAATTGGTAAGGGCTCCAGCTCTGTGTCTCCAGACAAAGCTTAAATCGCTCACGTTTGGGAGAGCTCCAGCTTTAGCTGCGGCTGGAGCTGCCCAGGAGAGGATTCCTTTTGGTAGCTGCTTTCAGGCCTGCAGAATCTGGCTTTGTTCCACGTTGGAAGAATCTGGAACAGCTTGTAATGTTTTCACTAGACAAAATTTTGTCAAAACAGCTCGTTCCTTAGATCTCTTGCTCTCACCATAGTCACTGGTGGCCAGGGCAGATAGGATATCAAAAATATGTTGAAGCCAATTCATCAGCCTGGAACACTCTACACCTAACAAAATAAAGCATTTTGACAAAACCTTACTGTGGGAAAAATGTTTTTCTGCCTCACCGAGACAATTTTATTGCACCTAAAGTACAACAACTTTTCCATTCTGTTATTTGTTTCCCTCCACCCTTGTGGAATTTCATCAGTTCTGCTCCTCTTTCAGTGCACAGTCCCTCAGACTGTGAGTGAAAATCCTCCTTCAGTGTTACAAACACTTGTGAGACCTTGACAGGGAGCTGAGATACTTCTGTGCCAGCTCACAGGCTGCCACTGTGCACAGAAAATCTTTTCCTTTGGATGCTCACTCACAATTGTGCAGGAGATGGTCACCAACAGAGCTGATCTGTTCAAGGGGGAGATAAAATACTGTCTTTTTTAAAGACCTGATCCAAATATCTCAGTTCCCCGGAGTGACAACAATAAACTTATTTTTATGACTCTTCTGCAGGAGAAAATTAAGTCCAAGTACAGTTGGCAATTATCCTGTAAGCTTATTATATAGTAGCATTCAGCCTCTTGCACACTCTTTTTTTATGTGCTGGAAGAGCTGGTGATTTCTGCCCCTTATTCCAGAGTCATTTCACAGGGAAGCATTCTCAGATTTCATTTAATCCACTGTGGGCTGTGCACGATGCTGCAGACACCTCAGCAGCCGCGTGTGCCTCAAACATCAGCGGTTCTGTGGGCACAGAGCCATCTCTGAGTGACCACAGAGCCCTGCTGGCCCTGCCAGCTGCCCACCCTTCAGTGTGTGTGCATCCCCAACAGAATCACACAGCCTGAGCAAACCTGCGTGGGGAAGGTAAGGGGAGATCCCTCTCCATCTTCTCACACCAGCATCCCTGCTGCTGTGTCTGCAGGAGTATGGCTGTGGATGCCACATGGCTGGAAATTCCCAGGGCCAGGCTGGATGGAGCTTGGAGCAGCCTGGGACAGTGAAGGTGTCCCTGCCCTCTGCAGGGGTTGGAACTGTTTGGTTTTTTTAAAATCTCTTCCAACCCAAAGCATTCTGCAATGAATAAAGAGCCCACGAGTGGTGCATATGCCCATAGAAATGTTGGCACAGTTCATTTCAATATTCAACTTTTTTCTCCTTTCAGATCAATCCAGTTTGTCTGATGTCATCCAACAATAAGCAAAACTTCAGTTGTGGCATTGCTAACTTAGCCACAAGTGTCTGTTCCCTGTGCAATCCTGTGGTAGGAGAGAAGATTCTGGAATATATTTCTCCCTGGGTTTGCAGTGCTATTGCTCTGTGGCCTGTTCTCCCTGCTTATGCATGCTGAGGAGATTTGCTGTTATGAATCGCACCACAAAACTACCTTCAAACTCAAATTTAATAACCTAAGTATTATGAAGATCAATATTATGGCTATTCTCATTCAGATGATTAACATTAATATAATTTGGGGAAATATTTATGCTGCAGTAGTGACTGGAGACCTGGATTAAGAGGAGATCCTCAGCAACTCCACAGAAGACACCATTGTCTCCAGATGAGCACTGAAATGCAATACTCCAACTCTGAGCCTCCATGGGCTCAGATATTTTATGTAAGTTACCTAATAAGATAACAAACCAGCCTTACAATCCCTACAGCCACACTGGTGACAGTTTGAAAATCATGAGTCAAGCTCAAAAAAAGAATTAAGAGATTGCTTTTAAAATTCATGAGACTTTTAAAATCTGATAAACTTCAGGGGTTTTTTTCTTTCTTTTTTTTTGCCTTCTGCTTTCTGAGTATGTAGGAGTCGTATTATCAAGTTTTCCTCTGCAATTATGAGGGCCGTAAACTTACTTTAAAAATTGAGTTGAGACATTTACATAATCAC
The DNA here is from genome assembly GCF_023055355.1 of Agelaius tricolor. Taxonomy (NCBI): domain Eukaryota; kingdom Metazoa; phylum Chordata; class Aves; order Passeriformes; family Icteridae; genus Agelaius; species Agelaius tricolor. The sequence continues at coordinate 847,524 of NW_027269297.1, read as the reverse complement.
AGGACTCTGAAAGTGTGGGCTTTGAAGAGACATTAAATAGTCTTGAGATACAGTTCATCATGTGACTTGGCAACACTCACTGCTGAACAGCACAGCACAGACTCCAAATATCAAATACTCCCAAGGAACAGAGAGGAGTCTTTTATGGGTGGGAGGGGGGAATCTGACACTTTCACAGTCTGCACATGAATGGGGGAGAAGGGGAGGAACACAGGGGAAGGAAAACAAGGAGAACAAGGAGTGTGGGACTATTCATTTTGCTTTAATCAGAGATGAAGCAAAAAAAAAACTTCTTGTCTTATTCTGATATTTCCTGCTTGCCCTTAACCGTGCAACACACGCTTTTCCCTGTGTACCAAGCTCTCTGATTAGCCTAACCCTGGCTGTGCACCTGCACTCCCCAGGGACAGCCCCAGACATCTGAGGGGAGGTAAAAGTAATGTTCTTTCTGGGGCTTTCACTCAAGAGCTGGAAGGTAACACTGGCATTTTTAATGCTGAATACCCACTGGGTGGGTTTGCCTTTGCTAAAAAGGAAATAACCAGTATGAGAGAAAGGGGAGGGAAAACAAAGCGAGGTTGGGTGGGGGTGGATGGGCTATGGAAACACCTTTCAGGGGTGCATGGATAATGAAAACACCTTCCAGGGGTGCATGGGCTATGAAAATACCTTTCAGGGGTGCATAGGCTATGAAAACACCTTTCAGGGATGCATGGATAATGAAAACACCTTTCAGGGGTGCATGGATAATGAAAACACCTTTCAGGGGTGCATGGACAGTGAAAATACCTTTCAGGGGTTCACGGATAGTGAAAATACTGTTCAAGGGTACATGGATAATGAAAACAATTTTGCAGGGATGCACAAGCAATAAAACACCTTTGCCCTCCTGGGATAACACAGCTTCTCCCACCTGCAGGTTGCCATGGGGTTCAAGTGTCCCTCACTGGTCAGAGCATCCTCACCCAGCCTGAATGCCCCCAGTGCTCTGTGATGTTCAGATCTCAAATCAGCGCTGAAACCCAGCCCATGCTGCAGCAGAGCTGCCAGTCACCACCAGCCCATGAAAGCCATGAAACCTGTGTTTGCAGCTTGCCTAGAGACACTTTTATTGCAGGAATGACAAGCTCCAAGTGTCAGGATGCTTCACTGAGTCAGAGTGCAGAACTGGTCCCAGCTGTGAGTAACAGGGGAACTCTTCCAGCAGCTTTTCCATGACACTCACTCAGGGGAAGCAGAGCTTGTTGCAATATCAGGCATTTTGGAGCCTGCAGACCCTGGTGAGAGCACAGCCATCAAATGGGGCTCTCCTTCAACAAGCCCTGTGTGTCCCTGGGAGATGGAGAGTATCCAGAGGCTTTTCCTCAACCGGCCTCTAAACTGCCTGATTGTTCCCTACCCTTGCTGAAACTGATGGCAGGAGAAAGCACAGTGCAGGGTTTGGGGCCAGCAGGTGTTGACACAAGGGGACATTAAAGGTGTCCCTTCAATTTGGGCTAAGGAACTCCAGGAGGCAAAACACCTCCTGCCTCAACCCCAGAGCAGAGATTTCCCTGCTGCTGCCTAAAAAGTGCTGTGCACCATTGGCAGGTTCAGCCAGGCAATTCTCACACCTCCAGACATTTTTCCTGTGAAACTTGTGTGAAACCTGGCCCAGAAAAGCTGCAGGACAGCCCTGAGCAACTCAATCTCATGGGTGGCATTCCTGCCCATGGCAGGGTGTCAGGACTGGATGATCCCAAGCCTTTCTAGGCTTCCACAATTCTATTTAATTCTGCCACAGAACAGCTTTCTGGAATCTCTCTCCAAAAAAGCTCTTTCATGCAAGCAGAAGCACAAGCTGGCTTGACCTGATTGAGGATTTGATGGAATGGCTTCCTCTCCCCGCTGCTCACCCCTCTGCTGGGAGCCATCTGCACATTAAAGCAGATGTTGGTTGCACTCAGGTCATGTTTCCAAGCTTTCTTTTGTAGCCATAAGGACTAGAGACTCCTCCCTCCCTGCCTGCACTCATTTCTTAATTAAAGCTTAAATTCTGATGTCGTCACATGACTGCAGGAGCAGATCCCCAGGCAGGCATTTAGTGCTCTGTGTTGTCAGCAGGACTTTGATTTAGAAGCATCACAGATCCTTTAGAGGATCCCACCCCTCTGGAAGCCCCAGCCTGGCCCAGCTGCCACGGCCAGAGCCCAAGGGTCCCTCTCAGGCAGCTGCTGGAGCAGCTCAGAGGCTTTCCCACGGCACAGAGCGTGGGGATGGGGAGCACCTCTGTCTTCTTGGAACAGTGGCTCCAGAGCCAGGCAGCTGTGAGGAGTCTGGCAGGGAGGGAGAAGGAGGAGGAGGAAGAGGAGGAGGAGGAGGAGGAGGGGGAGGCAGCAGCTGCCAGCAGCCTGCACTGCAGTGCCTCAGCCCAGAGCTGGGTGGGTGTAAACACCATCCCTACCCATCTCCTCTCCTCCCTCTCTCCATGGTTTTCACTGGATGGCATGGATTTGACCAGGAAAAAAATAATTCCACAGTGAAGGAAACCTCCCAGCAGCTTCCTGTAAAGACTTTGTGGTCACCATGCCAGTGCTGGAAGAGTGAAGAGCTGCAGGTGTGAGAGGGGTTTGGTCCCAAGAGCTCCCAGGCCTGGCCACCAGCAAGCAGAGCCCTGGTGAACATTCCTGGCAGCCAAAGCTGCCTCCATCAGCCCCATGCCATGGAGCAGAGCGGGTCTCACCTGCCCAGAGCTCTCCTGAGGGAAGCTGGGCTGTGCCAGGACACCTGGGTGCTGTGTCAGCTCCTCCCCAGGCACACGTGGGCAGCGGCACAAAGGAAGTGCTGGCTCTGCACAGGAATATTTGATATCTCACTGCCTGCAGAGGAGATCCTGCCACAAAGGGCTGGCCCAAACCCTGCTGCAGGCAAAGCTGATTCCAGGCTTTCTTTGTGTCCTTGGGTTCTGTACCTGCTCTTAGCAGCTTAGCCCAGGAAAGCTGCCTGGATGGCTCCAGCTGTCCTGGTGGACACTTCTTGTTCCATTTACAGAGCCTGGTGGGTAGCAATCAGCAAAAAAGAAAGGGGAAGAAATATCCTTTCTGGAACCCAAAGGAAACACTGGAGGGATCCAGAAATAAAAAAGAAAAAAACCCAAAATGCCTTCTACCAGTGCTACTTGTGCCAGAACAAAATTATTCTGTCTATCTAACAGGATGACTTTTTTATTTTAATGTAACAGCTTCTCTGCTGAAATAAGCATCTGCCTGGTTTGAAAACAGAATTAATAAGATTATTAAAAAATTATTTTAAAAAACAGCTAAAAATATTTTTTTTAAAAGAAAGAGAGTGAAAGCTTCTCTTTGCCTTGTTAGCTTTTAAAATATGTTCCCAAGCCACTGGACCATAGTCTGCTGCTCTGGAGGAATCTGAGATGAATGTGCAGAGTCATTGCTGTCACAGCATGCTGGGAGCAGCCCTGCTGGGCACAGCCTCCACTTGACATGTGGAGAGCAGCACTCCCCCACCATGCAGGAGGTCTCTGAAGGGACAGGATGTGGACATCCTTGTCCAAGCCCAGCAGGATGCAGATCTTTTGGAAAGGTTCAGTGACTAAAATATTTCTGTGCTGCTTCTGGGATTCACTGGGAGGAGGATCAAAATGTTTTGTTATGGATGGAGAAGGGGAATTTTCCTGCTGGAAGATGCAGCTCTGGAGATCTGTGCTAGCGCTCGGCCAATCCAGCTAAGAGCTTCCATGGATCAGCAGGCAGGGCACTGATCTGCCTTTCCAGGCACACAGCTCACTGGAGTGCTTTTCTCCAGAGGAACTGGTGTGTCCTGACCACGGGAGCCTCATCAGAATGTGAACTCATCAAGTGCTCATCAGAATGTGAACTCATCAACTGCTCTGCCTCCATGGCTGGGCATGCGCTGCCCCCTTCGGATCCAGGGCTGCCCTTCCCGAGCCTGGGCAGATTTCTGCTCCCCTATTTCAGCACCTTCAGGGATACCAAAGGCTGGTGCCATGGTGCCTGACCATGGGAGCCTCATCAGAATGTGAATTCATCCACTGCTCTGCCTCCACACCGTCCCTGTGGCTGGGTGTGCGCTGCTGCCTTCGGATGCAGGGCTGCCCTTCTGAGCCTGGGCAGATTTCTGCTCCCCTATTTTGGCAGCTCCAGGCATATCAAAGGCTGGTGCCATGGTGCCTGACCATGGGAGCCTCATCAGAATGTGAATTCATCCACTGCTCTGCCTCCACACCGCCCCTGTGCCACCTTCAGATGCAGGGCTGCCCTTCCCGAGCCTGGGCAGATTTTCTGCTCCCATATTTCAGCATCTCCAGGCATACCAAAGGCTGGTGCCACTTTTCCTCCCTCTTGCCCTCTGTTCTCAAGAATACCAAAGAGAAGGAGAGGTGTGTCCTTCTGTCAAGCCTTGCAGCTGCCAGGGATGTTCCCAAGCCGTCGCCATCCGAATCCAAAGGCAGCCAGAGCAGCTGCTCCTCCAGCCTGGCCAGGGCCAAGCTCTGTCCCTGCTCAGGCAGCCCAGGACAAAACTGTGCACAGCTCAGCCCCAGCCATTCCCTGCCAGCCCCTGCTCCTGCCTTTCTTCTGCTTATGCAAATCCATGGAAAGCTGCACATATGCAGGGAGCTGCATTATGCAGGGGATGTAGCAGCAGCAGTCCCTGCACTGCATGTGGAATGAGGGCTGGGGCTGAAGGAGATGCTGTGTGATGGAATTGTCTGGTTCATGCCCATCACTGAATGGTTCCTGTTTGCCAACTGCTTTTTAGAGATGCAGAGACAGGAATGTAAATTGTGGCTTTCGTAAAGTTGCATAAACGTGTAGTAATGTCATTTTTAGATGAGCATTTACATCAAAGACAACACTAGGAGGCTTCATTGTTTACATGCTCTATGGAAATGGATTTCAGGTTTTGGTTTACACACATTTATTTACACGGCATGTACTGATTACAAACCAATGTACATCACCCGTTTACAGGCATAATATAAACTAGGGGGTTTCTGTATTTTTGCCTGGATGGATTTCCATTGCTCATTCCACATGGAGAAAAGAACCTCCTTTCATCTCAGCTCCCTCTGTCCTTCAATTGCCGTGCTGTCTCTCCTAAAGAACCCTTGCCTGTGACTGGAAAACAAAAAAGCTGATGTCCCCTTTAAACACATAGCATAAAACCCTAATAAGAAAACCTTGTCAGCAGAACTTCAGCACGACTAAAAAACCCTAAGCAAAGATTAAAAGGCCTAACAGTGCCCATCAATTCATACCTGAGCTAAGCATCACCTCAATGCTGTTTGAGAAGAATGTTCACGGTACTTCCTTGGATGCTTCAGACATCCAGTCAAGTGGAACAGGACTGAAAACCTGCCAGGCTGTGTGAGAGAGGATCTGTGAGTGCAGTTTGTCACTGTCACAGCACCCAGCCTGGTTTTGGGAAGCACCAGGAGCCTTCCCAGGCACAGCTGCATTCCTGCTGCTCATCCTGGCTCTCACTCCAGCCCAGCCGTGCTGGGGAAATTATTATTGGGTTTTTTCTTTATCCTAAGATGCTGAACCCAGAGAAAATCAAAGCTGGACCCCAGGGAATTTCAAGATTTCATATTCACAGAGCGAAAAGGACAGTCAGTTTTTTTTGGTTTTCAGTCCTTCCCTAACTCAAGGTTATAAAAACTCCTTGCAAATTCAAACTGAAGAACAACCAGCTAAACACAATACACTCAAAATCAAAATGTTCCTCTTTTGACATTTTTGAAGTGGCACTACTTGACTTCATATCTTGAGATGAACTTTAGTGCCTTAAAAGTTGCAAAAGAAAAAAAAAAAATCACTGGATGAATAAAGGGAAAATAAACGGCAAGGCTTAAAACTTTCACTGAGCCTGAAATGAAATGTTTCAATTTTTTCATTTTACTGAAAAGTTGAACAAACATCCATTTCATATCAACCCATTTTAAATATGATTTTTGTTCTGTACAACCAGTGAACCACAAAATCAATTCTTTGTACTATTCTACTGACCAGTAGATTAAATTCAATGCAATAAAGGGACAGCAAAAACAGCCAATGAGGAATGGGGAGAAGAAGGGCCAGAAAAGATGATGGAAGCAGCTCTTATAGAATCTGTCTGTGCCACAACTTAGCACAACCAAAACAACTTCACAACCACTTTAAAAGAACTTTAATGCACATTGCTGCAGGAAAGAGCAGCCTCACCTGTCCCCTTTGTCACCCTCCTGCCTCCATCTGCACAATCCTGTCCCTCTGCTATCCCCTGACCACAGAATGAATGACCAGAAAGTGATCTAGTTAAAAATTAACTTCTTATTTATTTTATTTTATTATTTTTTTCACCTGTCCGACTGTTTTTCTGCCAGGTGAGCTCCTCAGCTCTGGAAATCACAGGTTTGCATGAAATCTGCCTGAAAGCTCCAGTCAGGAAAGGCCAAACTTCTGTAGGTTGGAGTCAACTTTAGCCTGGAGAAAAGGAGGCTTGGGGGGGACCTTCTTGGTCTCTACACTCTATGAGTGACAAGTGACAAGAGGAAATGACCTCAAGCTGTGCCAGGGGAGGACATCAGGAAGAATTTTTTTTTATGGAAAAGGTGCTCAGGCCTTGGCAGGGGCTGCCCAGGGAGGTTTGGAGTCCCCATCCCTGGAGGTGGCACTCAGAGCTCTGGGCTGGGGACAAGGTGGGCATCAGGCACAGGCTGGACTCGATCTTGGAAGACTTTTCCAGCCAAAACAATTCTGTGATCTGTGACTCTGATATAAAACCAGCCATAAAACCCTCACAATCACTGACCAGCTTGGCCAAGCCCAGAGCCTGGTGTCAGAGTCACATTTTGCTTTTGCTCAGAAATTATAAAAGCTCATTGTCCTCCCAGCCAGGGCAGGCAGTCATACAAACCCTGGGGCTGTGTGTGCCCTGGGCACTGCTGGGTGTGCTGGAACACATTCTCCAGCCAATAAATTGGTGAATTTACCTTGAAGTCAACAGTTTCACACATTTATGTCACAGAGAATCTGGCTCATTGTTTTTAATTTGTGGTGCCATAAAACTTTGAAAGTTTTGTGAGACAGTTTTGTGAGACCAATCTTTTTTCCTCCTTTATTTTTTTTTTCCCTCTAAGGGAAAATTCAAGCAGCAGAACAGCATATGCATTTCTAAGTCTGTTGTAGCCTGTGCTATGTGCACAGCAGAGATGCTGGCTTCAGGATCCTTCTCTTCCTCTTCACTGAGGGAGTGACACATTTAGGGAGCACGTAGCTGCTCAGATTTGTGGGTTTTCTAGGACTGAATAAAAATCTCTAGTGTGGATGAATGCATTCACCAGTGCAAATCCCTTTATGAGCACACAGTTTAGTGTCCACTCTGAATTGGAGAAACAGGGAAATAACACAAATGTTGGTTAGATGAGACCATGGGGGTCCCTAATCCAGCCTCCCACTTGAAGCAGGACCAGCTCTTGAGCACATCAGCTGAGGCCTTGTCCAGCCAAGCCTTGAAAGCCACCAAGGATGGAGACACCTCTCACCTCTCCACTGACATGTCCTAGACCTGCACTGTTCTCCTGAGGAAACAACATTCTGGGAGGGAAAAAAAAAATCAGCATTTTTCCCCAGGCAGCATCACAACTAATTTCTGTCCAGCTTGTGCAGCCAGTTACTCCCAGCCTTTCCTGTCTCAGAAGCTCCTTTTCCTTTTTAATTATCTGGGACCTTGCTGTACCAAGTGTTGGTGAGCAATTGGCTCTGTCCTGTCACTCTGCAGAGGAAGGGATGGGCAGGTCTGGCTGCTGTGGAGCCACCTTCCCCACTAAGTTTTGAAGCTGCTGGTGTAATATAGGCAGACCTGACAGAGCTCTCAGACTGATTCTCTATTTGCAGGTTTCATGAAATTAGGCAGCCTCTAACTGGTCCCACTGCAGGAGAAGTTACAAGGTGAGCAGATCTCCTTTTTATACCCCAGGGTTTCCCTGCTCCCTTGCACAGACAGCCAGACTTCCCTGTCCCCACTGTGGTTTCAGAAAACGGCATTAACCTCCCACGCATGGAAAATACGCATTTCTCCTCGCACATGCACGTTCCACTCGCAGCCCCGTGTGATCATCCATTCCATAGTGCTGTTGTCCCTTATGTCCAAACATCTTGCAGCTTTTAATTAAGTCTGCCCAGCAATGCAGAGCAGGCAAGTGCTGTCATCTCCTCATCTCCCCTTCTCAGGGGGTGGGGAGGGAATTGGGGCACACAGAAATGAGCTCACCCCCAGCCTCAGCACAGATCCTGCCTGTGTCACCTCTCTGCCACTCTACCTGTGGGCTCCTCTTGCCAAGGCTCTGTGTCCTGTCCCTGTTTTCCATAGAATTGGCAGTGGCAGCCTCTGCTCAGCTGGATGAGCCCATCTCACCTTGTCTGTCTTTGCCTCCCCCCTCTGACACTGAACAAAGCCTTTTATTTTTCTTTTAAGGAAAGATTTTTTTTGTTCGGTTTTTTGTTTGGGTTTTTATTGCTGTTTTGGGTTTGGTTTGTTTGTTGTTTTGTTTTTTGTTTTTTCTAGAACTTGCTTCAGCTGAGCAGCATCATCAGGGAAATTCCTGTCAGTGCCTGTGCCTGGCAATTTGCACGGAGCATTCCAGTGCTCAGCCCACTTTTTGCTTTGCCTTATAGCTAAATAACTTCTGAGAGAAGCAGGAAAAAAAAAAAAAGGACAACATGACAACATACTTCAAAGCAGTGGGCTGAAGCTGTTAACTGTTCAGTGGTAACAGGGATGTTTTCTGGTCTGAGCAGGACCCCAGTCCCAAAGCCAAGCTGAGCTTCATCTGTTCTCCAGCCTTCCTGCAGTACCTCGTACCCCAGGCTCTCATGACTAGGAATAACAACAAGGATGGTGATAATGAATATTCAGACATCCCACAAACCACTCTCAGCATCTGCCATCCTATCTGCATTAGCACCAGTGTGCACAGATAATGATCAAAGCAGCATTTTCCTGCCAGAGGCCCCCCTAAACCACCCTTATTAGTATGAATCAATGCTGACTAATGTGCTTCCCTAATGCAATTGTATCCACTCCTACTGTTCATGATTTAATATGAAACATCTCCCCCTTTGCCTGCCTTCCTCCTAATGCCACATGCAAGGTGTGAGCCTTGACTGAGGGTACCAGGAAAATCAGTGATCCGTTTTACAAGAAAGAGACCTAAAATCCACTGAAATGAAATGCATGGAAGGAGGTAACAAGACTTTAGGGGTTTTAACAGTGAACTGTCTGCTCACTCTAGGATGCTAGACCTGGATCCAGGCTTCCTATGAAAGATATCATCAGCTCTGAGGTTCTACAGCAGTTCTGCTTATGCAGAATATAAAATAGCCCTGCTCACTGCAACAGGCTCTGTGCTGGCTGCTGACAAGCTCTGGACTTCAGTCATGATAGAAGGAAGACTCCTCCACGATTTTATGTTGCTTCCTTTTTAGCATCACCTGCAAAAAGGAGAAAATTCTGCATTTTGCCTTATGCTGCTCTTAGCACCACCAGTGGCTTTGCCTTGGTGGTTTTCCAGTGTAAATGACACAGCCCTGATGTGACATGTCCATGTTCCCACACAGCAGGACACCAGGGAAATCACCACTAAACAGCCAACAGTGCTTCAGTTAGGGTTGGGTGAAGTCCTCTGGCCTGATTTCACATTCTCTCCAAACCCCTGGTCACTGTGGCTGGTTTGGGATCTGCTGCCATCAGCCTTGGGAGAAGAGCAGGGGTCAGGCCAAAACCTCCCTCAGCAAAATCACCAGGAACTGCCTGACAGAGCAACAAACTAAAAACCAGCCAACCTAAAAAAGTATGGGAGGAAAGGGGCATTGAAGGAGAAGATTGCACAGAAAATTCCCATGCTCCATATCAGCTGCTTTTCTAAGGAAAGGATTGATATCCTTAATGCAGGATATGTGCCTCCCTTGGGCTAGTCTAGTGCAAAGAGCAATTGAGAGCCATCTTTTGGTAGGAAAGAGGCTTCTATGTTGGAATTAAACAGTTGACAAAATCCCAACAGCTTTACAGATTCTCGGAGTCAATTTAAGGAGGCCACAAAATGAGATTTTACCCCTGTGGGTTTCAGTAAAAGGGAATGTTCTGGGAGAGTGTGTGCACAGTCTAGCTCTTAACTGTGAGAATTGGCTGTGGCTCCACTAATTCTCCATAGCCAGGCTGAGCCTGATACCCATTTAAAAATGCATGGGCTCAGTTTTTAAGTGACCAGTTCTGCCAACAGGGCCAGGTATTAAAACCAAACAGCCCTGCAGCATCCAGCCAGACTCCCACCTGCTCATTGCACCTGCTCTGCTGGAGCACGTGGGGCTTTCCCCTCTTCCTCAGCTGAGCAGATTTGTCCCACACTTGGATTTCCAAGGTGCTCAGCTCCCAGCAGCTCCAAGCACCACACATGAGTGGCACTGCCAAGCCCTCAGCTCCCTCCTTCAGCTCACTGTGTGGTGTTTGGCCATGAGATGCCCTGGGTACCCTTGCAGTCCTCTCTAAACTCTCTCCCTAACTACTTCCACGGGATTTTTGTCTTATTTCCAGGGGTTTTTTTGGGAATGGTGACTTCTCCATCATGGTCATTATCTGCAAGACCCCTCTCAGACACCTGCCATGCACACACAATGCTGATGCTGTTTTCTCCCATGCTGGGAGCAGGGTGTTGGGCTCTCCACCTGCTCCACATGTCTTTCATAAGTGGTTTAACAACACTTAGCAGAAACAGAGAAAACAGATCCCTTTCCACTTCCTATACATGAAGTTCATCCTGAACTGAACTAAGACTTCAAATTCATATGAGTTTCCTACAAACCAAAAGGGAATTTGTTCCTTACTCCCTGACAGATAAAACAACAAATCACAGGCTTCACATGCAAACAAGATTTTGGCTCCTTTATAAAAGTGGAGGAGGCACAGCCAGGGCACAGGCTGCCTGCCCAGGGTGTGAATCCTCCATCACAGGAGACCTTCCAGGTTCCCCACCAACCTCTGTCAGACGTGACACAGGTATGTCTGAGCCTGCCTTGGGGAAAAGGCTCAGATTAAATGACCTCTCAAGGTCCTTCCAGACCCGTTTCTCAGTGATGCTCAGAGACAGGATCCCAGGCTTGATGGATCTGTGGCCTGACCCACAGTGACAGTTTGTAGCTATGTCTGAACACATCCATCGTGTGGCTCTCTGCCCCCAGCCCTGCAGACTCTGTGCTGGCATCCTGGGCTGCACAGCTCTTTAGCAAAGGGCACAGCCAGTGCCAGAGGCGAGGAGCAGGGCAGGGATCTGTGGGCTGGGTCACTGTGTGTGTTGGCAGGCAGGGCAGGAGGGGAGCTGGGCAGAGCACAGCCAGGGAAAAAGGCATTTTTGGGAAAAGGCATTTTCCCTGCTGCTCTGTGCACAGGCACTGAGACCTCACCAGTGGAAGCAAGGCAGCACAGCTTTTAGCTTTTGGGGTTGTCTTCCCCCTGAGCTGTTTTGGAGAGGACAAGCCAGGACAAAATTTTTAACCTCCCCTTGCTGCTGCAGGGAGAGGGGGTTCTGCACTCCCTGGAGGCTGCAGGACAAGGACAAATCATTTTTCTTCCCCACACAGAGCTGTTGCCTCACGAGTCTCTGTTACTCTGCCTCTGGCTCCACGCCCATGGGACAGCACTCCCTGCACACAGGTGATTCCCTGTAACTCCCTGTAATTCCCTGTAATTCCCTCCTCCCCATGCCCATGTCCATGTGCACAGTGCCATGGGCTGCTCACCAGCATTTCCCTGCCCACCACTTTGCATGGCAGTGTTTGCAAGAGTCTTTCTGAAGCACAACAGGACCATATAATTATGTAAATGCACACGTGGCTGGCAGAGTTTTTCAGTCTCTTTGGGTTTCAGCACAAATCTCCTGACACTTGCTGGCTTATTCCCCTTCACTCCAAAGTGCTTGCTGCTTCAAAAGGGCGTTCATGTGAGCACCCCAGCTTTTCAGATTAAAATGAGGAGGAAAAAGGGTGGTTCTAGATAGCACAGCTGGCAAGAAGAGTTTGAAACAAGCAACAACTAAGGCTTAAAAACCTAGAAGGCAAAATAAAATCCAAATTCTGCCTATTCTCTGCGGGTTTTTTTAACTCTCTGCAGTTTCTTAAATCAAGATCACAGCTCTTGGGCCAAGTCCAACTTGTACATGGAGATAAATCCTCAAAGATCCGTGGCAGGCAGCACACAGCCAAGGCTCCTACACAGCAGTGTGAGAGCTGTCACACTGACGTGCGTGGTGACATCTTGACGTGAACCTGCAGCTACTGGCAGTTCACACGTACGAGTTTGGTACAGAGGCTTGGGCTGTCCAGAGCTCCATTGATTTGAAAAAGCTGCTTGGGAACCTGCCTGTGAACTGTCTGTCACCACGAATGAAGAACACCCACCCCCTCAGCTCCTTTTCATCTCACTCTGTGCTGTGCACATTGCCATGACACTGCAGTGCCTTCATCTCACTATCAGAGCTCTCCAGCCCAGCCTTTGAAGCAATTTGCATTGCCAGCTGGGGGCCAGGGGGAACCAAAGCAGCATTGCCAGGTGGAATGGGGACAATGGGGCAGCTCCCAGCCTGCAGCCCATGGGAACTGGCAGAGCTCCCAGCACCCAAAAACTCATCCAAGGCACAGGAAGCAGATTGGAAACACAAGGTGACCGCCGTGGCAGGGAGCAGTGACAAGGAGGACTCCATGGATAGCAGAAGGCTCATTAATTGGAACACAAGCCCTATAAGGAACATTTGAAGGAACTGGGGCTGTTCAGCCTGAAGAAGAGGAGGCTTAGAGGTGACCTTATTGCTCTCTACAGCTCCCTGAAGGGAGGTTACAGACAGGTGGGGTCGGTCTCTGACAGAACCAGAGGACACAGTCTCAGCTATGTCAGGGAAGGTATATATGTTGGATATTGGGAAAAAGTTCTTCACCAAAAGGACAATAAAGTACTGGAATGCTCTTCCCAGGGAGGGGGTAGAACCACCATCTCTGGATGTGTTTATAAAAAGACCGGGCATGGCACTTGGTGCTATAGTCTTGTGGAGGTGTTAGGGCACAGGTTGGACACAATGACCTTAGAGGTCTCTTCCAACCTCACTATTCTGTGATTCTGTAATTCTGTAATTACTTTATTATACTATATTATTCTATACTATATTACACTACATCTAAACTGAATCTGCACAAGCACCAAACTCAACTCAACTGAACAAAATCTTGTGACTGTCTGCTGACCCACAGCCTGCACACACATTTGGCCCTGACAGGCCCAGGAAACAAAACACCATCACCTTGGGCAAACAACCTCCACATTGCATTCTGCTTTGGCACAACACAGGAGCAGTGAATGAGACAAGAATCATTTTGATCATTCTTTTCTCTGCTTCTCTCAGGTTCAGAGAATGTGACTGCCACAGAAGCTGACATACCTGTATATTTTATATCTGGTTGTAAATCCTTGACGATGTCTTTCCACAAAGGATAAGTAGCTCCGTGAGTGGTGGAAAGGCCCCCTGTCTGAAATAAGCCAATCAAACTCCTTGGAGACATGTTGGTTGGTAGCAGCTGGGTCCTGGTGGGAGGGCTGTATGAGTATATGGTCCCATATAAACAGGAGGTAGAGGAACTCAACAAGCCTCCAGTTCATGCTTTTCTGTCTGCCTTTTTCCTCTCATTCTTGCTCCATTCTGTGGAGTCCTGTTGGAAGAGAGAGGGGATAGGAGGAAGGAGAGAGAGAAAGAGAAATGGAGGGGAGGAGAGGGAGGAGGGAGAGAAAGAGAGAGATTAAAAATGCTCTGATCCTTTGACAACCTTCTCTCAGGGTGAAAACAGATGTGAAAAATCAAGAACTAAAAGACTTCAGTTTGCCTGTGTTACACCTTAGAGTATTTGGCAGTGTTTTATTCATGTACTTAAGTGGTACCTTTAACCTCCTGAGCATTTACCACCTTTGAAATAACCAGGTCCTGACCTGAGACATCCTCAGCCCAGCTTTTCCATCATTTCCCTCGTGAAGTTCTCCACAGTGCTGCAAAGGCGGGTGAAGGCCAGGCACTGGAGGTGGCTGCACCCTAGGCTACAATTACCCCTTTATTGTCCCTTTAATGCTGTGCCAGAGAAACGTGTCTTCTGCTTTCATGTCTCTCTGATGATCTGTAATCCATACTCCGTGCAACCTGAGCAATCTATAAAGACCCAGCTCTTACTTTCAAGTGCTGCCAAAAAAAGAAATAAAACAAAATAATTACCCAGGTCTGGCGACGGCACACATGGACACACAGACACACACACAGACACACAGAACTATGAAATCCTGCCAAAGTCTGACAGATAAAAATGTCCTCACCCTGCTTTCCTGCTGGGGAGGTGTGTTTGGTGCAGGGGATGCGGTCTGATGCTATTTCAGTTATGGTGGGACCTGGAGGCTCTCCCCAGGATCAAGGCTCTGCAGGGTGACTGGCTGAGCATGCACATTGAGCCAGGCAGATCCTTCCCAGCACCTGGAGCAGGGCACACTCTCACTGCCATGCTGGGAGAGCAGCAAAGCAAGGCTGGGGACAGCCCTTTGTGAGCCAGCTCCTCTTCCAGGCATGTGACAAGACATATGATGAGTGGGAAGGCAATCAGGGGGCAAGGTGGCCTGCTAAAGGTTACACAGCAAGCCATGGGTACAGCTGGAAGAGAGCCCTGCTCTCCTGACTCCCATTGCCAGCATCTCAGCCCTTGGCTCATCCTCCTCCCAGTGAGGCTGCTGGCACCCTGGCACTGCTGGCATCCTGGTGTCACAGACATCTTTTATGGAAAATCCTTTCCTTAGGATTTTCCTCCTGAGAAGCTGAGAGGCCTCAGGAACAAAATGTAACCAATGGTTATCTGCTGCTGTGGAATGCAACAGGTGCATCTGGGATTGGTCTCATGTGGTTGTTTCTAATTAATGGCCAATCACAGCCCAGCTGGCTCAGACAGAGAGTCTGAGACAGAGCCTTTGTTATCATTCCTTTCCATTCTGTTCTTAGCCAGCCTTCTGAAGAAATCCTTTCTTCTATTCTTTTAGTATAGTTTTAATATAATATATATCATAAAATAATAACTCAGCCTTCTGAAACATGGAGTCAGATCCTCATCTCTTCCCTCAACCAAAACCCCAGTGAGCACGGTCACCCCCTGGCACTGCTGGCACCATGCCCCAGGTGGCAGGTGAGGAGCCTGCTCAGCTGTCACCTCCCACCCAGGATGGTCCCCTCCTGCTTCCACAGCAGCAGCTCAGCCTCTTGGGCTGTGCTCCTCGCCCCTGGGAGCTGCTTGGAAAAAGTCCTCTCCATGTTCACAGCTGGTTCTGCTCCTGCCTTCTGGGTTTTGTGGAGGGAGTGCCAGCACTGAGAGCTGGCAGTGATCTTAAAGCTGCTCCCCAAATCTGGGAGCACAAGCTGTGCTCAGGACAGGTGATACCCACCTGTTTCTGTAAAATGCAGTGCAGAGAGACTGCAGATACTTTTTAAAAAGGAGAAATGAGGTTACTCAGTGCTTTGCCACAGTGAGAGTTCATGTCAGGCTTCTTTGTACATCTCCAGAAAACTTTCTGGGTTTGAGCCTGAGTCCTCTAAAAGTCTGTAACTCCCAGAAAGAAGAGATTTTGCTGAGAGTGTAGGAGGGGTGTGCTAGAGGTGCCACCCTCACTCCCAGCACTGTGTGTGAGCCCTGGCTGCTGGGAGCAGCAGAGCACAGGGCAGAGGTGCTGGTGGCCAGCCTGGCCATCCCTCAGCTCCAGGAGCTGTCCCTGGAGCATGGCAGGGCTGCATCCCGTGGCAATGAGTGTGTGAGCTGCTGTGCAGGTGGGCTGGAGCCCTGGGTGTGCTGGGCAGCTCAGGAGCCCTCTGTGTGTGCCAGAGAGTGGGAGCCTGCACATGGGCACCGCACGTGCTCGAGGAGCTGCAGCAGGCTCGGCAGCACTCCACAGATCTGAGGTGTGTAAGTCATAAAGATGACACTCAGCTGTTGCATTACAGGAAGAAATGGGGGGGGAAAAATTAAGTATGGGAAAGTCAGCCAATGTTTGATTTTTCTGTTGGTCCCAAATAAACTTATTTCTAATTGCAGATGGGATATTACTGTTATTAAACATGGTGGTACCTGCAGTTCCTGTTCCTTTTCTGGAGACATGTTTTGAACATCAGCCTTCACCACTGACTACTATTTCATCCCTGAACAGGGAGGTTTTCAGTGCTTAATCCCTCACATCACACACAGAATGGTTCTACTTTTCCTTACAAACCAGGGGAGTTTCTAGCCCCACCCTGAGGGCAGCAGAACACAACCCAAGAGGGCCCTAGAACACCCCTGCTTCCACTCCTGAGCCCAAGGTGATTTCTGGAGAATGCTCCCAGCTCCATCCCACCCTCAGCACCTCCAAATTCCAGTCCAGAAGTGCATTTTTACTGCTTCTCCACCCAGGCTCCTTCCCTGCCTGGCTGTTCTTGTCCCATCAACTCAAATTCAGCGTGTTTGTCATGAGCTGGGTGTGCAGACAACAATCAGCTGCTCTGTACATGCTGTCCCAGCTTCCTTGGTCGTCTGCTCATTAAACTCACCCAAAGCTATTTCCCTCGTCTGCCAGCCTGGATCAGTTTTCCCTTAAATATTTCACTGTCTATTGGATTTCTGCTGCAGAGAGAGGAAGGGAGCTCTTATGTACCCAAGTGGGGGACAGCCCCCCTCCAGCTTCCAGCACAGTGCAAGTGAGAAATGAAATATGAGAAGAGCCAAACGAAAATGGGCCTCAGAGAAATCCCAGTGTGTCCTCCTGCATGTGAATATCATACACTGGGGAAATATCAGCTTGTGAAAGAGAGGAGATAGTCCCTAATTCTCCACACACAACTCTTCATCCTCTCTTCCTTTCCTTTGGGGCACAGCTGCAGCCAGGATGATTGGGGCTGTGATGTTCTTATCCAGCAGGTAAGATATGGGCAGAACATGCCTTGAGACCACTGGAGAAATGATCACATCTCCAGCCTGGAAGCTGCCTGGATCAGTTCTGAGGGCAGGGAGTGGTGCCTGAGGCAATGGAGGATGGTGGAGCACAACTGGGTCCACACAACTATCACACCATCAGCTTTAATTTTTCAGTAGTATCTTTTTCCCCCCTGTAGCTGCTGTAGAGATGTTGTTTCACATTAAAGATTAATCCACTCCACAGGGCTGGTCCCCATGGAAGCTATAAAGCTTACTAAAGTGGGACTATCTTGTGTCTAAGACAATATTGTGAGGTGCACTCAATCTACCTCCTAACAAGCTTGAATCTGAAATGAATTTTTCAGGTGTCTTTATGGGGCTCCACTGATGTGAAATATGTTCTGTGGGTTTGGCAAAAGGAGCCAGGGAAGAAGCAGGGTGGGAGACCCCAGGCTAACTAACAGCTAAATCTGGCACAGAAGCAACCTGTGGACTAAAGAGTGAGCTTGGGGGAGCCAGACACTGGGTTTTGATCCAAGAATCCAGTGTCTGGCTCAACTCTGCCCCAAACTCCCCCTATGACCTTGGGCAGTGCCCTTAGATGGGGGCTCTTGGCCTCACTTTCCAATTGTCAGCACGGAGTCACAATGGGGTTTGTGCGACTCTTTAGACCAAGAACTTGCTGGGGAGGCCAGAATTGGGCTGTAGCACCTCCCAAAACACAAACCCACTGCCCACATGGCTCCCAAGGTATTTCTGCCCTACAGAGAATGCCAACCATTTCAGCAAAGAGCAGCAGTTAACAAAACCCAGCTCTGCAGCCCATCCCCACAGGAAAGAGAAGCACAGCACAGCAGGGAGGGAGCTGGGTCCTTCTGGCTCGTGTCAACAAACACCATCATGCAATCATCACATCTGTTAATAAACATGATCCGTGGGTGAGCCAGGACATGGCTCCAGTTCACAGCAAACAAGCAGTGGGAGCAGGGAATGGTGGATGTGCTGACTCTGAGTCATGGTGCAGTCATTTTCCAGCCCCATCCAGCATGGAAGCTCTTCCCCCAGTGCACATGGAGATCCCTCTTAAAGCCCCTTGGAGTTTGTTAGGTGGCTTAAGGTGCCCTTTTTCTAATACCAATTCAGCCTGGGACATTAAATGTTCCTTATCTTATGAGTCTACAGGATTCGTGGAGGAAAAATAGGCAAGTATTTTCTGTAAAGTGCAAGTTGTATTTGAATGTACACTTAATTTCTTTGTGATTGATATCTGTGTGTTAATTATATTCTATTTTCAGCAATACCTTCGCTGTCACAAGGCAGTGCCTTTTATCCAAGGAGTTCAAATTGAATTAGAGACATTAATTAAAGCTCTCAGCACTCTAGTAAGGCAGGCAAGTGCTGTTACTCCCATTGTTTCTTGAAATAAGAAGAAAAGAATAGAGCTGGATGTCTACTTAGCCACTTAAAAGGTAATTTTTATACAGTGGGAGAGCTCAGAGTGATAGATTTTGCACAAAATTATACTGCAAGGTCTGTTCCATCCAAGGGAGGCTGTGCAGCCCCAGATCCCTGCTACAAACAGGCAGACAGGATGCAGGTGCTCTGACTCTCCATGCTTGCTGTGAACACTCCTCTGCCTCCTGGGATTTTCTACCTTTCCCCTAACCCCTGTACCTTTCATTTATCTCTTCTATTAGATCCAAATTGATCTCACACACATCCCTTCTGTTTTCCCATGCTCGTTGTTGTGAACTATTTCCATCAGAAATGCAGACTCAGGAAAGAGAAATTACTGAACACATTATTTGCAGTACAGGAATAAGTCCCCTATCTCTTTAAGCTTCATGCACCAATAATTCTTCCTTGTGTCCCACATTTGGTTCTTGGCAGGTTGAGAGAGGTTTCTGCCTGCTGCCATTTACCAGAGGGAAGAGGCTAACAATTGCTATTTGTATCTGAAACAGTTCTGCTCTTCAGCAACTTCACACACGGCTTTAGGATGCTGATAAATTAGTAAGAGACTGAAGTGTCAGGGGAGAGATGAAACAGCTTATGTTAGTTTAGAGCTCAACCCTGGGAAGTGACGAATGTCTGACCTCATTTCAGAGAACAGATTAAGTGTACCCTTAATTTTAAGTACAGGATGTGCTACTCTAGCTTTTATTCAGCCATGCCTGCTTTGAGTTTGTGCACTCAGATTCCTGGACAGCTGATTGCTGCCCCACACCTTTAGGATTTAACTTGTGGAGCAGTAACATTTCTGTCCTGCCCCTAACTGAGAGATGGCCCGTGAAAATATTGGAAAGACAACACCAGGAGCAGCCCTGCCTGTCCTTTGGAAACCCTGCCCAGCAACCCAGCCCAGCTGGGGACACCTCTCCTCTGTCAGGGCCAGAGGAATTCAGGCAATGGGGATGGAAAGGGAAGCCAATCTGTCAGAGTTTAAGTCATATGAACTGCTGTGGATAAACCTGAGCTCTGGAAAAACAGAATTTGGGCACTTCTGACCTAGATGTCTTTATAGCTCAGACTGCAGACACTGATACCTGACTGAGTCAGGGCTGGAGCTGCAGCTCAGCAGTGGCTCTGACTCTCTGGGTGACTGTGGCATACAACACTGTAAAATCCCAAATGGTTGTAAAGCTGTTTTTCCAGGGAAGTGGGATTTCACTATTTCAGGCAGTGATCGGCTAATCCATCCCCAAATCTCAATAATTCTGCTCTGATCAGTGTCTAAATTTGCATTATTCTTTCACCACTCCAGTTTTAAATATGCATGAGTGGTTAGACCTGCGGGATATTCATCAGCCGAAATATTTTCGGGTGAGGAAAGGCAAGGAGAGACGATGAGAAATACTTCTCCAAAAATACCAACTGAGTCCACAAATTCACTTCACTTTTGCCAAATTGCTCATGCTGAAAAAAATAATGATTGGGAGATGTCAGTGTTTGGGTTGTGAGAGCTCCAAGGGGGTTTCCAAATCTCAGTTTGAAATTACTGGAGCTTTCTTCTCCTTTTGATTTGTCTTTCCACGCCCTTCAGAGGGAACAGTGATAAAAATATCACTTTTTACCCCAAATGACTTGTAGGAGAAAAGATTTTTCTTCTTTTCAGTTTATCAACACTTTGCTTACAACTTGTCAGAATATTCTGTGAACCAAAACCACCCCACAAACCCTCTTTTATTAATGCAGTTCAGCCAGCAGCCTAAAGGGAGCAGGTTTTGTGCAGAAACTCCTATTACTCCTTGCCTGTAAGGAGGCAAAGATTGTAGTGGTAATAACAGCTCTGTACCTGCTCTCAGCTTGTTTGTCCCCACACTTCAGCTAATTGTAGACTCCTGGTGTGATGATGAGGAGGATGAGAGGTGCCTTCAAACCAAGCAAGAGTAGCAGCTGACTCCACCAAGTCACAAAATCAGGTGGTGCTGGACAGAGGGAGTCAAACCCCAAAAGTCGTGACCATAAATCTGCTGGCCAAGGTGCCACAGTCACTGCTCTGAATTCCAGGCTCCACAGGCACTGGGGTCAGGGCTCTGTGTGGAAAGGAGATCCTTCCACAGGTTGGGAAAAGAATTGAAATGAACTTCTGCTCATGCACACAGGTGCACAGGAAAAGGTTTATGGTGAAGTGTCACAGGGTTGTGAAGATGGTGAAGGATCTAGAGGAGAAGCCATAGGAGGAGCTGCTGAGGTTTCTCCAGACTGGAGAAGAGGGGACTCAGGAGAAGTTGTGGCATTCAGGTTCCTCACAAGGGGAGGTGGAAGAGGAGGCACAGATGTGTCTGTGACCAGGGTTGGGATTGGAGGGATTCAGGCTCCTCACAAGGGGAGGTGGAAGGGGAGGCACTGATCTCTCTGTGACCAGGGATGGGATTGGAGGGATTCAGGTTCCTCACAAGGGGAGGTGGAAGGGGAGGCACTGATGTCTCTGTGACCAGTGATGGGATTGGAGGGAACAGCTGGGGCTGGGCCAGGGCAGCTCAGGCTGGGGATCAGGGAAAGGCTCCCCAGGGAATGGGCATGGTCCTGAGGCTGCCAGAGCTCCAGGAGCCTTTGGCCAGCACTGCCAGGGATGCCCAGGGTGGGGTTGTTGGGGTGTCTGGGCAGGGACAGGGGCTGGGCTGGATGAGATCCCTGTGGATCCCTTCCCACTCAAAACCCTGCGACTCTGAAGCCAATCCTGCTGAATCCAAGTCTGGAACAGTGGGTGCTGCACAGACAGCAAGCAGCAAGGCTTTGGTGCATGCCCCAAAAAGCTCAGAATCCATTTAGGAGAGCAAGGACAGCAGATGGCCGGGGACAGATGGGGGAAGGCAAGGGAACAGTGAGCTAATCCCGCTCAGCGGGCCGCGGAGCAGCGGTGTCAGCACACCAGCAGCCCAACTGTTGGCAAGGGTTTGATAGCTATTGTCACAAATGAGAGTTAAAAATAGGGAGACTGGATAATGAGCTCGCTTTTGTAGATGTTTGTGAGGAACTCCTCTCATTTGTGAAGTGGCAGAGATAGAATGAATATAGATGATAATAGTAATGATAAATTGCACTTTTCTGAGCTGCTTATTAAAAAAAAAAAAATATGGCGGGTGTTGAGCAGTGATTTCTATTAAGCACTGCCCTGAACTTGAAATTATTCCTACTATTATTAAAGTATTGTCCTAGTTAGTCCACTTCCCCATAATTTCTTTTTAAGTTACACAAAAATGCAGCTCTATCTTCTGTCTTCCTCAGTATTTTTACACCTCATATCAAAGTCCAGTAATCTTACAAGCATTAATAGATTTTTGTCCTTGCAGCAGCTTTAGGAGATGGAGAAATGCTGCTTTTTCCCATTCAGCAGGATGGGCATTGAGACATGGGGTAGATTAATGGCTTGTCCCAGATCATTTTATAACTGCTTGAGGAATTCAACCCAAATCTCTTACATCTCCTTGCAGTACCCTTCCTACGCACCTTCATGCTACTATTCCAGAATTAGCTGGGACTTGCCACAGAGCTGCTTAGAATTATTTTGGATTGCTCATTTCATGTCAGGAAAATGCCAATTCATCAGAGGCAAAACACTTTGTAGAAATTTGTTGATTTAAGGGGGGAAAAAAAAAGGCGTTTTGATAAAGTCAGCTTTTCTTTGGAACAGAATGTGTTGAGTGTTCCGTTTGGAAGGGATTGGTTCAAGATTGTGTTTTGTTTTTCATTACATGTTGAGTAACATACATTCAAAATCAAAATCAAGTGTTTTCTTAAGCTGTGTGTTTTGACTGAGCCGAAATAGATTTCGTAATTTATGCACAAGAGGAAATATCCAAATTCATTTAATACTTTTCTCACAATTTGGAAAAAGAAACACCTGCAAACCAGACACAATAAACAGGACAAAAATCATACTATTCCCTGCATTTTTTACTGGAAACTCAGGAAAGAGTGATCTGAATTCTCAGTTTCATGAGGCCTGTGCCAGAGTCCAGAAATCCTGGTTTTTGCTTTCAGAACTGCTCCATCCTGGTGCCAGTCTTTCTAACATATTCCATTGCAGCAACTGGGGCCTGTGAGCTGAAAGGCTGAAGGAAAAAAAAAGTGGTGCCAAAACTCCTCTGGAGAGCAATAATATAAAATTCAGTTCAAGAAAGTCAACTCATATCCCACACCTGACTCTCTGTGCAATATTTCTGTTCTGAAGTTCATTCCTGGGAAAAGACTTTGTCACCTAAGCTCACATGGTGTGATCCCACTCCATAGGCCTTGGGAAATGCAAATCACCACTGCTTCTCTCAGTAGAAGAAGCTGAGGTTACCTAATCCTTGCAAATGGTTTATCTTCCCATTTGTCTCATCCCTCTAAAAGGAGCTTAGCCTTTGGCTGGGTTATTGTGTTCTAAGGGTGGAGGAGCAGAAGGGGTTAAAATCCACAGGCCATTCCTTCTCCTGCTGCAGCTCCTGCTGCTTGGATAATGCCAGCCTGCCTGCCAGGATGAAAGGCACCACTGGAGCTTCCTCTGGGCACCACATTTCACCACCACTCAGCTGGATGGAGCCAAGAGGAGCTGCTGAAGAGGGGAGAGGAAAGGGACTCTGAGTTGCCACTCGCAAATTCCAGCCTTGGGCAGCTCCACCTTCCTTATCCCCACGAGTGGATGAGGAATTTGCCATAAAACTCAGTGTGCATTTAGTCCCCCTGGTTCCTGCAGCCACAATTTCCTTGGGAAATTCTTCCGTTTTGACATGTGGTGGCTTTTTATAAACTTATAAACTTCAGTGTGAAGGAGAACCATGATCCCACAAAGCTCTTATGACCTAAAATTTAAAAGCAATAATAATTTGAGATCATTGATATTTTCTGTTCCTTTGTGGTCTCAGCCCTGCCTGGGCACTCTGGAAGCAGGGTGGCACCTCCCAGGGATGGCTCAGGCTGCTGTGGGGGAACAGAGCTGCAGGTAGGGCCAGGGTGAGCACAGCAGGTCCCTGATGGGGGCTCCATGTCCCTGCAACTCCCCGGGGGTGACTTAGGGGTGAGTTCCACAAATCACTGGTCAGGGTATGCAGGGCACTGCTCTGAGGCTGGAAACGCCCAGGGTCAGTCCCTCATGCAGCCCAGCCACCCCACAGAGGAGAACTTAGATGCACTGCACATCAATTCAGGCTAGGAAAGTGAGCTAGAATGAGTGTTAGCCCCAAATAACAGCATTTCATGGGCAGCTCCTGCAGCAGAAGTCAGAAATCTGGAGCTCAGGCTCTGCCATTGCAGGTCCTCCTGCAAAGTCTATTGAAGTCAATGAGCCTTGGGTTGGATCTCATTGCAAAAAGATAATCAAATACCATATTAACTCTTAATTTGGAACAGCGTATTAAATTAGAAACTCACATTAACCTGGAACTGCATTTATATAATGAGAAGATTTAAAAGCTGTGTATCACGAAGGTGGGAGAACTCCTACCCAAAGCTGCTCTCAGCAGCCCTGAATCCCAGAGCCAATCTTCCTGCAGCACTGCATTCCCACCTATTCCCCAAGCCCTGAGCCTGGGATTTCCACTGGGACAGAAGGATGTGTGGAAAATAAAGCCATCTCATCCTTGCCAGTATTAATCTGTCAAGCACAGAAGGCTGGTACCAGCTAGGCTCCAACCAAAGCCAAGAACTAGAAAGTCCCAGAGGATCTTGAGGATCTGCACTGGCATCACAAGCACCCTCTCCCATCAGTGCACCAGCTCTGCAACACAGATATGCTAAAAAAAAAATTAAAAACTGGAGCAATTCAGTCCTTTCTGGGATTAAAGTTCAGCACCATCCAGGTCTGAGCATCTCCAACATTACAGCCCTTTGCTACCCACACTTGAGGCCACCTCTAGCTGTGAGCTTTATTTATTTCCTTCTCTGAGACTGTTCTGCTCTGTGCCTAATCCATCTCCTGACCACCTGGAGCGTTTGAGAGTCTTGGCTGTGCTGCTTGTCTGTTTGGATAGACTCTAAGTGGAGCTGGTCAAAAAATTTTGACAGAACAGTTTTTCGCAGGAAAACGCAGTTCCCTCAAAATCGAAATGTTGCATGGGAACGTCAATTTTGACAAACTTTTTTCACGTTTAAAGTGTCAAAACAAATCAGTTTGATTTTCTCTCTTCATTTCAGTCATATTGAAATGTTTAATTTTGAGGAAATAAACACATTATTTTTGTATTGTTTCAATTAATTTGTTTTGACATTTCTACATATTGTGTATTGTATTGATATATGTTTAGAGTAGATTATACAATGCATAAAGCTGTTTATTTTATGGATTATCATACAATGCCAAATATTTCCCACAGTATCTAAGTGCTTCAGCACAAAGGAACAGAAAATATCAATGATCTCAAATTATTATTGCTTTTAAATTTTAGGTCATAAGAGCTTTGTGGGATCATGGTTCTCCTTCACACTGAAGTTTATAAAAAGCCACCACATGTCAAAAGGCAAGAATTTCCCAAGGAAATTGTCCATTTTCCAAGCAGCTCTGTCAGCTCAATGACAGCAAAGTACAGCTTCTCTCCCTTCTGTACACCAGAAAACCAACTCCTCTACTTGTTAAAGAAAAAAATAAAAATAGAAGAAGAAGAAAATGCAGATTTTCCCAGAGTGGAATTTGTATGCAATGTTTTCCTGAGCATCAGGGATTTAAAAGTCTGAATACCATTGACCTCCTGGGACCTCTGTCTTCCAAACCACTTACGTACTTTTAAAAGATGTATTCCACCTCCTTCTTGGAAGTCTACCTGATTTTTTTTTTTTTTAATTTGAAACCACATTTCTGCTCCCCTGCACGTAGCAGAGGGGAATCACTCTGTGAATGTCTGTGCAGGTGGTGGGAAAAGTGGGTTGAAAAGAAGAGCAAAGCAAGAGGCAAAAGGGAGGGTGAGGAGCTGAGCCTGAAACAAGGCAACTCCATCCATTCCTTTTATTTCAGTGGGAATAAAAAGAAGCATCCCCAACTTGTGGAGATTCATTTGGAGATTCATTTACAGTGGAAGAGGGGCTTTTCAGTCTGCTTTTCCTCTGAGTGGGACATGCCTGGTGTGCCAAGCTCCGTGGCTGGAAATCTGAATTCCCCCATGCAGCTGCTGGGAGTGCACCTCTGAATGCAGATCTGCCTGGAAGTGTCCTTGTGCTCCAGCTGGCCTGTCACTATGGATTACAGCTCTTGGCTAATAGTGAGCACTGCTGGAGTCTGAGACTTCCATTAAAAGCTGATGTTTCCACCTCCACGCCCCACAAATGGCTCCATCCCATCCCAGCTGACGTTTCTGTGCTCCTGGCCTCATCTCTGGGGTGGGGAAGGAGAAAAGTGCCTCAATTTGTCTCTGTGTTAGGCAACAATGGAACAAGTCGAAAGCAGGAAAGGAGGTTTGAGGATGATCAATTTTGAAAACTGTGGGTAATTCACTTGAAAGCTGACCTTACCCCTTCTTGTCACCAGCACATCTGTAGCATCAGAGCCCCATCCCTCTGACAGCAAAAGCACAACTGAGCATGGAGTTACCCCCTGGAAGAGTCCTTGAGGGAGAGGCTTCATTAGCCCAAGTTGCACTGTGGAGTGTCTTTGGAAAGGAGGAATGCTCCTGCAGGGAGATATTGCCCATCCGTGCCAGACTCTGCAAATCACAGCGAGCCCGCAGCGCCCGAGGGCTGCTGACAGATCCAACAGAACTGGCATGGACACTTGACCTTTCCTCAGTGCCAGGAGGAGATCACTGACCAGGAAGAGCAGCACATGCTCAACCAGGCTCTACAAAGGGAGGCAAGAAGGCCTGGAAGAACTGAGAGCTATTTGTAAAACAAACAGGGCAGCTTCAGCACAGCCTGTGCAGTTGGCCGGCGTTGCCATCACTCGTGGGCAGGCCCAGGGGTGACTTCCAGTTTGGCAAGGGCCAGGTGCCATCACAGCTCCTCCTGCTCCAAGGGAGACATTCAGAATGAATGCCTGCAGGCCTTCCACGGGAATGCTGAGAGATTCACGCCTCTGTGGGCTGGGGGAAGGACAGGGCATGCTGAGTGGCACTTTAAAGCTTCCCTGGCATGGTGTCCTGCCAAAGGGAGCGAGCAGTCCCCTCCACCAGCCTGCACACATTCTCCTGCTGGATCTCCTCACCCTGGACGGATCCTGCATGCTTCCCAAAGTGACTTTGAAAGCAATCCAGAGCGAGCATCACATTTGTGTCTTCAACAGCCTGACTCCCAGAAAGACCCTGTGCAATCAGCTGGCCAAATCCAAATCTGAAAAGCACCTCCATGGCTGGTCATGATTAATTAATTCTGCCTTGACATTCCCCAGGGCACCTAGCAGCTAGTCAGAGCTGCCAGAGGAAGAGACACTGCTGTGGGAAAGGATAAATAGTCTTTCCTCAACTACAGACATCAAATTAGATAATAAATAGTTGGCTAGATACATAATTTTGTATGAGTGTTAAATTAAATGCAGAACAGAAATACAGCTGGCTTACCCCTGTGAAATCAAAGGTGTTGGGAAGGAGTTTCCAAAGAAAGAAGAGTATTTAGAGTCTGCTGTGCTCATGAAGACACAGGCTGAAATTATCTATCATGGCTTATGTGACTGTTCACAATGACAGACAGCTATTCTTGGACATTTTATTCCTGGTATAACATTCTCAGACCAGAGCAGCTCAAGGAAACTTCCCTCTAATTTATACTTTTGTTTTGTCCCTCCTCCTGTAGACAAGACAACATCTTTGTCCCCACAGGAACAGAGTTTGTCCCCACCAGCTGCTGTGGGCTTAGCCTGTGCTCCTCAGGGAGCTGCAGCTGCCAGCCCAAAACAGGGGCTCTCCTATGTCCCCCTTAAACACTTCAGTCCCCTAAACCCACAGGTTCTGCCCAGAGGCTGCAGTGACAAACGGGGGATCCTGCAGGAAGCTGGCAGGGCTGTGGTGACAGCCCAGGCTCAGGTGGGACCCTGTGCCCAGAGCAGATGGCTGTGGGAGCCCTGCCAGCACAGGGAGCACAGCCAGCACCATCAGCCCTGTCTCCCTGGGTGTGCACATCCACAGCTGATGTCCTGCAGTGCCACAAGTCCCTGTGCACAAACCCAGCCACGCAAATGAAGTGCAGGGTGCCCTGCTCTGAGCTCCTGTCACAGCACAGGGCAGGGCTCTGCTGGTTCCCTTGCACATCCCCCAGCCATGGAAATCCTTGCTTTGGCCCCTGCATCCCTGAGGAGACAAGTCCCACCTTGCAGATGTGTTGATGTTCTCCTGGGACACTCAGCTCACACTCTGCTCCCATTGCAAGGAGGTGTCTCTGCCCTCCTGCACCTCATCCAGAGCCTGGAATCAGCTCAGATCATCCTGTTCCTCCTTCTGTGCAGCTTTCCTTCACCCACCTTGCTCCTCCTTTCTCCATCACAGCAGGCACAGCCAAGACATGTTATTAACACTTGCCACTTCGTTAGCAATCCTCTCCAGGAGGAGCAGGGGAGAAGAGAGGAAAGCCTGCAAAAATTGGAGAGTCGGGAAAGTTGGATTAAAGGAAGAGTAGCAAAGACTTGAAGGTGTGAATGAGAAAGTGCAGGAGTAGAAGGAGTATGAGACAAACCTAATGGGTGAGAAAGAGATTTATAATTAATCCCCAGGCTGGTGAGAAAGCAGGGAATGAAGTCAAGACCATCCTCATCTCTATATAGCTCCGCTCCTGATTTACTTTGACTTCAGACAGATCTTTTTATTTTCTCCTTTTATCTCCCATCACTCTGGACCCTTTGAGTATCTGCTACTTGAGGTAGGAATTGTCTTTAACTGTGTGCAGCAAAAAGGAAACTGCAATCATAGGCACTAAAGGATGCGAGACATTGTTTTTAACACATCCTAAAATTAGGCTCGGAAAAGTGCTTGGGGATTGTCTGCCAATGTTTATTAATTCAGATTGAATTCATTAGATAGCTACTGTCAAAAAGTGGGATGGGAAAAAATTAAAATAATCAAAGTACATGACTGCATTATTTCTTAATGTAAATGCTTCATGATGAGATGTCTATAAAGTGGATCCAGAAGGAGATGTTAAAAAAAAAACCACAAAACCGACCAAAAGTGAAATAATATGGTTATGAAAAAAAAGGTTATTCATTTATACAAAATTCAAGTTTTGAAATTATTTTCTACTCCCTTTTCCTTTTAGTCTCAAATATAAAATCTTTTTCATTCTTCCCCTGCTACACTAATTACATTTAAATACCTAAAAGTAATTTTTCCCTTCATTTTTTCTTCCAGAGCTAAACTGATAAAAAAAAAAAAAAAGAGAAATCATTATTCACCTATTCCTACCAGGAATTCCAATAACTGTCTGTCAGATCTTCATAACAACATGAGGGATCTCAGCAAGGCTGAGTTTCTCTGAGTTCCTTAAGCTGGTGACTTTCAGAGTCCTTTGCTGTCTTCTAGTCTAAACCTGCATTCAACAGAGAACTTAAAATGAAATAATTAGATTTACAGCAAAATAGATGAGCAAAGCCCTGTGTCAAAAATGAGTGAAAAGTTCCCAGGAAATAATCTGAGAGTGAATTTACTTTTTCCATTAGAAATTGCCACATGCTGCTGGTTTATTTTAAGATTTTAAGACAGTGACACCATCCCTTTTCACCCTCTATTTCTCGGAATTCTTCTCCTGATTTCCCTTTTTTTTTTTTTTTTAAATCACCACAGAACCAAACAGGCACAAAGTCCCTACAGAAAACTGGAATATGTGATGTCCAAGTGCCTGTGATATTAAGCCAAAAAAAAAAAAAAAAAAAGCATCAGAGCTCCCTGCATCAGCCATCCCTGACTGAAACCCCTGAAGAGCACTCAGAATGAGACACAGGCACAGCCTGTTCCAGGGACCCTGCTCCTCCTCAGGCAGTGCCTGCACCCATTCTGTGTCTGCTTTCTCCAGCACAGGACCCTGCTCACAGCAGTCCTGGCCCTGGAGCTACTCAGGGAAGCAGCACCTGCTCAGCTCCCTGCAGGCAGAGGATTTAAAGAAAAGGTGTGTGTGTAGGAACCGAGCATCTAAATATCTCTGGATGTTTCCACATTGCCAAAGATCTCAGCTCCCTGTTTTATTTTGCTCTTGGAGTTTCTCCAGGAGTTGGAAACAAGCTTCCCTTCAGAAGTAACCCAGTTCTGGGTACATTTTGCTTTGTTAACATCAGTTTTGGACAATATGAGCAAGCACAAACCTTCCGGTGGGTTATTGCCATCTTCACAGTCCTGCAGCACTGTCCCAGCACATGCTGCATGCTTCAGCCCTCTGCATGTGGGGCATGGAAATGCACCCTGAGTGTCTGAACACAAAAATACTGCATTATTGAGCTGGGAATCAGCCCTCATATCCCTCCAAGTGCCTGGATGTGACTGTGTTCACAGGGGTCTGAGGATGAGGGAAGAGATGAGGATCTGACTCCATGTTTCAGAAGGTTTGATTTATTATTTTATGATATATATTATATTAAAACTATACTAAAAGAATAGAAGAAAGGATTTCATCAGAAGGCTGGCTAAGAATTAGAATAAGAAAGAATGATAACAAAGGTTTGTGGCTTGACTCTCTGTCCGAGCCAGCTGGGCTGTGATTGGCCATTGATTAGAAACAACCACATGAGCCCAATCCCAGATGCACCTGTTGCATTCCACAGCAGCAGATAACCATTGGGTACATTTTGTTCCTGAGGCCTCTCAGCTTCTCAGGAGGAAAAACCCTAAGGAAAGGATTTTCCATAAAAGATGTCTGCTACACCTGGAATTTTAAACTTACACCTAAAAATAAAATCCAGAGTGTGTCATTGCTGATGGAGGTCTGGAGGCCAGAGCTGTGCAAGGGCAGCAGAGTTTGTCCCCAGCCCTTCCACCCACCCCTGCCCCAGCACCCAAGGGAGGGTCGTGCCCCAACATCAAATGTGTGTCCCTGTGATGTGACACACGAGGGTTTGGGGACTGCACTTCCCTGGTGTCAAGGCTTTACAGAAAGGCTGCCTCAGAGGAGCAGCAGTGAGGAAAAAAAAAAGTGCAGCCATGGACAAAATCTGCCTTCAAACTTGAAGTAATGAGAAGCACTGCAGGAGGATCCACTGGTAGGAAGGACCTATCAGCCTCTTTTGCTCTTCTATTTAATGCAGGCAGCTTTATCATTAATTGCTATTTACTGCAAATGCTGAAGTTGGGAAAAAGATTAATATGAAACAGCAGCCTTGATTCAGCATTCTTAAAGCACAATGCACATGTCTCTTTGTGTGTGCACTTGCAAACTTCATTTTATGGTTTGTGGATGTAAAATACTCATTTCTGTGTGCAAGGGAGGCAAATAAATACAATTAGCATGTTCTTCCCTTATCTATTCCAGTAAAAGGCCAGCTCTGCCAGTGATCTTAGGCCATGAGAAGAAAGATTAACTCAGGCCAGATTTCTGAAGAAGGAGCCATTTTATTGGAGTGGAGGGGAGAGAGAGGCAAAAACCAGCACTGCTTTTACCCAGCATTGGAAATGTAAAGAGTCAGCATAGATGACCACCAGTCTTTGGGGGATTATATTTCCTGAGGACAGGGGTTGCTGAATTCTTTAAAAATTCCAGATTCTTCCTCATGCCAAACTTGGATCCAAGTTCCCTGGGCAGTTCCCATCCACTGCGTGAGCTGGAGGCTCAGAGCTGCACCACCGAAGGGATTCAGCTCCTGTGCATGGAAACACATTGAAAAAGCTCTTCTGCAAAGCTCCCAGCCTAAGTGACCTGCCCAAGGTCATATATAAGATGTCAGTGACAGCACCATGATTGAACTATCTCACGACAGCGCTGCTTTATTCACACAGTGCTGCTGCATCCCAAAGCAGCCTCTGCCGCCTTCCTCTCCTTATCTCATCCTCCTTAGAGACACATCTGTCCTGTGCTCTGTAAACCATAATATACCTGTAGTCTTTTATTCACTATCTGTCACTGGGCAGTTTTATTACAGATCCCTGAATTATCCAGCCTAGACTACAATCTACTTATTCCTGTCAGCCCTTCTCGCTTCCGACCCTCGCCTCACCTTTCAGCCTTGGCAGTGTTTTAAGGCTTTCAGGTACTTGGAATGCAGGGACAATTCTGATTCTCAGGGGAAATCCAGCAGAATTGCACTGAGGCCAGCCTGCTGGTCTCTCTCTCTTTCCTAAATGCAGATGGTTGGAAATCAGAAGCTTGCACTGGTTTCTGCAGTCTCATTTGAACCAATCCTTCAAGAATACTAACAGCTGCCATTTTAGACCTCTGATCCCCATTCTTGCTATCCATAAAATTTTATTCCCCTCCTTTCTCTGCTCGTTTCATCAGAAATCAATCTTCCAATAATGCAGGTAAATTGCAGTCCTACCTTACAGCCATATTTTTTTTTTTGCATGCATCTTTCTGGTGAATTTTGCAGAACAAAAACTCCTTCATCCATCCTTCCCAGCCCAGGCCATGAGCACAGTAATCATCACACTTCCACAACACCTCACCGGCAGATTTGCACCTGCCACTCACATCTGTCTCTTTTTTACCATCCAGGAAACAAAGGACTCGTTCACACCTGCCCCAGCAGCGAACTTTGTGTTCCCAGCACCAGCTCCCCTCTCCCTCCTCCCACTCACACACCTGTCAGAACATTACCCCACCTATTGATGTGCTTTCCTCACAGCCATCAGCTGCCCATCCTTCTGAAGGGAGCACTGCTTTATTACCTGACCACGGGAGAGCATCTCTGTCCACACAGAGGTGCTCATGGCCAGGGCAGAAGTGGCCCTCAGCAAGTGCCACCTGCTGAAGCTGAACTTCAACAGCCTTGATTCTCTTCACCCAACCTCTGTCTCCAGCAACAGGAGCAGAAAGGCTGATAGGAGAGGAAAGTTATGGAGAAAGGCACATTCCTCCTCAATCCCAGCAGCACAGTGATGGTGGATGACCCTGGGCAGCAGGCAGGACTGTGCCCAACACGAGGCAGACAGGGAGAGTCACCCTGGGACCCTCAGGAGGAGGGGACTGTGGGGAAAATATGGGGAGAGGACACAGCTCCATAGCTGATCTCTGCCCACCCTGTCACTCCTACCAAGCTGCTTTGGTTAAGTCTCAGGATTTCATGCACCCACTTGTCTCTGTCACAGCCTCCCTGCATCAGCTTGGGCAGATTTTTAAGGTGACATCTTACAAACACCTTGGAGGCTGATTTTCCAAATGTTCCCCATATCCCATGGCAGTATTTCAGGTCCTGTTTTCTATAACGTTCTGCTACCTTTTGCCACCAACTACTTTCAAAATCTGTCAAGGCAAGATTGCAAACTGAAATGCTTCTACTGACAGGATTTGAATAGTTCTCCAAGCCTTGTGCCGCATTTCCTCTGGTGCTGAGCAGAGGTGACAGCATTCCCTGTTTCTCCTCCTCTGTGCAGGCAGCAGGCCCTTGGGCACAGGGAGCTTGTATCCCTACAGGACCTGGGGCTGGGAGACTCCAGGCTCATCCCAGCTCTGTGCCATCCTGCAGATGCTGGTGCTGATAGAGGACACTGAGCTGTGCAGCTCAGGGTCACTGCTGCTGCCTGGAACCACCCGCTTCATGTCCCACTTCAATATCTATTCTAATCACTGAAATTACTTTTGTGGGAGTTGACACAGAAGAAGAGATTGCTGGATTGATATTCTGTCTGGCATTGATGAAAACCTTTTTATAATACCTTAATCCAGCACCCACAGAAGCAATTTGCTAATCTCTTGCTGACTTAGCTTCCAGCGGGATCGACCATGGGCAGTCACATTACCTGGCCAACCATATTATGTTCTTTTTATGCAGAGAGAAAATGTCCTTCCTGACCCCAGAAGATGGTCATCCTTTGCTTTGAAGCCTGAGACCTGATTACCATTGTCCCAGATTGCAGGGCTGCAAATGCTATTAATTGCTACAAAGTTATGTAGCCTTTTACACTTCAAATCCATCCGGACTTTCATCTCAGCCACATCCTGCAGCAGGGAATTGTGTGCCTACACTATACACTGAAGAAAGGACTATTTCCTTTTAATTTCCTTTAAAAGTTGTGCCCTTTAATTTTGATGTGGTCCCCTTGTTCTTCTATCATCAAAGTGTTAAAATACTTCTGATCACGTTTCATTTTAACCTTCATTTACCTTTGTACTGGAACCTGAATGTCCCTCCTCACTCCCAGATTTCCCAGACTAGATGAACTATAATTTCCAGCCTTCCCTTATTTAACTTGTTAATATTTGTAAAGCAATTTAAAATGTATTAATATGGTTCAATTATAATATCACTTCTATTTTCCATCCTTCCTTTTAATGTCTCAAGTGTCCATCTAATTTGCCATCAATCTCCATTGATTCTCCCTCTGATGATATGTTAGTCTTTATAATATCCCGGGGAATATTTCTTCTGCCTTCCTGACCAGCATTTTGGAACAAAGAAGCTGCATACTGATGAACCATAAACATGATTCACTCTGCACTCGGCATGTGCATGGATTTGTTGTTGTTGCTTAGGCTTTGGTCTTGGAAATCAGTTTCATTATGTCCATGGGGCTGTAATTAAAAATTTATCTGTGCGATTCCAATTGCAGGATCGGGCTCTTTGTGGTTCTGATTGCTCTCGGTTGGCGACAATTGAGCCCAGGTGTGAAAAAAGTCTGTGTTTGATAAACTTTGAGCAATATCTGAGCACTCAGTGACACATCCTGCAGCAGCACAGCCTTTGGGACAAGAGGGGTGATTTTGACATCTATCCAGTCACAAAGAGGGGAGAAAATTGAGATATGGTTATTCACCCCTTCTCTTTCCCATAGAAAGCTGGGAGACACCCAAGGAAATTATGTGGTACTAGATCTAAACCCCCCCAAAAAAAATATTTTCATAGATGACTTGTGACTTACTTCATTACTGCAGAATGTTATTAAAACACCAAGCATGAAAGGAATCAATAAAGAAATAGTCAGACACAGGATATTCCATCTGGCACTGCAGATGACAGTCCTCAGACAACCACTGACTTTGTGTGTCCCCACACAGCTGAAAGGTTATCCCAGGAGTGACAGCACTCATCCGTGTCTTTCTGATCCCTTTAGTGTCCTACTGTTGTGGTTAGAACACTTCTCAATTTTTTCCAGTCTTAACAAGGCCCAAGCCAGCTTCATCAGCAAAATAGATCCCTCCTTCATCCCTCATCCTCCAGCAAATTCCCCAAGCAACACTTCCAGCTCCAATCCATCTTTTCACCTTAACTCTTCCGCCAAAAAGCAAAAAGGGTTGATGCACATGTATCTCTAATTGCACAAAAAGACTAGTTTAGTTTTATCTAAATATTTCTAAACTCAAGTTTCTGCTCTTTGATTACTTTA
The DNA here is from genome assembly GCF_023055355.1 of Agelaius tricolor. NCBI lineage: Eukaryota > Metazoa > Chordata > Aves > Passeriformes > Icteridae > Agelaius > Agelaius tricolor. Next base: position 812,657 of record NW_027269297.1, on the reverse strand, counting down.
GGTAAATATTGCAGGAAAATCCTAATTGGTCTCTTTTCCCTGGTTGACCAGATTTATCTATTCACTGACCTAAAACATGGTCCATCATTTTCAAATACTTTACAGTTCTCTTTCAGGAGAGTGGAAATGGCAGATGAACACATTATCAGCATTCTCCAGCATAAAACAGTAAAGCCTGGAGTTGTTTTGCAGAAGTGACTCCGAATTTGGATGACATGACAATAAGCAATTCTAGAAATAGCTGCTCGTCTTAAGGCTATGTTACAGGGATCCTTGTTGCTGCTTTCTTCTCTCTGTTCACAATCTTAGCACAAACACTGTGCTTTGTTAGCTCTTCCCTTTGACTTTCTCAGCATTCCTTAGGCATTCTTTGGTCTCAGCTTGTACCTCCTAAGCTCGCGCTGCTCCCTCAAAACACGCCTTTGATTCGGGCTGCAAACCTCGCTCAGCACAGGGCAGTGTGGGAAGTGGCTGGAATAACATTCCTGGTCCAGGCAGGGAGGTGGTCTGAGCCAGGAGGGACCCAGAGCCACATATGTACCCCAGCATATGTCAGAGGGCTCTGCTCACCCGCTCACCATCTGCACCTGCCTGAAGAGCAGCCACGCGCCAAGAGCAGCCCGGCTGCTCCAGCACCCGCATCCTGCCCTGCTGGTGTCTGCTCCACCGAGCCCAGAAGTCCAGCTAAGGATTCCCACCTGCTCATCCTGCTCCTCCTGCCTGCTCTGAATCCCCAGCCTCCTCCCTGGGGTCACAGCTCATTTCTGTTCATTCTGCTTTGTGATTTTCCACAAATTCCTTTTAGTTATTTTTTCTGCTCCCGCAGCGTCACCTGGAATGTGCTGCCTGCATGAGGGGATGGTTTTAAAGCTCACCCTCCCTGTCTTCCACCCTGCTTAGCAAGTCAGCATCTACAGCTGTGAGGATAAATTACCACAGGGGTCTCCAGTGTTAGCAATGTATCTGACAGCCACACACACAGCCAGGGCAGGGTAAAGAAATGGCTAAAGGGGACCGGTCCTGCCGACTCAGGACTTCTGGCCAAAACTGCATCCAAAACCATGATGGACACAGTGGAGTCCAGAGCACAGGCCAGGTTCTAAATCACACTCTAAATCAAAGCCTAAGAAAGAGATCCTAACTCACCACAGAGCCAGTTAACAGCCCTGGCTTCAACAGGCTGCAGTGATTTACAGCAAGAGGCTGCGAGCTTTTCACAGGAACCTGCTGTACAACATATTCCAGCTGTAATATGCAAAGATATTAAAGTCCAGGCTGTAAGAAGACCTGTCATAAGGCTTCAGGATGTATCTTCTCTAAATACCAGGGTAAAGGATGTACTTCCTATCAGCAATGAGACAGATCCCAGGCATGAAAAGACTACAGGATCCAGAGCTACTCTACTGGAAATTGGGAGACCAGATGGGAGGGAGAGCTCCCTCTACTCCTATATTCCCTTTTGATATCCAACAAAAAGTGCTGGAGCAAATTGTTGGGGTTTCATTGGTTTTCTGGAGCTTCTCTTCTGTGTGAGAACCTCCCATAGCTTGGTTTGCAAGCTTGGTGTGTCAGCTGTGAGCTGACTTTGCTGTAATTCATGACTGTCTGGGAGGGAAGATGTCTCTGTAAAGGAAATACTCCACCAAATAGTGCCCACTGCTAACATACACACACACACACACACACACAGAGAATTGTTCTAGGGCTGCAAAGCTGGTCTGGTGCTTCTGGCACATCAGTTTCTACCTCTGCCCAGCATTTCCATCAGTGAACAACAGCATGTGTCTGGCAAAGACAATTCACTCCATGCTCCTCTGCAGGTGACCCTCTCTAGATTATTCACTCCTCTGTGACTTACTGCTATTCCTATTGCCACTGGAAGAGGTGATCCATCAGCAGAGCAACTGGTTGTTTTTCTGGAACAGGAGCCAGAAATCACATGTGTGATAGTTCAAGCACTGGGGAATGCAATGTCAACACCCAGAAAAATGCCACCACCACAGGTGCCACCGTGGGTGCCACTCAGCCACAGCAGCAGCTCTGTGCAGAGCTGAGCTCTGCCAGCTGCACCGTGCAGGCAACAATAAAATGGATGGAGAACACATGACTTGAGAAGAACAAATAGCAAAAACAAATAAGCATCTTTCTCCTGTGAAGCTGCTTGCAAGTCCTGCCTCAAGGCTGCAGGAAAATAACTCCCCAAGCAGGAGGCTGTAAATGTTGTGTTAAACTCCCCAGCCCAGGCTCAGGGGAATCCTGGGCCTGACTCTTGTTTTCTTTCCAAAATGACATGTTCATATACCCAGTTTATGCCACCTCCACTTGGGATGTGATCCAGCATTCCTGAAATAAACTTAAATCCTTCCATAGCCTTCAGCTCACTCTAAATCAGCTGCTCCTCTGATTTCTGCTTTTTCTCCCATTCCTCCCTCCCACTAGTCAGGACTTTTCCTTCCCTGGCACTGCACAGCTTAGCTCATCAAGCCAGCAACAGCTGTCCTGTGCCTACTCCAAACCCTGGGAATGTCACCTCATTTGTCTGGTCCTGCTCTGCCCATCCTCTCTCCAGACAAAAGTACCTGGTAGATGTATCCACTTTGCTTCCCCAGCTCTCTCTCCTTGATAACATTTCCCTTTCCCACACCACCTGCAGCCACCAGCCCGCTGCAGCCCTGGCCAGACGTGCTCCAGGCCCAGCACATCAGCTGGACATGGCCATGCAGAGGCACAGCAGGCAGGGGAGAACCTTCCCTGGCATCCAGGAACACTCTGGAGCACACACATTGCCGGGAGGAGATGTTTATTTTGCCCTGACTCAGCTCAGCACCATTCCCTACCTCATCCTGCTCTGGCAGCCATCTTCCATGGGAGAGGGAGAGCAGCAGGACCAGTCCCAGTCCATGGATCTGTTTAGAGGCCAGATCTGTGTGTGTGTGTGTGTGGATATTCTCCCTTGCTGAAAAGCTGCTCTATGTGGCCTGGAAGGAAATGGGCCAAGGTCTTTAGTTGTTAAAAATCTCATGATACTTTTGCAAGCAGGATGGTGTAAATCAAACAACCGGGCACAAGCTTCCTCGGTCTGGGTAATTTATATTCTGCCTCACTAAGTTCATCTCTGCACTTCCAATGCATGAAGTGATTTTTCACTTCCCCTGTAGTATTTGCTGGCACGGAAAAGCTGCTGGGCTCTGTCCCAGAAGTAGCTGCATTTCATCACCGGGTGAACGATCCCTGCTCGCACCGGGCCGGCTCCCCGCAGGCTGCGCTCGCCCGGCAGCTCCGGAGCGGGAGGAGCGGCCCGCACCCGTCCAGCCGCACCGGGGCTCCAGGAGCAGAGCCCCGCCGGCACCGAGCGCCCAGCCCCGGCCCCTCCGCCTCATCCGCGGCCGGGGATAGGGGCGGGGGATGCGGGCGAGGATGCGGGAAGGGATGCAGGCAGGGCTCAGGGCAGGGACGCAGGCAGAGATGCGGGAAGGGATGCGGGAAGGGATGCGGACGAGGATGACTATATGCTGAAGAATGCGGGCAGGGATTCGGACAGGGGTACGGGCAGGGGATGCTGCCGGGGAATGGAGGCAGGGGTGCGGGCGGGGGTACGGGCAGGGGATGCTGCCGGAGAATGCGGGCAGGGCTGGGTGGTGATGCGGGCAGGGGTGATGCGGGCAGGGATGGACGGTGATGCGGGTAGGGATGGACGGTGATGCGGGCAGGGATGATGCGGGCAGGGCTGGATGCTGATGCGGGCAGGGATGATGCGGGCAGGGCTGGATGCTGATGCGGGCAGGGGTGCGGGCGAGCCCCGCTCCGCTCCGCGCCCGGAGCTGCGTGGAGCCACAGCGCCCCCTCCTGGGGCCCGGCGGCACCGCCCGCCCGCCGCGCTGGCGCAGCCGGGCTGAGCCGGGCTGAACCGGGCTGAGCGGGGCTGAGCGGGGCTGAACGGGGCTGAACCGGGCTGAACGGGGCTGAACGGGGCTGAACGGGGCTGAGCGGGGCTGAACCGGGCTGAACCGGGCTGAGCGGGGCTGAACGGGGCTGAGCCGGGCTGACCAGGGCTGAGCTGGGCTGAGCCGGGCTGAGCGGGGCTGCGCAGGGCTAAACAAGGCTGAGCTGGGCTAGCGGAGCTGAACAGGGCTGAGCTGGGCTGAACGAGGCCACACAGCGCTGAGCGGGGCTGAGCGGGGCTAAACAGGGCTGAGCTGGGCTAGCAGGGCTGAACCAGGTTGAGCCGGGCTGAGAGGGGCTGAAGGGGGCTGAGCAGGGCTGAGCAGGGCTGAGCAGGGCACGGGGTGTGTTCCCTTTTTTGGGGGATCCCTCCCTGATTTCCCACCTCCCAGCACCGTGTCTCGCAGTGCTCGGGGGTTCTTCACCCTCATTTATGTTCTCCAGTTATTTTTTTCCAGCCCTCCCCAGTCAAATTTTTCCTGCTTTCTCAACATCTCTGCTGTAAATACCAAGTCCTGGGTAAAGTCTAGAAACCCCCATCCATTCCTGGGAGCTGAGTGCGGATCCCTGGTTCTGGAGTCAGTTCCTGCCATGCTCTCCTGAGCAATGCACCTGGAGAAGGTGAAGGGGCTCCTGCCTGCTCAAAGATGGGAGGATTTGGCTTTGAAGTATTTCTGTCACACAGACAACAATGACTATTGTCTGCTGGCAGACCCATTCCCACGGAGTGTTTAGCATCCGCCTTACACATACTCCCAATGTAGTAAACAGTGGTGGTTAGGAGGGAATAGGGACAAATCCCATGCCATTTCTTTTGGGACACATTTTACCTAAAACTAGCCAATTCACCGTATGTTCCTCCTCTCCAAAGTTTTAACACTGACTTTAGTCAGCCTCATTATATTCCTACTCTTAGAGGCTTGTGTCCTCACTAGGCCCTATGGAAAGAGGGGAAGAGGAGGAAGGTCAGAGGGGGATGTTAAGCACCTCTAACACCAGTGACATCATCCCCCTGTGCCCACTCTCATTTCTGATCAAAGGGGCATGCAAAGGGAGTATCTGTCCCTTGAGTATGGGAGGGTTTTTCTCTGAACCGGGGTAAGACTGGAGTGGAGCCTTGCATTGTGTGTTTTAGCCATCGATGTGTGTGTGGTTCTGCTCACACACACTCACACACATTTTAAAGCTATGTAACTCCAGCAGAGCTCTTCCCATACTCCCAGACTCCAGCTCTTGATCAGGGAAGGCATGATGAGTATGGAAATGCCACCGCTCCCCCAGCCATTTCCCTGCTTCCCTGTCTGCTGCTCGTCTGCCTTTCCAGTAGTGAAATCATTCCCGAGTCCTGGGAATCTGCAAAGAGCCATAAAACAAGCGTAGACACACCAAATGTAGAGGGTTTTCTGCTGAGTTGCAAAGGGCTTTGGAGTCAGACAAACCCCAAATCAATGCTTGGAGCCAACTACAAGAGAAGAAAGCTACACTGGAGGAGCAAACCCCCTACTGCGAGCCCTGCAAAGACGACAGCATGTGTGTGCTCATGTGAACTTCTGAAGGTTTGATTTACATAATAAGAATATCAGTGCAGCTATTTCTGCCCGTTCAGTGTGTGTGGATCCCACCTGCGTGGCTGAGCGTGCGGGAGCTGCGGGGCTGCAGAGCTTGGAGAGGGGTTTACAGAGCGAGCCTGAGGGGCTGTGTCTGAGCCTGGGGTGGGCTGCGAGCTCCACAGCATGTGCTGGCTGTGCTTGGCTTGTACATGCTCCAGGGAGAGCACGGTGGCTTGTCTGGGGTGTGTGGGAGGGAGAGAGTCCAGGGCTGGCTGGCTGCTACTCGCAAGCAGAGCTGATCGATATTTTTCCTTTATAAGGAATCTTTTTTCAAAAGCCTTTCATGTTCCTTACACCAAAGCCACATCTCCTCTTTACTCGCTCCCTCCTCCTCTCGCTGTCTTCCCAAATACTTCTCTACAACTCCTGGGAAAGCAGATTTACTGCTATGAACACATTATTATTATTATGCAGCCAGATGAGCAGCCAGAGTAAAGCATGAAGGACCCTTCTGTCCTGCCTAGTGCAGATGTCAATCACACGGCTAAATTCAAACACCAATTCTGCCAGCATTTCATCTGCTGCTGGGTTCCCTCCATGAAGAGGAGACTGCATCCAAGAAGTGACACCTCCTCCCCTTCCCCACTGTCAGGTACCAGCACGGGGGAACTCTCCAAAGCCAAAACACGCACACCTATAACCCCCCTCCTCTCTCCAGATGGTCTCTGGGGCTTTAGACCCAGCCTGTGCTGGACCCCGGGGGTGATGCAATGGCATGGAGATGCCCTCCGTCCCGCCATTCCACAAGGACTGGAAAAAGGCAAAGTTACGCTCCACACCAGCCTCGCAAGCAGCGCGGAACGGGGGAATGAATGTGGGGAAAACCCATCTCCAGCACCGCGGGGTGCAGCTCCCCGCCACCCCTTCCCTCCCCCGGCTCTGCCGCTGCCTCCCATCCCCGCTGGAAGTAGAGGCAATCAGCCCAGTGTGGGATTCGAGGCGACAGACTTTCCTTTTCCTCCGCGATTTGCTTGTCACTTGCGAAAGCGGAGCAGCGGATTAAGTGGAGATGACACCATCTCCTTGGGGACGGTCCCCCCCTGCTCCGGGATGTATCGATACTCCGGAATACAGATGGATCCTGGCTGCCTCCCGCCCCCACCGCCAGCCCAGCCGCGCCGGGGCTGAACCCCAATCGCCGGCCATGCTCCGGGGGGGGCTGCCCCAGTAAAAACCAGCGCTCGCAGTGCGCGAATCTCGGCACCACGCGTGCAGAACGGAGCTGCGGGACTCGGCCATCCATCCCCCCGGGCAGGCAGGGCGGGGGTGCGGGCAGGGGGAGCGGAGGGGCCGCGTTACACAACGCGCGGCAGGACGGGGGAGCCGGCCCCGGGCACGGGCAGAGCCGCAGCCGCAGCGCAGCAGCGCTCGCCTTACCTGATGCTAATGTCCCTCTGTGGCGGAGATCGGCTCGCCCGTGGCTTTTATTCGGCTCGGTAGGAACTTGTGGGAGAGCTTCTCTGTCCAGCTCGCATACTGGGTGCGGGGCTGAGACTGCAGGCGTGAAAATCCTGGGGCTCTAGCAGTCCTTTTCATGCTCAGACAGAAAATCCCCTTCCTTGATCCAGATCGCGGGCATTAAGGGCAGAGGCAAGGAAAAAAAAATAAAATTCCGCTTCTCCCCTTCTTCCTTTTCCTTTTTCTTGCTTTTTTTTCCCCCCTTCCTGTGCCCCCCCTCTCTTCTGCTGCTCAGTTCGTAGCCATCGGGGGAAAGAGCAGAGGCAGCAGGGAGAATGGAGAGGGGGTTAGAAATAAAAATGAAAAGAGCTCCAGGAGGGAAGCGAGAGGCTGGGCTTGCCACCGGGGGAGGGGCTTGGAGCGGGCTAGAGAGGATGAATGGGGAAGAGGAAAGCAAGGCGGAGCCCCAGCCTGGCCATTTTATTCTAAGAAGTGTTTTGTACATAATTAGAGAAGGGGAGGGGCCGGGGGCAAAAAGGAGGGACTAAAGCTCCGGCCAGACGGAGCCTGGGCCGTGGGAAGGGAGGGTGAGACCGGGAAGGGCCGCGGGATGGGGATGCGGGAGGGGTCGAAACTTGTCCGCCGAGGGGGTTTGGGGAGGAGGGAGCAGCGGGGCCGGTTGCAGACCCCATTTAAATAGACCCCATCTATTTAATTTTAATTCTATTTTTTTCTACCCCCACGCCTTCAGTTTTCTCCTCCCGGACCCGGAGAGCTCCCGGCTGGTGGGAGAGCAGGATGAGCAGGATGGGCAGGATGGGCAGGATGAGCAGGACGGGCAGGATGGGCAGGATGGGCAGGATGGGCAGGATGAGCAGGATGGGCAGGACGGGCAGGACGGGCAGGACGGGCAGGATGGGCAGGATGGGCAGGATGAGCAGGATGCTCCCGGCCTCGCTGCGGGGATCCCGGCTCTCCGTGGGGAGCGGGGCCGGGGCCGAGCCGCTCCCCAGCCCCGCCGGGCGGGCGCGGTTCAGCACCGCGGACAGCGCCGGCCGTGCCGGGAGAGCGGGGCCGAGCCGGGCCGAGCTGAGCTGGGTCGAGATGAGCCCAGCCGAGATGAGCTGGGCAGAGCCAGGCCGAGCCGAGCTGAGCCGGGCCGTGCTGGGAGAGCGGAGCCGGGATGAACCGAGCCAGGCTGAGCTGAGCTGGGACGAGTTGAGCTGAGCCGAGCTGAGCCAAGCTGAGCTGAGCTGAGCTGAGCCAAGCTGAGCCGAGCTGAGAGCAGCTGAGCTGAGCCAAGCTGAGCCGAGCTGAGCCAGGCTGAGCTGAGAGGACCAGAACTGGGCCAAACTATGGATGCAGCCGGTTGCACTCCTGGCCTGGCTGTGTCCCCCAGGTGAAAGTCCCTCCACTGGATTTGGAATTGGCTTGGGATGGGGAATGGAGATGGGGCTGATTCAGGGGCTTGACCCACCCAGATAAACCTCAGCAGACCAGCAAAGGCAGCCCAGTGTAGGGGCAGAGCTTAACAAAACTGTGATGTGAGGCTTCCAGACAGGGACCCCGAGGTTTCCAGACACTACCCCTAGGCAGTGGTGGGGCTGGGCTGGGCTGGGCTGGGTTAGGCTTGGCTGAGCTGGGCTGGGCTGGGCTGGGCTGGGTGATGCTGATAGTGGGAAAAAAACACCCACCTCATGCAGGGTGTGTGGGCCAAGGAGGGCAATGGGAGATGCCCTCCTTCCTCCAAGGACAAGCCCTTCTCTGGCCTGCAAGGACACTCTGTCCTTCTCTCACCCATCCCTTGTGGCTACAGAACATTGTCTTAAGCCAAATCTTCAGCAAGTCTTTCCTAAGCAGAATTAGAAGCTGTTTTGTTAACTCCAAGCTGCTCTGACTGGGCTGAAGCTCAGCTTATGCCAATGGCAGGGTGCCCAAATCCCCTGAGTTATGCCTTTTTCCAAGGGACTGCTCAGCCACAGAGCACACTTCCTGGTGAGCCACCTTGGATTCTGTCACACCGACTCAAATAAAAGACTGAAATGATTCCCACAGATTCCCCTGGTGCAAGGCCACAGAGGAAACTCCACAGCAGGGAAAATTCAGGCATTAGGTCTTACACAGAACATACAAACAAGGCCAAAGCCTTTGTTTAAAGAAATGGCACGTGGGGATATCATCAGTGTATTCTTTCATTGATGCTCTTGGCATTACCAGAAGTGGAAGGAGAAGCCTTGTGTCCTACATGAGGCTGTTTGAAATAAAAGCAAAGGCTCCATGAACCTGCAGTGCAGCCACATGGGATTTGCCAACTCAACCAAGGCAATAGTTCTGGGTGTCTTTCCTCACTACACCTGAGAAGGCTTCTGTGATTTGGTCTAGCAGGGTTTGGCACCGCCCAGAATGACATTTCATACTCCTGTGAAGAGGGAGAGAGAGAAAACAAATGGCATGATACTCTTCAGGCACCCAAAGGCCTCACAGACCTAGGGAACATTTCAACACCCAAGGGCTGTGTCAGGGGAGGGTCAGGTTGGATATCAGGGAAAGGTTCTTGTCCCAGAGGGTGCTGGGCACTGCCCGGGCTCCCCAGGGAATGGGCACAGCCCCGAGGAGGCTGCCAGAGCTGAAGGAGTTCTTGGACAACGCTCACAATGAGAGGGTGGGATGGATGGGGTGACTGTGCAGGGCCAGGAGCTGCACTGGATGATCCTGGGGGGTCCCTTCCAATGCAGGGTATTCCATGATTCGGTAATTCTGTGATAAAAACTCTCTAGGAAGTAACACTTCCATCCACAAAGTCCATGTCAGCCAATTCCTGGGGCAGATGTCCTGCCTGGAAATAAGATTTTCTATCAATATAATAAAAATAGAAGTAGAGGAAAACATGAAACAATGTAAAAAAAGTAATTTTGCTTATGCTTTTCCCTGTCTGCCCCCCTCCAGTCACACATACACTGCTGCTGCCTCGTTCCCAAAGCTGTGACTGTCTCTGTATCAAAAGAGGATTATTTGGTGCATTGAGTATTCAACATGTTCTCTTACAGTATTGTTGTGTTCAATGAGCTTTGCTCATCTGAATGGACACTCACTGCATAGTCCACTGGTTTAATTTGCTGCTTTGGAAACCTAAGCAGGTTACAGCATATTTGGCTATGTGTCTGTTCTTATGTGTCAAAGATAAGGTTTCTGGATGCCATTTTTAAAAACAAAATTATTTCACTTCGGTAGCTTTCTCTTTTCAGTGGTCTCTTCTTTTTAGTCTTGAGTATTTCAACTCACCTTCTCCCTACAATGAACAAAGCCTTGATCTTCACCCCAAATCAGCAAAGCTCCATTGAACAAGGATTTCTATTTCTTCTTCCAGTAAGGATTTTTTTTTTTTTGAGCTTTTAACAATTTTAGCACATCCAATCCTCACTTTTTTCCACCCTTCTTTCCTCAGATATTTTAAAAGCAATATTTGGAGTTCTTCAAACTATAATATTGTTCCCATTATGAAAATGGAAACCAGTCTATCAGAAGAACAGAACTTCACAACACATAGAGTTAAAAGAGAGAGTCTCCAATTTGCATGCACTGGGCAAGCAAAAAATTATGGTAGTGACGAGGATGGGGAAACAGTAATTTGGGAAACAGTAATTTTGACTCTTTATTAGAAGTTGAATAAATCACATGGAACTGAGAGACCCAGAAAGCAGAGAAGTGTCCATGTTGATCACTCAACAGCTGCCACAATGATGGACAAAGAGGTTTTCTTGGTGAGTTCCAGGTATGCTGTGGGTGTGGGTTAACCCCAGTGGTCGGCTCAACACAGCACAGTCATCCCCTCACTGCCCTCCAGCCCATATCCAGGGGCCTGGGGGAAGAGGAAAGGGCAAATAAAAACAAGAAAACTTGGTGATCAAGAGAAAATGTTTCAAAATTCAAGCAGTAGAAGATGATTAAAAGAAAACAAAGAAGTGAGACAAAGGCAAGCACTCATCATGTCCCACAGGTAGACAAATACCCAGCTAGATCTCAAACAAAAGATGACTAATCTAACCAAAATCCTCTTTTCCCCCTTTTCATTGCTGAGCAAGATGTTCATTATTGAAATCATCAGTGTGTTAACAGCAAATGTTCTGGTCACAGATCTACAACAGGATCCTTTGAGCTGCTACGGGGGACATTCACTCTACCCCAAACAGGCCAGCACAAAGTGCCATTATTATTTCTTGCAAAAGGAGCTGTATGTGCCAGCTGCACACAGTGAATTCTTCATCTCTGTTTGTGATTCTACAGCAAAGCTCACTCCAGAGTCCCATGAGCTGCTGAAGATATTCAGACTCCACTCTGTGTTCTTCTCATGCTACAGGCAAACTTTTCTCCCTCACATATCCTGTTGTGTTGTCCTCCTTGAGGATGCACAATGTATTCTTGTCAAGGTTTCACAGACTTCATTGTTTATTACAGGCTAAAAATGGATTAAACTTGCTTTGTGAGCATTGTATTGATATTCTGGTGCTCTCCCAGTCTCTTGTGAAATATATTTCCTCTTTTTCCTCTGCAAACAATATCACAGCAAGCAGTGATCTTACCCAGACTGTGCTTTGTGCTGGCTGCAGAGAAATCCTGTGCACCAACCAGATCCATCTGCTGCTGGCATCCCTGAACAGCTGGAGGGGTGTCCCAGTGTTCCCCAAGCAGGATGGGTGACACAAAGGGCTCCACCAGGCTGCTCTAATGGATGGCAGAAGAAGGCTGTGAGTGGGCTCAAGGGTGAGGCCAAGAGGCAAGGACCATGCAGAGCCTGTTTCCATCACCCCCAAATGCAGAATTAAAGGTTTAAGTTGAGCCCTTTGCAGTGGCTGGAGAAATGATGAAAATCCCAGCCAAGACAAAATGCTGGCAGGTCCCAACAGAGTGGGAAGAAGCAGTTGGGAAATGTTTGTTTGTTTGTTTGCTTGTTTTTCTAATAGGAGTTTCTAGTTCCCTTGCATTAAACTGAACAAACCTTCTTGGTGCAGTTCTTAGATACCTTAAAAGTTCAGAACTCACTCATCTTTCCAAATAGGTTCTCCATCTTTGCATTGTTCCTAAATTAACATATTCCAGATTTATCCATTTAGAAAAATCCCTTTCCAGGTTCAAACTAACAAAGGCAGAAATGCCATAACTTCAGAATTGAACTCCAGCTGTCCTGGGCACCCACCTTTCAGGACACTTGTTCTGAGCACCATGACCTTCTGGGGTTTCAGAATCACATTTTCAGTTTCATGAGATTCAGCTTTCTAATTAGCTTTTTTTGTATTTTTTCCTGCTGGTCTGCTTCTTAGCAGATGTCATGTGAGAAAGAAGTAATAATGATTTGTCTTTCATTGAAATTTAAAATAAGGCAGCGACCACTCTGAGGTCAAATCTAGGAAAATAGAGTGGGCAGAAGGAGCAGTGGGAATTGGTTGTTTCCCAGCTCCAAAGACTCTTTCCCCACTGTCATTGATATGACAGTTCCTGGCCAAGAGTAGATCACAAAAATTAATGATTTGATCCATTGGATTCATGGGGAATTATAACAGGCCCGACATTTGGTCTCAGGTATTCATCTAAACATTCTCTGCAGTTAACAGAAAGTGGTAATTTTAACTCTCCAGGTGTAATCTTCCTGTTATCTTAGACAGTATCTTTGACATGGCTTGAATTTCCTTCTGAAATTGTCTCTCTCTGTTGACTCTAAAGGGAACCAAATCAGTGCTTAGATGAATTCCTAAATTTTAGAAGGATGAAGCCAGAGGATTTGAATACTTTCCTTTAGAGCTTATATCTGCTGATTTTCCCATTTAGGCACAAATCCATATTCTTTATTAGCAGTCTTTCATATTCCCCATTGTTGCCATTGTGTGGGACCAAGCACAAGTCATCAGTATTCATCACCTGCAGTTTAGTTTCCTTCTGAACTTGGACAACGACTTTCAAAAGGGAACTACTTGTAACTCCCAGCCCATCATGAGCTGCACAGAAGGCTTCAAGCCTCACTCTGCCTCTATCTGCAATCACTCAGCACTTCAGACCACTCAAAAAAAAAAAAAATAAATAAAAGTTGGCAGATGAAACCCATGTGCAGTCAAATGCAGGGACTAGAATGTTCAATGGGTTTCTTTTTTTTCCTCTTATTCCTCACTCCAAAATGTCTGTGTTCTTGTAACTGTTTCATATCTCACCCATAAAATTCACAGCTAAGGAGTTGGCAAAGCAAGAGGTGTGCTTATTATGAGGCAGGCAAGAGACAAAGAGGGTTTAGCTTGATTAAAAGAGGTGCAGAAGAGCCACTGTCACCCAGAGTCCCAGCTAATTCTGATGAGAGTGAGAGGGTCAATGCTTCTGTTCTGGATTTCCCCATCCAGCAGGGAAGGCCCTGCATTGGATGTGAGCATGGAATAATGGTACCACCCCCAGGAGAAATCCAAGTCATGCCACAAACCCTCATCCCACTCATGACTGTCCAATTGGTCTGATCCATTGTAACTCTCTGGGACGTTGTTTTCAGCCCCTGGAAGGGGTGGCTTTGTCTTTTTCTCCCTGGATTGTTGTTTTCAGCCTCTGGAAGGGGTGGCTTTGTCTTTTTCTCCCTGGATTGTAAATAACAGCCAAGTCACCTGGCTCTCTGCCACACAACACAGCAGGGAAATTCTGTAGCCTAAGGTCCAAATCTCCAGGACAGGGAGTCCAGCATGTTCCAACAGATTCATGCAACCTAAATGCACTTTTTTCAACAACACAAGTCCAGGTCAGAATGGACTATCACTATTATCTTTGGAGCAATACACCTAGCAAACATTGAATATAGGGGGTGGAATAAAAAGTAACTTTCTGTTTTTTCACCACTGAGTATTATTTGTGATTTATTTGGGAGAAAATCTGAATCAGTGAGGAATGCCATGTCTGAGAGCATGCTGCTGCTCTGAGATAAGTGCATTTTGCCTCAGGTATGCAGTGAGTCACCAGGTTGATGGCTGGTGCATTCCAGCACCCTGAGAAGTGGAGCTGTTGTTACCTCACAGTAACCACATGCCTTGAGCAATATTATTTCTCACCTACAATAGGGACTTTTTATCTGGTTAAGACAAAGTGATGCCATCGATTTTCAGGAACTGTGTTGAAAGTGCTTCACAAAAAAACTCTGCATAAACGCAGCCCCTCAGGCTAGTCTGGTTAGTGGCCAGAGCAGGAAAGGACAAATCAAAATATTCAGGAATCTATTTACAGAAACATGGTCAGGTAAACCAAGAAGGAGCCGTGCTGTGAGTGCCCTATCCAGGTGCCTAGGACCAAGATCTTTGTGTGCAACACAGCTGTTTAGATGCAGCTTTTATGGCACTGTTCCCCAAGCAGCATGCTAAAGAGTGAGCATAAAAACTCCAGTTCGTTTATTTTATTTGGATGCTTCCCAAAGCAAAGACTGCTACACATACTCTGTGTGTGCACACCTCTCCCTGAGCAGTCCTGAACCCAGCTGCTGCCTTTCCATGGAAATGGGGATATTCCTCACAAGGAACTTTGCCTCAATCCTTCTTCCCTTCCTCTATCTTCCCTTCCCTTCCTCTATCTTCCTTTCCCTTCCCTTCCCTTCCCTTCCCTTCCCTTCCCTTCCCTTCCCTTCCCTTCCCTTCCCTTCCCTTCCCTTCCCTTCCCTTCCCTTCCCTTCCCTTCCCTTCCCTTCCCTTCCCTTCCCTTCCCTTCCCTTCCCTTCCCTTCCCTTCCCAGACATGCCCTGGTACCAGCAGGTTTCAGATTTCCATACCAACCACTCCATTCTCTGTGGGTTAAACATCAGGCAGAAATTCAGGTCTGGGGAATCCTAGAGGTTCTTTCCCCCTCTGTTTTCCCCTCTGGGTATGGATTTGCCAGTGGCAGCTCTGAACCAGCCCAGATGTCCCCTCAGAGCATTGTCCTCCCCTGTGTCCCAGTAGATCCATACCCTGAGCTCAGTCTCTGCCAGCAACGAATTCTGCACACTCAAGGCAGCTGAAAGGGCTGTGGCTGTCAAGTGTTTCTTTTTGTCGTGCTCAATTCTTATTTTCAAGCTCTTCTTATGCTTGTGACACCTTCTCCAGGAATAAACATTTCTTTCCCTGTTTGTTATAGACCAATTCCCTCCCAGCCAGTCAGCATTTAACTCCTCCAATGTTTCCTGAGGAAAATCACCCAGCTCACCTCTGGAGGGAGTGATCTGTTGTATAAAATGTTCAGGACCAACCTGGACACCTGGGATCTATTTTTAGCTCTGCTGCTGCTGATAGACACATATTCCCAAGGGAATCACATTACTCCTCCTCACTTCTCGCATCTGTGTAATACAAGAGATAAATTACAGATCTACTACTCTTGCCAGGATTATTTGTGTTTGTGTAACTTCCACCTGGAAACCAGACTGAGCTAACTGCAGTTGCCCACCCAGTTTTTTGCCTACATGACATAAAGGCACAAATGCAGCCAAATATTGAGGTATTTATGGGCAATGTTACAACTGGGAGCACCATGGCCTGCAGTTATCCACACCAGCAGGACTCAACCTCCAGGGGAATTCTTAACTCCCTCTGCCAAAGCCTCTCTGGGCTCTGTGGATCATCCTGAGGGAAAGTTCGAAGGTTTGCCTCACAAACCTCAGTATGGCAACAGGTGAAGACAAAAGGAAGCAGAACTGACGCTGTTGGTCATGAGAGGGGTGTAGAAAGAACCTGTTCGACACAAAACCAGAGGCAGAACTTGGAGAAAACACAGCCCCAGACCTCAGTTAAATGTCTTTAATCTCCAAATCATCCATCTCTACATGTGTTGACAAAAACCACTCTATAGGGGCAAAGTAATTATTTTTATTCTCTTTCTTTCCTTGCTGCCTCACCAATACTTGATCAATATTGTCATTAAAGCTCTGAGAATAGGTTCTGTTGGTTAATCTGTGCCTTGAGTACAACAGAGAGAGAAAGGAAAACAAAAACCCCTCAATCATGTCACTCTTCCACAGCCATCATCAGTCCCTTTTTTTTTGGGAAAAAGGGGCACATCCATGGATGTCTCTTTCACAAACAACAAGGCACATGGTCCTGGCTTTTCAATAGGCATTTGGAGCCCAAGAGAGCTCTCTCACCAGGGGCAATTTGTAGGTAGGTCAGGTTTAGAGGATGAAGTGAGTGAGGTATCCTATAAATAGCTGGCTTATTGTATATTTAGTGTATGCCTTTAACAGGCTTATGCTGCCATTAAGTCTTGTGTGGAAGAAGGGAGCCATTGTGCCACTGCAACACTGACCTAATTAGCTTTGCTGAGGATTTCTTTAACAGGTTTATTCTAACAAGTTTAAATGTCTGATAACTGATTTATAAGGCCTTTTAATGAGTCTCTGTCTTCCTCTGTTGGGTTTAATTCATGTTGCTGCTGCTCAGTAAGGTTTTGCATCTACACAGAAGGCTGATTGTGATGTGCTCAGGCTTTGATAAGCTTTATTCTTGCAGCAGATTCCTTTCAGTGTGCTGAAGGAGGTGGAGGCACGTATATTCCTGTAAATAGGAATGTGTGGAAGAATGAACTTTTTTTTTTTTGAATTGCATTTCAGAGCTGTGCCTTTCATCCAGAGAGGTCTGAGCAGTCTCACAAACTCCTGCACTCAAATTCTGCTCGCTGGAAGACTCCCATTGATTTCAAGTGGGTTTCTAATCACAGACAAAATTCCTGATTGGTGCATTCACCACCAAAATGATAAGGGGTACATTGTGCAAAAGATAACTCCAAGCATGGCCTGAGCCTGCTGATATCTCCACAGCACCCTGAGGGTCCCTTGGGTGACAGGGTGAGGTGTTCCCAAGCCTTGTCCAAGGGCACCAGGTAGGACGTGGGGCTGTTCTGACCCTGATGCTGAAGGTGAAAGGGTTTCAAATCCTCTGACTGGGCAAAGTATCCTATTACAGCCTCTTCCAGGCTCTCAGAATGTGCAGAGATGCACAGTTTTCTTTGTGCACCTCCAAACACCTCTGTTCTGGAGGCAATTAAACATAAATTTAGCTGCACTCTTATGAGATGCTGTATCTGAATTACTTCAGCAGGTAGGGAAACTCAAGCAAAACCTGTCAGAGCATTAATCAGAATTGCCCCACGGATCACTGGAATAGATTTTAGCTTTCCCAGCCCAGTTCTGCAATCTCAGGCTTTGTGTTCTCCATGCAGAAATAAATATCAGCTTGTTCTACAATAAAAGAAGAAAGCACCTATGTTTAGGCCAAAAGACATTATTGTTCAGATTCACATAATAATTATAATTGATAATTAATAGTCCACAGATAATGCTCACATTTTAATCAAATTATGTATTAAATGTAGCATATTACTATTATATACAACCATAACTAATAAATAAAGTCAAAGGATGTGTGACACACACTGTTACACCGTGCACCACGTGATCCAGACAACACGGACAGACAAACTCCTCTTTTGATCTCATTCCCAGTCAGATTCACCCAGGCAGAGAGAGTCTCAGCCACAGAGAGCACCATGAACTTGATGGCTGGTGGCAGAATTTTCTGTCATCTTTAGAAGATGATTCTGCACAGCAAATTAAAAAGGAGGTTCAGGGAAAAGCCAGCACTTTTTCCTCCAGCAATCAGGGAATCTGCTGTAGGAATGAAGTCATGAAGTCTCTGTGAAAGGGAGGAGGAACTGCAGGTGGATGTATGTGCTCACACAGACAGAAAGCCTCAATCTTCTAGATTTACTTCCTAACACATTTAGGATAAGGTGGAAATATTCTTATCATTTTTATAGATGAGAACCTGACTGACTGAGGGCACTTATCTGTAAAGTAACATAGAAAAGATGTGTCCAGACAGCAAATTTAACTGTTGCTTTCAAAATATCACCCCTGTTTCCTAACCCTTGGATCAACCTTCTTCTAATGGAAGCTTTCAGTCCATAGTACCTCCAACCCCTGACTTCATATCACCAGAAATAAGTGAAGAATTAGCTATCATTGCTTTCTGTATAAAGGGAGTCTGGAAGAGACCCTGGAGATAACTGCTTGTTCAATTTGCTTCACCTCAGCTCTGCCAGTGATTTTTTGTTGTTGTTGTTTTTTTGTTTGGGTTTTTTTTTCTTTTTTTTAGGGTCTGCTAGCAGAAGTTTTACATTGCAAGGGAAAAGGAAGAATTAAAAATTATTTTCCACCAAAGTTTTACTAAAGAGTTCTCAATGTGGCAGGAAATATTTCCAGCAAGTGATGTTCCTTCTCAGCAGCATTTCTAAACACAGACTCATCTCTACAGGACAGAGATGGATGTATACTCCCTAATGGAATGGGATTTTGTTTAAAAATATCAATATTTTGCCCCCAAACTTTACATGGAAAAGGCTTTTGTTTCAATAACACTTCTCAATCACAGGATTCTACTTAGGCTGAAAACAAAGACACAGAAATTTTCAGTCTGGCCCCTTGGGATGCGCAGGATTCAGAGGCTGGGACTCCAGCTGGGTCCCTGTGTGACCCTGTGGGCTCTTTGCTGCAGGGCTGGCACTGCAGGGTGGTTCTGCCCCAGCCCTCTGCACACTCCCCAGCAGGGGCTGCCATCAGGGAATGTCCACGTTCTACCCCTGGAGCACACCCAGATCTGCAGCCCAGCCCCTTCCCCTGCACCTCTCACAGGAGGAGCTTGAGCCCAGACAAGGAGAGGCTCTGAGGACGATTGTCCCAGCCCATCCTCACCAGTGCTCTCCAGCTCTGTGACTCACCTGGGATGATAAAAACCCATCTCAGCTTTAGCCAAAGCCTGACCTTAGTTATCAACAGCACAGGTTGTGCAGAGACTGCTGATGGAAGATTTCTTTTAGCATTTCTAAGCAAGAGTGAAACCTCATCCCCACGACTCCCCAGTTTTTCTTGCAGCCTGTTAGCATAAATCTCTACCCTTAAAATAAAAAACCCTTTCCCTGACCATATCTCCCCAAGAATCTCCACTTATTCCCATCCCTGCAGCTGCATTTTTATGTGAGCACAGCACAGTTCCTTCAGGTGTGAATGATGAGTGTCCGAGCTGACCTCCACGGGCTCGGACCTTCTCCATCCCTGACAGCAAGGCCAGCTCCTCCCAGCCAGCTCCTCTGTGCAGGGCTAATAAAAGGAGATATACCTTCCCTCCCCACCTGTTTAACACAGTTGTTTAATACAGTAATTCTGGGAGAATGTGCATGCTGGGAATGACTTACTGTTATTGTGTGCATTTAGGGCAGCCTGAAGATTCAAAAACAGAGATAAAAGTTCTATTATCCAAAAGGCCCCTGTGCCCACAGCGATGTTTATGAAAATCATTTTGTTCCCTTGCAGTTTGACTTTGTTTTATCAAACACTAAAGCATTTTAAAAGGTGCATGGAAAGGAAATGCTTGCTGGAGCCACCTCAGCTAGATCAGGGATAACCTCTCCCATCTCTGCTGCCTTCTGACTAGATCCATGGTCCTGGAAATGAAGAGGTGGGATTTAAACAATTCAGCTGTTTTCTTGCTTCCTTCATTTGGAGAGAAAAAAATAAAGGAAAAAAAAAAAAGAGAGAGAGAAATAGTCCATTCATAGCTCCTTACACCAGCAGGAAAAAAAAAAATAAATCTACATCTTATTTAGCACAGCACACTCCACTGCTCCAAATTCCTTTGTTGTTGACTGTAAAAGTCTTGTACTCTTCAGTCATTATTGTTACTATGTTGCTTTTAAGAACAGACTCTTCATTTTAGGACATTCTAGATTCTAGAAGCTCTTCTTGCCTTTCAGACATGAAGCTCCTCAGACCAAATATGTCTTTACTTATGTGTCTGAACATTTTCTGGTACAACAGAGCCCTGATCTTTGCAAGAATTCTGAATTTCTCTTCTACTGCAGTTAATGGTAATTTTTTTTTCCTGATGGAGTAATTCCATTGGTTGCTACATAAAAGTGGAGAATGCTTTAATGGATATTCTTTCTGCCTTCTGAAGGTTATTCAGAGCAGGAAAAAATATCAATATCTCCCCACCTGGAGTACTGGGTCCTGTCAAGCTCCCCAGCTTTGGAGGGCTGAGGCATGCAGGAATGTGTAGCAATAACATATTTGCCATTATTCTTTTAGTTAATGGCTGGTCAATGCTGATTCCAACTCCTGACTGCTGCACTTTCAGTGGTAGAGCAAAGGAGGTGAAAGGAAAATTCTGTGCATTTAGATTAGAAAATAGTATGGATGGCTAGAAAATACTATATCCTGCTAAAAAGAGGATGGTGATAGAGCAGGTCTGTACAGCCTTGAGAAGAGGAAGCTCCAGGGAAAAAAAATCCATTAATTCATACCACACATGTTGTTTAGTTCTAAGTTAAAACACTAAAAAATTGCAGCTTTTTTTCTCTAGATTCTGAGCAAGGTATTTTGTGTAAAATACAAAATTAACTTAGAAAAGGATATTTTGACTCCTATTTTCTGATCATTATTTGGAATGGTCGCAAAAGATATTTTCTATTTTTTCTCCTGCCATAAAAACTTGATTCCTAAAGTAGGTAGCTGGAAGATGAATGGCCCAAATTATAATATGGCACCTGGATATGGGTCTTTTTCTGAAAGCAATTGATATTATCAGATTTATAATAACTCACTTAAAATTATATCCGTGCACATCACTGATGAAATCCTTCTTTCCATATTTTGTAAGGATGACTTGTGATAAACCTCACACTTTTCATCCTTTTTCAGCTAATACAAATTCTTAAGATTTCCCCTTGCTGATGTTCCCTCCTCCTCTCTGACTCCTTTGCCAGGCTCCAGAAAACTCTGTTTTCTTGGGGATAGGAATTACCAATATCCAGTGATCTTTAATTAATTACTTCAGAATGTCACCAGACGCTTCTTTCGTGGTATCCAAACCTTTCAGCCAAACTCCAGTGAGCGTCTCCATCACGTGAATATGGTCACAACTTTCTGTCATTTCAGAAGTGACTTGTGCAAACCCAGGGCACTGCAAATATTTCCCTGTCTGCTCTGGGGTGCCCTGACCCCCATGGGAGCACTGACTTTGACCTTTATCCATGGAGAAAGTTTCCTAAACTCCAGAATAGACCAGAATCTACTAAAGTGTGAAGTAGATTGTAGAGAGTAGTGTAGGTATAGCACTCAGGTGAGAAATTTAGATTTTGGGATTTTTAGTGTGTTGTGGATGGAAGCAAGATGGAAGGCACAGGGTGCCCTCCTGGGTTTCTCCTTCATGCTTCTTCCTCCTTCTTCATGGGTTTGGGTGGCATTTTGTAATTGGGTGGAAAAGTCCCCATTGCAGGCTCTGTGGGATCAGTTATTGGGTTAAAAAGGGAAATAATCCAGGTGTCAGCTCTGAATTGGCTAGTTAAGCTTTAAAAGACCTTGGAACAAGAGATTGTTGGCCATTTTTGCTGTGCTTTTCCAGCGTGCTGAGCCTGGTGTGCACAGTGTGCAAAACTCTAGATAAGATAACAATAAACAAGAACCTGAAGACCAAAAAAATCCAGCGCATCTCTCTTTCCTGACACCAAACCACTCCAGGAGGGTCTCCCTGGACAGGGGAGCCCCTTGAGAGGGCCCAGCCCGAGTCCCAGAAATCAGGGACTTGGCAACAGGTACCCCAGCAGTGAGTGAGCAAAAATAAAAACCCACCACAAAAGGCCAGGGTGACCTGCAAACAAGGCAGCTGATAGCAAAAACCCTGTCCCAGGGTTCCTGGAGAGCCCCTCCCACAGAAGCAGAGGCAGGAGAGCAAACCAGCCCAACTGGCTCCTCCACCTGCCCGGATTTCCCAAGCCTCGATTGGATTCTGCAATCACAGATCAATTGATAATTTCATAAAACCAAGTGAGCGGCTGTCAGCACTGCAATCAGCCCAGGATGATGTGTATGCATTGACCTTCAATCCCCTGCCCAGGAGTGTGTGTCAGAGATAAAATGCCTGTTTGGAATGCCTCTCCCTCCCACTCTCCCCAGGCTGTTGCTCTTTATGGACTGAGTAAGCTTTTGTTTAATTGGTTACAGCAATGGGAGAAATAAATAATATCAATACCGAGCCTGCCTCCAGTGGCTGCAGAGAGTCAGGCTCTGCCTGACAGGTGGCCCTCAGGAAAAGTTTGCAAGGCTGCTCCAAGGTAAAAAAAAAAAATACACAAAGATTTTTAGCTCCACAACAGAGGAGGTTGTATTTCCTGTGGCTTAGTGATAGGAGTGAAATAATAATGAAAAATCATTTTTCCATAACTTTTTAAGCCATACTCTGGAGCTGGCTGTCCTCCCTTCTCCTGTGTCTCAGGTGTAGATACAAAGCTACTTCCCTTTTCTGTCCTTCTCTTTTTCCATCCTTGAATTGAGTATCCACATCAGCCAAGACATGGGAAGTGAGGCAGAGAAGTAAATTGCCAACAGCCACACAGAAAAACCATCCTGAAGCCTTTCAAAAGCACCTGTGTATTTCTTATCTGCTTCTTATGTTCACCATTTCACCCCAAATAAATGCAGCAATTCCTCTTCACTCACGTTCCTATGTGAGCATCCCCAACCCTTTTTCCTGCAAGCACTCAGTTATTCTCAGAGCTTGGTGAAGAATTTATAAGCCATATATAAACTCTTTTTGCTGCTGCCAGAGTATTCCATGAATAGATTTTAATTTTCTGAAGCATCTTTGCTGTGCAAATCCCCAAGTATGGCAATCCAGACTCCCATCCTCACAGATGCTCGGGAATGCTCATGAGCTGATCAATACCAGGCAGGATTGGTCACTTAGACCATAAGGTCCTGTTGAAGCTGTTTCCATATTAGATGATGGCTCACAAACACTTGCAATTAGGGGCTCATTAAAAGTGAATGCAAGTTTTCATGCAACATTACATTCAGCAAAACAGGAGCATTCAGCCTCACATAGCCTGGAAGGGAGCACAATGAGAGCTGGCTCCTTAGAAATTCCAGCTGAAGTTCCCAGGATCCTTGAACAAGTGTTGCACAATTGTAGCTCTGATCATGAATAAAAATATAAATAAACCCTTTTGACTTTGGGATAAACCTGGCATGAAGTGTGAAATCAACCCATGTTGTACATCATTTGGAATGACCAGTCACATGCAGAGTCTGAATAATTAGCAAAATAATTAATAACCTGCCAAATAATTAGCACACATAATTAGGTATTGACAAAAATGAGAGTACATGTGCTCCTGGAGTTTGGGTTGTAGTGAGCAAGCCTGGAATGTCAACGAAGCTTTCAGCCATCATTGCATAACCTGGCTGGAGACTTTGGGAACACTGCAGGGAAAAATAGGAAAAATGCAATGTGTGTCTATTCAGATCAAATTACATCTCTCTCACTTCTACCCTCTCCTGTTGATTAATACTGAGACAACCTCCCCTAACTTCTTTTTATGGCATCTCTGTCCCCAAGAACTTCTGTGGAAGAGGCAGGATTTGCTTTTCTTTAAGCCCAGCTCCAGCAGCCAGTGGTGGGCAGCCAGGACCACATGGACAGAGGATGTTCCCGTAGTTTTTATCATAATATTCCCCCTTACACCTCCAGAGTCACATCTTGGTCCTGCCTTTCCCTCACTGAGTTGCTTTTCTTCAGATGCATCATCATTCAGGCTGCTTTTACACCTTGTGGCTCCTGTGGGACAAGACAGAGGGAGTTTTTTGCAGGAAGGAACACACTCCCTGAAGAAAATTTTTCAAACCTAAAATCACAGAAAGGTTTGGGTTGGAAGGGAGCTGAAAATTCATCTCATTCCACCCCTTCCATGGGCAGGAGGACCTTCCACTATCCCAGGTGACTCCAGGCCCCGACCAACCTGGCCTGGGACATTTTTTGGGACAGAAGTGTTCAATTTTTGACTTCCCTCCACTTCTGAGAGAGCTGCACAAGAAAACACTGATTCACCAAAGCCAGAGGAAGCTGCTCATCTCCATGGCCAAGACCAGCAGCAGCAGTTATGCAGCCTAATGCCATAAGAATCCAGAGGTCCTCTCCAAAAATCAGCGCACAGCCAGCCAGTAGGAGGACATTTGGCACAGATGCCTCACCTCAAACATCCCTCTGGACAGCCAGGAGCTGTGTGCAATCCCTTGGGGGGCCCCAGGAGCTGTGTGCAATCCCTTGGGGCACCCCCAGGAGCTGTGTGCAATCCCTTGGGGTGCCCCCAGGAGCTGTGTGCAATCCCTTGGGGCACCCCCAGGAGCTGTGTGCAATCCCTTGGGGTGCCCCCAGGAGCTGTGTGCAATCCCTTGGGGCGCTCCCAGGATCATCCATGCTCCATCCATCCCTGGAGGCAGGCACACCCAGGCTGCACCTCAAACATCCCTCTGGACAGCCAGGAGCTGTGTGCAATCCCTTGGGGGCACCCCAGGAGCTGTGTGCAATCCCTTGGGGTGCCCCCAGGAGCAGTGTGCAATCCCTTGGGGCACCCCAGGAGCTGGGTGCAATCCCTTGGGGCACCCCAGGAGCTGTGTGCAATCCCTTGGGGTGCCCCCAGGAGCAGTGTGCAATCCCTTGGGGTGCCCCCAGGAGCTGTGTGCAATCCCTTGGGGCGCTCCCAGGAGCTGTGTGCAATCCCTTGGGGCACCCCCAGGATCATCCATGCTCCATCCATCCCTGGAGGCAGGCACACCCAGGCTGGCCAAGTGGCACAATGAGCAAATCCCATCTCCTGGGAGAGGAGCACTCCCTGCAGCTCCCAGCACACACCCAGGGCTCCATCTGTGCTTGTGCTGAGCCAGACCTCCCCTGGGCCGTGGGGAGGGAGCCTTGGCTGCATTTTCCACCCCTGGGGCTGATGTGATATATGAGGTGCAGGTGACACTTGGGTCAAGTGAGCACCTGTTCTGCCGAGGCCTCGGGGGAGTCTTACTAACATGGGAAGAATTTATTTTAACAGCGAGAAAGTGGGGGAGATTAGCACAGCACATTCCCTCCCTGGGAGCTGTAAACTGCTGGAATTCACTTCTTGCCTTTGGGATGCTGCAAAGAGGAGAGGAAGGGTCTATGCAAGGGCAGGAGGAAGGGCTTTATGATTGAGAGCTGGTGTCTCTGTTAGCTTGAAATTTGGATTGCAATAGCCAAGAGATGTCCTTGGTCTGCAAACAATGACAAACCCATCCCTGCAGCATGGAAGCTGCAAGGCTGAGCACATTTATGTTTTGTCCAGAGGATTTGGGATTTTTGTTAAGGCAAAACATGTAAACACCATATAAACACCATTTGGAAAGCAGGGACTAAAACCACAGTCACACACATGCACATTCAATATCTCATCTAAGCACCTTTGCCTGCTGCAAGGTTAAAATAAAGTATTATTATTCTTGTCAGGTAATTGAAAAGGAGGAGCCCCTTTCCCTATTTCATCTGAGCTTACAAAGTCAAAATGTTCACCATTCCCCACCCAGTCAGTCAAAAAAACCCCCAAAACCCCACATTTCACGGTGAAGGCCAGGAAAGGGTCCTAGAGATTTGTCAGTCTGGGTTCAGAGGGAAGCCATGGCCTGTGTTGATCACCAGCTGATGGTGTTTTCATAGTTCATGTAAAAATTAATTGCTTGTCTTAGTGCAGTTTCCCATGACTGGGTAGGAGTTGCACAAACCCAGCCTGAGGTCAGCATCCTTACAACAAAAGCCATGTCTAGGCCTTAATCCTGGAGACAGAAAAAGTGTGTTGGACATCAGTCTGAGGGAGGAGGGTAAATGAACTACTTGGTCACATCAGAACACTGCAAAGAATTTCTGATCTCTTTGTAGAAACAGTAGAAAAGGGAAGCAGGAAGTAAAAAAAAAAAATTAACAAAATCCCTTTTCTCCCCCAATTGTCTTTAAAATGTTCATTTTAGCTGTTGTTTGAAAATTATTCTTTTGACATTTCCTTTGATCTTGTTGTCTTACTCAAAATAGTTCCAATGGTAAAAAAATAAGTGCAATACTTTCCCTGACCCTAAATAGAAGTCATTTTGTTGTTCTGGTTGCCTTTTTTAATTTTTTTTTTACTTTTCAATTTGCTAAGAAAGCTGTTATTCACCAGCCCTGCTGGAATCGCTTCTCTTCCCTCACTCCCAGTGCTGGTACTACTGGCATCAATTCAGTAGAGGAACAGAGGATTTCAGTCTCCTAAAGATGCCAATCCCACACCTTTGAGAAATGCCAAGTGCACTTTGTGTGATAGCAGGGAGTTCCTGAGCTGGTGCAGGCAGAGCCTGGAGCCCACGGGCAGAGCAGAATCCAGCCTGGGCTGCTCCATGGAGATCAATCACGGCCAGCTTGTTTGCCACAGGGGCCAGCTGAACACACCCCAGCCTGCTCTGATCCCTGGATATGAGCAAGGATCATAAAAACAGCTCTTCCTCTCCACAGAGGACTCAGGATTTGGGCAAAGCACTTGGCTAAACAGGAGAGGGGCTCATCCAGAGATTAATGGGAGCTTGTGGCAGGCCCTCTTTGTACTCAGGTACAGGGAAGGTAAAATGTTTCTCCCAGTGTGGCCTCTGCCAGCTGAGCATCTGCCTGCCTGGCCAAGTGTGCCTTGTTCAAAGCAGCAGCACCAGCAGCACCCTCACCTCACCTGTGGCTGTTGTTGCCTCAGCAGTGCCCCTCTCTTGGCAATGCTTGGCTCCCACCCTGGAAAATAAATCACCTCCAGTGCCAGACTCCTCCAGAAGAGCCAATGTGGACAGAGAAGGATGACACTGTCCCTGGGATTCCCTCAGCTAGTCCTCCTGTGGTCCTGACAGGAAAAAACCCCTACACCCACCCCACAAAGATTGTCTCAAGGCCATACAATCTCCCCACACTCCCATTCACACCCCCAGCCATCCCATTGATGCAGGGCAGGGCTGGTGTGGTAATTAAAAGGTAGCAAAGCTCCTCGTCTGCATGAATAGGGGACAAGTCAATACAGTTCAATCTGCAGCTGAATTGACTGCAATCAATTCCTCCCCCTGCCCGTCCAAGGCTGCAGATGTAAAGTGCACACAGTCTGATCAATGGTGACCTTGAGAGCAATGAAGAGACAAAGCCACCCTGCAAACAGGGGCAGTGATGGAGAGGAGCCTTTGGAGCAGGCAGGAATGACAAGGAAAGCTGAGCTTAACCTGCTGGGGCAGGCAAAGGTGCAGCCTGGACAGCTGGGAAGAGCCAGCAGCCTCTGCCATACCTGGGCTTGTGCCCTCTGTCATCAGCAGCGATTGCTCAACCCCCTGGTCAGCTGCATCACAGTGAGCAGGGGAATTAACCCAGGAGTAGGATGGTCCTTGCCCAAAAAGATTTTTGGAGTGATACTGATGAGAGATCACTATTCCCTATCAACCTCCTCCACCCTGCAGGGAGGTCAGGATGGGGAAATCAGAGAATCATAGAATGGACTGGGTTGAAAAGGACCTAAGGACCACCTAATTCTGACCCCCCTCCCACTAGACCAGGCTGTTGGTGAAAGGTTTCTCCCTGCCCATGGCAGGGGGGGTTGGATATGGATAATCTTTACAGTCCTCACAAACAGATGGTACCAAGCATCCAAGGCACCCCAGCACCTCCACTTGGCCCCAGGACATCTATCCACCACAGGCAACTCCTATAAAGTTATCTGAAGACATAAACCAAGATTGTGTCTTAGCACTTTCCCCTTCTGACCAGCTTCAACCCAATCACCAGTAATGAATTAATAATTAATCAATCATTCCCTGATTTCATTTTCAGCCTGCAAGATGGAAAAAAAAAAAAAAGAAATGGGATCTTAAAATAATGCTCTGCAATGGGTTGTGTCTGTCTCTGGCAAATGCAATTTAACTGCCTTAATGAAATGCTAATTGGTAGAAAATATATATAAAAACCATCCTGAATACTCCTCTAATTGAATTTCCTTTTTCCAGATCTACAAAGCAAAATGCTCAGTGCAGAAAGAACAGTAAACAGACTCAAAGGCTGTCCTTTCTGAGACAGGGTAAAATCACAAAGAGCTGCACAGGGGTTCATTTGGAATAGCACCATTGTTGTTCCTAATTGTGTGTGTGTGTGGTGTGTGCATGTGGCAGAGCTAAAGAAAAAAAAATGATGTTTGTAAAGAGCTGCTCCTTTGCCTGATGGACTGGAGGCGCTGATCCGACAATTAAAGCATCATCTCAGTAATAGCCATAAATAAACAGCAACATTAGAACAGCCTGGCAATAAAGATGGTATTAAAAGGAGAACAAAATGAGAGGCAGCACCCAATGGGAAGGGGTGAAGTGGAAGTCACATTGATCTGCTCTGTCTCACTGAGGAGGAGGAAACAATGAAATGAATGAGCATTGGGGACCCCCAGAGCTCCCCAAAGCTGCTACAAAGGAAGAGCAGCACAGGCTCCTGGCAAGGGGTGACAGGTGTGACTTTTAGCCAGAAAGAGTGAAAAATAGAATTAAGTGGATGCAATCAGGGCTGTTTAGAAAATTCACATGGAAGGCTGTGCAGGAAAGCATTGGTTTGTCAAAATCCCAGCTTCTTACAGGGTCAGGGTCAGCTCTGACCCTTCTTCTACAAGTTTTGAATCGTCAGAATTGTGACACTATCCAAGTGCCAAGTTCCCAATTTCAAGTTGTAATGACTTTTCATATAGAAATTGTAAATCACTGCACTGAAAGAGTTTAAGGGGAAAAAATCCCCAACCCAAATCACTCAATTTCAAACACCAAATGCCAACTGACCTGACAAAGATACCAGCCACTCCCCACAAATTACCGCCCTCGCATTTCTGAAGTTATGAGTTTTTGTCCTCTTTTGAGAGGAAAAAATGCTGATGCTCTGAGAACTCCCTCCCCTGACCTGAGAGAGCCGTGTCCTCTCTAGAATGGGCATCCTTGACTTTGCCACTGGCAAAGCATCACCTCACTCTCGAGTGCAGCCTCAGGTTTCTCAAGCAGGACACCAGCACTGCTGGCAGCCCCAGTCCAGGGGGCCACACAAGCAGTAGATTTTCCTGTGCTCCATCAGTACTGCTACCTTTAAACCCTCCTAGAGATTTTAAATGCCTCTGCAAATAGCCCATCCAGCTGAGTATAATTACCTTAATTAAAACCCCACCTCATCCTTCTGACTGGAAAGGTTCATGTGTTTCCTTTAATGATCTCCTTAGCAGCAGGCTCACAAAGTCCTTTGGCTCCTCTGGCAGGGAGCTGGGACCTGAATGCTTAAGGTGGGGGGAGTCACAGAGGTGCTCCTGGGGTG
Organism: Agelaius tricolor; assembly: GCF_023055355.1. Taxonomy (NCBI): domain Eukaryota; kingdom Metazoa; phylum Chordata; class Aves; order Passeriformes; family Icteridae; genus Agelaius; species Agelaius tricolor. The sequence continues at coordinate 783,490 of NW_027269297.1, read as the reverse complement.
GGGGGAGTTTTGGGGCTGAGGTTTCCAGGGAATGGATGGGTGATAGAAGTCTCTGTTCTCCTCTAAGCACCAATAATTTCTTCTTTTCTCCATGAAATGGGAACCTTCCAGACCTCCAAAGCCTGGACTTAGTTGTGTCCTGATGCCATGCCAAGGAGAGTGGATGGCATGGTGCTCTGTGCCTGGCTGAGGACAGATTGGAAGATAGCAGTGGCCATAAGGCAGCAGGAAGTGCCTTTGCTGCTGGTCTAGAGCAGCCAGGGATGTTTTTTCACCTCTGGTCTATAAGCAGCAATTCAGTTTTGTCTCTGCTTCCCAAGGAGCCCTTATGGCTCACAGAAAGCAGAGAACAACTGCTTTTGATGTGCATCCTACTTACCTTCTGTCCTCTTCCCAGGGCTATGTCTGTGCAGAGTTAACCCCTCTCTTTCTGTTGGGGTTTAGGATTCTTCCTTTTGTTTCTTCCTCTCAGGGAGTTTTCTCCCACAGACAATAACAACCAGGTGTTTGGGAGAGATAGAAGGAGTGGCCAAGCTCAGGGGAGGAGGGCTCTTGGCTGCACTCCTCTTAGCTGAAGGTTTCTCTCTGAGGGGCAGAGATACCCGAGAATTGGGCTGGGAAGAAAGGGGCTGGGGCAGCTGCTGGCTGCATCTGTTCTCTCAGCATTTGCAGGGGAAGGAGGCCACTGTCACACACATCTTTTATGAAAAATCCTTTCCTTAGGGTTTTTCCTCCTGAGAAGCTGAGAGGCCTCAGGAACAAAATGGTTATCTGCTGCTGTGGAATGCAACAGGTGCATCTGGGATTGGGCTCATGTGGTTGTTTCTAATTAATGGCCAATCACAGCCCAGCTGGCTCAGACTCTGTCCAAGCCACAAACCTTTGTTATTCATTCTTTCCTATTCTATTCTTAGCCAGCCTTCTGATGAAATCCTTTCTCCTATTCTTTTAGTATAGTTTTAATATAATATATATGATAAAATAATAAATCAGCCTTCTGAAACATGGAGTCAGATCCTCATCTCTTCCCTCATCCTCAGACCCCTGTGAACACCATCACAGGCTACAGTCAAGAATTCACCACCACCACCATGGCTCTGTTTTCTGCCACCTTCTACCATGAGTTGAGCTCTGCTCTTGAGAGCAGCCATTGCACTGGGACCTTGTTAACACCCTCACCCACCAAACAGAGGAGTTCCAGCATCTGCTGGGGTGCCTCAGAGGAAACCCCAGGACCCTTGAGAGAGGAAGGGGTGTCCTCTCCAGCCTCATGAAGAAACTGGTCTGATAACACTTGTTCTGTGTCAGCTAATGGGGCTCCTGGGCAGCAGATTGCTCTAAAAAGGCCATTCCTGCTTGTCACTCCCTAATCCTTGCTCTGCTGTTGGAGAAAATTTAATTGTCAAGTTCCTCAGTTTTTGGCTGTTAGAATGAGGCAGCAGCAAAGTCTGGCTTGAGTGGATCTGGGAGATGAAATCCTGGCTGCCTCTTCCTCTTCACTGGGTGTACAGACACCAGCACTGTTTCTATTTTCTTGCTGCCATGAAAATTGCCTTATTGAATTTTTAAATAAACTCTGCTGGTTGGAATATCTAAAGAGCCTTTGCACAGACCCTGACAGCGCTCTTTTTTTTTTTTTTAAATTAAAAAACTTGGCCTCGGGCAAAATGGAAATGTCTTCAGATTTGCAATCAGTGCTCATGTAACATATCTGAAATGCAGTTTATAAGCTAGTGATTTGATGGGATTTGTTTCTGGGGGGGTAATGGAAGGATTTGTAGAACCTGGGAGCCCAGGATGCCATGACACAAATTGCTACCAATGACCACACCAAGGCACAAGGGGAAAATGGGAAAGAACAAGCAAAGAACAATCTGGTTTTAATTGCTGAGTTGCACGTGGGAGTCACATTGTCTTCTCCTGCCAACCTCCACTTCATCTTTGTGTTTAACCCACTGAGATGTCCAGTTTGCTCCCAGGAACATCCAACTCTGATAGAGATGGGAAATTAATAATAAATACCTGCTAAATGCTGAATAGGAACTGTCACAGAGAGCCTGTTGAGAAGAAAAAGGCTTGAACTTTGTCCTGAGGCTGCTTTCCCCAGTCACTGATCTGGATCATTTCATTAGCTGAGGTCAAAGGAAAATCCTTCTGGAGGGAGGCCTGGGGAAAGGGGAAAAGCAGAGAGAAAAATACCTTCCTCTCTCAAGGATACAACTGCAATGGCCTTAGCTAGGGATTAAACAGCCGAGCAAGCCCCTAATTATGCCTGGGTTAGATGGTAAAGAACCCCAGAGGAAGGAGTGAATAAGGGAACACAGGGCTGTTTATGGAGCAGAAGAGGGGCAGAGCTGCCCAGGGAGATGCAGAGGCCAGAGCTGTGTGTAGGAGCAGTGGATGATTGGGGTGATCTGCCCAGGCCTCATCCAGAGCATGCAAACACAAGCAGTGCAGAGATTCACCAGCCATTGCTCACGCCAGGCCTACACAAGCTGGGAAAGCCCCACATCATCATGCAGAGCTGGGCTGGAATCTGCTGCTTTGGGGATATCTGCTCTGGGATGGAGCCCCTTGGCTGCAGCTCTTCCTCCTCTGCACCTCCACAGCAGGCTCCTTTATCTCCTTATCCTGTGATATCTCTCCTGGAACAGGCATAAAAGGAACATTCACCACACATACAGACCACAGAGGGCCCAAGTCCTGAAGCTCTTGGGGATGTGCTGCCTCCATGTGCTGTCCTCTCAGCCTGTCATTCCCACCCTGGGATGTGCCACAGCCAACCACCTCATTGTGGTTAATCCAGGGGTGGCACTGATCTCTCCCAGCCCACAGGAGTTCAGTGCCCACCTTCTTTCCACGTGCCACCATGTGAGGATGACTTCAGACATCGCTTTATGACACGCAGCAGCACCCAGCAGGATTTGTGCCAGGAGCCATGCAGGGGGAGCTCACCCCTCTGAAACCAGTAAGAGTGTGTGGAGTCTGGCTGGGATGGAGCTCATTTTCCCCACAGCAGCACTCACAGGGCTGGGCTGTGTGTTGGGAAGGTGCTGGTTACACACTGGTGTGCTGGTTCTGCTCAGCACCAAGGCAGCCTCTCCAACATTCCCCCCTCAGCAGTAGGCTGGGGATGGTCAAGATTTTGGGAGGGATTGCATCCAGGACAACTGACCCAAACTGACCAAATGGATAGTCCACATTATATGATGTCTGCAATAAAAGCTTAGAGAAAGGAGAAGCAGGGGAGCATTTGCTATGATATTTGTCTTCCAGAGCATCCTCTACATGTACTAAACCCCTACTTCCTCCTGATGGAAAGAAAAGAACAAATCTATTATTTTTCTTTGCTACTGCTTGGGACAGTATTTTATTTAGTTAAACCACTCTTACCCTACATGTTTTTTTTCTACATTTTCCCCCCTTCTCCACCCTGCTGAGAAGAGCAGTGGTAGAGAGGCTTAGTGGGCACCTGTTGTCCAGCCAAGGTCAGCTCCCCTTGGAGAAACAGAGCCAAACCAAGCAGATTAATCTGGTTTTTGGAGGCTGTAGAGCCTACATGTCTGTCTCCAAAGGTTTGCAGCCTCAAGGCGAAATCATTTCTTCACAACTGAGTTTTGCCTAAGGCTGATGCTGCATTGCTGAGCTGAAGCAGAAGGAGGAACAGGCTCGTGAGCTGATTGTGCAATGCTGAGGAGGTCAAAATGATAGAAGTGCTGGGAGATTAGGGCTGAGCTGTGGGGCAGGGACAGGAATTTGCTGTAGGGTTGAGAAGCTGCTCCCTGCTCTGGGAAAGGGGGCAGGTTGGTGCAGAGCCAGGCTCCACAGCTTGGGACAGGCCTGGGAAACACTGATGTTTTTTCTCTGTTTTCCCCCAAAATGGTAAATGATGCTTATCCATCATTATTATGTCAGCCAGCATGGGGATGGCCCAAAGGCTCTGCAGAGGTCAGTGGGCTGATCCATTAAAAGGCACCCAAAGATGAGCTCACTTCTTTCACATGAAAAAGGAGTGGGTGAAATCTTTAAATCTCTGGAGTCAGAAACAGTTTGGAGTCTTGATAGCTTGAAACTGGTTTTCAATATCCATCATTCTTGTAAATGCAACTGACTCCATCTCTCACTGCCAAGTGCTATTTCAGGGCTGTTCATTCCTCCCTAGGACATGTCCTTAGGAAATATCTTGTTCTTGGTTGAATCCAGAAACAGGTTGTGTCTGAACAGCAGCCCAGTGACAAAACCCCTTGTGGCTCATTTAAAGGTACCATAAGTGAACAAATCCCTTTATTATTATAGAAGTTACCTTAAAGTATCAATGCCACTCACAACTGGACAAGATGCCATGAACTTCAGGACCATCCTGAAGTTCAGCCTGTGAGATGCTGAGTGTGAGACTCATCTTTGACTTCCATGAGATGTGAGGACACCCAGCACCAGCCTGGATAGGGCTTTTTCTGGAGGGAGGAGGAGAGCAAAGGTAAATAGTGTAAGAGAGAGAGGGATAGAGGGAATGAAAGGGAGAACAACTGTTGAAGAGCTTCATCATCTCCCTGTCTAGAAGATATTTCTCCATTGACTCTATTTAAAGTCAGCCTCAGGCTTGTGGGCTTGGAGAGCTTTTAGCAGATGAAAGAACTCACTCATCAGGCAGAAGTTTTTGATTTTTTTTTTCTCTCCTCAGTTCTCCCAGGTCTGTTTTAAAGCTATTTCAGCAATTGTTGAAAACTGTCAGATGCCTTTGACAGATCAGTACTTTACCGTGGAATCTGCATGGCCTGTTAGCCAATCAAAATGCAAATTTCGGATACATTTAAAACACAAGCCCCCAATTTGTCTTCCAAATGCTGCTGGAAAGTCATGAAAGCAATTTAGCTGTCCCTGGGACTGCACCTTCTCCTCAGTTCTGGCAGAGCTGCCGGGTTTTGCCGGGAGGGAATGTGTGCGTGTTGGAGTGGTGTGTGCGCGAACACCGCGGGCGGCGTTCCCAGGCTGCGAGCATCAATCTTCCCCTCTGACTGAGTGAGATTTATGGCTCAGCCAGGGGCTCCCGGCTCCTCCCAGCTCAGCACTGCTCCTCCAGATCCACACAAGCTCAGGGATGAGGTTTGGGAAGAGCGTGGCACCGCATGCCGTGGTTTTGTTGAGGTGTTGGGGCATGGGTTGGACTCGATGATCTTGAAAGTCTCTTCCCACCCAGTGATTCTGTGAAGAAGGATGGACACCCAGGCTCTCCTTCCTTCCTTCCTTCCTTCCTTCCTTCCTTCCTTCCTTCCTTCCTTCCTTCCTTCCTTCCTTCCTTCCTTCCTTCCTTCCTTCCTTCCTTCCTTCCTTCCTTCCTTCCTTCCTTCCTTCCTTCCTTCCTTCCTTCCTTCCTTCCTTCCTTCCTTCCTTCCTTCCTTCCTTCCTCCCTCCCTTCCCTCCCTTCCCTCCCTTCCCTCCCTTCCCTCCCTTCCCTCCCTTCCCTCCCTCCCTCTTTCCCTTCCTTCCTTCTTCCCTTCCCTTCCTCCTTCCTTCCCTTCCTTTTTCAGCTGGCAGTGGGGTGTCAGTACCAGCAGCTCACCCTGGGCAATAATGAGAGCCACTTAATGGAGCCTGAGTCAACAGGAACATGCTTCTCTTTCAACAAACAAACACTGTTATTCCCCTCCTTGCTCTTCCCACTAGGAGCTTTCTGCTGAGGGAAATGATGCCTTAAGATTTTAGCTTTTATATTTTCCATGTATTTGTAATCCTGCAATTCTTTAGTGGATAACTCCAAACTCCACACACAGTGTGAGCTGCTGCTGCTTCCCCATTTTGGGCAGACACAACAATTCCTCTCCAGGCTGGCAATCAAGAACACCTCACTGCCTCAGGCCCCCAGAGATGGAAACAAAAGGGAGTTGGGGGAGCAAACTTGGGGTAAATGACTTCATTACCTGAAGCTGGATTTGGCAGATTAACCCCAATATGCAAATGGAGCAAACTTATAAAAATGTAAACCTGTGATCCAGGGTCCATTTTGGGTGTAGGCCCTGGGGTCTTTGCCTCCCCAAAATGTACCTGAATGCCCTTCAATAAAAATACCTCCTTTTTATTCCCTTGATTTTGTCTGGCCTCTGTTTTTAGGTAGTCCCAAATAGGCATCAGGAATGGGTGGATCAGCATCTCAACAGAGGAGCATCTTTGATTTACCTCCAGATTAGGTACAATTGGCATCATGGTGACACCATGTCCCTCAATCCTAACCTGATCCCTGCTCCCAGTCAAAGCATTATCCATCCATTCCAGTCTGAGAACCCAGTCTGAGCCAGCTAAACCAGTTTTCTTTATTTTTCTACCAGAAAACTGATTTTTCCTGCTCTTTTTAAACTATCTGAAAGTAAAACCTACTGGACAAAGACACTACTTTATTTGAAAATCATTTATTTCCCCTTAAAATACCCTTTCCCCCCATAATAATCCTTCAGTTCTGATTTAAAGCCACCTTGCAAAGGTGAGGGATTTTGTTTTTAATAAGAACTAGAACTGCTGTACACAAGACAAAAAGCCTGTCCAGCTCATTCTTTAGCTGGAAATGTCATTGTTTCGTGCAGACTCATGCATAAAAATTAACCCATACACTCTTTAAATGGGTCTGGGGGAAAAAGGCTCAGTTGCCTGTGGAGTTACCTGTTTATATCAGTTGAACTGAGCCCACTGCCATCCCATTATGATGCATTTCTTACCCCCAGAGGCCCAGACCTGGGAATCTGCAGATTCTGGCACACAGGACATTTCCTGGCATTACCCAAAGCTGGGAATAATCTTCCAGGGAACTGAGTTCACGCCAAAGAAAATTCTTTCCCGCTTATCAGATTTGCTTAATAACACGGGTAAACCTTTACTGCAAGATTATTTGGAGTGATTTTTAAATGTTCCTCCTCTGCAAATGGCTGGGTTTATGTTCCCCTCGTTCTGTTAAGGTCTGGATTCTCCCTTTGCCTGCAGTCTGCCTCTTGTCTGGCTCACTGAAGCAGCCAGATGGTGCAATTTGCAGGTACCTCCACAGCGCTTACTTGTCTGACATGCCTGAACTGATTGAAACATGCACTGAAACCTCATTGAAGTGGCCTGGAGAAAGCTCTGGAATGTGATAGATCTGGGAGACAGAGCAGGCACATTCACTCCTGGAGACTGCACAGCACAGAGCTCCAGGGGAAGGAGTTTGTGCCTGCACAGGTGGGCAGGGGATGAGGCTCTGTGGGTGCTGTGGATCCTTACAGGACCACTTGGCAGTAAATAATTATGGTCTGGTTGCTCATGTAGTGCCTGTCCCTGCATTTATATGTAGATGTGTGTGTAGGTGTGTGTACTAGTGAGTACATGATTCTATAATTCTGTGATTATTTTGTGACTCCCTCCTTCTTCTGTGTCTCCATGCTCTGTGTGTGCGGTTGATGTTCATATACTTAATCAAAAATCATAGAATTACAGAATGGTTTGGGCTGGGAGGGACCTTAAGGACCATCCAGGCCCACCCCCTGCCATGGCAGGGACACCTTCCAGCGACCAAGGTGCTCCCAGCCCTGTCCAGCCTGGCTTTGGACACTTCCAGGGATCCAGGGGCAGCCACAGCTGAACAGTGCCAGGGCCTGCCCACCCTCACAGGGAAGAATATTTTAAAAAATATTTTCTCTCTTCTTGGTCTTCTCTTGCTTCTTTGGGAGTGTGTTGTGAGATGCCAGACAGCTCTGGGAAAGGGGTCAGCGAGCTGGGACCAGTGGGTGATGAGAGTCCTGGGAAGAGCTGCAGCAGAACCTGGGAGTGGAACTTGCTGGGGACAGTTATGAAGAGCAGGGTGCACAGAACTGGTCTAAAATGCCTCCTAACCCAAGGAGAGTTGGCCCTCAATATCTGCACCAGGATTTTCCAGGGGAAGACATCTGCTGTCACTGAACAAAACCTCCCTTGGAACTATGTCCATGAGCAACAACATCTTTGCAGTCAGGGATTTGAGAAAATGAAACAAACACCTGCCAGGAACAGAACTGAATCAAGCACTGATTTAAATATGACAAGAAGAAGAAGGAAAAAAGGCATTTTATTGATGGACTGAAAGAAAATATCAAAACACAAAGCCACCTTGCACTTCAGCTGGGGGCAGGACAGGATGAGGAAGGGGACGAGAGGTGGGGAAAGAGAAGTGGCTGGCTCATGCACTGAGCTCTGTTGTTGCACAGGCAACACCCTGTCAGCACTTTGCAAGAAGGAGCTCCATCTTTCTTTCTTACGTGGCCTGACAGCTTTTCACAAGAGATTTATACAGGGACAGATCAGAATATCTGTCACAGCAAACCAGCGTGGCCAAGAGCAATGAGGCACTGTGAGCTGGGACCTGGCACTTCTCAGAGCACAGAGATGCTGTCCAGGGGAGGGGACAACGGTGGGTGCTGCTCCACAGCCCAGAGTGGAGGGTCCCTGGGCTGCACCAGCACCAGGAATGTGCTCTGGGGTTCACCTGGCCCTGGGCAGGTATGTGGAGCTCCCAGGCCTGTGTCCCTGCAGGCTGGGGAGCCTCCCCTTGTGATCAAAGCACAGAACCTGTCACTTCCAGGGTTCAATTCATCTCTTTCTAAGGCAGATGTCTAAAACAAGTCAGATGAATTGTGCTGTGGAATTGGTTGTTTCTCTTTCCCAGCTCCAGTGGGAGTTCAGGCAGCTGGCTGGGCTGAGGAGAGCTGTGCTTGAGCTGCTGAAAGCAAGAAGAGACAAATCACAGAACCAGAATCACACTTTCCTTGGGTTGGAAAGGACCTTAAAGGTCATCTCATTCCAACCCCCCTACCACGGGCAGGGACACATTCCAGGGCCAGGTTGCTCAAACCCCACCCTCAGTGTGCACACAGACCATCCACAGTGTCTGCTCTCATCTCCATGAGCCCATTCCTGCCTCCATCCCCAGAGAATCCCTCAGCCATGGCAGGCAGGGCAGGAGTGCACACATCCCCTGGGAAGGAGGTGCTGGAGAGGTCTGCAAGGAGCAGGGACACAGCCAAGAGTGAAGAGTTTAGGCTCAGAGCAGCCAAACTTAGGGGGTTTTTTTGCCAGAAGGTTGAAAAGGAAAAGCCAGGGATGGCCATTTGTGCTGGGCAGTGCCTCTGCTTGGCTCAGCCCAGGGCACTCTGCAGTGCCAAAGCCACGGGAGCATTTCACAAGGACAAAGGTTACTGGCTGCTGAACAGCAGAGCATTAACATGGAAATGACAGCAATCCATGCCAGAGCAGGGCCCGTGTGAGCCTTTCCAAGGCTGTTAGCACGGAGCGGGAGCCAGCCTCAGCTGTGGGACAGGATCTGCAGCCCTGGGTGAGCGTTGGCAGCTGGCAGTGCTGTGCTGCCAGTCCCACTGCAGCACACCCGCTGGAGATGGGAGGAAAAAGAGGGAAGGAAGAGCAGGAGAGGTTCAGAGCCCTGCTCTGTCAGTGCAGTGTCGCTTTAGGACATGAAATAAAACAACACAGACACTGGAATTTCTGAGGTAAAAAGAGGGGGTAGTTTAATTCTGACTCCAACATTTACAGATTTCCAAAAGTGACAGTGGATTGGAGGGTGACAGTGCCACCTTTCCAATGATACTGGACAAACCCACAGTCCATCAAATTTCTCCTCTTCCTTCATATAATAATTCAAAATAACAAGTATTTACAGAAAAGCACATGAGAAAGTGCATTACAAGAATGTAACCATCAGAAGGCTTAGAACTCAAAAGAGCAGAGTGACAGTGCAGCTCCTGCAGACCCCAGCTGTGGTGTAAATTGAGATTCCACATGGATGCTGCTGCCTGCTTTCACTGCTCATTGGGTGCAATTTACTTGTCTCATCCGATTTACGCCATGCACTCAGGTCTGGGGCATAAATATCCCAGCTCATATCACTATGAGAACATCCTCTGTCTGGCCTCTCTCACATGGCTCAGAGTCATCAGATTCAGAGGAAGTTATTTTAATATAGTGATCTTCACTCTCCCACCCAAAAAAGACAAAGCCCCAAAGCCCCACTGAGTTCTCTGCTGAGGTCTCCAAATCACACAGATGGAGTTCTCCATTGGATTTCATTTTATCTTCTGATCTGAAGGGTTGAAGTGTGAATTAAGTGATACCTTGGCTTTGAGCACAGCCCCCCTTCCCAAGGGTGATTCCAGCCTAAATGAACAGTGAGTGTGTGCATTAGGAATGCACTCCCCAAGCATGAATAAACCTTCTCAGGGATCCTTAACAACATACAATCTTCCAAGCAACAGGTTGCTTTACTAGGATTAACAACCTGGAGGAGAAGGATTAATATAATTGCTACTCCTAACCAGAGCTGTGGAAAATAATCACAATGAAGTTAAATAAAACAGTTAAAAGCTGTTAGGGATTTGGGGTGGTATTTTATTTTATTTTTTTTAATCTTTTAAATGTATTTATTTTGTAAATCTCGCGGGAAGTTCCCTGATGTCAAGCAGGATGTGCAAACATTCATCTTCTCCTCCCTCTTTTTCAGAAAGGTTCTTAAGCTCAAATCAAACAACAGGATAATTTCAGGGAGCAACACCCCAACTGGCCTTCCTCCAGTTCTGTTTCACGTTTCATTTCATAAGAATAAAAGTTTGGTCAGACAAAAGGAAAAGTCCACCTAATCCAGAATTACAAGTTCAACAGTGGCCAAAAATTGCCACTAGGAAAGGCTGTGCAAACAGGGTGAGCCCCTGGCACTATTCCTCTCCCTGTCTTGCTCAGCCTCCAGTGCTCAGCAGCTCAGGCACTGCCAGAGTTAGAGGTGTTATCTTCCAGTTTAATGCCCTTGATGGATTTTTTTTTTCTTCCATGAAGTATCTAACAGCTTCACAAAATGCATGGTTAAGCTGTAAAACTCTACTTTTTTTTTGTGAATGCCAGAAGTTTACATGGGTTCAAAAAGCGAAGTGTGAAACCACATTACATTTCTACCTTCTGGATGTGCTATCAAGCAAACACACCTTGACAGGGAAATCTCTTCCCAGGAGACACCATGACTTTGATACGTTGTTCTTTTTTTTTTTATTTTTTTTTTCCTTTCCCTTTTTTAAAATCCATTTCTGGAATAAACGTGTTCCACAGCAAATCTTGCAAGGAAAGTGTTTTCCTGCAATCAGCAGCCCTGCTTGCAGCATTCCTCCAGCCCCTCTGTGACCAGACCAGATGCACTACAAGGTGTTTGTGAGTGGAACATCAGGAGCCACAGGACTGTGACCAGCTGAATAATTCTGAACAAACACATGGAAATAAACATCATCATCCTGATCACGTTAATCACAGCCTCACAGGAAACCTTCACCTGGATTTTAGTGAATTTAGAGCCCGTTTTCTTCAGTCTCTCTGATTCCCCGGTGATCCTGGGCAGCTGGAGCAAATTTCACCCTCGTGTAAGAGCCAAGTCAAAGCACCCCCTGAATGCCACTGGCATGAATCTGCAGCTCTTTGCAAAGTGAGGTGGTGGTGAGATCCTGTAGGATCTGAGGAGCCAGACACCTCCTAGGCCAGCCAAAATCCCCAAATCTCTGTTTCTTCAGCCTTTTCCACCCTACAGGTGTTTTTCTTCCCTCTCAGACTGCCAAGACCCTGTGCATGCTCCATAGGCTCTGAAGAATAACTCCTTCACTTATCCAGGGAGGTTTTTAATTCCCACCAAACCTTCCTGTTCCAGGGAACTTGTTTTAACTTTGCTTTTCCCAGCACAGAAACAGCCCTGGGGAGTCAAACTCACTGCCCTCAAGAAGAGGAGAGCCCACTTATGCAGTGTGCACCCTGGGCTCTTCCCAAAGCCTTCCCAGTGCCAGGCTGAGTCTCTCTCTTTCCTTCCTCACTTTTGTGCATGTTTTCAAGGAATCTGCAGTGCTTTTGAAGCTGAGTATGTTCCAAGTCTCTCCAGGTCAGATCCCCATCCTCCTCCGTGGCTGCTGGAGCTGACAGTGGGCTCTGTCCCTCCAATCATGCTGCTGCTCTTCCCTTCCAGCCCCACCACATATTTCAGATATCTTCAGACCCCATGAACAGCCCTCCTGCAGAAGGAGCTGGAACCATTTCAGCCTGGGCTGAGAGGAGACAGAGCTGCCCCCTCAGGCTGAGTGAAAAGGGCCCAATGAACGCTGTGATGACAGCACAGTAAAATTCCCTGGGCTCTAAATATTTTATCATCATAAAATAAACATAGATCTTCTCATCATGAAATATACATTAAAAAATGTTTAAACGTGTTAATTATTAAACCAATATTGATTCATATTGGATGAAGCATTAACGGGTGGAGTTTGGAGGAGGAAAATTGGCAAATGTATTTAATGTCGAAAGAGCGCTTGCCACATATCAATATTCATCAGGTCTAACCACTAATAATCATAACAGTGACAGCACAGATTTATGGCTCCTCTGCATGAAGGCAAGTCTGTGCAGAGGGACAAACTGAAATATTAAGATGGGAGGCACAAAAAATCTTTTTTTTTTTTTTTTTACTGCAGCTCATCATTGTGATTTTATGGATAAACTGAGGATTTGCGTAAAAGAGTCTGAGCAAACAGAGGGAAGACTCTTGTGAGTTTATTTGAGAGCAGGTTATCAGAAGGATTTAATCATCTGCTCTGATAAGGCCTGGGCTAAAGGCATCCTCTTGTGCAGGTGCCACCAGAGTGCACAAGGAGTTAATGGCTGCTCCTGTGCCCTCTCTTTGGACATTTATTCAAAGAATCTTAAATGGATTTTCTGAAAGTCAGAGAGTGGGAAATGCATCATGTGCCACCTTTAGCATTTGCAGGGTTGAAGGTGAAGCTTGAGTTGGGGAGTTTTATGGTTCAAGTCAGTTATTTTGATTTGGGGCTGTAAATATTCTCCCCAGAGGAGAATGCCTTGCTCACTGTGTCTGCAGGAATTCTCTTGCAGATGTTTTTCCCGTGGGAAGCTGTAGCTTTAATAACACACTGAGATCACAGCACAGATAGGAAATAAAGCAACAGGGAACTGAAATTCCATTAATAAGGGAGACCTGCCAAAGGTCCTTAATTTGGTTTAGTTTTAGATGTCCATCCCAACCACTCCAGGAGCAGGAATCCAGATGTGGATGCAGTCTGTCCAAGGACACTCTTGGCACTTTGTCTGGGTCTGTTTTTCATTTCCTTCCCCACCTACACTTTTTTCCCCTGATTTATTTCATTGTGAACAGGTACACCAAGACCTGAATCCCCAACTGTGTGACTATGTGAATTGAACAGCGTTTTTGCAATATGCTGGGACCTGAGAAAACTTCAGAATTGCAGGGAGTTCATTGTATTGAAAACATTTTCTTGTGAAGAGAGTCTATTTCCTTGGTCTTTAAACAAAAAAAACACAATGAGGTTCAGTGACTGTTTCAAGGACTCCAGTTTAAATTCATTCAGTCTACAATTCAAAAAAAGAAATTTGTTTTCTTAACAACCTCCTCTGCAAATGCAGTGTGGTACCAGAGAGTTAACAGGTGCTCTGTCTTGCATGCCAAATTAATTTAATACTTTTTACTACTTTTGATGTGTCTCTTTGCAGGACTGGTACAAGTTACATGTGCAAACACATAGAAACCTTCTCTCCTGAGGTGAGGTGGGGGTCATACAACTACTCATGGACAGAGTCATGCCAAGAAAAGCCAAATAAATTGGCTTTCCCCTTGCTGGAATTTGGTTTTAATGTCAGGGCTGGTACCTGAGTGACCTGCTGGTGTATCCTGCAGATATGGAAATGTATAAGGGGCTGCACAAGGATGGGAGAAAAAGGATCAGATGAACCATTCTGGTAACCAAAACCAAGCCTGGAAACAGGAATCCTTAGGTATTTCAGGTCCTCTCCTTTACCCACCAGCCTTTCTTGCCTTTGGAACAGCTTTGGAATTCTCTTTTCTCACTCCAGAGTACATGCCAGTGGTGAACCCACCGCACTCACTGGTGCACTGGCTGGGAAATCTCAAAATTGGCGAAATCTCAAATTGGTGAACCAAAACCACTACAAATGGCAAATGTCAACCTTTTTATTTGGGACAGGACATTTGAACACCAAAACCTTTAGCATCTGGCCTCTGTAATTTTGTGTTGAACGACAGCTTTGCTGTCAGTGTTCAGCTGCTGGAGACATGCTCCCAAGCCTGTGCATGGAGATTGTACACTAAATTGTCCATTTGATTTCCACTTACTGGGAGACTCGGCATACATTAAAGAATATTTGACTATTAAAAGCATGTTTATGGACTCTAATATTGCTATCAGTGGTTTGTGACTAATACAGAGTAAAGTGCATTTTGTCACAATCGGTTGATTTCGGAGTAATCTGTCACTGGCAAGTGTTAATCTGGGGGTTCTCTTCCTAATGCAGCTCCAAAGGATGTGTCTGGAGGGATTCCTGCTCTGCTTGTGCCTTTTACAACATCCTGGCACAACATCCTTGCATGAAACTCATCCTGTGTGGAGTGAAAGCCGAATTAATCTTTAAAAGTTGCACTATTGGCCAGATTGCCTAACAAAATCACGCTCTTTGGATGTACAGAGTAATGAGAATTCCTTTATCCATCTACTCCACCACACAGTCCTATCCATAAACTTTTGTACTGATCGACCACTTACAATCAAATGTGATACAGATATTAGCAGCCTCAAAAATATAAAATTCTACAAGTTTCATGAAGAAGTTGATTCTGTTGGAGCTCCTAAGTAATTGCACACCCGGGGATTCAAACATGGGATACCTATGCATGGAAATCAAGCTTCATTTCCATGGAGCACAGAAGTAGCTGGCATCTTGATGGGATGTTCTCCCACTGGGAAACATCCATTCCTTAAAATCAAAATGTGCTACAGTAACAAACGCTGATGTAAGTAAAATTTCAATTGAAGGCAGCCATTTAGCTTGTGATAATAAGATATTTTATTTCTTTCATTCTTATAGAATTTTCTTCCCCTTAATGTATATGATTATTCTTATACACAAAAAACCCTAAACAATAAAAAACAAACAAGCGTGGGTGCTGTGGGAAGACTGTTGGAGGTTCACAAAATGCTGTTTTCTTCAGAATTTTCACATAGAAAAATATTGGAGTTTTGGGGGGGAAAAAAGAGTTAAAAACCTGGAATATGTGCTGAAAGACAAATTGATGTTTTACAACAGATTAAGGGCTGGACTTGTTCATATTGGGATTTTCCAGAGGATTGGGATCCCTAGGACTCAGCTTCCGCTGGCTGTCCAGTTTGGTGGTGACAAATCCTTTCGTGTGGTCTCAAAGCACAGCACAGAGAGGCACAGCCTGTGCCAGAGCCTGGGCAGCAGTGGGTGTGCTGTGTGCCTGCTCCCAGCTGCAATCACTGCAGAAATGAGCCCTGACAGGCACCGTTCGCACGCCAGGCTCGCTCCTGAGCTGGGAAATAATGACTTGGGACTCACTTTGCAAATGCAGCTGCCTCCTGGGCCTAACAGCCACGCATTGTGTGGGGTGCAATTAGGAGGTCATAGAAATGCTGTCACTGATGGCTTTCTGGCTGCCTCTGGAAAATGTTCTCAACACATGGCTAATAAGTAGGTTTCTTTGATACCACTTTGATAGTTAGGGACAGCAGGAGGAAAACAAGCAGAAGACCAAGCTTGGTGCTATTATCCTTTTTAACTTTGCTTAGCAAATGATTCTGAAGTGCTCAACACAATCACTCCCCCTTTTAAGCACAGGTTTTTCCACTCCTCTTCCTTTACTAGGGTCTAATTTTAAGGGAGCACTTTGGGATTTTAATAACAGAATTATACACTTTGCCCACAGGTCTTTAATCTCTCGATGTTTATCCCATCAGTTGCGTCTCTGGCGAGCCTTTATCCTGGGATGTTTGTCTATTAAATTAACAGTATTTCAGAAGAAGATAAGCCATTTGCAAGCAGTAAATCACAAGGCAGCAGCATCCACTTAGTTCTCTGGCTGTTGCATCACTCAGTACATTATACACTGTTCTATATACTCAGTATATCACCGAGTTCTTCATCTTCCCTGCCACCCCCGCCCTCCGCCCCCACGCTGTCTGCAAAATGCACAAACCTCTCTGAGGAGGCGAATCCAAGGAGAAGGAGACAGATGAGATCCATGCAAGCAGCAAACTGGGGAGCTTTGGATGGCTCTGCTGGATTTTGGCTGGGTTGCCTGTGGAGGAGAGGGTAGAGCAGAGCCCTCCACATCTGAGCATCTCAGAGAGTGCCAAAAACAGTGACTAACCCTGCCCAGCAAAGAGCAGAGTCCCAGGGAACGCAGCAGACAGGGGCTGCCCACCCACTGCTGCAGTGCAAGCATCCCAGGATGGAGGCAGCCCACACTCAACAGTGCCTGGAGAACTTCTGTGGTGCTGCATGACCAGAAGGAGATGGATATGTCACACTGTGAAGGAGGAGAGCTAGCGGGAAGGTGGCCAAGAAAGTGAAAGTCAGATTTCTGTTTATGCACGAAGTAGAAATGAGAGTGAGTCTTGAATGGCTTTGTCTGTCTTAATTCTTGGCCTTAATTGAAAGGGTCCTTCCTCAAGAAAGCAACCTGCAGAGGGTGTTTGGAGATCTTTTCAGAGCTCAGTGTGCTGTAATGGAATCATCAGCACTGAGAAATGTTCCTTTTTGCTCCTTGGATTGTGCCCATCCAGCAAATGGAGCGGGTTCAGTTTCATTTAAATGCTGAGAAGTGCCAGGTCCCTGCAGAAAGCAGGCATGGTGCATCTGCAAGCAGATGGGAAACATCTCCATGTAAGCATTTATGAGATGCCTAACATAGTTTTCCTCTCACAAAAGAAGCAAACAGATGAAAATCTAAATGTTAAGGGCAGTGTGAACCAATAATCTGGGGGAAAAACTCAGAACAAGTTGTACAAAGCAATCTGTTGCAACAACTTCTCTTTTATGTCCCCATTGACTTCTTGCTTCCTACCCTTCCTGCTATCACCTTTTACAGTATAATCATGCAGACATCCTAGTTTTGATACCAAAACTCTCTTTAAACCAAATCAGACTAGAAACAGCAAATTCCAGCCATACTCCACAACATAACACTCTGGGAATTTTGACTTTCCGCCCTCCTTGAATTAGCAGATTTAAAAAAAAAAAAAAATCAAAATGAAAAATTCCTCGTTTTTTTACAGGTGCATGCCCTCTTCTCTGCATCCAGGTGCCACATCTTGGCCAGTCACTCTCTTGATTTGACCGATTTTAAATCGCAAAGGCTTCAGCAAGGCACTGGGTGCACTTTCCCCCTAGAGAGGGGAGGATATTTGGGTTCCCCTGGTTATCTGCATGTTAAGGAAGGTGCCTGAGGTCGTGGTAATCCCTTCCAGCCCTCTGGCTCCTGGGCTGTGACACTCTAGACACAGTGGATAGCACAGACTGAGGAGCTGCCCTACCTGGAAAACAGCGTTTGAGACGTGCCAAGAGTAGAATCATAGAATTATTTAGGTTGGAAAAGACCTCTGAGACCATCAAACCCAATAACAGACAGAGCAGACAGATCCTTTTTGCTGGCTGGGGAGGAAGTACAAAATGCAGAGTGTATTTACATTTTTTATCCAATCTGGAGCAAAGGTGATACCTTTCAGCATTGCTCAGAGTGATTTTGGGTGAGGGACCCTCATTTTCAGATTCCTTCTGTGGGCTCTGGACATTCAGCCTTGTTCTCCTCACCCCAGGCCTATTCCCCAACCACGCTCTTTCTAAATCAGCCTCTGTCATTTGGTTTGTTTGTTTGTTTGTCTCTCTTCCTCTCCTGCTTTTTGAAATTTGTTTTTGGATCACATAAATCTTCTTTATGGAAATATTTGTGCACTTGGCACATTTCCAAGGAATGTTTAGACTTTAATAAAGCAAATTTTGTGGGTTTTGTTTTTTTTTTTTTTCTATTTTTCTTTCCAGGGGGAGAAGTTTGTAATGATTTTTTTAAATGGCTTTCCTCCATGAATCTTGGCAGCTTAGGAGTCCCCTCCAGTAGGATGTAATTGGAAGTAGCTGCTCCCTGTGATAGCCTGGCTTTCAGAGTGTGGCCTCCAGTTCAGTAGCTGCAAATAACTGTGGGCAATTTTGCCTGTGCTTAATTGCAACAAGGTTGTTTCCTCCAATTTTGAAGTCTTTCATTTTCAGGCAAAACCAGAGCTGAATGCTCATGTGTCCTCCTCTAAAACCCCTTTATAATAAGGGTTAAGAAAATATTTTCTGCCACTGCTGACAATTTTTCCCTCAGAATAAAAGAGGAGACAGGAGGGAAGAGAAGACTGGAGGAGATCCAGATGCTGCTGGAAACATCTGATTTGGTCAGCAGAAGAAAGACTTGGTTTGGCTGATTGATAAAGCACTGCCACAACCCCAGAGTAAATGTACAGCTCATTGCTTATTCCCTCTTACTCTTGGTAAATTCAGAAATCTTTCAAGCTGGCTTAATTTTGGTTTTAGGAATTGTAATGCCACAAAGGAACACAACTGGTGTTCCAAGTCAACGCCACTTGTCCAAAGGAGGCTCAGCCCTGATAGTTCAGCACCCACAGGGTGTTCTCCAGCCTGGCCTTCAAACTCTCATGATTCCACAAACTTCCTGGGCTATTTTTTCTTGGTCGTGTCAGAAGGGCAATCTAAACATCCTCTATAACACAAGTTTATCTCTGGGCCACTCCAAAATTAAACTGTCTCAAGTTTAGAAGAGCACAGAGGAGCCTCAGATCCTCGATCCTCTGGCAGCACCAGCTGTCAGCCCACAGAAACCTTTGCAAGGATAGGAATAGCCTGGGTTCTGTCCTGAAATTCTTAGAAAAAGCTTTTCCCAGGAAACTGAGCTTTCCTGTGCTCCTCCATCTGCGCCTGCTGGAGACCCACTTGGCTCCTGGCATCCCACAAATGCATCAATAGGAGACAAAACCGTCAAGAAACCAGCAGAGACCCCTTCAAAATGCAAACAAAGCAGAACAGTGAGGCACCTCAGGCCGCATTCTGAGCTGCTGTAAATCAGTGGAACTCACAGATTTCAACCCAACTCTGCCAGGCTGCTCCAACTGAGGATTTGGTTCTTCATCATTAACTCCTCCAGCATGGCACAGCCAGCTCTTGGAGGCTTTCAATGACTTTCTGCTTGGAGTTTACAGCTGTTCCAGCAAGGCCTTTGGTTTATCCCTTTAATTTGTCATTAGCCTGTGTAAACAAAAAGAACAAAACAAAAAGGACTGGGAAAAAAGAAACCCAAACAGATGCAATCACTTTTCCTCCACTTCAGGCAGATTTTAGGGAAGAAGCATTGCTCAAGTGGGGATCTACTGGGACAGGTTTCCTGGTTAGGATAAAGATGTTGGTTGAGATCTAAGGCTGGAAGAATCTTGGTTCAGATTAATAACAAAATAAAATAAAATAAGACTCTAACTTCTACTCAAGAGTCTTCTTTTTTCATTAAAATAACATTTCAATCTTCATTTCAATGTTTTCCAATCATTCTGAATTCTCCTGGAATCAGATGCAGATGTTCTGAAATACAAGCAACAAAGCTAATTCTGACAGCATTTCTGAAGGATAAGGGAAGAAAAAAATGACAAACATTTGGAAGAAATCCTGTTCTGCTGATGTTGTCCATCCATTTTGGCAAACTGTTATGGACTAGAAGTTCAAGAGAGCCTCAGGTACTGCACTAGAGCAGCTGAGTCCTCACCCAACCACAGCCTTTGTGCCAGCTTGATCCCAGCTTGCAAACTTCACGTTGTAGTTGAGCCTGGACCACATCGTGCCCTTTTTGCCCTTCAGACTGATTTTCCACATTAGGGAGATGGAATAAGACTCACAGGGATGGTTGGATGGTTGGTAGAATTTTTAAAAACACATGTGGAAGTTAAATAAACAGGGAAACAAGTGATCCAAATGATTTTTCGATTCTGCAAGCCCTCCTGTGAACCACCAAAGACAATTTTCTTTACCACATGAAATCTTTTGTAAAGCTGGCTTGACCATGCCAAGGATCACACAACAGTTAAGAATTAAACCCCAAGACACTTAGATCAGAAAAAAAAATACATCCTAAAATGCTTTTTACTGATTTTGTTTCTGGTAATAGCACAGACACAATAAAAGGTTTTCACTGGGTGGAAGCCAACCAGGATCAATCCTCTGACCAGGAGCAGCAGCCTCAGAACTTTACCCCCCAAAGCTAATGAAAAGGCAGCTTCCCTGTGCTTTTGGAAAGAATACCTTGTGGTCTGCCACAGCCTTAGCTGGTGGCCTGTAAACCCTGCACAGGACTTAATTCTGCCATTTCTGGTATTCATCCTCTTATCTTCAATACAGAGCTTGTCAGAACAATAAAATAAATACATTTTCTGTCCTGTGGAACAGCTTTATACACTTTTTTTCCATAGGCAGCCTTGGAATGTAGACTTTTGAGGAGCAGGCAGATGACTGTGTACATTTATATACCAGCCCACATACCCCAGTGCAGATCCAGCACACATTCCTTTGTAAAGGTGTGTTTCCCCAAATTCAGCATCAGGGAATCTGCCCTGATGGAGGAGGCAGCAGCAATTCTGGCTGTGCTGCCCAGCAGGACAAGGAGAGCAGCTGGACAGGGCACATCAGCAAAGGAAATAAAGGGGATCTTCCTCAGGCTGCTCCTCAGGGCTTCCAGTCACAGCATGAGAGTGGAGACCTGGCAACTGCTCCCACAACAAGACAGAAAATGGGGAAGAAGAAACTTGATGAGAACAAAATCCCCCCCAGGGCCAACATGAACTGTTCTGCTGATCTGATGGAGGAGATGAGCCACGTTTCAATTGTCTAAAGGGAGGTTTGGACCACAAAATTACAGAACACTTGGTGACATCAAGGTGGGATCTCTTTTACTCCAGACCTGCTGCTCAGTGTCCATGAGTCACTTTAAATACCACAGGATGAATTCTCTATTTTACTTTTGATCTTTTAAAACTCATTTTGACATTTTAACTCATGCCTAGGTTTTGTTACCCGTGTGTAGGTTTGAATGCTGTTCTTTTTATATTTGAAACATGTACCCAAAGAAAACACTCAATTAACTTTTAGTACCAGTTCCTGAATTGAAAAATTCCAGGCCACAAAGCAGCACCACTCCTTATGTCCCAAATGGTGTCTGCTCCTTTTTTGTGGGATCAACATAATGATAAAAACCTCTTCCACTTCTGGATTTGTGCAGCAATCCCACATCAGGGATAGAGCAGAGAGAGACAACTTGGTATCTGAGACAAGACTAAAACTCAAGATGTTCTTGTTGGATGAACAGCCTAAATCTGAGCTGAGATTTTAGCATTGCATCCAGATCAGGGAAAAATTACCCTGGAAATTTCACTACAGACAGACAGGCTTCCTTTATGGGTTTTCCATATTTCTAGCTGTCAACTACATTTAAAATATGACATCAGACTGTCTCATCTCATAATAGCCTGCTGCTTCTTTCTTTCAGCAGTAAAAGAATGAAACAAGTAAAGAACAAGCCTGAAACTGTAAAACAAAAACTACTACCAGATTAATAATATTCTTGTTAATTATTGTAATACAACTCCATTTAGGAACCCTTGCATGACCTTGTTTTAGGCCATGCTCAAGGTGAGAAAGCAGGTGGCAAAATCATTTTCCATCTTAACAAATTTGCCCATTCCCTGTTTGCAGCACACATCAACCTGGCCCTTTGATCTGGTACATGATACTCGGCTTCCCTGGAGAATTTGGGGCCAGATGCTTTAACAAAAAGTAGCTCCATTAAATCTCTATTGCCTTCCACAGGGCATCACAAATTTAAATTGGCTGAAGACTTTGCTCTTGAGATTGGAGTGGACCAGGGGAAAATTATACATTTTATCAAGTTCTGCAGCAAAATGCCAAAACAGAAGTAGAAATGTTTTTCCCCCAGGAACGATGACAGTCCTACAGGGAGCTGGAAAAAGAAGGCAAAACAGCTCAAGTGTTAAAACCCACAAAAGTTTGTAGTCTTGGGAAGAGTAGGAGGAACCAATGGGTTAATTTTGATGTCCACTCCTGACCAACAGTTTGTTTTAATCTGCAAGCTGAGGAGCAAGGTGTTCTACCCCATGCTTGAGACAGCTGGACTCATTCTCTGTGCAATATATCCATGAGCACCACTGACCTCCTCAGGAAATGAAGTCCTGTGGGGACACAGCCCTTGGGAGCAAGGACAGAGTGATTTCCCCTCTCAAGGGGTGAGGGACACCCTTCCCCATGTCCCCCAGCTCCAGAGCCACCAGAAGACGTAGAGAGCTTTTTGGATAATTGGCTAGCTGAGAAGGGCCACTTCGATGTGATACCGATGGATAAGGATAGGGGAAACAAACTGGGGATTGTGCAACCAATGTCCAATCACTGACAAAGGTCACGGTGACCTTCGCTGAAACGGGAAGATGGGGGAGAAAATCGCTTGCCAGAAAATGAAGATAGCCTAGGTAGAGAAGCTATAAGAATGCAAACATAGAAACAAAATAATCATTAGAGCATAGAAGTAGGTGTGGTTGATCTAAGTGTGCTTTAGCCAATAATGAGCTCAGCTTTTGCAATATGTATAAGCTTCATTAACACCAATATAAATATGTGTGAGCTTTCAATAAACTTTGGGATTTGCTATCCACGCATAGTGTGTGAGGCATTTCTTCCGCCGTTCACGACAAGAAGAGACGCTCATGTCCACTTGCTGATGAGCATCCTGGTGGAACATGGTTCCTCAGACCACGTGAAGGTCTCTTTACCATGATTCCTCATCCTCTCCTCTCCAGTGTTCCCTCTCTCCCTCTTTGCTCATTGCTCCTTCAGACCAAAGTGTCATGCTGGAATTCATGAAGGTACATTTGAGTGGCTGTGCTCATTTTCCAAGGGCTGCTCCCACCTGGAGCTCATCTGTGTGGAGGGAGGGAGGCTGTGCACTGCTGCAGACAGCAGCCTGTGCATCCACACTGCACATCCACAGAGGATCCAGGAGTGCTGCCTGGGTTTCTGTGGGTACTCACATGTCAGCATTCCCAGTTTATCCAGGTAATTCGGTAGTTTGTATCCACAGGTTTGTGTTTCTGCATCTCACAGATGGGTTTGCCCCTCCTGTGTGCTCATGGAGACACATCTTTTCTTACATCTGCATTAACACGCAGAAGCTTTGTTTCAACAGCCAGTCTGCTCAGGAGAAGATCTGTAAGCATTTCTGGCTGAACAAACAGCCAGCCCAGCGTTGATTTGGTCACATATCCATCATTCCATGCAGCCTGGGGTGGATTGCTCCCATCCCCACGCTGTCGCTGCCTGCATTTTGCTGCACTGCCTGGGATGTGTGGGTTCCAGCCCATCTGTGTGGATCACAGCTGTGCACTGAGTAGTTTTCCAAGTGCAGACAGCACTGAAATGGCTCAGGGCTGATCCTCAGTGCACCTCCAGCAGCTCAAGCACAGCTTTATAGATGTCCTTTGAGTCAGCAAGCAGCTCAGCCCTTTCTTTCCCTGCAGAGCTCGAGCTTGGCCCATGTTTTCAACCACTAAGGGGACACAGAACCATTGAACCCTTTAGGTTGCAAAAGAGCTTTCATATCTTTGAGTCCAACCATTCACCCATCACTGCCAGGTCAGTGACTAAACCACAGAATCACAAGATCATAAATGTTGGCAAAGACCTCCAAGGTCCTCAAGTTCAATCTTCCACCTAATACCACCATGCCCACTAAACCTTACCATGAAGTGCCACATCTGCTCATTTTCTGAACAATTCTAGGGATGGTGATTCCACCCCTTCCAATGCTTAACCACTCCTTCAGTGAAGAAATTTTTGCCAATATTCAACCTGAATCTCTCATAGTGTAACTTTAGGCCATTTCCCTTGTACTATCACGAGTTGCTTGGAAGAACTGTTATGTTCAGAAACACATAATCACAGAATGATTACATGCAGGTGCTTTTATTGAAGAGCTCTGGGTGTCAGGGGTACAGACCCAAATTTGACTCCACCATGGGTTTGGGATGAACACATTTTTATACCCTCATCATTATATAACTACATATTAATTATTAAACTTACATTCTTCTATTGTACACATTGATATACATCCAAGCATGGATTTTGAATCTCCATGAAACCCCCCAAACATCATTTCTCACGATTCCTGTTACAATTAAACAACAATCATACCCAATTACCAAACAATCATTACATTTAACAATCACATGATTTATCATATAACAATCATATGATTTATCATATAACAATCATATCAGTTATCATAGTCATTCAATGATTATACAGGTGCAGTTTTGCACGATCCAGTAAAGCTCATCTTCCCAGGACCTACCAGGACCAACCTTTCTTTCCAACTCCCCTGAATATCCCATGATTTTAGAAACATTTTATCCCTATACCATCAGAACCACGTCCCCAACACATCCACAGATCTTTTACATCCCTCAGGGATGGTGACTCCACCTGGGCAGCTGTGCCAGGTCTGGTGTGGAAATCACAGCAAGGGACTGGGGTGTGCACACAGGCACTGAGGAATTCCTGCTCCCCTTCAGGGATGCTGGCACGGGCAGCCGAGGGTTCCAGCAGCACTCCCGGCTCGGGGACACAGAGCCACGGCGTGTGCTCACCCCCGAGCGTGGGAATGCACTTCCCTCTAGTGGGGAAAAGCTCTGCCGAGCCCGGCGCTCTCCGGCAGCTGCTGAAGGGCTCGTGTGGCTCCGGCAGCGCTCGGGTCACAGCTGAGCTCCCAGCGGAGCGCATCAGAGCCCCCCGTGCCGTGCCAGGGCTGGCTCGGCTCGGCGGGGACAGCGGCGCGTCCCGGCCGTGTCCCTGTGTGACATCCCCGGGTGCCACCGCAGAGCCGCGGGGATGGGATGGGGTGGGATGGGATGGGATGGGATGGGATGGGATGGGATGGATGGGATGGGATGGGGTGGGTTGGGATGGGATGGGGTGGGATGGGATGGGATGGATGGGATGGGGTGGGTTGGGATGGGGTGGGTTGGGATGGGGTGGGATGGGATGGGATGGGATGGGATGGGATGGGATGGGATGGGATGGGATGGGATGGGATGGATGGGATGGGATGGGGTGGGTTGGGATGGGATGGGGTGGGATGGGATGGGGTGGGTTGGGATGGGATGGGATGGGATGGGATGGATGGGATGGGATGGGATGGGATGTGCCTTTGCATCCCGCCCCAGAGCTCCGCACAGAACACAGCTCATTCCTTCAATTCTGCCCAGCTCATTCCCTTCTACCCAGCTCATTCCCTCAATTCTCCCCAGCTCATTCCCTCAATTCTGCCCAGCTCATTCCCTCAGTCCTGCCCAGCTCACTCCCTCAGTCCTGCCCAGCTCACTCCCTCAGTTCTGCCCAGCTCATTCCCTTCTACCCAGCTCATTCCCTCAATCCTGCCCAGCTCATTCCCTCAGTTCTGCCCAGCTCATTCCCTTCTACCCAGCTCATTCCCTCAATCCTGCCCAGCACATACGCTCAATTCTGCCCAGCTCATTCCCTTCTCCCCAGCTCACTCCCTCAGTTCTCCCCAGCTCATTCCCTCAATCCTGCCCAGCTCATTCCCTTCTCCCCAGCTCATTCCCTCAGTTCTGCCCAGCTCATTCCCAAAATTCTGCCAGAGGAGTGAATTCCCGAAATGCTGTTTTGATAGAGGATTCTGGGATATTTTTGATCTAGAAAGATCAAAACAAGCTTATTGAAAAATTCCATTTCATAATGTCAAAAAATGCTTCATTTTGAGAATGTCAGAACACTGCAATCTAAATGTTTAATCAAGTGACATGTATGTGTGGAATGTTGCTGTTATTTTAATTCAATTTTAGGGGTTTTTTCCCCCTAATATTTTCCTTAATGTGAAATAAAATCAAATAAGAGGGCAAAAATGTCAAATCAAAAGATTTTCCTTTTGATTGCAAATTGTTTCAACACTGTAAGTGCCTCTAGGTTCGAAAACATTTTTAAACACTTTTTAATCAAACTGTTCTTTGAAAAGAAAATTTTAAGGCACCATAAGCTTGACACAATTCCATTGCTGTGTTCTTCTCAGCTGGTTCCACAGGGTCATGCCTTTTTTATCTGGGTTGAATTAAAATCTCGTGTTTCCTGGCTCCCAAATTACTGAGCTTGATAGGCCATCATGTTTGGAAGATTTAATCAGGAGACGAAGAGTCCTCCTTCCCCCAGTTCCTCTGCTGCTCTCAGATAGAGGGAGGTGGGAGTAATGAATGCTGATTGAACCTCGGCTGGGAATGAGTCAAGGGAAGGGGAAGAAAAAAAAAAAAAAAAGCAAGCCCCATCACTCTTGTGTGATTCAATTACCTCCTAGAACTTTTATTCTCGTGGGGATTTATTCATATGATGGTGATGAATTCCATTTGTGAGGCGATGGAAGGGACAGGGATGGCACCCGCGTGGTGCTGCTGTGATGTGGGGACAGAGCACTGGGAGGGAGTGGGTGAAAATCCTTCTCCTTGAGGTGCCCAGAGGGGCTCAGGCAAAGGGAAGGGACCAAGGACACTCGAGGAACCTGGCCAGAAAGCAGTGACAAGCACAGAGGTCCCAGGGATGCAGGAGACAGAGGGGAGCAGCCAGAGAAACAGCAGGAAGGAGACGAGGCCGGGGATGTCAGTGCCATTTTCAGCTGCTCATTTTAATCTCCTGCATAGAACGCCTGGTCAAAATAATGTCAGATTTGTGTCAAATTTTATTACAAATCAAAACTTAATCCTGGCCTGGAGAAGAAGAGATGAGCAGAGAGACAGGTTCTAATACCTTAATTTAAGAAACAAGACAGAGTTGTTTTCTTAAATCAGTGTTTTTAGGAATGCTGAGTGATGGATGTGGGGCTCTTCCCCTGCTATTCTTTCCAATTTAAACATAGAAAGAACTGGTTGGAATAAAAATCTGGTTTCCCTCCCCCTTAAATCTCTTCTTTTTGCTAAATAAAATTTTATTGGATTTCTAAAGTGGTTTTATTTATGTTAATCTCTAGTTCTTCATCATCACAAATTTAAACTGCCAACCCTCTTTAATTATAGAAAAAAAGTCCTCTTTTGCTTAATCAGTTGAAGAAGGGTTTCCTCTCACAGTCACTGTCCAAACATCATCACTGGGAAATACTCCATCCCTTGGAGTAGAGCAGGCAGAGCTGATTTCCTGAAATCTTAACACTTGTTTTTGTTATACATCAAAATTCAAATGCAAAATTACCCCCAGATCAAAATTGTCAAAATATTATCGGGAAGCATCATGATGTTTGATTTTTATTAACATCTTCAATTCCAACACTGTCGAGCCATTATGATGAGAAGCGAACATAGCAGAAAACATCAAATAATATTTGTTCATTGTTTCAACATAAGCCATGTGTTTAAAGAGTGTGACTTCAACAATATCATCGAAATGAACATTTCTACCACAGCCAAAGGAAAAAAAAAATCCCACTTTAACAAAATGAAAAGCAAAACTCCGTGTTCGTATTTTCTTCTGCTGGAAATGGGATGGAAATTGAAACATTACTCAGGCACGCTTTTGTGTCGAAAGAATTATCTTTTTTGTTTTAATGGAACAATGGGGGAGAAGAGGGTTTGTTCTGATTGTAAACTAAACCTGTTCTTTTAAACCTGCAGTAATCCTGCTGGGGGTTATGCAGAGTGGGTAGGGGATGGGGAGCCCCAGTTTGGGGATGGAGCAGCCCTCTCCTGCCCCACTGTCTGCTCCAGCCACAGAGCTTGCTTGTTGTTCTCCAGCTTGTTGGATTCAATCAAAGACTGACTCACCAAAATGCACAACCAAATATTTGTAAGTTCCTTCCCTGGAAAAGAAGGTTGGCCCAGGGAAGAGGGACCAAGGTGGTGAGGTGGGGAAACAGGGAGGAGGAGCAATGAGTCTGCTCCAATTTACACAGGAAAAATGGAGCAGGACAAACTTGACCTTGAAACAACTCCTTTAAAAATGTGCTGTTCCAGCAGTGGAAAAGTAAAGTTTTCTGGATACATTCAAGAAAATGGTGTTGAGCTGAGGGAATACCATTTGGGGGAGCAGAGACTTTGTCCTCTCAGGGAGGAAAGAAAATGTTTCAGGTCACTGGTGGTGCCTTGGGACACCTCAGCTTTGCCAAGAACATCTACATTTTGAAGATCAACACAGAGCCAAATTGCATGAAAATAGCAAGTGTTTGAAAATTCTCCGTGGAGCTAAGGCAGAAAAAAACCCAAAGAAAAACCCCCACAAACGTAAATAACATATCTGAGGTTGGATGGATGGATTATTTTCATAAAAAGCTTTGTTTCTATTCTTCAGTCAGCAAAATGGTAGAAGCAGACAAAGAAGGAGAAGGAAGAAGATCAACAAAAACAACAACAAAAGAAATTGTACAGTATTAATATTTATTAATAATTAAAATTTTCAAAAACTCTAACATAAATGTGACAGTGAAAACACTGAAAGAGCTGGTTTGACATGGTTAAATTCTCCCAATTTTCCCACAGTAGGTTTCTGTTTCCAGAACAACACTTTAACAAAGAAACTTAACTTGAGAGAAGGTTTCAACTTAAACCAAGGTTTAGCAAAGCCTGGGTTTGTCCTGCTCAGGCTGGATGAGAAATAAGGAGGCATCATCTGACTAAGATCACCTGATGCTTCAGGATTGTATCCCAGGGAGCTCAGGAGCATCAGGCTGAGCCCTTCACAGGTTATTTGGGAGGAGGAGTGCTCAGTGGGGAAGCACATTTCCATTTCAAGTGACCAGCTCAAGGCCAAAATCAAAGAGTTGTGACCAGCGGGTGGAAGCTGGATGAGGTGACAAAGGAACCAGCAGGAAAAGTGAGAAGAGAATCCAAAGAGTGAAAGGGAAAAATAAAAATAATAAAAAAACCTCCCAGAATTTGAAAGGCAGATTGAAATTAGTGTGAAAGAAAGGAAAAAAAAACAAACCACAACAGCTTGGCCTGGCTGTTGTCAGTGCTGGAGACTGATCCCTGCATCCCTGTCCCTGAAAAGGCAAATCCTGCCCCTCATTAAAGTACCAAGTGTCCAAATAAGAATTTGATGCCAGCAAAGTCATCACAAGTTGTTCTTTTTATTGTTATTTCAAATGAAGGAAACATCTATAAAGGCAAAACTTTATTTTTTTACTGCTCTTACTATTATTATCTTTTTTTTTGGTTAGGGTTGCTGTTCTCCTGAGGGTTTTTATTAGCATTGTTATTATGCACAAACAGAACTGCCAAGGGAGAGTGTGAGCAATTCTCTCAGAACTGCAGATGAAAGTAATGGGCTTCTTAAATTCTTTATTTACATTATTGAACACAGGGAGAACAGACAGTGCCAGGCAGTCGTGTTCACATTTTAAAAGGACAGCTTGTCTATGCCTTCGCTATTAACCAGAGGGCTCTCAGATCACTTCTGGCTGAGATGTCTTCCCTTGGCACCTTCAGGGATGGAGAACAGGTCATTCCCAGCTGGATCCCTGGGCAGAAGCAGCTCTTCATCTCTTTTGCCTGGGGAGGTCTTGTCTCTGAAATTTTTTGGGTCTCAATTTCAATATCAGCAAATTTCCTGGAGACCAGGACAGGGAAAGAGGTTGTATATGACTCACTTCCTTTTTTTCTCCAGTTTTCCACCTCTTCCTCCATCCTTTCTCAGCTTTGGAACATCAAGCTGAAATTTTAAATTCCAAAAGTGCTGTGGAATTTTCAATCTCAGATTGATTGTCAAAGAAATTTCTTTTTTATATCTCCTAAGACTCCTGCAGCCCCCACAAACACAGAAAAATTCATAAACTTGTCATCAGAACTTTTCTGAGTGTGAATTATCCTAATCTGGAACTGTGGCATTTTAATTTCATTTTAAGTGGTTTCAGCTAGCTCTGTGAACTCTGTTTTGAATACCTGTGTAGTGCCTGAAACAGGAGATTTAAAAGCACTTCAGGAAAGTTAATGAATTGTACTTGCTGAGAATTGTGTCAGGAAGCACAGTGTTCTAATTTATATTCTTCAGATAAGGAAACCAAGTCCTGGTTTGGTTAAAATTCTTCTTCAAGGCTGTGCTTTGAAGCTGTAGCAGAAGAAGGAATAGATTTTGATGCCCACAATGTTCTAGTGGAAGGCGTTCCTGCCTGTGGCAGGGGATTGGGACTGGATGATCTTTAAGGTCCCATCCAACCAAACCTTCCATGATTTCTGTGTCCTGCCCATGGCCAACATTTTCTTGCTGATCTTGAAGCAGAAGTGCTATTAGATGCAGCAGATATTTTATGTTTTAACCTTGTCTGCCCTTAAATTCTTCTGGATTATCCTCCAGCTTTTCCCTTGCCAGAAGCTGCTCTTCTTGCAGGTATTACCAGGGACACAATGCTCAGAGTCATCATAGGAGAGGGGAAAAAAAAAGACAAAAAAAAAAGAAAAAAATTTAAAAAAAGAGAAATCAAAGGCTGCTCTTATGTGCTATGTGCTGAAATGCTCAGATGATGTCCTGCCTTTGCAGGACATGGCTCAGCACCCTGCAGATTCACAGGCTGGCAGAAGATTTCAGGGAGAGCCCCTGTGCAGCTCAGGGTCCCCCCTGAGTGCTGCCTTCTGCTGCAGCCAGGCTGAGCTCAGCTCCCTCCCAGCCTGCTGTGGTGGTGGCACTGGGACAGGGACAGGGACTGGGACAGGGACTGGGAACAGGGACTGGGAACAGGGACAGGGACTGGGACAGGGACTGGGACAGGGACTGGGGACAGGGACTGGGACTGGGACAGACACCGGGGACACGGACAGGGAACAGGGACAGGGACTGGGACAGGGACAGGGACTGGGACTGGGACTGGGACTGGGACAGGAACAGAGACTGGGACAGGGAACAGGGACAGGGACTGGGACAGGGACTGGGGACAGGGACTGGGACAGACACTGGGGACAGGGACAGGGAACAGGGACAGGGACTGGGACAGGGACAGGGACTGGGACTGGGACAGGAACAGAGACTGGGACTGGGACAGGGACAGGGACAGGGACTGGGACTGGGACTGGGAACAGGGAACAGGGACAGGGAACAGGGACAGAGACTGGGACAGGGAACAGGGAACAGGGAAAGGGACAGGGAAAAGGGACAGGGAACAGGGACAGGGACAGGAACAGGGGACAGGGAACAGGGACAGGGAACAGGGACAGGGACAAGGACAGGGGCAGGGGCAGGGACTAGGACTGGGAACAGGGACAGGGAACAGGAACAGGGAACAGGGACAGGGAACAGGGACTGGAGACAGGGACAGGGAACAGGGACAGGGAACAGGGACAGACATTGGGGACAGGGACAGGGAACAGGGACAGGGACAGGGAACAGGGACAGACATTGGGGACAGGGACAGGGAACAGGGACAGGGACTGGGACAGGGAACAGGGAGATGGACTGGGACAGGGGACAGGGACTGGGACAAGGACAGGAACAGGGACTTGGACTGGGACAGAGACAGGGACAGGAATGGGGACAGGGACAGGGACTGGGGCAGGGACTGGGGACAGGGACAGGGACAGGGACAGGGACTGGGACAGAGACAGGGACAGGGAACAGGGACAGGGACAGGGACTGGGGCAGGGACAGGGACAGGGACAGGAACAGGAATGGGAACAGGGATGGGGACAAGGACAGGGACAGGGTGGCCAGATGGCTCCTCTGGGAGGGTCCCCACACTCAGCTCAGCGCTGGCAGATGGACACCAGGGCTGCAAATACAATTTCAGAGCACAGAGGGGCAATGGCTGGGCTGGCACCACGGAGCTGATTCATCCCAGGGGTAAAGCAGCCCAGTGCCAGGCTGGCCTCTCTGCCCATTCTGTATTAATAAGTATTTTATATTCAAGATGTATTTGCTGAGTTTAGCTAGTGCCAAAATATTGCAAGCAGTCATATGACCTGACCTCCTGATATGGTGGGAAAAAAACCCAACAAAAAAATCCCCAACAAACCATGTTTTCTCTGCTTGTGATTTATTCTGAGAGCAGCACGCAGCAGACATCAAGAAACTCATTTCATTTCATAGAAATGTACCTGTCTTCCCTACCATAGAAAAGTTCTTTCCTTCTGTGTTTATTTTCAGATGTGTCTAATAACACTTTTTGGTTGAAAAATAGCAAACTGTCAAAAAATGAAAATATTTGCAGTAAAGAGACAGTTTTCGTGACTTTTTTTACATGAAGCAGAAATATTATTCCTTTCAAGATTGCCAAAATTTCCATTTTCTCACTTTGAAACAAAACCTTTCAGATTTCCCCTTTAAAATTACTTGTCTGTTACAAACTGAAGTAGTTTTTTAGAAAATGCCCAAATCAAAGCATGATATTTCAAAATTATTTAAATTATATTTTCCAGAGCTTAGTTTTGTGAACATTTTCACAATTCTGGCTTCTCATTCTGTCTGCAGATGAGACAAGAGAAGGTAAAAAAAAAAAGTTTGCAAGATAAGGAAACCTTTTTCTCCCCATCCCACTGAAATGCTCTACCTGCTATAATACCAAGTGACTGATTAATCCTTCACACACAGGACAGGAACAGCCTCCTTGGGCTCTCAGGCTTGGAAAATCAAACTTTTTGAGTTTTTGGATGTTGGGATGTGCAGCTGGAATTGCAGGGAGCTCACAGCGGGGCCGGGCTTTGGACACAGCTCCTGTGACCTGGGATTTGGACACAGCTCCCGTGGTGTTGGTGAGGGTCCCCAGGATGAGGGAAGAGATGAGACTCTGACTCCATGTTCTCAGAAGGCTGAAATATTATATTATATTATATTATATTATATTATATTATATTATATTATATTATATTACATTATATTACATTATATTATATCGTATTATATTATATCGTATTATATTACATTATATTATATTATATTATATCGTATTATATTATATCGTATTATATTATATCGTATTATATTATATTATATTATATTATATTATATTATATTATATTATATCATATCATATCATATCATATCATATCATATCATATCATATATTATTATATTATATTATATTTTAATGCTATACCAAAACTATACTAAAGAAAGAGAAGGATACAGACAGAAGGCTTAAGAAGAATGAATAATAAAAACTGACTGACTCAGAGAGTCTGACACAGCTGATGGTGATTGGTCATGAAGTTAAAACAATTCCCATGGAACCAATTAAAGATGCACCTGTTGGTAAACTATCTCCAGACCACATTCCAAAGCAATCAGAAAATTATTGTTTACATTCTTTTCTGAGGCTTCTCATCTTCCCAGGAGAAGAAATCCTGGCAAAGGGATTTTTCAGAAAATGTGACAGCGACAGGTCCTGTGACCCAGGGATTGGACACAGGTCCTGGGACCCTGATCTAGCAAATCCTGCTGCCTTCACATCTGCTGGGAAATGTCAGATGTTCTTCAGACTCTCATTCCTCTTCCACCTTGTTCTAAAGCAAGGTGGAAAGCAAAGCTTTCAAGAGGTTTCCAGAAGCCCTTTCCCTGCTGCCACCTCCAGTTTCACCAGAGACAGAAGCTCTGCCATGCAGGAGGCACAGCCTCACACTCTGAGATTGTTAATGAACACGTTTTCCTGCAGATAATTATAGGGACTGGCATATCAAAAGCACTTACAACATCTCATTCTTTTAATTCATTAATTATATTGCAATTACACAATTCTCAGGCACTTGCTGGCACTTTGGAAATCAGCCATTCTTGGGAGATAAAGCTGGGTGAGGAACTGTTGGAAGGAGAGAGGAGAAATATGGGGGAAGAGGTGATTGGAAGAGCCGGGGACTGTGGCAAGGCCAAAGGAGTCTGCACAAGGTAATAACTGGGAACCAGTGCAGCTAAAGCCCCATGCCAGGGGTTCCAGGGATTTCTGGTAGCCAGGGATATCCTGTACCCTTGCACCTACACACTCTTGCAGCTGCCAGGGCTGTTATTCCACACGTGCTGCTGCAGAGATCTGCTTAGGAGGGATTTATTTCCTGTTCTCACACCAAAGTCCCAGCTCTGCACACCTGAGGAGCCTTTCCTGGTGCTGTTCAATAGCAGTATTGACTTGGAGGGGACTCAGTGCACTGGATACCCTGGCACTGAATGTGGGTATTCAAGGGGTTCATTTATTGCAAAAACTCAGTGTAGATCCTGCAGAAGCTTCTGAAGATTCTCCTCCTGGTTAAAGTTCCTTGCTCCCCTGTCTTGGTTTGAAGGACAGGCGTCCACCAAGGAAGGCAGGAACTTCCCTTGGGATGGAAAATGTCACTGACTTCCCTTCAAATTATTAGAACTTTGAAATTACAGGGCTGTCAGGCAAAGACGTGGGAAAAGGAATAACAGTTCAGAGCTGCTCTTAGGAGCAAAGGCTCACTCATGGCAAGGAAGAAGCAGTAAAGGGCAGGACTGTGCTAACAGTGAATTCTCCCCACAGCAGCAGCAACTCAACCTTTCCCCCGTGATCCCAAGAGCCAGAGAGAGTGAGGAGCTGAGCCCAGTGCCTCCCCCCAGCCAAAACCTCACCATGCCTCTTCTCTCCCCAAGAGAAAGCCCCCAGCTAAGAGAGTGCAGCCAGCTGCACCTTCCTCCTCCTCCTCCTCCTCCTCCCAGCCACATCCTTTGTCTCTGAAATATCCCATCTCTTACACTACAAATGGGACAAAACTCCCTGAGAGAAAAAAAAGACCAAAAAAAAAAAAGAGGAAAAATCCCAACCTCCAGCATCCCCTTACTCACAGGATGTCATACAGGAAAAGATGTTCCAGAGCAAGCCTGGGGTTTCCCAGCTGATCAACCCCTTTATGGAGGCCATTATTGAGAATAATCATTGTCAGGATCTCCCAAAACTTGGAATGGGCAAGCAAAATGCCTAAAATTATATTTATATTTATTATATTTATATTTATTATATTTATATTTATTATATTTATATTTATTATATTATATTTAGGCAAAATGCCTAAAATTATATTTTAGGTGACAACTGAGACTCACAGTGAATTTGAAGGACTAAGTAAGTATTAATAAACTAGGAGGGTGTTCAAGGCCAGGCTGGATGGAGCTGTGAGCAACCTGGTCCAGTGGAAATTGTCCCTGCCCGTAGCAGGGTTTGGAATGGGATGAGTTATGAATTTTAAGCTTCCCAAACCATGCTGTGATTCCCTGGCTCCTCAGAGGTGGCCCTGAGAAGCTCACCTGAGCTGCAGAGCAGCCTCACCACAGCTGCCTTCCAAATTTTGCATGGGTGGGCTTCACTGTGTAATTCACAAAAGCCCCAGGATGTGCCCCAGCTCTGGGCGAGGACAAAGCCTCTCTCCAAAGCCACGATTTCCATCAATGCTCTGCAGCAGCTGCATTGAGAGAGCAGGGAGAGAGGCTTTGAGAGAGAGCAGGGAGCATCAGAGAGCAGCCCTGCCTCCCTGCCCACACACACAGCCTGGCACTGCCCAGGGCCACAGCCCAGCAGTGACCTGGACTCCTCATCCCAGATGGAATTCAGGCCAAAACACCCCCCTGAACATGACAGGCAATGTACACACAGCTTGAATTAGCAGAATTAGCAGGAGGGGCATTTGCATGCATGGCTTGATCCCAGAGGGGTTTGGTCAGCCTTGTTAGTTCATATGGAAAAGGTAAAAAATGCCCTTTTTTGCTGCAGGTGTTCCAGCAGGAAAGCCAGAGAGCTGGGAGGAGAATGCTCTGTGCTGTGGCAGTCATGGGCAGAGCAGGGGGATGCTGCTGGCACCAGGGTCGCTGGTGGCCAGTCCCTGAAAATACTGGGAATTTGAATTCCCCATAAATCCCATTTGTTTCATGTGGTTTTCAGAGAAAGGGAAAAATACACGGTGGAGTTGAGAGACTATTTGGCAAGTGCTGATCATTTCTCTCTCTCTCTCGCACTCCTGCTCTCCTGGGATGTTTGGCCTCTGTCTGAATTGGCTAATTTTGTATTCACCAACCACTCTGTTGGCTGTAGGGAAAAGGATAAAAAAAAAAAAAAAAGAAAGGATTAAAAAAAAAAAAGTAGAAAAGAAAACCCTGATAGCAAAACCTGAATGCAGCAAGCAAAGAACGGGGGAGAAAAAGCTCTGCTTCTGTAACATCTTCAAGACAAAAAACCAACAAGCCAGGAGAGAAAAAAGGGTGCTGGGATTTACCAGCAATGAGGACTTGGATCTGCTGGAATTCAAAGCTGATATTTTTCCCCTGGACATCTCAATCTGGGACATAGCAAGGTGCAGCTGTAGGTGTGATGTGTGACAGGCGTGTTCAGATATATTGGCCTCTGCATTTGAAGCCAGATGTGAATAACTCTGAGGATAAAAACACATACGTGTCCATTCCTCAGGGTTTGGAGCATTAAGACTCCTGCTAATTGCTATTTTGGTCTCATTAGCGAAAGAAACATTCACTAAGCATATTCACACTGCAAATGGGATTCATAACAATTTGCTTGAGTCTGAAACCACTTGTACCTCCTCCTGGAGCAGAGCCAACGCCTATATTTAAACCCAGAGGCTGAGGGGAGCTGACTTTGAGGCTGCTGTGTTTATTTATAGGCAGCTGTGTGTGCCAGGAGCCTGGGCACAGCCACGGAGCTCACAGGGCTCGTGGGGGCTCAGTGCCACCATCTCCTGGGGTTTGGGACACTGGGCACACCCCTGGCTCCCTCAGTGGGGCACTCTGGGTGGCAGATGCAGAGCAGGCAGCTGAGTTTCCTGCAGGTGATGGAGCTGGGCACAGGAAGGCACTCACAGCATCCCCTGGGATCTGCACCCAGCCAGGGGAGGTGCCACATCTGCCCAGAGAGCCTGCAGGAGCAGTGACACAGCAGCCAGGGCTGGGAGAGCTGCCAGGGCAGGAGGAGGCAGCTCCAAAGCTCTGCCTTCAGGTGTCAGAGCAGCAGAACACCTGCGAGAGCAAAACCCCTGCCCCTCGCAGCCCACGTGCCTGGCTCCTGCCAAACCTCTTCTCCAGGGGATGCTCTGTTTTGCTGCTTTATTTATTTCTTCCTCTTATTTTCACTCTTTTTTTTTTTCCTTTTTAAAATTTAATTTTCCTTTTTTTTTTTCCAAAGCCCTGCCTGGTAGTCAGGAGGGGGAGCCTGCAGGACAGCAGGGCAGGCATGAAGCTGCAATTTCTTCCTCAGCCACTTCACTGGAAACACGGAAAGCTCTGAGGCTTCTCCACTGCTGTTGCACTCTGATCACTCTTACACAGGGATATTTATCCCTCCAGCCCTTCTGGGGGTGCCACATTTCCAGGGGGGAAGCTCAGATGAAGGCATCACAAGGAGAAAGCTCCTGGAGGAGGTGGCGAGGAGGAGAAGCGGCCTCGATCTGCTGCAGCACAGGTGACATGGGGTGACATCCCCCAGGCAGCAGCCGAGCAGGGAGGGCAGAAACCCAGATGGATTTGATCCCATCAAACTCCTGGGCTCATTTCATGCACTGCTTTTTCCTGAGATAAAGGTGGCACAAAAAAACTGGGCTCGGTAGGAGGAGCAGGGAATGCGAAATAATTGGGGTGTTAAAAACACGGCGCTGCCGAAAGGGTCCCTGCTGTGGCCTGAGCTTGGGAGCTGCCATCTGAAGGACTTTGAAAGACAAGCTGGGTTTGCAGCTAAAGAGATTGGCCCTGTTTTTCAGAGTGTTTTGTTCACTTAATGTTTTTAATTATTTCTTTTCCTCAGGCAAGCAAAAAACCTGAGGATCAACAAGTCTCTGTTCTTCTGTTCTCAGTAGTGCTCAGGCAAGCTCTGGGAGAGCTACTTCCATTTGTCTTTTTTTTTTTTTTTCCTTTTGCTCCTGGAGCCTCTGAACAGATGCATCTCTATCAAATTTGGTTAGGTTTTTCCATTCCAACCTAAAAAAAAAAGTTGCTTTTTTTGTTGTCTTCCCTGTGGAAAGCACTGAAGATTATTTTTCAATGTTGTTGAAATATTTCAGAAGAAAAAGAGAAAAGGAGGTGGGGAGAGGAAAAGCACAGGATTTTCTTGACATGTCAGTTAGTTAAAATCTAAACTGAAGTCTGTCCTAAGCAGAGCCTGGAGACTACTAAATCTATAGCTAAGTCTGCCTCAATCAACTCTGCCCTGTAGGCAGGATAGAACCAATTTTATAAAGAAAGAGGTAGAAATGCTGGAAAAATTGAAATTTTAAAGAGCTTTCCATTAAAAATTCAAATTTGGATGAATAAATCCACTCACATAAAAGACATGAGGTTTTTGCCTCCTCTTTTTCTATGGCTCTAGCGTTGCTGGAATAGATTTAATTCTGTTAAATTTAATTCTGAGCCCTCCTCAGCTGGGATGTGGGGGCTGATCCCCAAGGTGGGACCTATGACAACATCTCTGCCAGCAGCTGAGTTAATTCAGCAGCAAGGAGGGACTTTGAGAAAATCCTGGGTGGGAAATCCTGGGTGGGAAATCCTGGGTGGGCTTCTGGTGCCTCAACAGAGCCCTTGGCAGAGGGGACAGCTGGTGGCACAAGAAGGGTCTCTGTCCTCGTATCACCTGTTAAATGGGATGAAAATACTTCTGGGTGCAAGGAGAAGAAAGGAAATCTGAGCTTGAACATTCATAACAATGCTTGGGATTTAGGGAGAGATGTCACAGCACCTTCCAGTCCCTAAAGGGGCTCCAGGGGAGCTGTAGAGGGACCTTGGAGAAGGGCCTGGAGTGACAGGACACAGGGAATGGCATCACACTGACATTGAGGTAACACTGACACAGAGCAGGTTTAGTTGGGATATTGGGAAGAAATTCTTCCCTGAGGGTGGGCAGGCCCTGGCACAGGTGCCCAGAGCAGCTGGGGCTGCCCCTGGATCCCTGGCAATGCCCAAGGCCAGGCTGGACAGGGCTGGGAGCACCTGGGACAGTGGGAGGTGTCCCTGCCATGGCAGGGCTGGGATGGGATGTGCTTTAAGACCCTTCCAGCAAAAAACATTCAGTGATTCTACCCAGTTGTGAGGCATTTAGTGAGGCCTTATTCATGCAGGAATAAACTGGAGAATGACCATGGAAGGAATTCAGAATCAACCTGAACAAAGCAACCCTTTTGGGTAATTTCCACCAAAAAAGCCATTTGGATTCCAGAAGGTTTGGAGTAAATCACTCTTGGGTAACTTGTGGCAGTGTTCACAGGGGTCTCAGGTTGAGGGAAGAGATGAGGATCTGACTCCATGTTTCAGAAGGCTGATTTATTGTTTTATCATATATATTATATTAAAACTATACTAAAAGAATAGAAGAAAGGATTTCATCAGAAGGCTGGCTAAGAATAGAAAAAGAAGCAATGATAACAAAGGCTTGTGGCTCGGACTCTGTCCGAGCCAGCTGGGCTGTGATTGGCCATTAATTAGAAACAACCACATGGGCCAATCCCAGATGCACCTGTTGCATTCCACAGCAGCAGATAACCATTGGTTACATTTTGTTCCTGAGGCCTCTCAGTTTCTCAGGAGGAAAAACCCTAAGGAAAGGATTTTCCATGAAAGATGCCTGTGACAGTAACTCACACTTGTGCCAGGGCAGCTCAGGCTGAGCTCAGGGCAAGGTTCTTCCCCCAGAGGGTGCTGGCACTGCCCAGGCTCCCCAGGGAATGGGCACGGCCCCGAGGCTGCCAGAGCTCCAGGAGCCTTTGGGCAGCGCTGCCAGGGATGCCCAGGCTGGGGTTGCTGGGACAGGGGCTGGGCAGGGACAGGGGCTGGCCTGGGGGATCCCTTCATTCCCTTCCCTCTCAGGACATTCCATGAATCTGCCATTCTGCCCTGGACACGCATTTAAGGCTCCCAAAGATCCTCGTCTCACGGAATGGGAACTGAGTTTCCCTATAAAGAGCTATGAAAGGAGAAATAAAGCTTTCAACCACAGCCAGCCCTGGGGTGAGGAATAAATTCCAGTCCTACAGACACAGCCTGGCACAGGAATGATCATTATCATTGCAGATACACAGACATGTCATCCCTTTAAAC
Source organism: Agelaius tricolor (assembly GCF_023055355.1). Taxonomy (NCBI): domain Eukaryota; kingdom Metazoa; phylum Chordata; class Aves; order Passeriformes; family Icteridae; genus Agelaius; species Agelaius tricolor. Next base: position 743,509 of record NW_027269297.1, on the reverse strand, counting down.
CATTTTTTTTTTTTACATGCAACTAGCCTGTGGAAATCAACTGCACTCACTTAAGGAAGGCAACACTTCCAAAGGGGATAATTCAACACTTCTGGAGTTATAATTGTTTCCAAATGCAACATCTTTTTCCTATAACACAAATAAACACTTGCTGGTAATGGTGTGCTTTGTTAATTACAATGATTCTTAAAATCTTCCCTAAATATGCATTATATTACAGCAACAATATTATAAATGAGCATCAAGTGACATTCATATCACCTATTAATAGCTGGAGGGTTTGGACAGGTGGGATTATGGGATTTATGCAAATGAGGAGTGTGTTCTATTATAATTTCAGTGGATCTTCTCTGTAAACTTCTGCTGTGCTGAATTAATGTCTACAGTGCATTTCCTTTTTTTTATTTAAAAAAGAAGAGGAAGCCACTTACATATATTAGAGGGGGATAATGAATTATTATTCAAAAGGTAGGTTTGTTGCACTCATTTGCATATAATGCTTAATTTTTACAGAATATTTCATTCTAATGCATGCAAAAATGATCAAAAAACTCTCCAAGTATGCTAATGTAAATTCTATTGCAAGTCCATTGCAGCCTTTATTTCTGGGGCTTTATTATAAAACATTAAAAAAAAGAGAAAGCTCAACATTACAATAACCTTTTTAAAATATAGCAATTGTTCTGATTTAAGTGGTGGGTGAAACTCCCCACACATCTCCAATTATTGAAAAGCCTTGGACAAAAATACCTTTGCTTGTGTGGGATAAGAAATCCTGATGAAATCGAGAAAAAGTCATCCAGGGTTGTAATTGGCCCTTTTAATTTTAGTTTTTTTCTCCCCAATTTTTCAGTGGTTGGTGTGCAGAGAGCCACTGAGAACAGCTGAGCTGGGTTCTCCCTGAGTGTGGGTGGGAGCTGGGAAAGCCCTGGGTCCAACTGAGGATCCTGAGGATCCTGGATCACCTGAGGGCCACCAAGCTCTGCTGGGATCATTCTTTCAGGAGGAATTTCACCACAATCCTTGAGACAATTAGAACACGCTCATTCACTAAAGGTGCTGCTGGATGTTCCAACCCCACCATCAGAAAATCCCCACTGGCTCCTGCTCCTCATCCATGAACACCTCCTGGTGCCTGCAAGGTCCTACAGCAGCACCATGAAGGGAAAAGGGGATTAAATGAGAGCAGAACCCAGGGCAAAGGGGTGGGACAGCCCTGGCCTGCACTGCCAAGGTCTGGGCCAGGTGGGGAGCACCTGATTTCCTCTGGGTTCCCCTTGCCACTGTCAAAGGCAAGAGCAGAGCTCAGGGTTACCACTGTGCATCATTCATGGTCCATCCTTCCTGCCCGCTCTTCTTAATCTGCTTTATCAATCCTTCTATCAATTAAAATGATGGGGCTGTAATGAAGTGCCCCATCCTGGATTTACACACTCACACCTGCACACATCCATCTGAGCAAAGCTGGCATGACCCTAAATCCATTCCATCCCTAAATGTCCTCTCCATTTCCTTTCCCACAGAGTTCACTTGTGAGGCTTGGAGAGCCTATCTTCAGACATCTGCTGCTGAAAACCTCCCTTCCCTGTCTATAATTAAAGACATTATTTTACAGCATTCTCATTTTTACAAGCTGGCATCATTTCTGTCCATAAAAGCTGGGCTACTTCCATCTCTGCCTCTTGCTGAAGTTCAGTGGTTCTTATCTGGGAATAATACCCACGGCTATTCTGCAGCCACAATTATTAAACCAGGGCCTATAAAAGGAGATGAGTTTTGGATTGCACCTATAAATGATGAAATGTGGGTTTCTAATGCTTTTCAGTGACTCCAAGCCCTGTGTTACAGCAAACAACCTGTACCCATGCCCTGTGGGTTGGTGGTGAAGGTCAGCAAAGCTTTTTTTTGGGCACGCTTGGAACTGGGAAATGGGAGACAACAGCCTCCACTGTTTGAAAACATTCCTGCCTGTTCCAGGCATTAGAGGAGGCCTGGGGAACAATACTCAGGAAATTAGACATGCTGAGGAGGTCTAGGCAGCCTCACGTTGGACTTGTAAACAAGTGTGTGGGAGAGGGAATACAGAGTGCCACGCATGGCAATGCCTGAGAGCAGAGTGATCTCAAATGTTAAACAAACAAGGAATTATAATGGCATTTGTTTGAGTTCACAGTATGGATTCTATTCATGTCACAGCTGCCATGAACTTCTATATCTTCATTTATTTGGGAAGGGTTTATGCCTAAAGCATGCTAAGTATACCTGAGAGTGACAAAACACGGAGGAGAGATGTGAAAAGGGTTGTGGGGCTTCTAAGTGATAAAAAGGGAATGTTTCTGGTACTTAGTTGAGCAGAATAATTGCATGTAGATTTTTCTTTTCTGGAGTTGAAATGAAAGAGATTCATGCTGAAAGACACTAAAAAAAAAAATAAAATAATAGAACTGGAAGCGAATGTATTTCCAACTTTCTTCCTAAGTGAGACTTTCTCTCCTCCAGATTCCTGGGCCCAGATCTCTCAATTGAGCACTCTCAGAACCCTCACCTTGGAGTTTCCCAGGGAAGAGAAGTACCTGGAGAAGGGCAGTGCAGGATCCCCCACCCTGGCATTGCTCCCTTCATCAATCCCTGAAGAATCAGGAGCTGCCAATGCAGTTCTCCCCAGCTGGGACAGAGTGCGGTGGGGGATCCCTGCCCCATCCTTTGCTTTGGGAGCCCCAGGCACTCAGAGCAGATAATCCTGTTTGCTCTAACCTTGCTGGGAGCACTCTGAAGCTGCCTTGCTCTCTCTCCACACTGACAGCTCCTGGCCTGGTCTCCCAGCCCTGTTATTACATCCCTGAACTCCGAGGCTGGGGCCAAGCACCCATGAAACAGGGGGAGAACTGGGGGTACCTTGCTGACAGGTGGGGGATGACTCCCAGCCTGGCCATGCCAGGGAGCACCAGCATTGAAGTGATTAATTTCCCTTCTCCATTACCCTAAATTAGCTAAACAAATCCCTTGCTATAGCTGTCATACTGATGTTCAGCATGCAAATTGTTCTTAATGAGCGAGCTCCCAGCTGGGGGCAGGATCCTGCATCCACTGAGATCCTTCAGCCATCACTTTTGAGGCACCTGATGGACACAGGGACGTGGGAGACACTGGGCAGGAGGCAAATCCCCCTGCCCAGCTCCAAAAAAATCCACCTGCAAAAGAAAGAAAGAAAGAAAAATACCTCATGGCCAAGGAGATGTTGGGGAAAGAAAATACTTCATGATATTTTCAAAAAGAAAGAAAATACCTCATGGCCAAGGAGATGTTGGGAAAAGAAAATACCTCCTGGTATTTTCAAAAGAAAGAAAATACCTCATGGCCAAGGAGATGTTGGGAGCTTCATGGAGGGAAGGATTGGTTTTATGGAGGGTTGTTTTATCCCAATGGCAATGATTCAGCTGGGCTTTGCTGGTGAGCCTTCAGTTTCATTTGATTCCACCTGCCTGAGTGCAAAATCCCAGCAACAAAATGCATCCAACCTTCTTCAGAAGACTCAGCAAAAAGGGGTTTTCAGGAAATAAAATGAATGGCTTTCTGTGTTTTCCATAGAAAACAGGGATTTCTATATTAATTGTTACAATGTTCAAACCAAAAGCTTTTCAGCTCCAAAATGAAAACATCTCAGTGTTCACTTTCTTCTATAAAAACAAAATATTATTACTTTCTGCTAGAAAACAAAGAAGTAAACCTTTTGCCCCAACTGGATCCATTCCTTGAAGGAGTCACTTCACCTGCAGGTCACTGAGCATCCTCCTGGCAGCATCACTGCAGCTTTCCTGTCCCCCTTGCTTTTTTCTCCCCTCAATGGACACACTTACAAAAAATAAACCCATTCACGTAAATCAGGATCAGCTCATGACATGCTTCCTGACTTCTGAATTGTATGAAGCACAAGGCTTTCATCTGTACTATAATTAATGGTTAAAAAGTTAAATATCCTGTTGTTTCAGGTGCCTTAATAAAATTGCTTATAGCAAACAGTCTCATACTTTGCATCAAGCCCAATCCCCAATGTTTAATCTTTATAGTAAGAGGAAAAAAAATAAAAAGAAACAGAAAAAAGGTAGCATTTTTATTTTTTTTTTTCCCACATAACTCAAAGTTTGCCCTCTCCAGTGCAGCACTCAGATGCTGTGTTGACAACTGAGAAAGCCCAGATCATGCTTCCTACCCAGCACATTTGTGATGCTGGTTGAAACTCCTGAAATGTCTCTTTGGACTGGTAAAACACAGATTTGAGCTTGTTTAGCCCTGGGGCACCGAAGCTGGGTTCTGGTAGGAGCAATCCCCGATTCCTCAGTTGCACAGGCAGCCCGGCCTGGCAGGAGAGGCCGGGAAGCTCCGCGATGAGGAGGCAGCGCACGGACGCAGCAGCCCTGGGGGAGCCGGGGTTCAGAGGAAACGCTCTGGGCTCTGACCAGCACGTGCCCTGCAGTGATTGATACGAGACCCTCAGAGCTCCCTGCTCCTCCAGAGTCCCTGTAAGCCCACAGGGTGCCAGGGCCTTGTAAAGAGCTTCCATTTCCCAATGTTACCCCAGAGATTTTTGTTGTTGTTTTGAACTTGTCAATGTGGTTTTAAAGATAGGAAAGAATGGAAGGCAATAAGCCTTGTTTTGGTTGAGTTACTTCAAACAGGCAGGTAGTGGGTTTTTCAAGCAATCCTTCCCAAATGCTTTCTAAAAAGGCTGGATATTAATTTCTCTCCCTCTTCTTGTTAAGAGAGGAGTTATGACCAGCATTATTTATTAACTGATGTACCTGCTCCCCTGTGATCCTGTTGCCATGAGTGCTGCTGTCATATTTATTAATCAATCTGTCAGAAATGGTTATGTCAGCACAGACAGTGTAGCTTCCCCTGGATGAGACCCATCTCCCAAAGTTTTGAACTTCACTATTCAAAGTTTAGAATAAATAACCAACCTTCTGGAGCAAGTGTCACAACCATTCACTGCTCCTTTGTTAGAACTCCATGGAAATGTCTCACTGACTTCTATGGATGTCAGTGGACACAAATACAAATATGCTAGGAATTTTTTGATGTAACTCCAGGTATTTTTTTGCACTCAGAGTACCCAAACAGCCTTCCCTGAACAACAGCTCAGAAGAAAATTTGTGGTTTATTAACTCTTTTCTCCAATAAGGAATTTCCATAATAAAAGCATTATGGTAAAAGCTCAGGGGATATATGTGTACATTGCCCAGACATATGTGCATACATGAGTGCAGAAGTGTCTCTTCTGAGCACTGGAGGCCTTTCAACAAAATAGCAGCAACAGCCAAATCTGGACAAAACAAGAGAGTCCATTGGGAACAGCCTGAGATCTGTTCCTGAGCCAGGATCAGCCACAGCAGCTCAGGGAGGAATCCAAAGAGAAATTCGTGTCTTTGTGAAACTGTGATTAAATATTCAGCATGTCCAATGGGAAACCCAAAACAAAGCAGCAAAACTTCATTTCTTTTCTGATTCTGTTCAAATACAGGAAGCTTTGGTGGCAAGGTAGAATTCCTTGTGAAACATTTGGAAATGGAACGGGTTCTGTCAGTTTTTGGTTTCCTTTTTTTTCCTTTTGTTGAGGTTGGGTTTGAAGCTTTTGAGACAGGATTTTGCATTTAGGCTCAGATGTTTATTTTTTCTTACCTATGTTACAGTCTCACAGGTAGTGAATTCTATAGTATTTCAAGAAGATGGCACAAAATGGTTAACTATTTTTTGTCACAAGGTCTTTTAAGGCTAAACTATTTAATTAAGAAATGACACTTAAGTTATTTTTACTTTTAACTCAATAACTAATCACTTGAAGTCTGCGATGAAGACTTTTTTGTTTAATTAGAAAATACCACCTAAACTCATGAAAAAGGAGGAAGAAGAAGGTGAAGAAGAAGGACTAGCTTTTGCCCTAAAACTTCTATCTTGCTCTATATATATTACTATATTCCAAAACTCTAAACTCTAAGTTTTCTACTCTGTGATATAACACAATTCTAATTAAACTACACACCCATAATCTTAGTCCTATCAATCAATTTTGGAAGCCTTTTCTACAGCCTCAGGTCAAATGCAGTGCTCTCTTGGGAGTTAGAGTCTGTTAGCACAGAAAGTCTAAAATTCTCAGCATCCAGAACTCCACAGGTTCTTCTGACATGAGATGCAGGAGGGAGGAGGATTATTCCCACCATAAAATAATGGTCTCACATTTGACAGTGGCACAGCCTCGTCCTGAGGACCCCAAAGAGCCGAAGGGGCCGCTTACATTCCATCCATCACAGATGAGGAGCCACGTTTCCCATGGGGAGGGAAGGCCGTGGTTACCCAGGAAATGTGACCCTGGAACACAACAGATGGCAGTGGCGGGGCTCCAGTGCCAAGGTGGCACTGCCAGGGCCACAGCCCGTGCCAGCTGGTGGCCAGGCCTCAGAGGCAGATGTAACCAATTAGCAGAGATCCCCACTCCTCAGCCACTGGCTGGGGCTGCCGTGTGTGACATCAACGCATGACAACAAGCAGGACTTGTCCAAAGTCCTTCACGGGCCACCAGCACCACTCTCACACAAGCTGCTTGAAAAGGCCAGTGCAGCTGGACCAGAACTGCTTTTCACTCAAAACAGGCATTTTTAATTCCAGTCTTTTCATCTAAATGTGTCATTTAACTAAAGGGTTTTGTGCACGGTGAAATCTCTGGTCAGAAGCAGATTCTGCTTGCCAGAAATTATTGAGGGAAAGAGGTGGGAGATGTTGATCAAATTCATGACTCAAACCTGGACTTCTGCTTAGGGGTACATCCCAGTGGTCTCAACAGCCCTTTAGAGGATGTTTCTATAGACTTCCTATAGATTTTTATAATCTTTCACCAGAAATAAATTGTTTTACAGTGGCAACACAGCACAAATGTTTACAGATTTTGAGGGTGTATCCCAATATCAGCACTGCAACTCCTTTGGGCACTTTTTTCTATGGCAACAACACAGAACAGAAGTTCTCATAATTAGCTCTCCTGAAAGTCCTCTCTGCTGGCTGTAGCCTGGGGCAGAGCCTTTGGAAAGCCATGGACATGAACTTACCAACTCAGCAGCCATGATTTCATAGCACCTCTAACATTTGGGCAGATAAAGACCAGGTGACACCAATTACTGGACTAAAAAGAAAGGTTTGTATAGTAGAGGAAATGTATTTGAATATCTGTATAGAGGCTTTGCCCCAGAGGTCCCGGTTGCCCTTGATGGGCTGCAGCTGCCATGTCCTTAACTGGGCTGCAGCTGTGACCAATGAAGATGACTGGGATAAAAGGGGGCGGGTTATGCAGTCAGGAAGAGCCTTGGAGGAGCCCTGAGCTGAGAACAGCATGCAGAAGGAGGCATCAGTGAAGATCTGCAGCCACGAGAATACACCAAAGAGGTATGGACTTTAGAAATCTGATAAGAACAACATGGGACTCTAGAGAAATAATAGAAGAACAATAGGTTTGCCACACAGTGTGATCTGGAGAATTGTGGCAGTGGATGGTGAGCTCCTGGGGGAAAGGGGAGCCCTTTCCATCTTTGTGCATCACATGGAGCCTTCAGCTGCCACAGTAAGACACCAGTCAGACAAGGAACTCAGCACAGAGCTGATGAGCTGAACTAGTGAGGGCACCTGGGAGCCCTGCAGGAGTGGGGAATTGGCCATGACTCCCTGCAGGTGTTACCTCTTGGAGCAGCAGACACAGGGTGACTGTGGAAGGGGGGATTTGCCATAGTTGTCACTGCCCTGAGCTCTGAAGGATTGCACCCCTGAGAAAAAGCATATCCACACCATTTCCAAGCATGTTCCAATCCAAAAAGAAACCAGAGCCCCAGAGAGGTTTGTGACAGCAAATAATCTTGGGGAAATTTCTGGGGCAGTGACTGCAGGAACTTCCCAAAATTTAGTGGCAAACAAAGCATCAAAAAAAAAAAAAGGAGTTCAAGAAAGGTCTGACAAACCCAGACTACCTGGTCTGAGAGGCTGCTGGGCACTAATTAGGGTGATAAGTGAGGGGAGAGCAGGACTGGGTGCCCCATGGGCTCTGCTGGGGCAGCACGTTGTCTCAGGGTATTTATTTACCAGACTATGGATCAGGAGCATCCTAAGAGGGCAATTACCCTGAGAAAGAGAGGATTTCTAACACTGCCCATCAATGAGCTAAGAGATCCTCAGGAAGGATTAGCAAAAATGAGGGATTATCCATGAAAGCAACTGAGCTTGTTGAAAGTCTGTGTTCTCAGGGTGTAAAACAGCTCTCTCACTCATTTAGGAGGAAAGCTCTTGCCTCTTTGGGGTGTATTGCCCGTGAACTGGGGAGGTTTTGTTCTGTCAGCACTCAGACACCACCTGGCACAATGGGCTTTCTGCTGTGTTCGAGAGGGGGGAGAGTAATTAAAATTTATTTCCCATTATATCCTGTTTTAGAAGTTCTTTTAAACAGAAAAATCAATTAAATTCGATGTAAGTGAAAGAGATCTACATCTGACCTCTCTGTCCTGCCATGTAGAACTGCTTAATCCACTGGAGTCAAAGGGAATAACCTTGGGAAGGAAATGGGCTCAGAATATGACCTGACATGAGTGTGCTGGGGGTTGGGGTTGTTCTGGAATGACATCAGTGTTCTGAAGAAAACAGTGCCAATTAAGTGCTCTGATTCAATTTACATGCCCACGGTGTTACCTTTGACATCTGCTTTCAGCAGTACCCTTGAAATGACTGTTTTCCCTTGTGAGAGACAATTTCCAAGCATTTTTATTTGGATATGATGAACCTGAACATCGCAAGGAGGTGGAGCTGTTGTGCACTGTAGCAAAAGCTTTCCAGCCATCAAGTTTCATTTTTGTTCTCCAAGTCCCTTCCTCCCAGTCACAGCAAATGCAATCCCTTGTACAACCACAGTGATGGAATTTTAAGTCACAAGCCATTTGATGTGATAACAGTGTGACTCCACTGAAAAATGGGAAGAGATGAGAATTCCCCAGCAACCTGCCTGAACTTAGGCCAGAGCACTCAGCCACCAGTGACACAATATTCCAGCTGCAGTCAATGATTTCAGCAGGAATTGCTGCATCCAGCTCTGGATTCCCCAGTACAGGAAAGACATGGAGCAAGTCCAGAGGAGGCACCAAGAGGACCAGAGGGATGGAGCAGCTCTGCTGTGAGGAAAGGCTGGGAGAGCTGGGATTGTTCAGGCTCTGGGGTGACTTAATTGTGGCCTTCCAGTAACTGAGAGAGCCTGAAGAAAGATGGAGAGAGAGTATTTACAAAGGTCTGGAGTGACAGGACAAGGGGGAATGGCTTCAAAGTGACAAAGAGCAGGGTTAGATGGGATATTAGGAGGAAATTCAGCCCTGTGAAAGTGGTGAGGCCCTGGCATAGGTTGCACAGAGAAGCTGTGGCTGCCCCTGGATCCCTGGAAGTGTTGGACAGGGCTTGGAGCAGCCTGGGATAGTGGAAGGTGTCCCTGCCCATGGCATGGGGTGGAACTGGATGAACTTTAAGGTCTCTTCCAACCCAGTCCCTTCTATGATTCAGTGAATGGAGCCTGTTTTAATACCTACAGAGTTTTCAATCATTTTGCTCTTGGATGGCAAATGTTCCGTTGGGGGTACAAAACTCAGCTTTGGGGCAGACCTGAGACAACCAGGCTGCTGCAGAAGGAGTTACACAAGGGGTTTATATTGCTTACATAGCAAATATATTTATATTTTCTACCCTTTCTCTGTGTGCTTACAGGGGCCCCCTGCTTCTCTAAAGGAGGGAAAATTGCAAATACATGGAAATCAAGGAAGTAGAGTGTGAAAGGGAGTTTGAGAAGCAGCACAGGAGGACAAGGAAAACCAAGGACTGTGAATTCACTTCCAGATGATGCCGAAGTGTTTTCACCTCCAACCCATTTCTGTGCCCAGGACTCACTGGGTGGTCAGAGCTGGCACGGGTGAATTGCCACAGATAATTGGGGAAGGGAAATTGGGAAAGCATCACATCACAGCCTTTACTCTGAAGGGAAAAGCTTATGTGCTCCTTGGGAAGAGTGTGGGGAAAGGAAGATGTCCCGGGTGACGTGCACAGCTGTGAGCCTCCCTCTCACCATCCCCATTCCAGGCCCCTCTGGAGAGTCATTACCTCCAATTTAGCTTCCTGCATGTCAGCAGAAAGGCTGCAATCATTTGCTGGGCAGAGGCAGGGCAGGCAGTGGTGGGACCTGTCAGGGTGTCACTGCATCTCTGGCACACTCTGTTAGAGGCTGACAGCAGTTTGCCATCACCATTGCAGGCCCAATTATCCCTGCCCCAGGCAGCTTCCCCCTTTCCTCACCCACTTGCCCTTCCCATAGGGATCATTAAAATGATTTTGCATGTGCACACACACTCACACTTATGCCATGATAATTTTTTGCCTTTTGAATTTTTATATTTTAATATTTAAATATTTTTATTTTAATAATTTTAAATTTAATAATTTTAATCTTAAAAAATTAATTTTTGATATTTTAAAAGTTTCAATATTTTACCTCGTTTTGCCTTTTAAATACCTCTTATTTATGCTCAGTACATGTATACTTATCATTCCTTAAGTCTAATAGTTTAACATAATCCTGGTATTCTGTTAAGCCAGAAAACCAAACATCCCAAAAAAGCCTCACAATTAGAAGCCAAAAAATGTTATATTATATTGAAAAATCAAAGTCCCCTATAAAACACAACCCATAAACTAAGATTAAACCCACCTAAGAAAAAAATACTTTGAAATAGGGAAATGTCATGCTATTCATCCAAGCCTCTCATTGGGACATCTTTGTTAGATACTAACTTTCAAGATCTATAACATTGTGTATGTGCGTGCATTTCAGCATATTCCACCTTGGAAACTGTTACACCATAGAGATCCTTATTCAATACCCAGATTAAAAAAAAACCCTTATCCCTTAACCATGTCTGGGTCTTAATTTTTAACCAAGGAAAAGGCATCAACAGACAGACACACAGACACACAGCTGCTCAGCTCAGTGCATTAAGCCAGTCCCAGCTGTGGCTCCCTCAAGCCTGTCACCACAGGCAGGACTGGAGCAGAGCAGGGCTAGATGGACTTTTTTTCCCATTTTAGAAAACATGAGATGTTAAAGGCTTGTGTTTCCCCCTGGGTTTAATTACACTGAATGCATTTAAACTCCTCTAATAAGTAGTAAATCTCTGAAAATCTGCAGAACAGAAGAGGGCTTATCACCTTCACACAAGGTAGGGGGGATGCAGCTCTTCATCCCAAAGGGATTTCTCCAGCATTTACAGAAGAGGTTTCTACCAACCACTGTATCTTGGTCTTCTTGCCTTCTCCATGCCACAGCAGGATTTTGGAAAAGAGTTTGTGTCAGGATCTCTCGCTGGTCAGAGTGACCCCAAGAAAAGTCTGAAAGTCTCTTTTCCCAGCCTGGCACTTGAAGAAGGAGTCAGGGCTCTTCATTTCTCACTCTCAAGGTTGTTTATTGTGTCTTATCTATAAAAAATTTTCTCCTTCCCTGACAAGGTCAGCTCAGCAAGACAGTCCAGGCCCTCTGCCTGCCCCAGGGCAGGGTTATGTCTTTATACTAAAAACTACATGTACAATGTTTACAATTACTTTCTAACACCTATCACCTGTGCTAGGCAGTGAGCTTCTACTCTAAACCAATCCCAAAGTGCCAACATCACAGCAGAAGATGGAGGCCAAGAAGAAGAAGGAGAAAGGCTGGACAGGCCCAGATTCCTCCATCTTGCCCCCTGAACCCCCATTCTAAAAACCCCAAAATCTACTTTTCCACCCTGTGATAACTTCACTATTATTCTATCTAATTTGTCATGGCTTGCAGATCTTCATCTAAGGTTGGTGATTTGCTCCATGGGTCATAATCAAACCCACAGGTGTTTTGGGCTCTGTGCCAGGGTCTCTGAGCCCCTTGGCAGGGGTCTGGGCTGCTCAGGACAGCCAGAGGGATGTGCTGGGTCCTGATAAGTTTGAAGCTCCCTGTCAGTGATCATGCCCCCCTTTGCCTCTCTGGCTCCATGCATCCATGGGTCAGACAGTCTGCTCCCAGTCCCGAGGAACTGAGGCAGCCAGGGCTCTGCTGTTCACAGCCAAACCACTGCCCTTTCCTTTGGGCAGCAGTGCCTGGGGCCTGTCACCCACTCACCCCTTACACCTGCCTGTCAGCTGGAGGAGTGAGCTGTGCTCCCATGCCCAGGGCTGCTTTCCCACCTCCAGCCTGTGCCCATTGTGTCCCCAGAACACGGAGTTGTTGTTGCCCTGCTGGGAGATGAGATTGTTATTCAGAGCAAACCTTTTCTTTCCTATTTGTAAACCCCCTGGCCTTTGAGAATATTAACCAGGCTATCCACTCCTTTCTGTCTTGCTCCTTCTCACCTTTCCCACCATACCCTCTTTCTCTCTGGTTTTCCCCTCTTTCATTTTTTTTTTTTTTGCTTGCCACTTTTGTAGAACAACTTAAATGTCATCTTTCTGCAATTACCCACAGAAGAGAGAACTGAAAAGGAACATTCCCACAGGGGTCCCTGTCTTAAATGAGGCTTTTGTTGTTATAAATTGTTACTCAAAGCAGTACAAGCCTTTGGAATCACTCACATGATCCTGGTAAATGGGGCTTTGAATTCAGAGAGCTTCTTTGGAGTCTGCCAGCTTTTCTGGAGGTAGAAAATCTGAAAGCATAATTCCCAGCAGCAGCAGCCCCTTTCAATTAATGCTTTCTGTCGCCTCTGTGCCAGGCACAGGTGACTTTGAGGTGTGGCCACCACACCCTCCTTGACCCTGCACACCCTCTGGTCACTGATGCTTTCCTTGCCTCTGCCTCAAGTGACCAGATCAGGGAGAAAACACAGCAGTGGGGCTTGGGAATTGTCCTGCTTGCCTTGAATCTCAGTCCTGGTGTACCACAGTTGTTCTCCATCCCACATGGAGCAGAATTGCCTAGGGATTAAAGCAAAGGGCTTGGCTTGAGGAAGGTCTGGGTTTCCCTTTACAGCTCTGCTGATGTTTTAAATCTGCACCACCACTCCCCATGTCTCACTTTGCCCATCAGAAGTGCAAGGCAGGGGACAGTACTCCCAATGGAAGAGGGTAAATATCAGGAGATTTAACATGAAATTGTCGAAGTCCTTCTTCTGGAGGGCTGGGAGAAACCTAAGTGTTGGCTAAACTCCCTAGTGAGCTTCAGCCCTTGCTTGAGGCTGAGCTGCACTGGGACAGAAAGTGTCATGGGAGGGCTGAGTTTTACAGTTGAATGGCTGGGATAAACACTTTATTACTTTATTTTCCCCCCCCATTCTTGCCAGATTTAGGAGTGAGAAGGTAAACACTGAGCTTTGACAGGGCTATGGAGAGAAATCTCAGCAGCTGCACAGAGCTGAGCTGTCTCACTCCTGCGTGAGCCCCCCCGGTCACTGCTCTGGACCTCTGGATGCTCAGCGCACAAAGCTGAGACCCACAGACCATGGAAACCCACAGCAGGGACCCCAGAGTCCCCTGGGAATGGGGGTGGCATTCTCTGCCTGCTGCCAGGCCGTGTATTCTGTTCCAGCTCCCAAGGAAGGAACAGATGGGGCATGGGTGCAAAGCTGTGACAGAGCCAGAGCCCCAGGGCCAAGAGGAGCTGCCAACCTGAATTAAACTGTATAATGAGGGTGTCAGTCACTCCTGCACAGCTCAGGGAGGTGAGAAGGCAGGGAGGCAGCCTGGCTCTGCTGTGCCACATGTACAGGCACACACCCATTTCTACCTCCTCTCTTTGTGCCTCTCCCCTCTCCTGAAAGACACAAAACCGACTGCATCTTCCCAAACAGATCACCAAATCAGTGTCCTTTGAAAAGGGGCTAAAAAAAGATATTAAACTTTAAATACCATTTCTTTCCATGCTGCTAAGCAGCTTATTTATCACAGCATGAGCCTACCTTAAGAGCTGTGACGACAGAAAGCTCTGCTGGTAATTACTGCAGGGAGCCAGCAGGCATAAATGAGTCACCACCACGCCAGTGTGCAGGAGACAAGGTAAGGGGACACAGACACACAGGAAACAAGGGTCAGCCAAGTGCTGTGCCTTGAAACCCTCTTGGGAGGAGATGCTGGGACATCTTGTTTGTGCCTTGCAAGGAACCAGGCTGATGGAGCTGGAGCTTTCTCCAAGTTGCATCCTTAGGTGTAAGTCAGCTCCTTGGGAATGTGGTCCTGACTTGTCAGAGGAAAATGAAGCCTTCTTGGGAGAATGGTCCTCAGCTGCCTTGGTGTGTGTTTCCATGCAAGCAGTGACCTTTAGGAATGGTGCTGGGCACAGCCAGCCTTGGTTTGCTGCTGGCTGCCCTGCCCTGCCAGCAATCAATGTTGTTTTCAGCCACAGGGTTTGTGCTCCCAGTCCTGGGCACTGGGGACGGAGCCTTTCCATGGAATGAGGACATGGGAGAGGATCTGAGGTGACACAATGGGGCTGCTGGGAATGGAAGGCAGCTCTGCACCCAGAAACCTTCCAGACACTGGAATATGTCCCCTCCTTCCCCCTGTGCAGTGCTGGAGCTGACAGCAGGGTCAGCCCATGCCTTGCAAGAGGAGTGGTTGCCCTGGGAAGAAGGGAGATCTGCTCCCCTGGTATCCTGGGAGATGGCAGTGATGTCCTTCCACCACCATCCCCCTTGGGAATCGATCGTAGATGTCACCCCCTTTTCTCCTCTAATTGGATGCTGTTCCCAAAGCAACTTTTCAGGTGTTTTCATGAGGATTTTACAGTTAAAAAAAAAAAAAAAGCAAAATAACTGCACAATTAAGACAGGGCTTGGTGATGGATGCTGCACAAACAGGCCCAATGCTGAAATTTCCTGGGCCAAACTGCTGATATAAATAGCCAGGAAGTTGCAGAGTCACACCATGAAGAACTGAGTTGCCCACATTCACCTCCTACTTCAGTGGCTGAGGTGGGAGCAGGTCACGGATTTCCTGCATCCTGTCCACCAGGTTTCCTGGATCTGGGCCCAGCCTGTCCCACAGGATGGTGATTAAATGGGACACAGGCCTCGAGCAGTGTCTGATTTAGCCTCACACCTGATGGGCTTAGTCACAGCACACACTCATCTCCATAAGAACAGTGCCTGTTACCTGTGCTCTGACACATCCAATGTGGTCTTAAAATATCCCTGGGATTCTGACTGAGCTCCTCTGGGATTTCTCCAGATCTGTCTCTCCTGTCAAGTGCACCCAAGTGACTGTGTTCTCTGGTGGCTGAAAACTCTGTGGTCTGTCACCCCTCCTTGCCTGAGAGCTCTGGGCTGGTCCAGCTCCATGCCATCCCTTCCTGCAAGCCTTGGCACCACCTTTCTGCTGTGGCTACTCCCAGGACCAGGTCTGGAGGCTGTAGAGACACACAGGCAGCCCTTGGCAGCCAGTGCAGCAGGAGCAGATGGAAGAGTAAAGTGCTGGAGAAAAGCTACAAATGGCCCAACAGGAACCACCTGACACGTTCTGGGCTTGCACACCATCAGCTCTGTCAAGCTGTGAGGCAGCACTGGCTTCTAAAGGGCTATTTTAGGTAACATCTCGTGGTGTCTGGCTTTCTCCATGCACTGTGGAGATCAGAGTTCACACAAGAACTGCTCACGTCCTTCCCTCCCACAAGGAGATGAGACAGAGCATCACCCCTGAGCAGCAGGGAGAGCCTCCTGTGTGCATCCCTTCCCTAAGAGATTCTGTGGGGCATGAAAAGGTCTGAGGTTTCTCCCTGTCCTTCTGCAGAGCCCTGACCTTCAGGAGGTTCAGGAGGAGCAGAGCCATGTGGCTGCTCAGCTGGGCTTGTGGATGGCTGTCCTGCTTCCAGCAGAGAGGCCTGAGGGAAGGTGGCTCTGGCTCCAGAAGGAGAATGGGCTCTTTCCAGGGATGGTTATCAGGATGGTGGCTCTGTGCCATGACTTCAACCTGAGGTCCTGGCTGGAAACTTCCAGCAGCCCCAGCAGGCAGAACTTGGGTCTGGCAGCACCAGTAATGAGGCCCAGCTGGCTCCTTGGCCAGCAGCTGTGGCAGAAACATTGCCAGGGGGTGGTCAGGGCTGGATGGGTGGGGAGAACAGCACCCACCACCCTCACACTGCCTGTGCCTGCAGGGAAATGTTCCTGTGCCATGGGCATGCAAGGATCTGTACACAGCAGGCCTAGAGGGTGAACACAATTCCCCCCTCGGCCTTTAGAGCTGGAGATCTGGAGATAGATTTGGAGATTTGGATTTGGAGATGATCTTTGTGGTCACAGTTTAGTCGTTTCCCAGCTCAGCCTCGACAGAAGCCACCAAGTCCCTGTCACAAGGGCCACCGCTCTAATTTCTGCTGCATTTCAGACTTGGTCAGAGCATCTCTCACTGTCCACCCCCCTTCCTTCCCTCCCAGGTGTGACAGGGCAGAGTGGGAGAGCAAGGGGCTGCTCTGTGCATCACAGATCCCCTTGCCGAGCAGGGACAGCTGTGAGGTGGAGGAACATCTCCATTCCAGAGGGAAAAGCCTCCTGCAGAGGCTGCACGGGCAGGAGGGAGCGGGGATGTCCCCTGATGTCCCCGGGACCCTCCAGAGAGCTGATGCTGCATTTTTCCCTGGCGGCCACCGGAGGGCAGCCAGAGGGAGGGAGCCGACCCCAAAGTTCCCCAGAAAATGGGGATGGAGGGATGGAGGGAAGCAGCAGGAGCGGTGCTGGGCGCCTGCAGCAGAGCAGAGGGGAGCGGGCAGCAGGGAAGCTGCTTCAGCTGCTGGAGAAAGTTCAGCTGGAGATGTGCAGGCTGAAATAGTTCAGTGCTCTGTTAGGGAAAGGAATTTTCTATCTATGGGAAGCAATTAGAGACATAATTGAATCAGCGTGTTTTAGTGGGAGCATTAAGAGACCGGGATGTGCCATCGACGAGGAGCCCCAGAGCTGCTCAGCGCCGGTGGCCAAAGGGACAAAGGCACGGAGCCACTGCCAGGGGCGGCTGCAGCCCCCAGCCAGGGCAGGGCCAAAGTTGTGACAGAGCAAATCAGAGTTCCCAACATTCCCTTCTTCTGAAACACAGAGTGTGCTGCGGCAGGATCTCGGGGCAGGAATGGAGCCATGGGGTTTGGGCCGGGCATCCCACGGCCCCAGGCCCTCACGAGCAATGCAGCTCCTGTGCTGTGCCACTGCAGCCCCCGGCCCTCACGAGCAATGCAGCTCCTGTGCTGTGCCACTGCAGCCCCCGGCCCTCACGAGCAATGCAGCTCCTGTGCTGTGCCACTGCAGCCCAGGCCCTCACGAGCAATGCAGCTCCTGTGCTGTGCCACTGCAGCCCCAGGCCCTCACGAGCAATGCAGCTCCTGTGCTGTGCCACTGCAGCCCAGGCCCTCACGAGCAATGCAGCTCCTGTGCTGTGCCACTGCAGCAAAGGCTGCTGGTGAAGTGAATTTTCCCTGTTTTGATTCTTTCTGCCTTTTCCCTGATTCCTCCCCAAAATCCATGGAGCATAGGTGTAAAATTTCCCCCCCCCCATGCATTGAAAGGTGCATTTCAGAGGTGGGTGACACATCCTGGGGAAAGGAAAGGAAAGGAAAGGAAAGGAAAGGAAAGGAAAGGAAAGGAAAGGAAAGGAAAGGAAAGGAAAGGAAAGGAAAGGAAAGGAAAGGAAAGGAAAGGAAAGGAAAGGAAAGGAGGAGAGACTTTTTATTTGGGAATTCTTTTCCCTTGGATGGACAAAGTCCCAGCTTAGCTGCAGGAAGGTGAACTCACTTTAACAGAAAAATGTAAGGGTGCCTAGGGAAAGAAGTCTAAAAAGAAGATAAATGCTGAGGCAAAAGATTTAAACACTTGGGCTGGGGTCACAGCCATGGGGAAATGTGAGCAAAGACCTGGATTCAGTTCTGTCACCATCTCTTCTGACATGGCCAGGAGTATGCTGCCATCACTAAAATGTTGCCATCTCTGAAATGGGCCTCATCTCCCTTCTTTCAGGAGCCTGTAGAAAATGAATACTTTGCAAGCCATGATGTGCTCACATGCCACAACAATATGAGCTACGTAAACACCAAAAATAGATCCATTCCTGTCAGCAGATATCCAGACATTCCAAAATCATTCTCATCAGCTCCATTTCCAAAGATAGATGGATCCAGACTAACCTCATTTCTCTGAGGAATTTTTTTTTTTGAAGAAAGGAAGGCAGACTAATGTATTTAACCAATCTTGATTTCAGCAGAATATTTCGACAGAGCCATATGAGTTTCATTAGTTTTGTTGAGAATTAACATAAGACTTGTAAACTATTCACTGCTGGGGGTTAAAGGAGAGATAATAACAAATAAAATTGAGAGAGGAGTTGTTTTCTTGTGAAGTTAATAAAGATTTCTTCATGAATGACCTCGGGTTGCAATTTTTCAGCAATGATCAAGCATTTGTGTGCTGGGAGATGAGATTTCACAGACAGGCACTAGAGAGAGGAAGATTGGGATGATCTCAAGGGCTGGAGCAAGGGGCTGGAGTGTGATGCTGTAATTCCCACTGCTACACGTGTTGGGACTGGGAACACATCCTCTGCAAATGTCACGAGAGGGGAAACACTGGGGTGTACAAGCTGATCAAAGCAGGGCTGTGAATCACCAAGGAGCTGTGTCCATGGAAATGTCAAGTGATATCCCAGGATGTAGCAGGCAGAGAATTCCCCCAAGAGATGCTAATGCCATTATGCAAAGGCCCAATGTCCTTTTATCAGGAATGCAGCCTGACAGCTTTGCTCACCCGAGGTCAGACAAGATAAATGCAAGGTGGGTGGGGGCAAGGAGCTAAAGAGCCACTAAACAGAGAATAAAAAAGAGGAGTTCCAGCATGAACCCAGTGGGCAGGTACAGACCTGGAAAATCAGCACACTGGAGGAAGGAGCATGGTGATCAGACTGTTCAAAGCAGCAAAAATCCTGACCCTCTTTCAGCAGCTTCTGGCTGATGGAGAGTGTGGCTAAGGCTGAGCAAAGGTGTCTTTTCCAGTCTGTGCTCTGAGGAAATCGAGATCCCTCATTCAGCCCCACGATTCTCTGTTCTCCCTGCTGAGGGAAAAGGGAAGCAGGGCTGCTGCCTGCTCCAGTGCCAGCCCTCTGCAGCCCAAGGAACTGAAGCTACTCTTTACTTCTCAACAAGCTGGTCTAGACTGGGTCTTTTTTGTCATCTGTGTCCCCAGATCAACAGCCTTTCTATAAATCCTTCCATAAACGTGCATTCTGCATTGCATCAAAGTCTCCTTTGGTATAATGCCTAACAGAGACTTTCACATGAGAAAAATATGGGCTGTTCTCTTGCCATTCCATGCTGTGTGGATAGCCTGCTCAATCTCACTAATACCCAGTAAGTAAAAAGGATGGTTTTGACAAGTCCCGACTAGTCTGGGATACATAGAAAAGTAATAAAACATATTTCAGAAGGAGATCTGTGATATTTTCAGATCACAGTAAATCTCAGCACAAGCCACGTGCAATACCAAGCTCCTCTTTCCTCGGTGCCATCCAAGCCCAGGGAAGCTGCATCCCCTCCCCAGCACCCCCAGCCAGCCCAGGGATGTGCTGGGAGCAGCCTCCCCCTGTCCAGGGCCTTGCAAGGAGCAGCCCCAAGGGCTCTGGAGTGGCAGAGGGTGTCTTGGATAGACAAGACATCAGCAAAGGAGCATTTTAACAGGCTGAGAAAGAGCTCAGAGCCCTGGCTGGCTCCTGGAGGAAGATCCATAACAAAGCACCCAACAGCTCCCAGGCCAAAGGCAGCCTCTGGAATTAGGATGGGGTATTAGGATGGGGCATTAGGATGGGGCATTAGGATGGGGTGTTAGGATGGGGCATTAGGATGGGGTATTAGGATGGGGCATTAGATGGGGCATTAGGATGGGGCATTAGGATGGGGTGTTAGGATGGGGCATTAGGATGGGGTATGTGGATGGGGCATTATGATGGGGCATTATTCTGGGTTTGGGAGAAGATGACTCAGGCAGAGGGTGTGTCATAACAAGGTGACCCCCGTGGCAGAGAGAAATTATGAGGAGGACTCCATCTTATCAGAAGGCTAATTAATTATTCTACTATACTGTATTATTCTATATTATATTACATGACATGTAAACTGAATCTGCCAAGCGCTCAGCTGCCCAGAATCTCATGATTTTCAGCTGACAGTCCCAACACACACACCTGGATCCAGCTGGTCAGGGAATCAAAACACTCACACAGAATCCAATCACCAATTCCCTTCAGGTAAACAATCTTCCACAATGCATTCCACTTGTGGACAGCACAGGAGCAGTAAAGGAGATAAGAATTGTTTTTCCTTTCTTTCTCTGAAGTTCAGAGAATGCGAATCCCAGAAATTTCTTGGGAAGTTGTGCCTTGCTTTTCTCCGTGAATAGAAATGTGGCAACAAGTGTGAGCTCTGGTCCAGGCTCCCTGGACTCTGGTGTGATCCCAGCAGGGATTTCCTCACCTCCCAGGTGGAAGCAGAACAGTTTCAGGGACAGAACAGGTGCAGGTGGCTTTTCCACTGCTGATTCAGCATCCCTGCCCTGCCAAGCACTGGGGATTTGAAGCCATTTACATCCAAAGGCAATTGCAGAAATCGTTTGACAAGCTCCATCCCAGCATGCTGGCACATACCCAGCACTGACTTTGTAACTCACAGATTATGTTTACAGTGAAATGATTTAGGGATTGAGGGATTATCCAGCATGGGCCCACAGCCCAGCACCTCCAGAAGTACCAAATACCTAATGATTCCTGAGAGCTGGAATCAATCTCCATGAGCTGAGATTATTTTTAATTTTTTTTTTTCCTGTGGGATAAAACAAAACTGTTCTGCTCAAACACTGCTGTCTACAAATCATTAATAAAGGCAATTGGCTGATTCACATCTGGCATTACAGAGGTCAGAACAATAAAACATGGCTTTATTTTGCAGCTAACACACCTTCTCTGCTATCTTTTATCCAGGCTGTCAGGAGCCAATGCATGGGGAGAAGAGAGGTGGGAAAGCTGCATGGGGAGCACCAGGAATTATTGGTGTCAGGGGAATGCTGGAGGAGAAATGAAGCGGTGCATTCCCAACAGCTTGGAGGGGTTTTTTCCCTATGGCTGTTTTTGTTTGAAAGGATTATGACCAAAAGAACAAGGCTCTGGGTTGTGCAGGAGAAGACCAGAGTGTTATTCCAGGTTTTTGGTTCACTCTGAAGCTGGATCTGTCAATGGATATTTCCTCATGGAAAAACCCTGTCCTGCTAAGGGGGTCTGGTACAAAGTGAATTTAGTTTGCAGGAGCGCAGTAATTGGAGAATTTCTGAGTGGAAAACATTCAGCAGCAATATTTGTAGTGCTACCAGGCCTTTGGGTTCTGACCTGCTGCTCATTTCTGGGAGCTGCTGCATCTGGTTAAATGGGAGCTCTCTGCTCCTCCCAAATACCCCATTAGGAAATAATTTCTTCCAAGGACGTGAAAATATGGAAAGAGAGCAGTGAGCAGATGCCCACACCAAAGGCCAAACTTCTCCCTGCTCAGAAAACAGAAATATTTATTTATTTATTTTTATTTTATTTGTGCATCTGGTCCAATTTATTTTTGGGCTTGGAAAAATCTGACCTTAAATAGATGTGCTTGAGCCAGAAGGTACCAGGGAGCTAAGTAAGGTCCAGATCCTCCAAACTGCTCTGCAAGCAAGAGCAGACAACCCCAAGAAGTCTTTGTTGGCATTGTCAGTGGTCAGTGCAGAATGTGGAGCTGTTTCCTCATTGTAAAAAATCCCTGTTAATAAATTATTTTATTAGTGATACTAATTATACATTTTTTAAAAAATTAAATATAGTGGGATTTCTATACCAAAAACCTTTCCCTCCTAAGGCAAAAACTACTTAAAAACTAAGCACACACACAGGTGAAAAAAAAAAAATAAAAAGGTGCTGTAAAAAGCCTCCATCTTCCAAGTACCCTTCTGATCAAACCCCTTGTTAAATGCTAGACAGCAGGTCACAGCCATTTTCCTAAATTCTGGGGGCATCAAATCTTCCTGTCCATCCCTCAGCCTTTCAGGCTGCTTCCCTTAACGATGATATTGATTTTGCTTTTAATTTCATCTATCCCAGTGATGGACTCCTACTGCTCCCCACAGGAGATTATTCTGTACCCTGGCAGAACTCACTGATAGGAATTTTTCCTGACATCCAACTTCAGTTCTCTTTTTTGTTTTGTTTAAACGTTTTATGCTTTGATTGGATGAAGTCCTTAAAGCCAGGAGTTCAGGGTTAGAAAGGGAGGCAGGGAAGGGGAGAGGAGGCCCCATAAATTGCCAAGCTGCTAAAGAAATGTGCAAAAGTTTCCTCCTGAGGTCTGACTTTGTGTTACATCCACAGGTTTTATAGAAAATATATTTGCTCAGAATGCATTGTAAGGAAAAGGAAGGAACGGAATCATTATTCAGAGGAATCTGAGGCAAATGGGAGATGTGCAAAATGTTTCCTGCATTGTTAAAAAACCCAAAACTGTCAGTAAGATGGGAGCTTTTGGGGGAAATTTATGCATGTATTTTGGAAATGATTTTAAAATTGTGTGGAACTGGCTATGATTATTTACATGGATCAGTTTGCTATTGCACCCTCCCATCTGCCTGACCTGTAAATGCCAGACCCAACCAGAGGAGGAGACCACCAAGGTCACTACCCTGCCTCTAGAAGCTATTAATAAAAATGCCAGGGAAGAGCACATGAATTATTGCTGTTCTTCCCAAACCATCCTACGCAGTTCTTCTTTCTCCTTCCATGCATGAATTTCCCAGATTGGGAGTCCTTGGAATCCTCTCTCCTCCCTCTGGCCAGGCTGGGTTAGGACCAGGGGCAGAGACATCAAAAATCAGGAGATGAACAGAAATCTTCTATATTGTCCATTTTATTAGCAAGGTTGTGTCCAGAGGGACATAATCTGAGCTATTTGGTGATCCTGGACATCCATGAACTCCCAAAAGAACTCAGATGTCAAGATCTCCACGCAGGAATCCAGAAACCAACAGCACCCAGGCCATGGAAGGAGCAGGGGAGGAAAAGCCAGGGGAAGCTGGGCAGGAGGAAAGAGACACAAAATCCTTGAAGCTGAACTTGAAATCCTCCCAGGCCAAAGAAGGCCATGGGGATGATTGCAGCCTGCCTGCTGCAAAACACGAACGGCAGGAGATCACCCAGCGATTCTCGCAGCACAACTCGTGATTTTCATTCCAAAGCACAGCCTTTGGTGAAGTTAGGGAGCTCTGCAAAGGAGGCTGACTCACTGCACCTCTTAGGAACCCGCTCCGATGACTAATTGCTCTTATTGTTAAAAACGAGCCTCTAATTTGTGGCATTAACATTGACAACCTCAAATTCCAGCCACTTCATCTTGGTCTTTTATCTGCTGTAAGGAACTGTTGGGGGGAAAAAAAAGAGAGGAAAAGAGATGCTAAGTCTTTGTATAAAATGTTTTTCATGTAAACTACAGACTGAGGGGAAAAAAGAATTCACGAGCCTGGGAGGAAAATGCAAATTTATGACAGGTGCCCAGAGCAGGAATGTTGTTGGGGAATCGCTGAAAGAGGAGGGGAGAAATTCACATTAGCGCCATTTGGCTTTAATGAACTTTTTGATGGGGAATGGGAAATCAAAACCAATCCTTACCTCGGGTTCTCCAGGGAACAGGGAAGAGATGAAAGGAGCAGAGCAGGGATGAAGATGCTGGGAAAGGGGAGAGAGATTGAGATGTAGGGAAAGGAAGGTGGGGGGTGAGAGAGCAGCAGCAAACCCGAGGGGAGATGGCCCAGGCAGGAGGACTCTGGTACAAAACTGGATGGATTAAGAGCTTTGGGCTGAAGAGGGAAATCAAACATGGTAATTAATCAAAATGTATGGGCTGGGGAGTGAGTTGGAGGTGTGGGCAAGGAGCCAGAAAAGAACAAGTTACATCACCTGGCTCCTTCTGCCTGGAATTTTGTGCTTGTAGCTAACAGACCTGTCTTGACAGCTTAGCTTGAAAGCAGCAAATTTCAGTGCTTTTTGCAAAACTCTAATGGAGAAATTTGACTCAGACAAATACAGCTTTTATAAAAATTAGCAAATAAGGCTAAATTTAAAAAGTAAAACTTAACCAAGGCACTCTAAAGTAAGATTTTCCCCCCCCTCCCCCTTTTAAGTAGTTTATTACTCAGCTGCATAAAAATACTTCTACTGTTGAAAGACAAATTGCTCACATATTCTGATTTTTGGGTGATGAATTCTGAAGTCACAAAGAGACTGTTAACAGCAGGAATTGTAACCAGTGTGTGGTGTGAGTTAAATTCACACAATTCAACAGGCTTCATTCTCTCCCCAAGCATTTCTGTAGCCAGCTATGACCATGCTCCTTCTAAAAACCCTTTAAGGGGCCCCAGCCTATAATTTTTGTGTCCTGTGGCATCAACAGCCAGCAAGATCTGAACTCCTCTGGTGGAAGTTGAAGTTCAAACCCCGGGTCTCTGGAAGGTAATTTCCTTTAGCTTTGCAATAAACTCTCTGCCTTGACCTAAGACCCCCAATATTACAAGTGGTTAACAGCATCCATAAAAAAAATGTTGGTGCAAAATATGTGAATTTGAGTAGATTTGCTAGAATTTTATTAATTTATAGAAGTTGAAGGTTATGCCATATGTCACTAGAAAGTAATTTTCTCTGAATGTGCAATAAGGGCTTAGATTTGATTTATGACCTAAATATTGCAAGATATTAATACATCTCCATGCCAGATGGTAATGTACACGTGAGGAAATGTACCTTTTCTGGCCCAAAAATTGCAGATTTTTTCTTTCATTTACTAGGATAAACTCAATCAATGGCATTCATTAATTTTTGAACACTGACTACTTCCATGGAACGTCCCCATCTCTCAGAGAGCTGTGTTATTCCTCTAGGAAATACATTCCAAATGTTCCCAAAAACTGCTTCAGACACTCTGTATATGTGGCACCCACGGGGATATCCACCAGGGTTGGCCAGACCCAACAATCTCCTAGAAACAAACAATATTTTGGACCCTTGGGATCCAATTTAGATGCTGTAGGGGATTGCAGCTGCAACCAAATAACGGAGAATGAAGTATTCATGATCCAGGCACCAGCAAACACATCAAGCAGGTTACAGGTTGCAACTGCACAGCAAAAATTCAGGAGAAGGCTCTACAGGTGTTTTACAATTTACAGGTATTTTAAAATTTGTGGGTTTGTGGCATTCCAAGGTATCCCAAGCCTTGTTTCCTAGGGACAGGAGGGAGTTCACTGTTTCCTGCTGTTTGCTCATGACTGCATTAACTCTAGTGATTTCCTGGGGAGTTGTTAATATCTTATTTATACACTGGGTAAACAATGTGTGCTTTTTCTACCTCCAGAATCGAAGCTATGCTCCAGAAATTCTCACATTCCTCGACTATCAGTGCATAAAATCCAGGAGCTCTACATCAGCCCCTTCCAGAACTACAAGTACAGACTAAATAATAAGGGTTTGTTTCCAATAAGAATTTCCTTACCTTGGGAAACTCCAGCCTGTCAAGAAGTAATTTTAAATCAGATGTTACTCTGCCAGTAAGAGGACCTGAGGGAGGAGCAGGGTGTGTGATGGGAATCCAAGTCCAGCTGAGGAATGCAAACCCCAGGGATGCAAAGACTGATGAACAACCATTCCCAACATCCATTTCAGTGGATTGTGTCCATAAAGAAAATGGCAATTTTGATTTCACAGGTGGCAGCTTTCATTTTAAATTCACCTTTTGGCATTGCCTCGCCCTGACTGTGACTTCTGAGCGTGAATGGACAACATGGGACAGGGCAGTGCTCACTGGGCACTGTTCAAATACAGATTGCTGCGTGTTTTGCTTCATGGTTTAGTTGTGCCCTGCACTGGAAAGGCTTTGGGAGCAGAGGGAGAAGCTGCCAGAAGCTTCACCCAGTGGAGCCAGTGCCAGTGGTTCCAGCATGGACCCACTGCTGGCCCAGGCTGGGCACATCGTGGGCAGTGGCAGCACCTCTGGGATAAAAGGTTTAAAAAGGGGGAAATTGCAATTGCTAAAGAGAAGGGTGAGAATTGAAAATTGCTAAAAAGAAGGGTGAGAATATGTGAGAGCAACAATTCTGCAGACCCCAGATTCACAGAGGACTGTCCTGTGAGAGGGATCCCACGTTCAGCAGGAAGGAGTGAGGAGCCCTGAGGAGGAAGGAACAATGGAGACAATGGGTGATGAACTGATGGATTCCCCATTCCTGTCCCCCTGCACCACAGCCAGGGGGAAGGAAAGAAAATCTGAGTGAAGTTAAGCCTGGAAAGAAGGGAGAAGTGGGGGAAGATGTTTAATATTTAGTTTTTATTTCTCATTATCCTACTCTGATTTGATTGGTAATAAATTAAACTGATTTCCCTGAGTCAGGTCTGACTTCCCTGTGCTGAGTGATCACTCTCCATCCCCTATCCAAGCCAAGAGCCTTTCTTTACATTTTCTCCCCCTGTCCAGCTGAGGAGGGGAGTGCTGGAGCAGCTTTGGTGGGCACCCAGCATCCAGCCAGGATCCACCCCAGCAAGGAGCCACACTCACATTCCATGGCAGCCTTTCCAGCTGCTTCCAGTCACTCTGATGCTTGCCTGCTCTCTGGCTGCTGCAGTTTCTCCCTGCATCCTCTCAGGGAGCCCCTGCAGGCTCTGGGAGTCAGGAAATGTTGTGCATGGATTAAGTTTACAGCAAGAGCCTGGACCAGAGGCCTTAAATGCTGTGTGATTTCCTGCAGGGAAGCCAGTGGACATGGCATCAGTGGGGGTTCCCCCAAAATTACAGAGGAGGGGAGTTATTATCTCCCCTCCCCTTTGCTGCCAGCCCAGACCTGTTATTTCAGGGCAGTGCAGTCAGGGAGGAAGCAGAGCCTGGCTCCCCAGCCTGGCTCCATCTTGGATGCAAGACACCAGGCAGCTGGAGTGACAGAGCTGTCACACTGCAGTGTTTGCTGTCTTGAATGAGAAACAGCACTCTGGGAAAGCCTCTCCCTTGCAAAGGCCCAACTCAGAGCAGACACAGCTCTGGGGAGAGGAGGGGTCTGTACAGGTGGGCAGCCAAATTCCCTCCTGCTTGTGGTGGGGATAGAGAACACAGCAGCAGCCAGGGCTGGGAGCACAGGACAGGGGATGCAGGCACTGCAGAGCCCAGGAACAGCAGCAACAGTGAGTGACTGATGGCTGGCTTGTCCTGAGCTCCCCCTGTCACAATGGACTCAGTCCTGGGTATTGTTTCCTCCCTGGGCTGCTCTTCTGATGGAGAGGCAGAGGCTCCTTCCTGTCACACAACTAAGCAAAAATGCTCTCATTTTTAGGAACATGGGTGAAGTGCTCTAGAATCCAAGGGTAATGTCTTACTATATATACTGTCTTGCCCCTGGCATATCCTCTGCTATCCATTTCTTGAGTTTTCCTCTTGGGAAGCAGATTTAAGTAATTCCTGTAGCCCTTTTTACAAGCCATAAACTATTTCTACAAAAATACACACTAATAGAAATCATAGAAATTATCAAATCATTTAGGTTGGAAAAGATCTTCAAGATCATCAAGTCCAAGAGCAAGTGATGACAGAAAGGGACAAGCTTGCACACACAGAATGAGATTCAAGCATTGTGTCAAAGTGCTTCCCATCCAGGTATAAAGCCAGAAATGTGTAAGACAGACAGGAAAGGAGAGAAATAATAAAATTATTTGTGTCAGAAATGTGATTGCCATGTGTGACCGTGTTCACAGGGGTCCAAGGATGAGGGAAGAGACGAGGATCTGACTCCATGTTTCAGAAGGCTGATTTATTATTTTATGATATATATTATATTAAAATTATACTAAAAGAATAGAAGAAAGGATTTCATCAGAAGGCTGGCTAAGAATAGAATAGGAAAGAATGATAACAAAGGCTTGTGGCTGGGACTCTCTGTCCGAGCCAGCTGGGCTGTGATTGGCCATTAATTAGAAACAACCACATGAGACCAATCCCAGATGCACCTGTTGCATTCCACAGCAGCAGATAACCATTGGTTACATTTTGTTCCTGAGGCCTCTCAGCTTCTCAGGAGGAAAAATCCCAAGGAAAGGATTTTCCATAAAAGATGTCTGTGATTGCCATGAGTTTTGCAGACATCACAATGGTGAGTTTGACTTAGGAAGGATTTTGACAGAGTAGGAAGAGATAGGCTTGTCACAGAGAGCATGAGGAACAGAATGGGATAAACACAACAAAAACTTGTTTGAGGATGGAAGAAGTGGGCGAGAGAAGGCTGGCACCAGGGGCCAAGTGAAGGTGAGAACCAACCTTTCCAGGCTGTGTGGCAGATGAGGGCGAGGGAGGGTGAGGATGGACTGTGAAAGCACGTATGTGCAGCATATGTTCAAAGTGACAGAGAAAGGGGGCCACCCGAGGGGGGGCCTGCAGGGATGGCACACTGACAGCACTGGGCTGGGAAAGGGATCCCTGCATCCTGGGAAGATGTGTGAGTGCAGCCAGGCTGCAGTCATTCACACCAGAGGGAAGCACTGTCACACAACAGGCTGTCCCTGCACTGGTTATGAGATACAAAGTGAGAGGCTGGACAAAAAATTTTGGCTGGAGGCAGGAGCAGAGAGGTCACATCTACTCAGGAATGTGGTGATGGAAAAGGCTTTTTGAGGGACAGCCTGGGTGTGAGGCTTTGGGCTGTCACCAAGGTTATGGGGCCAGTGGGGATGCACACACTGCAGGAAAGCAGTGTGGTAAGTGTGGTAAGAATTAAAATCTTCAGCCTTTCTGACCCTGAAGAGATGGCTAGGCAGCCCCAAGGAGATGGCAGAGATGGAGAATAGAATAGAATAGAAATAGAGACACTATTGTCATCCTGGGGAAATAATGTAGGTGGTGTTTATCCAGGGTAGGAATGGCAGCCTGATGCCTTCCTAGAGACTGCACGACACTGATTTGTCTTTGGATAATTGTTCATCTTGTGAGTGGTAAGTTACTGGCTGGCAAACAGCCAGGATTTCTCAGACTCCCTTTGGCATCCCCCATCCAAGCTGTGATCATTTTCATATTTCACACGTCTGGGCTTTCTCTCAGGAACGTGGCACGTGCAGGGATTCCTCTGTGAGTGCTGGGTGCATCCAGCCCAGGGAAGCCACAACAGCTCTGTCAGAGATGCAATGCTGCCCTGGCTCCCCACAGGCCAGCCTGGACCTGGCTGTGGGGCTGAGTTTCCATCTGCAGGTGCTGAGTGAGAAGATGCTGTCACTGCACTGCTCGATGAACTGTGCTTTTTATTTATCTGCTTTATATTGTTCAGTATTTGCTTATAATAAGAACAGATTTTTATTATTTATTATTGTCACAGACATCTTTTATGAAAAATCCTTTCCTTAGGATTTTTCCTCTTGAGAAGTGGAGAGGCTTCAAGAACAAAATGTACCCAATGGTTCTCTGCTGCTGTGGAATGCAACAGGTGCATCTGGGATTGGGCTCATGTGGTTGTTTCTCATTAATGGCCAATCACAGCCCAGCTGGCTCAGACTCTCTGTCCAAGCCACAAACCTTTGTTATCATTCTTTCTTTTTTTATTCTTAGCCAGCCTTCTGATGAAATCCTTTCTTCTATTCTTTTAGTATAGTTTTAATATAATATATATCATAAAATAATAAATCAGCCTTCTGAAACATGGAGTCAGATCCTTGTCTCTTCCCTCATCCTGGGACCCCTGAGAACACGGTCACATGTTATAATATTATATATTAATATTTTATTATTTCCACATTATTTTCATATGTTTCCACACTGAGGAGTAGAACCTGTCTCCAAACAGTGGAGCAGGGCATCCTGTCTGATTCCCCCTTTAGCCCTGGCTATGAACCCTGTGACAAAACCTTTCCCAAATGACCAATCCTTGCCCTCATCCTTCTGTAGTGAGGGCCACACAGCCTGGATTCTCAGCACTTGGATCTCTCAGGCTATCCCACCAGATCCTTCCCATGTTTCTTAAAAACCTGTTTCCCACGTTTTTTAAAACCACCACCAGTGCAGGTGGCAGCCAGTTTGTACCTCCCAGCCCACCTTCAGAGCCTCTGTCAAACAACAGCGAGCAGTAACTTAAAAGCAGCTTCTTTTGACAATGAAAGTCATATTTTGCTTTGAAAACACCCTGTGCTTGGAGGAAAAGCTGCAACAAAAACTCTGTGCCCATCATGTCTCTCCTTTGCATCTGCTTTGCCTCAGTGTCACCTGCTCTCCTGGGGAGCCTCCCCGTCAGCTGCTGCAGCCCCTGCTTTTGTCATCCTGACAGCTTTTTCTTCTTCCAGGGGCCAGGCCTCTCACAGATCAGCGTCTTTTGATCTCACTCCTCTCAGCATTGTCAAAACAGCCTTGTCAAAACAGCCCTGTCACTGGGATGGGGAGAGAGGAGCCCTTCCCAGGGACAGAGCTCCCCTCACATTGCACAGCTCACATCTTATCCAGGCCACTCTTTTTTATATCTCTTGTCTTTCTTTTCCTCTGTTTTTGCCAGAGTGATGAATGGTGACTTTGCAGGGTGACTTTCCACAGGTGCACTGAGGGCCCTCAGTTATTAATGAGTCATAGCACAAATATTTCCTTATTTCCCCTAAATTTTATCCCTGCAGTGCCTAACCCCCCTCATGAGACCAAGGCCTGACAGGGAGGCACGAGACTGAAGGCAGAGGGAAACCATGAAGTTTTTGTTAAAAGTCAAGAAGGTTGTCTGTGAAACTAGAATGACATGTTTTATTGGTGCTGGACCCAGAAATATTAAAAGAACTTAATATTTCTTAACTTCTACTGAAAATGCTCTATTTTGTTGTAGCCAAAGTAATCAGGATGAGCTGAGGGTATAAACCTTCCTAAGCAGGGGACATGCAGAGAAAATGTAAAAGGAGGGGGATGAGTAAAGAATTTTTAAGCTCAGTGGTCAGGCTTTGGGAAGGAAAAATTTTTGGATTTAACCTCTTATCTGCAGTTTTCCTCTTCCACTGAGACTCAGTGGAGAGATAGGAGAACTAATTTCTTCTCTGTTTCCATTATAAGGAGAACATTTTTCCAATGTAACCCCTAGAAAAGGTATCATCAATCACTGCTCCTTTAATCTGGGAGTTGTGACTTCCAAGAGTTTGATGAATAGGTCCAGAAGTTACTGTAGTTTGTGACCTTCCTTTCTGGACAGATGGAAGGAGAAATTCTGAATTTCTTATCCTTTGTTCCTCTTTAACTTTGATTAGGAGTCACAATGTAGAAAAAATTTGGAAATACAACTTGGCTGGATATTAGCATGGAGGAGGAGGGTGTCTGGATGAAAACTGTAGCACTTGCCACCAAAATATTTGTAAAAAAGGAACTCCACAGGAGGATAAACTTTGGGTTTGTGTGTGTACTATCTGTCCTACAAAAAAGGAATCTCTAGGATCTATTTGTGGCTTAGAAGTACTTGATGGAAAATTTAAAAGCAATATTTTGAACCACTATGTATGGAACTTTATATAAAATTCAGATTGCCATCTGCAATAATTAATATATGCTAAAATAATAATGATTGCCATGATAACTATAAGAAAAACTATATTATTTTAATATGATAATCTATTTTATGAACTGATTCTAAAAGCCAGTGAGTGAGGCAGGGAGACTCCTTGACTGCAGAAATCCTGGAGAACAAACCCAGTGAGGTTGTTGGCTTTAGCACATCAGAACCACCTGGAGCAGTGTGGCAGTCAGTGATGAGGGGACAAAGGTGATCAAGGGACAAAGGTTGGATCCTGGAGCTCTTTTCCACCCCAAATAATTCTGTGACTCTTTCTGTGGCACTGTGGAGCTGCTCCTTCTGTCATGCCAACACCTGAGACACAGAAGGGACAGCCAGGAGCACCAGTGGGATGCTGCTGTTTTAACATCAATGGGTTTGAGAGCTGTGGCTGAACAGCTGCTTGATTTCATGGGAAATAGGAGCAATTAGGAGGGGTAACAATTTCCAGCATGCCAGGCTTCAGACCTGGTGTCTTTGATGGCAGAAGAAGCTGTGCCCTGCGGTGGCTGTGGAGTGTGAGTGGGACCTTTCTGTAATTCTGGAGGCTGGAATCAATCATCCCGGTGAAATCGGTGCCTCTTTGATCAGAACAGCTCCTGTCCCGCTTGGCTGGAGGTAGAAAATCACCAGCCCTCCTGCTCCAAGAACAGCAGGCATCCATAAATCAGCCTGGCAGACCATAAATTCATTTACCCAACTGAGACATGGTCAAAAGCAGCTCAATGGGGTTTTAAAGGCCTTTGTGCAGTGCTGGAGATAAACAGGAGCTGGAGGAGGGGGAGAGATGGAGAAAGTGGCATCTTTACCCTCTGCTGATGGAGCTGGTGCTGCCCTGAGGCAGGGTGGCCTTTCTTGGCTCCAGGGTGCTTTGGGAGTCTGGGGCTGGATCTCCCAAAGCTCTTCACAAGCCTCTCACTCACTGCTAAAGCAGAGCTGGGGGCAGAGCAGGGACTTTTGGATCTCTTGGCAAAAACCTTAAAATATTTAGCAGATTTCTGCTTGGCATGGCTGATAACTGGGAACTGATAACTGATGTTAACTGATAACTGTCGTGCCTGTGCCTGCTGGTGCCCAGCAAGAGCAAAATAGGGAATAAACTCACAACTGAGCCCTGGTCAGTCGGGAGGCTTTGGGCTGTCTCTCAGGCTGAGCAGCAGGGACTCTCCCTGGCCATGTTTCTAGGCAGTGCCACATCTTTCCATCTGGATTTAGGCCATCAGACACCCAGACCCAAGGCTGAGCCCAATCTGTAAAAAGTCATGTAAAGAGCCTACCTGTAGTCATGCAAATCCCACCAAATGAAACCTTTCAGGTGCATCAGAATAAACCTGAGACACTGAATTTTCATGGCTGTTTCCCCTTCCCTGCTCTCTGATTTCACTTGGTTTGAGAAAGATATATATATATATATATGTTATATATATTTAAACAATATCACAGCAGCTGTGCCAGTTGCTTCTAGTAAAACATCTCTGCTGAAATAATGCAGTGTCTGAGAGATTGGGTGTAATATGGTTAAATGCTTTTACAATCCCCCATTAAAGTAAGTGGATGGAAATTCATAAAATATTGATGGCATTTGAAAAGAGTTCATTCATGGAGCCATCCAGAACTCAGAGCAGGCAGTGCTGAGACAGATGTTGATACCAGGAAGTTTTGGAAGAGAGGACAGACCTCGGTTAAATAGCACTGCTGAAAAGTGGAGTGTTTGAGATCAAACCCTGCGCTGCAGTTTGTTTCAATCCAGTTACTAAACCAAGCAGGGCTCTGCTTTCCTGCTGAGTATGACAGAAATAACAATCCCAAGCTGGCAAGGATCCTCCATTTCTGCTGCTCCACGAGCCTGGGGGCACTAATGAGACCTTGGAGTGGGGAAAAGAGCTGTGATGTAAATCTGAGTGATGAGAGAGGGGCTGCTTGCCTTTGAGGCAGCAGAGATGACCTGATCCTCTCTCCAAGGGTGTCTGGCTGCACAGCTCCTGTCTGTGGGCAAGGAGAGAGCAAAGCTGGCTGCATCCCCCAGTGCCCTGGTATTGAAACCAGCTGGCACTCCTCCAAAAGATGGCAGGTTAAAAGAAAAAGGGGGGAAAAGTGTTTCTCTGGAGTTGTTGTCTCACATGGAGGCTGTGCCTTCAGCCAGAGACTGCTCCATGCAATGCCTGGGGAGAGGCCAAAGGGCCTGGAAAACTGAAGGACTCTGAAAATCACTGCAGGATTAGAAGAGATGGCTGTGAGAGGGACTAGGATTTACTGCCTGAGCAGAATTAAGTCAAGATCTGGTGTTAATCCAGAATCTCCAGCTTTGAACTCTGACTAAGGTGTGGACGAGATTTTGGCAGAATTATCTTACAGCTGCAGAGGAATAATCACCTGGGGAAGAGGTGGGAGAGAGCAAATCTGTGGGTGAGGAGGGTGAGGAAGAGTTGGGAATGGCCAGAGCAGCACCCTTGTGTGGCTGTGTCTGAGGGGTCACACCAGAAGGGACTTTTGTACAGAGAATAGTCCCAGGCTCATCTCTGCCACTGGCCTTGGAGCAATTCCTGTGAAGGGAAGTGTGTAGGAGAAATTGGTACCTGGGGATCCCAGGGACCATTATCTCAGGTTGAATTCCTGCAGTAAATATCCCAGCTGTTCCCACAACGAGTTTGGGAAACATCCCAAGACCAAATGTTCCCTGTCCTCCTGTGCCAGTCAGTTTTCAGCAGACATCATCCTGACACCTCCTGCAAGCACTGGAAGAAGGCTCCTGGCAGTTCCTGTTCATTAGAGATCCCAATTCCTGCTCACACCAGTTTTACCTCTGTGTCACTCAATTGACTGGAGAGCACAGGAGACGAGGACCTGGGTTCCTATTTCTCATTTTGCAAGAGCAGCTAAATTAACCCTGGGGTCAAAGCCAAATGCCAGCCTCTCTGAACTCCTCCAGGATTCAGTGGCTGTGCAGCACACTGCTGGAAAAGTACCCAAGCTTGCTTTAAACTAGCAGTACCTTGCTCAGAGTGGGCAAACTTATTCTTCTTTTTTTTCTTTTTTTAGTTCTCATCGACCTCTAAACTGCTGTAATCTAAGTCCATAAAGCTTGTTTCTCCTGTATACACCACAGACATGCTCCCAGCTCGATAATGTGCTTAGGACTTTGCTTGCTGCAAACTGGGAATAATTTCACCCAGGATGAGTTTGCCCATGTTGCATTGGAAAAGCAGTCTTTCACTTGCCAGCCTGCACTCAGCCATGGTGAAGCTATTCTGGTTACACAATTACTGTATCTCATCCCAGAAACTGCTGCACATCAGAATTGGATCTCTTACTGGTGAGCAAATTAGAGTAAAACAGAGCTTTGGGATCCATTAGGAACAAAGCGTCAATCTAAGGTTATTTTTTGCTTAGGTTTGCTTTCAGTTTTCTCCACCTTGTTTTATCCTCCAGAATGGCAGCAGGTTGTGTATGTTTATTAAATGCACCAAATATTTCCTTATAAATATGTATTCATTTTGTTTGCTTTCATAAATATATATTTGCAAAGACATATTTATACATACATTTATAAATATTAGTATAAATACATATCTATTTATACAGTAGTGTGCAAACTAAACACAGCTATTAAAGGAATTAAATATAAGTCAAAGCTTGCTATTTTCCAGCATATTGGCAGCTGATCTGTCTCTCTGAAATGTTACCCAGACTTGCCTGTGTGTTGACCCTCATATGCTGCTCTTTGGGGAGTTTCTCTCATGCTGTACAACAGTGTTTCTGTCTGAGAAGCAGCAGGGAAGTTTGGCTTCTGATTTATTGCTGATGAGGAGCAATAAATTTCCTTTAAGGGAAGCACAAGGATGTAGATCATAGATGTGGGAACTCTGGATCAATATTTTTTCCTTTTCCCTTACACAGGGTGTAAGTAGCTGCTGAACCACCCTCACCAGAGCAAGCAGAATGAATCATCTCTCAGTGTTATCTTCTTCATGTCTGCCCTGCTACAGAGAGACAAGTCCCAAAAAAAACCCAAAGATATTTTTTTTTTCCTAACCTTTACAGTGATTTCTTTTCTTTAGGCCCAGTAAATTCTTAGCAGATCTGACCTGTTCTCTGTAAGGAAACCACCCCTGTGGCTTGTGGAGCTGCTTCTTCCAGCTCCCGTGTGAAGGACAGCATTACAATCACTCTGTCATCTCCTCTTCAAAGATGAAGATGAAAGAGCTCGTTCCCAGCAGCTGGAAGAGGTGCTCTGGTTAAAACCTCAGCCTGTGAACTCAGGAGGGATGGGAATCCCCTGCAGGCTTCCCCAAAAAGACACCAAGGACTCCCCAAATGTCCTTGTGAGTCCTCAGTGCCCCAGGCCGAGCAACAGACTCTGCAATGCTACACTGAATTCATAAATTCATACCATGTAATTCAAGACTATTTTTCATTGCCTTTGTCTTTGGGATTACTAGACCACTAAGGGATTAGATGAGTGATAACAGAGTTAGCAGAGAAAACATACCAGGAACCTTTCATTTAGAACAGCTGTGATCGTGCTTTTTAGATCCTGAACATGTCCTGTGCAAGGATTTAAGGCCTCTTACCTTTGCTCATTACCTGGTAAAGAAGATGTGTGCTGTGTCATAATCATCACAACCCTCTTGCTTGGCTAAAATCACCTATTAAAACCACTCCTGAGCCTGGAATTAGAACCTGCAGCACAGACTCTTCTTGCTCCCTGTCACCTGCATCTCCTGATCCCCAGCCCATATTCTCTGCTTGCCTGCAATAAATCAGCTACACTCAGGGAAATCTGCCCTGGCACAGGGGTAAATCTGTATGGTGACCTGGTACACAGATTTACCTGGCCAGGACAGATGGTTCTGCTCTCTAAGGTTAATGAATGCCGCCTTTGAGGGACAATATACACCCAGAAAATGCAGAATACCCTCTCTTTTTTCCTCCTTCCCCTCCTTTTCTCACTTGCAGATGCTGGCTGCACAGCTGGTAAAACAGATAGGTCTTTCTAACCCTTTCATGCCTGTTCAGTGAGCCCAGGTAGGTTCATAAATATGGTAATGGCTCCCAGAGCATGTCTGGACTGGAAATAAGAGATAACTGCAGCAACAGCTCCACTGCAGGAGGGACTAAATCCACACTCCAGGTCAAATTAACAACCTCCCACTCCCCCCATTAGCATGAGGAAAGCTCTTGTGCTCACCTGTTTGCTGATTACAGCCATGGAGCTGCAAGGAGGCAGCTCTTGTTTAGCTTATTATCAGAAGGCCCAAGCTCGAGAGAGGACACATTGATTTATACAATGGGGATCCTGCCTGGTACTTCAATGCAGCTGTCCTGCTGAGAAAATTACAGATAAACTCTTCATTTATTGTCCCTTTAAGGGAAAGCGGAAGAAAAGGAGAAAGGGAAAAAAAAATAAGCTCCAAACTCAACAACTTCTAAGTGTTCGTGGAAAGGTTGATTTTTAGCAGTGTGTTTCCAAAGGCAGATCCCTGGAGATGGAATCCTGGAATCCAGCAAGGGCTGGACACCAGGACCCCTTGGTATGGTCTCTGGCATGGCAGTGACCTGGGGTTGTGTCGTGTCATGTGGAGGGATAGAATGCAAGAAAATAGTGCAGAAGGCAGTCTCACAGCTGAGGAGGTGCAGCTGTACTGATCACCAAAGACTGGGAACAGGCCTGGCCTTAATAGGCCACAGCTGTGTCCAATAGGGAGAAGAGTGCTACAAAAGAGGGGCTTAGCTGGGTGAGGGGAGAGTTGGAGTTTGTTGGCTGTGCTGTGAAGAAGGAGGAGGAGTCAGTGCTGTGAGGAGATGCCCATGAGAAATCACTGAGGAGGTACAGGAGCTTTGCAATAAGATGACAACAATGTCAGGTCAGGGGGACAGCATTCCGTGGGCTTCTGGTGGCAAAGATGTGGCTCTGCCTGCCCAAAACCACATCCAGGGATTTCCAGGACTCTCTGGAAAAATCACCACCTTTCCCACGTGTGAGGGTAACCAATAGTGTGTGATGGCTCAGCCAAAGGGGTGGCAAAGAGAACCACTGGGTATTCTGCAACAGGTTACAGCAGCTGAGATGAGGGAGGAATAAAAACAAAATAAAACCAATGAGGAGTGACAAGAGAAAGGAGATGGATCTCAGCTTCACCAGCCGTGCCCTCGACAAATGTTTGAGATTCAACCTTGCCGTAAAAACTTAATATTGCCCAGAGGTAAAATCAAGCAGTAGATCCAAGCTGCCAGGAATCTTCACTGGGCATGTTTTGCTCCTGGGCTGTGCTGGGATTTGGGCAAGGCTGACAACAAAAACTGGGGAAAGGAGCCACTGATTCCCTTGGAGATCCTGGAAGCACAAAGCTTGTTAAGCAGGGTGGATTTAGAGGGTGAGAGGTGTTGAAACACTCCAGTGGAACAATAACCCAGTGTCCATGAGCTGCACTCAGCATCATCGTGGCCCCACGTTTAAAATAAACGGTTGTCATGGATTAACCTGTAGGTTCAAGATGAAGTCACCTCTCTCTCACATGACACTCTAATGTATTTTCAGTCTTCCTCTCTAATCTGGACAGGTCCCTCCCTTTTTCAAACACACTTTGTTTCTTTCCCATTTTAAGAGAAGCTGAGCTCTTCAAGTGTCATGATGAAGGCACTTTGCTGTGTTTCAATATTCTTTATGCAATAAGGTGACCAAAAATATGTCTGTGGACCCTGTTCTGAAAACAGAGCAGCAGTTTCTGCATCTGTGCACCTTCCCAAACATCCAGAGCTGCTCTCCTGGCTGGTCCAAGGACCTGGGATTCCAGCTATTCAGAAGACTCTTCATCTTTCCAAATTTGAATATCCTGGCATGATACCTTCCAGGGATTTGAATTCTGTGGCAAAAGCACACAAGCAATGTTCTTAAAGCCTCCCTACACATGTATATATGTATTTATCAAGGCATGAAAAAAAAAAGAAAAAGATGGAAGAAATACAGCAAAAATGGAAAGAACTCATCATTTCCTGAGATTTTTCCTTGATAATATAGATGTACACTACAGACCTTCTGAAGCTTTTAGATTTATTTCCTAAGGTTGCAAAAAGTAGCTGGAAGCCCTACTCCATTCAATATTGCTCTAACCTCCCCTTTGGTTTTGACAGTGATGGATTTTATCTTCTGCACTTAAAAAATCTTGCCCCAGACATGTTCTCTGTGAACAGCCAAGAGAAAAATCAGCTTTTCTGTCCCCAGTTCTTGCTTTGGGGGTCCTCAGCCCAGCCCCAGCCACTGCTCCCCACCCTGATGCAGCTCTGGCCTAAAAAGGAGCAGGAAAAAATCAAGGAGAGACAATAAAGAAAATATTTAGGAATAGGTGATCCATGAGGAAGCTTGTGCTAGGTGTAAGAACCAAAACCACAGCCCCAGGGCTGGAGGAGTGTTTGGAGAATGATCTCAGGCACAGGGGGGGATATTGAGGCTGCCCTCTGCAGGGCCAGGAGCTGGGTTCTGATGACCCTTGTGGGTCATTCCCAACTCAGGATATTCCAGGACAATTGGAAAAGCCACAGACAGTGCACTGCTCCATCCAGGCTGCTTTCACAGGAGCAGGGAGGGAACTGCCCCAAAGGCTCAGCAGAGCCTGGCTGACACCCCTGCCACCCCAGCTCAGCCTTTCCCTCTCTGAGGGGCATTTTCATTCTGATTCAGCTTCTTTCCACCTGGCACCCTGCTGCACCTGTTTGCTGCGTGCTGCATCTGAAGGGAGAGCATCAATTACTGACTCACTGCCCTCACCCCCTGCTGCCCCTCTGGCTCTGTACCTGCCCCACCTCCAGCTGTGCCAGATGTTAATTGGGTGGGAGCAGTGCCTCGGGGCATCAGGGAGGACATTATCACTGTGTTTCAGCTCCATCCCTATTCCTCTTGATCCATCTGTCTCCCTCTCTCACTTTTTCCCTTGTGCTCCTTCCTTTGACATCATAATTCTAGGGCTCCACTGGATCAGTTTTTAGAAGGTTTTTCTTCTCCTCTGCAGATACTTATTGCTTTGTCACAGCCTGTTTTACTTCAGAAATGTTTCTCCCACTTCTATCACATTTTTTTTTTCTTTCAAAAGATATAACTGCCAAAATGAAATCAAATTTAATGTAATTTCTATTTAAAAGACTTTGATTACAGGGGAAGGAGGAGGTTAAATGTCAATGAATGCATTGCTCCAGCTTTTATGAAAAGAGTTTCAACTAATTGTTTCATATTATGCATAATTTTTCTATATAAAATTATTAGCCCCCAGAATGCTCACAAATTTCTTTGACATACATGACAATGAGTAAGAAACAACAAAAAGAAAATACTTTTAGTTTAGAAATGGGATGTGAGGACACCATCAGTGGTCCCACAATTGTTCCCTGTTTCTGAGGCTAGACAGGACGAGGAAAAGGACAAAATTCCCCCAGAACCGTGGCAGAACCTCCTGGATGGGGTAGAGGAGGCAGCAATCCTGCCTGTGTCCCCTCAGAGCAGCTGAGGAGCCCCAGCCCATGTGGCTGATGTGACCCAGATCCATGGCAAGGCTGGAAATTGGGATAATTTGCTGTCTGTGTTCGCAGCACCTCTCTCACAACCACCTCTGCTGCTGCCTGGGGACATCACCAACACTTGTGCTGCCCTCTTGGCCCCCTGTGTGTCTGCAACACTTCTCCTCATTTGGCTTCCCCTCCACTGCCAGCACCTCCTGCTCCTGCTTCCCCCCTGGCTCTGATTCATGCTGTGCATTGCACAAGGCTCCTTATCTGCTCCCTTGGTAATATCAGCTCATGCTTCCTTCTTCTGCTCATCCGTAGGGAAAAAACGTGGTGGAAATCATTGGCCATGGAAATCACAAAGTTTGGGCTGTTAGAGTGTGAGGAAATCACAATTTTTCTCTGCTCAGTAAAGAGTCACCTTGATAAAAGGGTTAACTGGCCATCAGCTGCCTCTGAGCTCCAGACATTCTAATTCAAAATGTCCTTGATGTTACAATAACAGGAACTAAACTTATCCAGGATGCTGCCAGGCCTTTCTTCCTGTCTATTTTGAACAGGGAGCATGGAGGAGCAAAAACTATTCCAGCTTCTCAAAAGCAACAACCAAAGTCTGAGCCTAAAAATGCACAAAGGTTTGGCATTTAAATATCACAGCTGTAGCCTTCTTAGAAATACCAGAGATACATAATGAATTATAGATTGGGCTGAGCTGCAGAATTCCACCCCCCTGCTTGTCCTTTAGGGGAGTTCTGTTCTGACCCAGGGGTTTGGTTCAGGTCCATCTCTAATTCTGAGTTCATTCCCTCTGTGATCCCTGACTTTTGCTGCCCTCCCCCAGGTTTAACTGTGAATGTTAATGCACTGGGAGGCACTGCCAGGCAGAGGGAGGTGATGCCAGGCCTTGAACGTTTTGCACTGGAGCTCAGGGTGGGGTTACAGAGCTTGAAGCTTGGGATGGAAGGTTTTGCTCTCTTTTTAATTTTTTAAAAATTATTTATTTGGTGTCTCTCTCCTAATCCTGTAAAAGTCTTGTCAACGCTCCCTATCACATAAGTTTAAAATTTTAAGGTGTCCCTGGTCAGTGTTCATCATTGTTGAAACTAAAGATGCCAGTTTTTCCTTGATCTCTCCCCCAGCCAATCCTCCCTGCAGGAGATCTCTGCTGTCCATGGCCACTGAGTGTCCCTGCAGGGCTGATCCAATTCCAGCATCCCATGGGGAGATGCTGCATTGCCCAGGGCAGGAGCCAAGCATTCCTACCTGGATCCAATGTGAGCCTGGCACAGCCCAGCAGCCTTTGCCCAGGGCATTGCCAGAGGAGCAGCTTCTGCTGCCCTGCATGGCCAGAGGGAGCCCAGGCCCATCTGCAGCAGCCCTGGAGCTGCAGAGGAAAACTCCCCCCTTGTGCAGGATCCCTGCTCCAGCAGAGCCACAGCTGGCACTGCAGGAGGGCTGAGCCCCCATGGGATGGGGCTGTGCCACCCCCTGACACACAGGGGACAGGGCCTGCTCTCACTCTGGCAGGGGTTTGTTTTTCTTTTTTTTGTACTATTGCATTTATATTTTTGATTTTCCTAGTAAAGAACTGTTATTCTTCTTCCTATATCTTTGCCTGAGAGACCCTTAATTTCAAAATTATTTGGAGGGAAGGGGTTTATATTTTCCATTTCAAGGAAGGCTCCTGCCTTCCTTAGCAGACACCTGGCTTTTCAAACCAAGGCACAGTCAGAGGCAGAGCCATCACACTGTGTTCCCCCAGACCTGCTGAGGCTCATCCCAACTGAGTTTTCATGGCTTTGTCCTTTTTGCATTTCCACTTCCCATTAAGCCTCCTCAGCCCTTTTATTAAGGTTTATTTTTATCTCAGTGCAAGAGGTTGGGAGCACGTGGCTCCAGCTTTGGCTGCTTGGCATTTTGTGAAGATTGTGTCATGTGGCACTTCAAACCTCACCAAAAATAACTCCCTGTGCTCAGGAGCTGCTTCCCTACCTGCAGACACCACTGTTTCCAACCCTTTTGGGTTTGTTTTGTGGGGGATTGGTGGGAATGATGGGGTGGGGGAAAGGGAAGAGATGTGATGTGTTTCTGCTGCTCCAAGTGGATAATCCTCATGGTTTCCTCTTGTCCTCTTTGCCATGGGAAGGCGAGAAGCAAATTAAGGCAACATCTCTGAGCACCAAGCAGGCCTGGGGTTTGAAAAGAAAGTGCCTGGGAAGAGCTGGAGCAATAAAAAGGATTTGTTTTAGCAATGAGCAGTGGTTGGAGGGTATTAGGAGTGCTCTGGGGGAAATCAGATGGATTTACTCCTGCACAGCACTGAGTGAGGGCCCCCACGGAGCCCAGTGTGAGCTCCTCGTGCCCCCAGCAGGAGG
Organism: Agelaius tricolor; assembly: GCF_023055355.1. Taxonomy (NCBI): domain Eukaryota; kingdom Metazoa; phylum Chordata; class Aves; order Passeriformes; family Icteridae; genus Agelaius; species Agelaius tricolor. Next base: position 701,010 of record NW_027269297.1, on the reverse strand, counting down.
GAGGGACCTGGTGGCTCCCAGCTTTGTCACAGGAGCTGTTCCTTCCAGAAATGGAGCAGGAGCAGAAAACAGGGAGCCCAAAGGTTCCTCTGATCCCTCCTGGATCAGCCTCAACCCCACTCACCTCCTGTCCTCCTCCAGCACAGATTTGGTGACAGTGGCTCTCCTTGGCCCCTGCGTGGGGGCATGGAGCAGGAATCAGCCATTCCACAGAAATTCAAGGGGGAAAAACTTCCTCCATTGCTCCTGCTAAGCCCCAGCCATGCAGAACCCAAGGGGCCTGGCTGCTCCCTGAGAGCCCTTCCAAGAACCAGCAGTCTGATGAACAAAATGTTAGTTTTCACCCCAAAGCAAGATGTCCAGGATAACAAACCAAACACAGCTGAAATGAATCAGTCTGGAATATGTTATTTTCAAAGCCTTTTCTCCCGAATCTTGACTTTTCTTTCAGAGAAAATGAGTGACATCTCAAACCTGCTTTTCTCCCGTGAACGTCAAAATAAACACTGACAGCCTTATTTTCTGCAAACCATCTCTTTTTGTGGTTGGGGTTGATTTTTATTTATTTTTTGAACTGGCATAAATATAGTAAAGTCTTTCTCCCCATACTTTACGAGTTCTTTGCCTTGCAATCAGATAGGGGAAGGAAAATGTTATTAAACCTGAAAATTCCCACTGAGTCACATTGCACTTAGTAGCAGGTGGCATCCAAATTCCACCCTTTTGGTAATTCAAAACCCATGATGCTGACCCTGTGCCCTCCACTGCCTGAGCAAGGGGATCCCATCCTGCTGGATTAACACCTGTGCCAGTTTCTTGGAGATCAGTGAAGAGAACAGCAGAAGTGACAGAGCTGGAGGCAGTCCTGCTCTAAATAGATAGCAGGGGGATTCATTTTCTTCATGAATGTATTGATTTTTCATAAACTAAGAGCACAAAGAGTCATGGAAAACAATCAGTCCCAGTGCAGGAAGCTGAGAAATTAGACAGCACTCCAAGCCCTCGTGAATGGGCTCAGTGCTGGGGTGTTCAGTTAAAAAAAGCTTTATTTACAGACTTCAAAAATATCAGAGGTGTGGTTCTAACACTGGAAGTTCTTTTACTCTCAAAGGGGAGGCTGTGAGTCTCCCATTCAGGCAGGAAACATCAGCAGAATCAGGCTCATGGAATTTCTTGTCTGATCTGCTTGTGACTATGCTGAATAGATCCTCAACACAGCCTTTCATTGCAGCGTTTCAGCTGTTGCGTTTTCATCCTGTGATGGGAAATGAGATATGCAAAAAGAGACAGACACAACAGCACTATTTCCTTCCCTTTCGTTTCTGTCTGCCTCTCCATAGAAATTCTAACTTCAATCAGGAGCTGGAGAAGTTCAAGCCTGAATTAAAGTGTCACCTGCTTTCCAGTGAAAGTGATGAATCACTGGAAAATCGTTTTCAGGGAATGTGGTTAGATTCCTCATCCTGATACCAGTGTTAAAGGCTGCATGTCCCTGCTTAAACCATAACTCAATTGAGGTTCATGCAGAAACCAGTAACTGGAAGAAATCTATGGCCCTGGTTATACAAAACAGCAGAGCCATAAATCACACTTGTCTCATGTCTGCAATTTATGAAGCCATTACATTCAGAATTTGTTAGATTTCAAGTTTTGGTTCCAGTTCATTTTTATTTCAACAGAAAAGAAGACAACAGCAAGGACTCTGCAATTGTGCTTAAATGTAAGTGAAGGCACTGTCAGACAGGGGTGGAAATCACATCTGCACCTGGACTTTTGGTGCCTTGTTAACAGCATGGAGTTGAAACCTGGATCCATTCTGGGAGGTGTTTGTGTAGGAATCTTGGATGTGCTGGGAACAGCTCTACCCCACACATGTGAGCACTCAAAGGCCCTGAGAAGGCAGCAGTGCCCAGACTGACCTGAGCAATTCACACAACAGCCCTGAGCTGCTCCAGGCACACCAGGCTCCCTGTGCCAGGCCATGTCTGGCTTACCCACACAAGCACAGCCACAGCTTCTCCAGGACTGCTGGGTATTTGGTATCCCTGTTAAAATCTATTTACTTTCCCTCATCTATGGATACAACTTCCCAGCAGGGAGGAAAAAAAAAAAGAGACATTTTAGTGAAAATGCTTGTCAGCATAATGCTGCCCACCACACACAAGGATTGCTTTCTTGGGGCAGGGGACAAACCTTGGGTGGGAGACAGCTGAGCTGGAATCCTGAGTTTCTCTATCTAATTTGTATGGAAGCTGTTTGGGTTTTTTGGAAGCACAGACCAGAAAAATAGTTTAGGTGACAGAAGCAGTGACCCTGGTAAACTTTCACTCTTGAGCCTTCTGGCTGTGTCTTTTCCTATTAGATGTGATTTTAAATAAACATGAAGGGACCAGACAGGCCACAGATGCAGGTTTCTAAGCAACACAATTAAATCCACATCTGTGTTTAGAGGTGCAGACAGAACATCTCAGGACAGTTTTGAGTAAGTTGGGATTGTTTTAGTTCCCCTTCCTTTCAGAGACACAGAGTACAGACCACCAGAAAGAAAAATAATAATCAAATGATCTGCTTTCCTGGGAACTGATGATTATAGGGGACTGGAAGATGAGGGCCAGCAGGAGAGGTCTCCTGATTTTGAGGCCTGATGTGATGTGGCTGCTGATCTGTCATTTCCCATCACATCTGGACATTTTGGCAGCTGTCATGGGCTGCCCAGACCAGAAAATCCCAATGAGGAGGGTGATACAGAGAAGGTGAATATCCTGATCATGCACAAGGCTAAGATGGGTGGGGAGAAAAGCAGGGCAGAGCCTCAAGGCAGGGGATAAACCATGGCAGAGTGTAGAAACCAGCACAGAAACTCTCACATACTGAAAAGACACCTTTTGTGTGTGTGTGTGTTTGCTTTTCCCATGTTTTCACTCGCTGACTGGGAGCTTTAACTCTGTGCAGATGGGAGGAAACGATTTTCAAACTGCCTGTTTGTAAGCCAGCTCCAAAACGACAGCGCTGCCACTGCTGCTTTTGTTCTAAACACCCAATTCAAGTGGCTGCCTGCACCTTCCTGCCAGATTCCAAAGGGGCTGAGCAGCTAATGAGGCACAGCACGGGAGCCACAGGGAAGGTGGGAAATCCCAGACTGCAGACTCAGCCCCTGGGCCAGGGTGGGAGCCTGCCTGGGGAAAGAGGGGCACACCTGGCTGTGCCAGTACTGCCAAAACTCGGGGTAAAACCAAGGTCAGGCTCTGCTGAGTCTTTGTTTCTTTTCTTGCTAGGGTCAGGATTAAATGTGTGAGATGGTATTTCTTGTTTGGACTTAGATGTTTATTACTATGTACTATTATTATTATTATTATTATTATTATTATTATTATTATTATTATTATCATCTAAATATATATTTCACATAGAATATATATTTATAGAATATATAAATATAGGCTATATATCTATATTTATATATATTGATATACAAATATTATTATCTCTTTTATATAATAGATATCTATTATTTTTATTTATATATAATTATTCTATATATTATATTTTTTATATTACATTTTTGCAAACTGTGAGTTCTACAGTACTTCATTCTAACAAGCTAAAATTAGAGCTGTATCTATCTTTCTAGAATGTTTTTTAAGGATAAACTGTCCAATTCAGAAATTACACCTATATTATTTTTACTTTTAACCTGATAACTAACTACCCATGACCTGCAATGTGGACTTTTTAATCTAATTACACAATGAAGAAGAAGGTGAAAAAGAAGGACCAGCCTCTGCCTTAAAACCTCTATCTTGCTTTATATTGCTTTATTACTATATTCCTATATTATTATTAATTACTTATATTCAAATCTATTCCTTTATTCCTATATTCTAAAACCTTAAACTCTAAATTTTTCCTTTGTGATATTACAAACCTCTATTCAAACTCCACACCCGCAATCCCAGTTCTGTCATTCCATTTTGGAAGCCTTCTCCACAGCCTCGGGTCAAATGCAGTGTTCTCCTGGGGGTCAGTGCCTGTGAGCACAGAAAGTCTGAAATTCTCAGCAGCCAGGGCTCCAACAGGGCTCCTTCTCCAGGAGGCTGAGACAGGAGCAGATATCCCTGCACCCTTCCTGGCCCATGGTGCAAGCAGCTCCTTGCCATGGGACATTCTTACTGCAGGATGAAGTTTATGATTTGTTTCACGTGTAGGAAGAGTAAGGAGAAAAAAGAAAAAGAGGCTGAGATGATGGCATCGAGGTGAAGGTGGTCGCCAGAGTGCTGTGGGGTGGCATAAGTGACTTTTGGAGCAGGTTGAATCAAGGTTCTCACAGGAGCTTCTGTAAATCTGTTCCCTGGAGCTCTCTGAGTCTGTATTTCCCCAGGAAAAGATGCAGGTCAGCAGCTGGGGAGGAGGAATCAGTGGCAGATTTCCTTAATGAATTTCAGATTTTTATTTGTTTTCTGCTGAGAGGAACAGAGTTTGAGAGAGGGAAATTTAGATGAGGTATATGGCAGAGACTGTTCCCTGTGAGGGTGGGCAGGCCCTGGCACAGGGTGCCCAGAGCAGCTGGGGCTGCCCCTGGATCCCTGGCAGTGCCCAAGGCCAGGCTGGGCAGGGCTGGGAGCACCTGGGACAGTGGGAGGTGTCCCTGCCCAGGGGAGTGGAACAAGATGAGCTTTAAAGTCCCTTCCAACCCAAACCATTCCATGATTTTATGACCCATCATGACTTGTCCTGTTCCCTGATGACTCTGGTGACCCCATGAGAAAAATCTGCACTCAGGAAGCCCTGGAGAAAGATTCCTGATGTAGGTCAGAAATAACATATTCCAGTCTGCCAGCTTGTGAAGCAGGAGGCCCTTTCCTCCTTTGTTGGGAGTGATAAGTCTTTCTTCTCCCATTTTTTTGAGCAGGACAACCTATATTTTGATGGTACTGACCTAAATTGTTGCCACTTGCTGCCCAACAGACGGTGTGTGGTCCTCAGCTGTTTGTTTGTTACTTTTCTTGGTGTCCAGTGGATAAGGGAAAATTTATGTTCACCTTTTTATAAGCTCCTGGTAAAGGCAGTGCCTTGTGTTATGAGCTGCAATGCCCACTGGCCTTGTCATTTATTGGGAATTAATGTCACCGTTCAGCCTTTTCTTGAGGCTCGGTTCTAACTGAAATGTGGTGATCTGAGAAGTGTTTGCTTGTCTTTTAGAGAGAGCTGGAGCTCTGCAAACAGGCTGCAAACATCCCCAAAGGGAAAATCCAGCTCAGCAAACTTTCAAATGAGCCCTTGAAGGTACAGCCTGTGTGTGTTTGTGGTGAGGACCTCTGATGTTCCCTCACCCGAGGCTGTGTGAGGCTGATCAGGTTTGATTGTGGGCACTGCAGGTGTTATTGATCACCCTGATGATTGATGGGCTGCTCCCTGTCAGGGACTCATCTTTGATGTAATTGCATGAGTGATCTGCCAAGGCCAAGCTCGTTGTCCCCAGAAGTGCTAACTATATTTAATATATACATGTGTCTGTGTTTATAAAATTCCTTTCTCAACAGAGATTAAATTATTTCTGCATGTCTCTCCTGGGCTGTGGGGAAAGTGCAGATCTATAAATCAGGGCATTGACAGAGATGAAAACCTGCAAGGTTGGGCGGTGTGTGCTGAACCCATTCCTGTTTGCCACACTCCCTCTGGGGCTGAGTGCCAGGAGTGACTCTGGGTTTGCCCTGCACAGATCCTGGTTTGGAAAGTGGGCACCAAAGGAATCCCCAGCAGCAGGGAATGTGACCCTCCTCTGAGCAACTCAGCACAATGTTTATCCTTGCAAGGCTGGCAGTATGTATATAAATATGTAGATATTATAGCTGAAGTGGCACCAGATGGATAATTGCAGCCCCTGAGTGCCTAATCTACTCTCCAGGACATGGGCAGTTTTCTAAGCCAACAAAACTTAATTGAACTTTCTGTTCCAGCTGGAAAAGGTTATGGATCTAGCAAGTGCAAACGGAAGGCAGGATGAAAAGGTCAGATGTTCTGTTCTCTTTGTAATGGATTGACCAGGGACATGTTTTTATCTTTCTCACAACCACTGGATTGTAAAACTTAATTAGCAAGTCACTGCTCTGGCCCGTGTGAAGGCACACGCGTGATGATTGCGCATAGATCACGTTTTATGGCCGTGTCATGTTTCCATCCCAGGGTAGCAGCCTGCGTGAGCCATGCTTTGGTCACACATTCACATCCACAGCTCAGGGCAGGGCCAGTAGGACAAACTGGAGAGCTCCCCTTGACGTCAGCTCCAGGAACTCAGCTGGGGGAGCTGCAGCTGCCTGGGCTGGGCTCCCACTGCTCTGCTGGGACTCGGGAGAGAAGGCATTGGCAGCACGGGTGTCCCAGTCCTGTTAAGTTCCTAATAAGTTCCTGAAAGGAGCTGTTATTTTCTCATATCTTTGCATGAAAGCCCCTTAATTTCAAAATTATAACAATTCAGAGAGAAGGGGGGTCATGTTTTCCATCCCAAGGGAGGCTCCTGCCTTCCTCAGCAGACACCTTTCTTTCAAACCATGACAGCAGGCAAATCCAAGAGATGTGGGGAGGAATGGGCATATAAACAAGGAATGATATGACATATGGGAGAAAATATCAATAAAAAGGTAGAAAAATGAAAAGGATTTGTGTATGGGAAAGAAAAATGTATCAGCACAAGAATATCTGACCTGCAGCCCAATCAGCCTGATTGGAAAACACTGATTTCATCATTGGAAATGTGGTCTCAACATCTGAAAGCACAACTTTCATGTCTAAAATAGAGATAATTGTTTATTTTATATTAGACATGAAGGGAAAATTATCAACAGTAAAGGACAGTTAAGGGCTGGAATAGATTGCTGTGAGATTGGAACCACCAGAGGTTTTTAAGAGCAGGTTAAACCAAAGTCTGTCAGGAAAGGTTTAGAAGTAGCTGAATGAGAATTGAGGCAGGGCTGGACTGGGTGACCTCCTGAAGTCGCCGATTTTCAAGTTTGATTTTGGTGATTTTATGTAATTCCACTCCCTTTGTGGTGCAGCTCATCTGCAGAGCATCAGAAATGGTCTCAGTGAGTCAAGGACTCCATGTAGGATGAAATCTGAATTAATCACACACACAGAGTCACGATTCAGTCCAGGGAAGATCTTTTCATTTATATTTCAATTGGGAAAGGGAGAAAAAAGGGTTTAAAAGACATTTCAGTTTTTCAGTGGGATAATTATGAAGTCCAGAATTTCTCTCTTCATACAATAATGTTTTTTCCTTATTGGCATTTTACCTGGACACACAAGGCTATAGCTGCTTCCAGTCTGTAAGAGATCCTGCTGTTTTTCTGGAAAGCTTGAACAATTAAATGGGTGGATAAATAGAGCTGCACTTAAAACTAAATGAAAGAACAGAAACACTTGGTATCCATCAAGTCTTAGGGATTAGGATCCTGATGTAACACACTTTATTTTATCTTTGGAGCCATCAAATGTTTCCATTTCCAGTCAAATGGAAACAATCAAATTCTTTTGCTGCAGTCAAATTCTTTTTCTTTTCATTTTTCTGCCTTTGAGTCTTTCCAAGAGGTCACTGGTTGTCCTCAACAGATATGCCAAGGCTCACATACTTCCCTTTTCACACCTCCAGCATCTCTCACGCTCACAGGCTTGGGAAGAGAGCCCAGAACTGTGCTGTGTTCTAGACCATGCATTTCAGCAGGGCCACACATGAAACGAAGCCTTGGTGCAAAGCACAGGCTCTGCCTGGCAGCTTGGAGTGAGAATTTCTCCCCCATGTGTGAAAAGAGGGGTTGTAGGAAACCATTTCCACACTTGTGACACATCAGTGTTCCATCACACCAGCAGAGATGTCCTTGGCATCAGCAGTCAGGGTGAATTGTGACTTTTCAGAGCAGCACTTGAGGGATTTTTTTCATTCCTAAAGCTTTGCAACCAGGATTTTTATATGGATCCTTCTCTTCATTCTCTTTCATTCCTAAAGCTTTGCAACCAGGATTTTTTATATGGATCCTTCTCTTCTTTAAGAGCAAGTGAACCTCTTCCCTTTTTAAGTGGGTTACTGCATTCCTGGGCCCCTTCCCTGCACAGAGCGTGCATGATGCAGAGAATGCAGGAAGCAAAGGCAAATATTTCTCCTGAGAAACTCCTGGTGCTGCAAAGCCAGCTCAGGAGGGGCCTGGGAAAGCTGTCAGCACAGCTGCACAGGGAAGATAAAGAGACAGGAGCCACTGCCTGAGCATATCTACAACACATCAAACATCACCAAGTCAATCAAAGCACCATTAATCCATTGGACTCTGACCCTTCCTCTCGGATGCTGCCAGATCCATCAGCTGGGGATCAGAGGGAGAAAAGCAGCTGCATGGCAGGTCCTGGTCACCAGGAGAACAGAACAAGAGCCCCCTCCAGCTCCCTGCTCTGCCTGGGAACCTGGGCAGGGAGCTCAGTGCATGCAGGCCACCAAAAAGCCTGGCTTAAAGGGGATTTTAAGGAATGATGGCTCTGCCACGGAGGAATCTAGGCACAAAAAGTGCTGTGTTAGTACAAAAGGCTGCAGCACTGCCTTCCCTTCTCCTGCCCTCTCCATCCCAGCAGTGTTCCACAGTTAGGAACGTGATGATCTCTGGGAAAAAAAACCACCAAGTGACCAAAAAACAAAAGAAAACAGACTCAACATTCAGCTTTACTTGAAATTGGAGAGAAACAATCAAGACTCAGACATGCAAGTCCTAAAGAAACGAGGAAATATCTCTGAGTTTTCTCTGCAGCCTCTCCCTTGGGATCACTTTCTTTAATAACTTCAGCTGAGAGCTGTGATCTGTGCACGGCAGCAGAAAGGCTGCCCATGCCTCAGACAGCTGGATTCCAGCCCTTGTTGAGGCAGTAAAAATGCCAATTTCCAAGAGGGGATGTTGGTTGTGTCACGTGCAGTAAAGCAGTGATGATTGCTTCATCATCATCATCATCACTCAGTGCTTACATGGGGAAGGGATTTGTGAACAAAATGCTCTTGAACTGAAGTGCAAACATTCCAGCAGAGCCCAATGGATGCAAACTTCAGAGATGTGTTCAAACTCTGATGGAGATGTGACTCTAAATAGCAGCAGTAATTGATGCCTGCAACAGCTGAATGTTGTGAGCTCCCTGCCACTTAGAGCCCTGAAAAAGACACCCCTGCTTGATTTAAAGAGGTGTTACATGTAAATGGGAAGAAAGGGATTGATATAAATTAGTGGGTGAGAGACAAGGCCTTAGATTAAATGAGAAGTTCTAGACAGCAATACCTCCATCAATGGTGATGAGAAATCTGCTTCCAAAAGGCCATTTGAGTGTTTCCAGGACAGTGCAATCCCACCCCCTGCACATGCACAGGTTGCAGCTCAGAGCCAGAACCTACTATATCAAAATAGCCACTGATGGTGACAAGTAAAATAAGCTTAGAAATAGACAAATTTATTCATTAGCATCATTTTTGTCATCATCCTCATCTTCATTATCAACATCCCTTCAGCCATTAAAATTTCTTAATCACCTTAACTGCAGTTTAGCCAATTAATTGCCTGGATATTATCCAGCCCAGTAATCTTGATCACTTGAAGACATGGCATAGAGACAGCCAAAAGGAAAAGGGGGGGAAAAGAAGAAAAAATATCCAAACCCACAAAAAGATTTATTCTAAGAAAGGAAACCTCCAGATGGTCTGAGGGATTTTGTGATACTGGTGGAGGGTTATTCTGAAGACCAGGTCTGGGCAGGGGAAGACCCAAATCTCCTGTTCCATATTTTAATATAGTGGAAGAATTTTCCTTTTTGAAAAGAGGAAACAGTCCTATCCATTCTCTGTCTTTTTAAAATGGTAGGAGTTGATGAAAACACATGTTCTACTCAGCCTATCTTTCGTTGGATTTTGACGCTATTTTTCTCTCTTATATTTATGACAGAACTTCTTTTTAACACAGGGGCAAAATTCATTAAAAAGTCTTGTAGAGGAGAAGTTTTGACAACGATTAAAACATTATTTGGGTTGTTGTTGATGTTGCTGTTAATGCTGTTGTTGTTGTTGTTGTTGTTGTTGTGGCTGCTGCTGCTGCTGTTTGGAACATATTTTAAATTGACCTTATCCATAAAAGTGACATTTACATGGCATGATTCTCTGCTAAGGAGAGATACCCTATCTTACTGAGGCCACAGAGTTATTTAGCACATAACTCTGAGCTGATGTACCCTTTATTTAACTCACACAAGATTGGTGCTGATCTGTAGGAATAAGTTGCTCTCATTCATTGTCACCCATGACAGCACACAGACAGTTGCTGTGAGGTGATGATGCACTCCAAGTTCAGCCCATCTCTTCCTGCAGCAACTTTTGTCCCTCTAAACACATCTTTAAAACTGGTGGAGCCCCTCAGATGGAGAATAATTCCTGCAACAGCTCCCACACTCTGCCACAGCATTGCCACTGTCTCAGCCTTTGCCTCTGGACAGAATTCTTTTATCTTCTACTGCAAACATTTCTCAATTTATAAACTGGGAATAATAATTCCTTATTTCTCTGTAAGAGCTCTGTGAGGCTTCATGCAGCCAATGTTAGTAAAGTACTTGGAGATCTCTGGATGAAAGCTGCTGCATAAATGCATAGTTTTATTGCTGGACTAGCAAATGTTATTACTCTTCTAAAAAAAAAGGTATGTAGGTAGAAAATAGCCAATCTCAATATTTATAAAATTTCTGCTTCCTCATAAATACCAGAGTTCCATAATCCTCACTGAAGCTGTTGCTTATTTATCTGCATTTGAATTTTAATGAATAAAAATGCCATTTTTTTGGTCCCAGTTCTTTCAGACCGGGCTCTCTGCAAAATTCTGCTTTCCATTTCAAAGAGTTTATGTTTTGTTGACTTTTAACACTTTGACAACATTGACTGACAACCACAGACCTGAAAACCCCACTGATTTTGCCCCACAAACTGAAGCAGTGAAACAGAGTGGTCCTTCCAGCCCCACCACAGTGTTTGAAATGTGCCACCGAGGACAGGTCCACAGCTCAGCCCAGCTGGGAACAAACAGAGCTGTGCCTTTGGGTGAGGTTTGGTCATTTCTGCTGGAATGGAGAATGGAATGCCTTGACTCTTGGCAGAATGTTGGGATTGCCAGGGTTCAGCTCCTGCTTCTCACAGGGACACCCCTGTCCACTCTCCTGGTACATCCAACCCTATCCTGGTGTTCTGGTGCAGGCCTTCCCCGTCTACCCTGCAGTTCTGGCAGGGCAAAGGAGCTCCCTGTGCCCACCAGACGCGCAAGATCAGCTCCACCAAAGCCAGACAGGGATTTTGGGGAAGGCTTTGCCGTGGGCATGAGCTGCAGTTGGTGTGTGAGTGTGAGAGCAAACCCAGCAATGCTCCTGTGTGCCACGTGTGCCCTCCCTGCTCATCCAGCTGCAGCAAACAACGCCAGGGATGACCCCTGCCCTTGGCTTGCACTCAGCCATCTGTAAAGAGAAGGATTGACCCTCTTCTCCTCTAACAGGAGATATTATCTGATTATAGCCCTGGCGTGCTGGTGCACGGCACCTCCCCATCAGAAGGGGATGCACAAATGGCACCACAGACAACACAAAGGGCAGTAAACATCCATAAAGAAAATAACTGTGGGTGAGACTGTCCCTGGCTTCCAATGAATCTCTTCAGATGAAGATTTGGGATGCACATTCCTGACTTCTGGCAATGCTGATGTCACTACCCATGAGAGAAAATGGGAGCAACAGGTATTTTTAGGCAGACATTTCCAACTAGGAAAATGGTACAAATAATACTCCCATATTCTGTTTTCTCTGGGGTAAATAGCAACACTAGGGGAAACATGGCCAAAAATTAGCCCTGTGTAGGTTGATGTGCAACGTTAATCCTTGAAGTCTAATCTGTCACTGGAGTGGAGAGATAAAATGTCTTTGAAGTCAGAGGACTCCAGCAAGGCTTAATGGCCACCACTCAAAAGTGAAATTCACTTTTGCTTCCATTATCTCTTCTCGTAACACTCTGGAGTTACAAAGAGCAACAATAATTCCAGCAGATGAAGCTGTGCAGTGTCCTGGTACACACAATGAGCATTGTCCTCAGCCTGCAGAGGACAGAAGCACGGGGAGATTAAATGACTTGCTGCAAAGTGCACGGGGAGTCATTGTTCAGGCTGGTTTAAACACCGCGTTCCCTGATAGCTCATTCCGTGTTTCAATAACCAAAGCACTCTCCTGGCTCTGCAGCATAAACTGTGTGACATGGGTGAGATTGGAAGTGATGTCCCTGGGATGTGGGCTCTGGAATTGTCCATTCCTGGTGAGATCCAGCACTCGTGTTCTCTCCAAGCCCAGTGCGGTATTCACATGCCCTCTGAACAGAGAGAGACATAATTCTCTCTCTCTTTCTCTCTCTCAGGTTTTTTCCTGGAGAAGCAAGAGGGAAAACAGTTTTTATCTCTGCTTTCTGCTCCTGGTGTTTTGCACATGTGGAATGTGTTGGGAAGGTTGTTTACCTGAAGGAATTTGGTCGTTGGATTTTGGTGGAGATTGTTTATGTTAATTTGCCTCTCAGGTCCAAGATGTGTGAACTCAGTCTGCACACAGTCACAAGTTAGTTAGTAGTAAGTATTTTTTAGTATTCTTTGTAGTATAGTTACAAAGATTTAGTATTCTTTGTAGTATAGTAAAATGTAATGTAATATAGTTTTAATAAAGGGAGTGTTCAGCATTCCCAAACCTTGGAGTCAGATGCCAATCATTTCCTGCCTTGAGGGTCGCCTGATTTTACTATAGCCCAGTGCTGCAGAATGAACTTTTTTCAAACTCAGGATCTGTTCCTTCAGAAATACTTTTCCCAAGGATTTCTGCTTCATTTTCCTTTCTAGAGTCTTTACATGCTCAGTACTAAACTGCTCTTCCTTCTGTTGTTGCTCGTGCTCAAGGAAGGAGGCAGTTTCCCCAGCAAAGCTACAGGTGTGATAGAAAATCAGGCCTCAAACTGAGGGTGAAACAGAGAAAGAAAATTGCTGCTTTTGAGTTTTGCTGGTGATTGAAAGCAGTTTTAATGTGTGACAGTTCCACCTACACAGCAGGACAAAATTCTTGGCAGTTCATTTCTTTTTTCCAAGTAGACAATCACCATCTAAAAGGGGAGAAAATATCGTGGTGATTTGTGTTGCTGGTGTGGAAAGTCAATCAGATTTAACCCTTCAAGCTGTGGTGTCACTGAAAACTCTGATCTTCAGACCAGAGTAGAGGTACAAGGTACAGGTTGGTGCAACTTATTCCTCCCTGCCATGCACGTGGAACTGCTGCTGCTTGGAAATGCTCCACAGATTGTGAGTACAAACACCTGTACTTGATGGTCACTGTCTGATGGCACCAGTTGTTGTACAAATCTGAAAACAACTCTCTGTCCATAAAACAGGAGCTATTTGACCTTTTTTTTTTTTTAAATAGCCATGCCACTCTCAGTAACCACAGTAAGAAATGCACAGGGATTACTTTGGCTGGTGCCATAAAACACCATTTGAGGTCTTTTCTTGTCACCCTGCCTGTGTTCACAAAGCTCAGTGTCCCCATTTGCCAAGTGTGGTCACTTTGACCAACAGGATCCAAAGCTGGGAAGAAGGAACAATTCAAATGCATGAAACTGGAAATCCTCCTGAAAAATTAGAAAGGAAAAGATCGATCTCATTTTCATTCAGATATGAATGAACTTGAATCCTCTTTTGTTTTTCACCTGAGAGTTTTTATGTGTCCATTAAGTTTGGAACTCCACCCTAGCCACAATGAGCATGTAACTGAGCAGATTTGGGCTCCAGTCACAGGTGCTGTGTGACCCAGTGTGGGCAGGGTTGGAGAATGGCTCTGGAGCACTGGGAGGCTCCTGAGCTGCACCACTGACATGAGGCCCTGCAGAAGGGATATTCCTTTGTCTCTTCTTTGCCTGTATTTGGTGTATTTTCTTCTCTGTCCAGAAGCTAAAACAAGGCTCAGCCCAGGCTCCTAAGGGCTCCCATATCATTAACACAAACACCAGAAAAGTGACTTTGAGCATGAAGGACTTCCCGAGCTTTGCAGCAGCCTTTGCATCCAGACTTGCAGGAATCTGTGATGAATAGCAGATGATTGCTCTTTTGGAAGGACTGGGCTTGCTTCAAGTTTAATCAGTAAACAGCTCCTGATGGGTTTTTTTTTTTTTCCTGCTCTGTAAATATCCCTCAGTGTTTTTGAGGTGACCGTGGCCTGGTGCCTCTGTCACACCCCGAACCCAGCCAAATGTGTGACACCTCCTCCACTTGTGCACGCCCCCTGAATTACTGGGAGAAATAAATGCAGCAAACATTGCCCTGCAATTCAGAGCTGTCATTCCAGGGTGACCAATGGCTCCCGGAGTTTGTTGGACAGAGAGGAGGATTTTGTCCTTCAGAGACAGCGACCTTTCCTTCCCATGTAAATAATTTCCAATCAAGCTGCCACGTAGAGCTATTGCAAGCAGATGGACACATGCAGACAGATTTTACATGCCCTGAGAGTCTCCCTCACCCTCTCACAATAAAGAGGATTAAATTGAATTGTTATCTGGCTGTTTGGGGTATTTTGACAAACCAGCACAGAGTCAGATATTGCTCCATACTGTCACAGTTCGAGATATGACAATTTTTCCACACCCCAAAACAGGGTGGAATTTACATTATGCTGTTTGGGAAAATTTCTTGATAAATCTTCCTTTCTATCAGACAGTTTTTACATTCCAGCTGTTAGCACTCAGGCTGATATGGTCATGCATGTGTCTGGCTCCAAGAGTAACACACGGAATGTAAAATCCCAAATGGGATCCTATACAAGGGAAGGAACCCACCAGGCAGGGGCCTGGGATAGGCATCCACCTCCCCCACCATGTGCTGCTGGAAATTCAAGTGGTCATGCTGAGAGAATAAATATCTAATAAGAAGCCATAAAACACCAAAGTCCCAGTGTCTGAACCTCAGGGTCTTGTGCTGCATAAATGATGCCTGGGATTTTGCCCAAAAGGAAGCCTAAGGGCAGGTTCACTGTGTAGTGAGGCTGTAGAATATTTAAGTTATTTGAGATATATTCTGGCCTTATTTTCTCTGATATTCAAGGAGGAAGAATTCAAGTTCAGGAGTGTGGATTTCCTGGTAATCCACAGTGCCAGCTTTTCAAGACAGCCCCTCTCAGCAGCACCTTTGCAGGAGTTTGAGCCATTCCTGAGTGCCCTCTGCCCAGCAGTGGCAGCAGCCTGCTGGAGGAGCCCTGTTCCTGCAGCCTGCTGGAGGCAGTTTGATTTAATGTCTGATTGCATTTAATCTGTGGCAGCAGCCCAGATGCTATGGCCATAGGTGCCTAGAAAATCATTAAGCAAATGCAGTGAGACACATGGAAACCTAAATCAGAGCCCAAGGACACCTGCATCCTGAGATATTGTCTCACAGCTCCAGGACATTTGACCTTAGCCTTTATTCCATGGTCATGAGCTTTTAGCAAGTGGTTGGAGAGGGACCAAAACTTTGCAGGAGGAATGTTTTCTGCACAAGAAAATGGACTGACCTATTTTTTATGCTAACAGTGAGCTTCTGCCTCGAGTCAGAGCTTGAGCTGTGGGTTTTCACAAAGCTGTGAGGTGACTGCCTTTACTCCTCAGGTAAAACTGAACAGTGGCAGAATTGTGGTTTTTGGCTCGTAGAGGTGGAATTGACCTAGAGGTGAAAGGCAAGGTCTTTACACACGTCGAGCAGCATTTTGCCCCACTGGATAATATTTTAGGAGGCCTGAAGGCAGAAAAGCACAGCTCAGTATGAACAGACCAGGGCCTGAAAGAATGAGCTGTTCTCACTGCTAAGATCTGGGAAATATGGCTGCAAAAGGCTCCACTGGAAAGAAGTGGACAAACTAAAATTAGTTTCAAGCAAGCAAATAGAAACATTCCATCTTGAAAAGGTAAGGCACGCTGCACATTTCTGGTGTGAAACATTTCTTTCATGCCAGTTTGTTTCATACTCAACCACAGAGCAGAGCAGCAAGACATTTTTAAAACCTGCTTTTATTGCCTATTTTTATTTTTTTTTCCCAAAAGTGCCACCTGGCTGGAGCTAGAATGTCTGTATCTCAGGAATGGGATGCTAGATTTGAACACTGGAAATCCCAAAAGGTTGACAGATATGCTTTATTTGAACAGTCTGGACCTTAGCTGTGATATGAAATTGTGCAAAACAATGTACAGAAGCAGGAAGAGAGTGTACAAATTCTATTTTCTTGGATTGATCAGACAGCTGGGGTCTGCCACAGAGGTTTGGAGGCGTTTCTGGGGATTATGCTAATTATTGTATCGATTCCTTTCTGCTTTTAATCTGCTTGCTGCAAATCAGAAACTCAAGTTTCTGAAGTTACCTCAAATTCAGTTTTCAGCTTTCCTCAATACCAAACAAATTTGTTTCCAATGGAAATTAAAACTGCCAGGGCTTCTTCCTTGTTCCAAACCATTTTCCCACTCCCAGAAACAAAATCTTGTGTGGTTCTAAGTCAGAGGTGAGGAGTTCTTGAGGGAGAGCAGGTTTTGGGGTGTCCCTTTCACTCTGCACCTCAGGATCTCACCCCAGCAAAGCATTTTGGTGGTCTTGAAGGACTTGTGCACTGAATCAGTTCTGGACTGAGCAAATTTCTTCTTGGGGTGGAGAAATGAGTATTTCTGTGGATGGATGGGAGGGTGAACGTGTTTGAGTGGTGTTGTCACAGTGTGTGGATGTTTCTGGCTCACTTGGCAAAGGCCATTGAGGCACAAACCCAGGAGTGACCCAGGGACACGCTGGAGATCAAACCCAACATCTGAATGTAAAAACAACTGCAGTGTGTGTGACCTGGGCTGCATTGGGGCACAGCTGAAGAGGCAGGGGATGGTTTTTGTGTCTCTGGAAGAAGGGGATCAAGCTGGGCAGGGATCTGTCGCTCTTTTCCATGGCAGGAATCCCATCAGGAGCCTACAAGCAGATGAGACCTCCCAGGCCCACCAGAAGGAACCAGAAGCAGAGGCAAAGATGTGAAGCAGCTCTGAAAGGCTCCACATCACCTGTCAGGGCATCTTACCCTGCAGAGCATGGGATGTTTCCAGGGACTGAGCAGTGCTGGCCCCAGCAGACACCAGAGCATGGACAGCTTTCTGCTGGGAGGTTGGATCCCTTTGGGAAGGATTCACCCCAGGGACAGCAAAACAGCTGCTGTCACTGCTCCCCCCTCTCTCTAACATAACCAGAGACTTAAACACCACCGAGTTCATCTTTGAGGAAACCAGAAAATCCTGTAGCAATAGAGGCTGTAACATGGTTACAAATGAGAGCTACTGCTCCCCTCTGCATTTGGAATTCCTGGGATAATTCTGCGGAGCTTCATTACTGGAGTATAATTGTGTTACAGAACTCTAAATCACCCCGCTACACTTAACTGGCAATAACATTAAGATAGTGCAGATATTCATTTTAATTAAAACATAGCCTCAAACTATTTCCCTGCTCTAAGACGCAAAACTTTTTCCTCCTTTTTATTTTTTTTCCCCCCAACTCCAAAAACTTTCATTTGTTCCCAGTGTGTCTCTGTTCACCAGAGGGTCCAGAACAAAATTGCAATTAATGAACACCTTTCTGCAAACCATCTCTTCCCTGTGAGCACCTTCCTCTTCATGTGGATGACTCTGCTGCAGGGAGGGGAATGGCTTTGGCTGGTTCTCAGTGTGACCTGCATCTGTCTAATTCTAGCAGGGTACAGATGATCTAAACTGAGGGTTTTATCTGATTCAGGATGTTCAGTTCAGAGCAGACCACCTGGCCAGCCCCTGAAGCCCACAGAGACCATTGTAAGTGGAAAATTCCAGTTGAAGAGAAGGCAGGATATGCTGGAAGCCTTTATTAACAAATTCTGTTCTCCATATCAGTGCAGCCTATCAAGCACCTGAACAGAGATGAGCAGAGATGCTGCCCAAGGCTGCCCTGTTACTCTTTAGAGCAAACCAGCCCAGAGTGATCTGCAAATCAGGAACTGGAGATCCGTATTTATGGAGGAGTCTTTTGGAAGAGTGTACAGCCAGCCATGAGATGACTAAAAAAGGTGCAAGTGAGCTGAAACACCTGTTGATATCAGCTGCTAAGGTCCCAAAAAACACAGCTGAAAAACATATGTGTAGTTGACATGTGCCTGCTTTCCCAAACTGTCCAAATTCCTCTCGGATGTGCAGCAGTTCTCTTGCAAGTTCTCATTGCATGTAAACCTCAGCACAGCTCCTCTGACTCTGGGAGTGGAAGAACTTGGTCATGAGGAAGCTCCTGCTGAAGGCAGTTTCAGCCTAAACTCTTCCAGTCCAACATAAATGTCTTGGTTTGAAAAGCCAGGTGTTTGCTAAGGAAGGCAGGAGCCTTCCTTGAAATGGAAAATGGAAACCCCCTCCCATAAATTATTGTAATTTTGAAATTAAGGGGCTCTCGGGTGAAGATATAGGAAGAAGAATAACAGTTCTTTACTAGGAAAATCAAAAATATAAATTCAATAGTACAAAAAAAAGCAAACAAACCCCTGCCAGAGTGAGAGCAGGCCCTGTCCCCTGTGTGTCAGGGGGGTGGCACAGCCCCATCCCATGGGGGCTCAGCCCTCCTGCAGTGCCAGCTGTGGCTCTGCTGGAGCAGGGATCCTGCACAAGGGGGGAGTTTTCCTCTGCAGCTCCAGGGCTGCTGCAGATGGGCCTGGGCTCCCTCTGGCCATGCAGGGCAGCAGAAGCTGCTCCTCTGGCAATGCACTGGGCAAAGGCTGCTGGGCTGTGCCAGGCTCACATTGGATCCAGGTAGGAATGCTTGGCTCCTGCCCTGGGCAATGCAGCATCTCCCCATGGGATGCTGGAATTGGATCAGCCCTGCAGGGACACTCAATGTCTGGAGACAAAGACACTTTTTCCATCAGTGGAGAAAAAAAAAATCATACTGAATTCATGAAAAGGCCTCTAAGTTGGGTTTGAAATGTACAGAAAACAACAGTTTACAAGTCTTGGGAGAACCAAGACTCCTTCTATTGCAGAATTAATGATATTAGAGATGAGAAATGACAATCTTGTGATGCCTCAAGGTTTCCATGCAGGGTTTTCAAACATTTTTAATTTCTTCAATTTAACTTAATTTAAATTTTACTTAGAGGTAATTGGGATGAATTAATATAGTTACAATTATACAGAAATCAATCCATTAATGTCTGGAAAATCTTGTTAATATGGTAGCAATTTCATGGATACAAACAAAAATCTACCCACTTAAAATAATCTACATAGCTCAATTTTAGATAATAATAATAAAAAAAAAAACTTCTAAGTTTATATTTAAAATAAAAATTTACCTAATAATTGTTCTGGCTGATTAACTTTGTTGTTGCAGCCATGGTGCCTAACAAACACCACTAATCATTTTAGCTCAGGGTCATTCCTTTCATGTTTTCTTGTATCACCTCAGACTGTGATGTTCAGGTGTTGGACTCCAAATTGTTCCTGCTGCACAGATAAATTAACCACAAAATCACTCAACAGCCAGTTGAGGGCTGCAGTACTATTTAATAATATTGGTAAATATTATATCATTGATATGTTAGTACCATATTGCAATTCATTACTTTATTTTGAAGACTATTAGAATCAGTAAAGAGTAGAAATCATGGGAATAAATGGAATAATTCTGTTAAAAAGAGCTTTCATTTAGCCTGAGATTCTCTCTTTGATGTGTCTTCCAACTCAAATTTTCATCCTTCCAAGGCAGCTTCTGGCAAGGTTTATGGAGAAATAATCCATAGGGTGAAAGTTATTGTGGTGAATGGTGAGAAAACTGCAAAATTGAAAGAATATATAGGACATTTACCTTATGGACTGGAAATGATTGGATATTGTCTGGTTATGAGGAACCCATTTTTATGGAGATGAAAATTCGGTTGATTGCTCAAGAGTAAAGACGCTGCAATGTGTTAAAAAATATTAATGAGACTCTCAGAGTATATGTTGTGTCCAATTAGGTTAATAATGCATGGAATTTATCAGGAATTCAAGCCTTAACTAGAGGGCTTCCATGTAAAAAATGTGGGTCCAAAGAAATTTATAAAAATGTGCTCAAAACTGCACCTTGGTCTTCTTTGAAGTGCCCATCACCTGGGTTTGAGTGACAGGCAGTCAGGGTTTGTGAAATGCCAAATATCTCAGGCTAAATGATGCCTGGCATGTTTCAGATTTGATAAGAAATAATAGGCAAACCTGATAAGCTTCACATTGGGTGACTGTCTAAAACTTTTCCAGACTATCTGAACTCCTTGTGTTGGAAAAGGAGGGCAAGGACTAAACAGCTTTTTAGTTCAGCATTTCCTGAGTGGTGCTCAGAGGACAGGAAGGAGCTGGAGATGCCTGAGAGAGCCCAGAGGAGGCACCAAAGGCATCAGAGGGATGGAGAAGCTCTGCTGGGAGAGCTGGGGTTGTTCACCCGGGCAGGAGAAGCTTTGGGGTGAGCTCAGTGTGGCCTTGCAGGGCCTGGAGGAGCTGCAAGGTGGAGACAAGAGATGGAGGGACAGGACACAGGGAATGGCTTCAAATACACAGGGAGTGGGTTTAGATTGGACCTTAGGGGGAAATCCTTCCCTGGGAGGGTGGGCAGGCCCTGGCACAGGGTGCCCAGAGCAGCTGGGGATCCCTGGCAGTGCCCAAGGCCAGGCTGGACAGGGCTGGGAGCACCTGGGATGGTGGAAGGTGTCCCTGCCCATGGGATGAGCTTTAATATCTCTTCCAACCCAAATCATTCTGGGATTCTATAATTCCAAACCTCAGTTAAAGCTTCCAGAGCTGTTTAATATCAGCTGTCGAGACTGTTTCCCAAATCAACACACAATAGAAGAATTTCATTACAGAGCCTGAAAAATCCAAATTTCAGTTCCAGCAAAATTATTCCATTCTTTAAAACAAAACCCTGCACAGACAAAACCAATCTATTTAGTTTACCACAATAAGCAGATTTTTTCCCCACAGAAGCAAAAACACAAATAGATGGTATTTTATTTGTTTCAAAGCAATTGAGCTGAGGGACTAATCAGCTGAGGATGAAATACAAGAGTAATGATTCTGAGGCAATTGTAATGGAGGAACAATATTATAACTGTGCCATTTGTGGGGCCAGACTCCTCCTAGAGCTGAATTTTCAGGGAAATATGCTTTTTTTTTCCCCTTTATTTTTATTTTTTTTTCATACATGTTGGTTTCAGGAAGTAGATATTTATGTGGTAATAGCCTCTATATTTTGGAAAACTTCTGATCAGCTCAGCCCACAAAAGAATGCTGGCTGGGAATCACCTCAAAGTGAAGTGGAACCTAAACTGCATTTGGAATTTTTTTTGTATTCTGACAAATGGCACTTCTGTGGAAGGAAGGAGATTACAAAATGAGTTCTGATTTTAAACAAACAAATTCACAGCACTGTGGCAAGCCAGTCACTTCACTTCATTGACCAGCACAATGTTAAAAAATCCCTTTCTGGTTAGGGTGATTCCAAGTACTGTTTCCTTTTCTTTCCCCCCTACATCATTTTCCTTCCTCTCTCTTGAGAGACTGAGGGGTTCTGGAGGCTGGCTGGAACAAAAGTGCAGACACATCTCTTGACCTGTCTGGGTGACCATGGAGATCGTCCTGGTGGAGGCAGACCAGCACACACAGGCTGTTTGTGCTCTTGTTCCCTCTGACACCCCTCCCTTGGCCCCTAATAACACTTGATATGCTGTTATTTCCTGGCTCTATTCACAGAGCAGGGGCCTTTCAGCCACTTTTAGGAAGCCTCTGTTCTTGTTTTAGCTGTGCCTCACAGCCTGGGAGATGACAAACTCCCTGTGACTCACGGCAGGGCTTGTTCAGCTCAGTTTTGTAAAGCTTCTTCAGAAGGAGCTGCTCTCTTCAGCTGGGAGAGGGCACAGCAAGATGAGATCAGCCCAGGTGCTTACAGTGATCAACAGCTTTTTCCACGTGCAAGACCCCTGTGAAGATGAAATGAATAGAATGAGTGTGTCTGAGCACAGAAGTACAGACACACATGACCTCAAGGATCTCAAATGTTTTCCATATTTCAATAACCTCTTTCATGAAGAAATATGAACATTAGAATCTTTTTTTTTTTTAATCTCTTTTTTTTTATTATTCTAAATGAACAATATGGCTTTCTGGAAGCAATATTAATCAATAACTAATTTCATAGTTGGACAACGGTTTTTAATGACTTTGTACTTTTGATGCATTGTTACGAAAGGCTTCAGATCATTCCCATAAGAACTTGTCAAGCAAAGGGCAAATTCATTTACTTGTCATCATGAGAGAGCCAAAAGGCTCATTAGGCTAATTAGGAAGAGAATCATTTGGGTTTTTGCTCACTCAAACACAGTAAAAGCCTCTTGTTCCCGAGGCAGTGGAAGGGATTTGCTGCACCTGTGGAAATGAGGTGGGAGCAGGCACAGGACAGGTGAAAGCTGTCACAGGTTGGGTTCTGCAGCAAGATTAAATAAATCCATCACTCCTCATGTCCCAGGTGACACCTGCCACCTGTCAGCCTTTGGCAAGGGTTACCTGGCCTGCTACCAGGAGTTTATTTTGTACCAAATCTCCCAGCTTTGGGACTGTAGGGTTTTGTGCCATCCCCTCTGTTTCCTCTCTCCATCCTTCCTGCACAGCTTTCTATGGCTGTGTTTCTTTGTTGTATTTAAGTGGTGGTGGCAGCCCTGGCACTGCTTTTGCTCTGCTTTGCCAGAAATGTTTTCTCCCAGCCCTCATCTCAACTCATGAGCCCTCTGTTAATTTTTTTCCCTCTCCTTTGCCCAGCTGAGAGCAAGAGAAGGTGAGTGAATGGCTTTTGTGAGTCCCTGAGGTTTGGCCACTGTCAAATCACAGCACAGGATCAAGGGAAGAGATGAAGCCACCACTCCTTGTGAAAATATCTAATTCACCAAAATATGCAATCTGGGGGAAGTGATTAGCAGAACAATTCAGTTACACACACAACATGTGAAGAATTTCATCTAGGACAAAAATACAAAGTTAAAATTAAGAAAGAAAGAGAGGTCAAAACATTTTCCCACATTTCTCTTTCCTAACAGAATGCTTCCACTTTTCCTTCTGAAATAACACTTCCTTTTTAAACTGACACTTCTGTCGCTTGGGGGGAAACAACAACAACAACAACAACCCAAAAAAGACGACACAAATGCCTTAAATAAAAAAAAGCAAACTTTCAGTTTTGGGTCAAAACCTCTTGTTGAATAACCTTGAAACAGTACTTTAGTTCATGTTTTTTCTTCAGTTTGACCAGTGAACCAAGTGAGTCATTCTTTGCAGGGCTGGAGCTGCTGCTGAGTGCTGACGCTGCTGACTGTGGCGGGGATGCGAGCACGGCACCCTGGATCCATCAGATTCAAACAAAATGCACTCAGTGTATTTTTCATCCCCACCCCCTTCCCACTGCTTAAATGAATGAAATTAACTCCCCAGCTTTATTGTCTGAAGCCAGGAAAAGTTAATGGAACCGCAAGAAGCGAGACTGACAAATGTCCTTGGGATGCTCTGCGGGGAAATCCAGCAGCAAAGGCAGCTCCAGGGAGGGCTGGGCTCAGCAGGAGCCCCCAGGGAGCCCTCACAGCCCTGTGGGTGCCCCAGCAGGCCGGGTCTGGAATCCACAAACCCTCCTTTGTCCCCTGGATTTATTTCCATACCTGCCTGGTGAGGGTGGTTCCAGGGTTGAAGAAGCAAATTGGGTGGATCTCAGATGATGGAAGAGGGGAGCACCACTCTACACAAAATTATCTCTATCCCCGTTTCATTTATGTTCCTAGCCAAGGCCACAGCACACAATAATATTTGGCCGTGGAAATTAAATTGTTTTCAGCCCAGAAGCCTCTGAGAAAGATGGTGATTATTCTCATCACCTGTGTCATGTGTAGAGAAACCCAGCCCCAGACTCTCAGCCAATTCTTCCCTTTTCCTTTCCTTTTAACCACAGCAAAACTCTCACCCACTCCTTTTCATAAGAAAATCTGTCTTCCTCACCTGGTTTTCACTTATTCTCCCAGTACTTTATTTCCCTAAGAAAGCTTCAGCGTGAGCAAGTAAAAAAACCCCAAAAAACTAAAACCAAAAACCAGCAAATAAACAACAACAACAACAAAAAAAAAAAACCCAAACCTTCTCTGAAGGCTTTAAAACAGAGTGATGAGAAATAAATTCCTGCTGCTAAAATTTGGGCACAGCCTGTCTGTGTGGAAATAAAAGCAGCATTTACTCCTTGTGTGCATCTGCACTCTCCAGTCACTTTCCCTCCCTTGCTTCCTTCTGCTCTTGTTTTACATAAACTTTTTATTGGTGATGGACTGAACAATAAAGCTGGTAACAAAGCAATCAATACCCATTACTCAGCATGAGTTAGACACAGTATTGGAGACTCCACAGCCAAGAAAGGCAGGGAATAATCTTGTCCCTTATCCTTTTAATAGGGAAAAGGAAAAGCAGAACTGGATTTTACATCAATTCCCACCTTTCTCTTTGCTTGTTGCAGTGACTGTTTGTACTCTGCAACCTCTCTGTGCAGGATCAGAGTGTGTTAGGATGAGATGAGACCCATTCAAGGACTTTTCAACCCTCTATTAAAATATCTGTCAAATTCAGAGCAGTTTTAGGTATCTGGGTAACTGTGCTGTGCTGGTTTTTAGGGGTTTTTTAAATAAAACTGGGCCATTGAAGAGGGTTTATTTGCATCAACCATGACAACTGTACTAAGAATATGAACTTTCCTCTTAGTTTAGGACTTCTTCAGATTCAAATAAAGGCTGAACATATATTGCTGTGCATGACTTGGTTTTAATTAGCAACAATCAAATTCCAGCTTCTATTTAGAAAAAAAGAAACACTGTGTCTAAATCCAGAAATTGTGAGGAATACCATGAAGCTATGGTGATGTCTGGAGCTGCAGGGAGCCCAGAGCAGGAGCTGGAAGCCACCTGAGGTTTGTTACCTCTGGGACTGAATCCTTGGAGTGTCCCAGCCAGCACTTGGGATGCAAACTGCCAGAAAATCCACAAGGGCTGCTCCTCTGCTGTTGGAGTGGGGAAAATTCTCCCTCTTGGCATTTGCTCAGGCACAGAAATCTGCTTTGGTGAGCTTGGAGCACCTCTGGCTCCAAAAAGCACAGAGCACAGCGAGTACCTGTTGCCTTCCCTTCTTTTCCTGTCCTGATCTTCTCTGCCACAGCCCTTTGGCACAGCAGCAGTGTCCAGATGGGCATTTGTGCAGCTTTTCACTCTGTGGGGTGTTTCAGTTTTGGAGGCAAATTTCAGGAGAGAACGTCCTGGAATGACCATTTCCTCTAAAGAGGAAAGGGGTTCAATAATTCCCTTTTCTTCTGCCAATGAGAGAAATTGATACCAGCAGGTGAAAGTGGGAAAAACAAAAAATAAATAAATAAAATAAAATAAGGAGGGAAGAGGAGGTGCCCACAAGGCACAAAAAAGGATTGAAGAAATGCTGGATATGAACTCCCAGAAACTTACCCTCCATCCACACACACTCACAGCAGAACAAAAAAAAAAAAAAAAACAAAACAAAACAACAAAACAAAACAAAACAAAACAAAACAAAAAAAAAAAAAACAAACAAACCAAAAACCAAACTCAAAAAAATGCCTGGAGAAAAATACAAGGGCTTAAAGCAAAAGAGTGACTGGTCCTTTTGTCTCTGGGATGGGAAGAGGAGTTCACAAAGCAGCCTGAAGCAGAAGATGGGAAACTTTTTGAATTTCTGGTGTGGTTCTCCTCCTCACAGCAGCCAGATATGGAGGATTTTAATGCCCTTTCTCGTGTTGGCTCAGCTCCTCTGAGGTCTCGAGTTTGGGGCAGCCCCACTGGCTCCTGGATGGGCTGAAAAGCAAAACAAGCCAAGCCAAAAACTGTTCAAGGGAACAAAAAAAAAACCAAAAAGCCACTGAGAGGATTCCTGGTACAGCCTTCATGCTAGGGGAAGGGAAGGATAAAAAGCTTCTTGCTTTGAGCTAGCAAAAAATCCAATCCAACTAAAGGAGCAATGCAGCATCCCTGGTGTGCACTGTCCAGGGCCCACTGGAGAGGGAGACTGAACAGAGCCCATGCCTGGTGTTCCCAGGCTCCAACCTTGCCCCTGCTTCACCCCAAAGACACCACAGACACCTCTGGGCATAAAGCAGATGATTAGGGAATAAAATATCATCATTAAATCAGCCCAGGGCATGGGGACTGCAGGACTGAGGGGAAAGTGCAGTTGCTCAGAGTTCACTAATCAAGCTGG
The DNA here is from genome assembly GCF_023055355.1 of Agelaius tricolor. NCBI lineage: Eukaryota > Metazoa > Chordata > Aves > Passeriformes > Icteridae > Agelaius > Agelaius tricolor. The sequence continues at coordinate 674,609 of NW_027269297.1, read as the reverse complement.
GAGGTGCTGGTGCAGACAGAGCCATTTGGACATGGCTGGATCCCAAGAAAAGGCAGATATTCCCAGGATATTCATTGCTCTGAGCAGGACTAGCAGGGGGACTCTGTGTGTGTGTGTGTGTATGTGGGGAGGATGTTGCTGCCAATGTGAAATAACTGTGTCAACAGCATTTCCAAAGGATATTTTTAGCTTTCAGATTTGGTGTATTTTGTGGGCTACAGTCAGCCTGACACAATAGACTCTTAATGACTTCTTGGGGACTTCATTGTCTCTTTCTATACACAGCTTATTAATGTGCCCTCTGTGCTACTCAGGGATGCAAGAGCCAATAATGACTTCAAAGAGGTCATTGTGGTCCAGAGCATCTGTACATAGGAATAAAAAATAAGCTGAATAAATACTCACCCACTAATCCATGGCACAATAGATTGTAATCAGTCTATCAGGGTAAAGATTTTTTTTTTTTTTAAACAGCATCTTTTCATCCAAGGCATTTTTAGAAGATCTTTTCATACTGGCACTCTGTAGACATTATAAATTGATCATCTTAAGTCCTTTGACAGAGCAGAGAGGAGCAGAAGTGCCTTTAGTGGTTAGAAGCTGGGACAAGCTTGTGGCAAGCAGAAAAGCAGATAAAAGGTCTGATTTGTCTTTTCCCCAGGAGGTTCTGCAACAATCCCAGAAAAGCAGCTTTCCCCAGGTGCTTGAGAGAGTGGACACATTCCTAAGAAAGCCACTTGTAGGAGGGACAGTGCCCTGAGCAGCAGTCAGGGAACATCTCTGGCACCTGTCAGAGCAGCCCCTTGGTCCACACGGCACAGGGATGAACCAAAATTACAGGAATAAATTACATTTGCCTGGAATGACATCGTTTTCTCAGTGGCTTGGGGTTTTGGTCTGCTGGAATCCCCTTGTCTCCTTCTAATGCCTGATTATCACTCTGGTGACAAAAGTCAGTGGTCCCCAAAAGTGGTGGAAAAGTGTGGGTTTGACACCTCCCTTCCAAATTTATCTGCTCCTACACAGGGTGTGCTGTATTTAATCTGGGAAGAAGGAATTTAAGGCTACAGAAGGAATTATTTGCTGCTGCTCAGCCATGTACATATCTTTTTGGGCTTTATGTTATAGGATTAATGAAATATTGGAATGACAAATCCTTCCTGAGTAAATGACCAGAAAAGGTTATTATTCAGTGAGTATATAAAAGATTAAGGTGGGAAGGAGTAGGCTCCCCTTAAGGTGGAGAAGGAAGGGGGACACAGAGAATCTGTCACTGCCTGCAACAGGAGAAAGGAAATTTGCAGGTGGCAGCTTAAAAAAAAAAAATGGCAGAAATAATTATAATGTGTAAACAGAGCAGAAAGTCCAACAAAGGAACTGCAAGAAACCTTCACCTCCTGAAGCTCCTGTGCCTACTGCTGTAAAAATAGGGACAGACACTGAGAGCTCTGGATTTCCTGGGAAGGCAAAGCTTCCCAAATGCCAGGCCATGGCAAGAAAGGGTCACCCCTATGAGCATTTCCTGACCCCCTCCTGCTCCTGTGGAGCTGCAGCTTCTCCCTCAGTGCCCCACTGGAGGAATCCTGCAGAACAAACCAGCAGGTGTTGGGCAACAGGGAGCCAGGCAGAACAAGGCTCTTAATTGTTTTCCATTTTTTATAAATTTTCCATTCTGGGCTTGATCTCTGATGTGATTGGATGAAGCAGTTTTGATTCATCCATAACTTTGTGTCTGGGCTTGAGGTTCTGGAGGGATCTGTCTCACCAAGGGCATCTAATTCCCATTGGAAGTGTTAAAACCGCGCATCAATTTCCTTGGTTTTAAGAAGGAAAAATTACTTCGGTCAAAATATACAATAGATGTTCCCTTAGGAAGTTATGTCAGAAAAGAGCAAGTTCTGGAGCGTGGCTGCAGCCCTGTCCTTGTTGCACCCTGAGTTTGGGTACACCAGTGCCACTGCTCCCAGGAAAGGATTTCTCATGGCACAAAACATTGGCAAGTCCCCACGTGCATCTCACCATGGGCACCTATATGAGCTCTGTAGGTGAATTCCTGGAAAGCTCCCAAACACTGACTTCAGTTTGGTTCTCCCTGAGAAGTTCCACTTGCTGCTGACAGAAGTCTTTGCACAAAATGGTCAATTTGACTATTATCTCGATCATTTTGATTATTGCTCTTCCTCCTGAAGCAGCAGCTAATCTGAATTCCTTCATATTTCAGCCCAGGGAAATGGCTCTGCTCTGAAATTCCTGGGATGGGATTGCAGCAAGTCCTGTGGGCTGCAAGGAGGGTTTGATTCATTTGGCTGCCCAGCTTTGTTACTGAAATTATCCTGGTCTGATTTTTTTTTAAGCTAAAATACCCAACCACTGCTGTATTCCTGCTCCACAGAGAGCAGGGCAGATTGAAACCCTACTGAAAAAAAGGAGATTTGCCACCGGCTTTGGGACTTTTATGTTCTCACTCCAATTTACAGTTTGTCCAACAGAGATTGTACAAAGGGCTCAAGTGTATTAAGAAAATCTTCCCATCTTCCTGGTCTAATCCTACCCCCCTAATATTGCCTTGGCATTGTCCCTGCCCACAATCAAGGATGTATTTATCCCTCCCATCGTGCCATTACCCACCAGGTAGCTGAACCTCAGCAGATCCTCCAGCCTTGCCTGACTCCTTCTAAAACTACCTTTCCTTGGGAGAAAAACCAACCAAACAAAGAAACCACAAAAAAAACCCCTCAACAAAACAAGCTAAAATCTAATCCAAGGCAAAAGTTTAAGGAGGGAGCAGCATTCAAAAGCCTGGAGCATCCTGCCCTCCCTTCCTGCAGCCATTGCCTGAACCACAGCTCAACTTGCAGGATTGAGCAGTGTCCAAACTACCTTTGTAAAAATAGCAGACAATTCCATAAAAATAGAGCAGACTTCACCCCTGCTGGGTGCATCAGAAGAGACCACATCACAAAAAAAAAGTCAATGTTTTTGCTTTAGCAATGGTTTTCTCCAGGCTACGGTGTTGCAGAAGAGCACAGCAGTATCCTCCAGCTCTTGTCTTAAATACCGTTGCAAATCAATTACTTTTCAGGCCATAAACTTCACTTAAAGAGACAGAGCACAAGGAGACAGCTCCTGGTAACACAATTATATTGATACCTGAGCATCTTAAGTCTCTCCTGTGTGAGTGTGTGGAGAGCCTTGTGATGGAGGGGGCCAGAGGAGGAAGAAGGAAATTGTCTAAAACTGCACGGTTTATAAACAAAGCAAAAATATTGATAGCAAAGTGAATCTCCAGGGCACGGGCAGCCAGGGACCGTGGGAGAAAGGATGTGTGAAGGGCAATTGGTCCTGCCTGGCAAGGAGAAATTCCACCACAAAGCCAGGAGTGAAACACCAGTTACCCCCAAGCACCAGCCTTTGGAAACCAGGCACTTTCAATTCCAAGGCAATTCACAAAAAACAAACACAAATCATTGAAGTCATTCCCTCATGTGAGTTAATATTTAATGCCCAAATAATGAATCTTTCCATAAATATTTAATGCCCGGACATCAACATATATGACAGCACAGAGCAGGGCCTCTAATAATTTAAAGCAGTTGAGTATGTACAGAGGTGGCTGGTGAGGAGACCTGAAAATGCAGATTGAGATGTGGCAGGCAGAAAAGAATTTTGTCACAGTGGGGGTTTTTGAGGTCCTTGCAAGCTGTTTGCAGGGCAAGCAGGAGGGGTTTCTGTGGAAAAAAGCCTAACAGAACTTGGAGCAACTTTGTGCTGTTCTGTCTTCTGCCAGAGATCATCATCATCTGCTGCTGCTGCAGGGTGGGTTCCTGGCCAGGAGCACATCTGTCACATCCCAGCAGCAGCAGGGCTGAGCAGGAACACCTCAGCAAACATCTGTCCATGGACAGAGCCACTGGGAGGTTCAACTCTGCCCTCTCTGCATCCAGCTTCCCAATCCTTAAACAAGCTTATCCCTGGGTCAATCTCTGCATTCCCACTGCTGGTATTCCATGCTCTCCCTACGATCTCTCCACTGCTGCTGGAGAACATGGCCCAGCAAGCAAGTTCCTTTTCTTCTCATGGATGGAGCATCCAGACATTCCAGCTGTTCCTCTGGAAACCAGGACTGTGCTCCACAAGTTTTCCTGGATGCTCCATGAAGCTTGGGTGAGCTCCTCCAGCCCAGCAGTGCACTCTGATGGCTGGGTTAGATTTGGATGCTGACACAGCACAGCTACCTCAGGGCACCCTGAAAACGGGGAAATACAGGTAATTCTCCAGGTTTCAGTAAAGGACATCAATTTTTGCTCTGAACAGGCTACACTGGAACTCCTGACTGGATTCCTTAAAATCACACATGAGATATTTCTAAATAGCTCAGTGTTTCTCGCTGAGGGGGATCTTGAGTATGAAAATAGCCCTTGAAAATGTAATTTTTTGGGAGAAATTTTGTCTTGGACAGAATGCAGCAAACTACCCTCTCCTTAGAGCTGAGTGAAGTATCACCCAAGATGATATCATTTGAAGAGAAACCCTCTATAGAAGAGAAACCCCTACATTGAGGCTGTAACAGCTCATTTTGAAAGTGATCTGTGTTAGAAGGAGCAGGCACCTGGCAGACAGGGAGCTGCCACCATGGTTTCTTCTCCTCCTTTTCCAAGGTGGATCTTCTAAGAGATCCATAGATTTAAAAGCTGCACATGTTGGTGCTGTCAAACCTCAAGCCAAACCCCAAATCCCCCTAATGAGCTGCTTTTGGATCAGAACAACTGCTATGGGGCCATAACATCTGCTTTGGGGTCAGAACAAGCCCTCACATGTCAATGGCAGATCAAGACAGGCACTCAGACTTATCCAGCAACCCAGGTTTGGCACTTGCTCGCAGCAAATCTCACTTTTCTGTGCACTTGAGGAAGCTTCAGTTCCTTGAACACAGCACTACACATCCTGAACAGTGGGGTGCAGCTGACACCTGCCCTCCTTTCTGTGGGAATCCTCATTGTTCTGCCAATGCATCTCCACTGACTCCTTCCACTGTCTCCTTCCCCATGGGGAATTCACTGGCTCTCCAGGCAAGGTGGCTCCCTCAGCATCTCACTGTGTAATGCTCCAGCTGGTGAAGAAACACCTTGTCCTGATGGAGTCCCAGCTGCTGGAGTGGGAGTGTTGAATTCCCTGCGGCTGCTGAGGGCTCTGGGCAGGCAGATTTTGCTGGCAGGGCAGTTTGTGTTCCCCCAGGAACATTCCAGTCTCAGCAGAAAGACGAGCGAGGGGCCAGGCTATTTTTGGGGAGGGCTTGCAGAAAGGATAAATGCTGCAGTAGGATGCTGGTTTAGATTTCTTCCTTGGTGCCCACAGTGTGCAATTAAACATGAAATTGTGCACCAGGCACCAGGCATTACGAGCGATCACTTTACAGCTGCGGCTCCGTGCCTGGTGTCACAGAGGCTCCTGCACTCTGGCAGATGGGAGAGGGTTCAGCCCAGCTTATCCTCTAATACAGAGGCTGTCTGCATTTCCAGTGGGCTCTCAGGTCCCACAGAGAGCCAACATGACAACTTAGCAGCCACAGCTTCACCCTGTAGCTGAGTCACCCTCTCTTTCCACCTGGGGAAGAAACACAAATCAAAAAATAAAATCCAGAGTTGCCTGGGAAGCCAAAGAGCAAAGCTCATTGAGCAGCTGTGATGTATGATTGTGAGCTGGGTAGGGAAGTCCTGCAATGCTCAGTCCTGCCTTAACCCTCAGAAGCAGCTCCTTCCCATGATCATCTGCACACCTGATGCTCTTTGACTCACACAAACTCTTCTGCAGTGCAAAATCCCTCACCCAGGAGCGTCAGATGGAAAAACAGAGAAAGAGCAAACTTCCAGGGCTGACTATGTCCCACCCCACCCCACACTGCAGGAAATTTGGGAAATCCACGACCACAGCACTGGAGCACTGGGATATTGGGGAGCACCCATGGAACTGTCAGACATAACCAAAACTGGCAACAGTGGGGCTGGGTAAAATAGGGAAATAGGTTCATTGGGGAAAATCAACTTATGTCCTCTGTCTGAGGGGATGAACTGGAACAGGCTAAAAAAAAACTGAGTGGAATTTGCTGCCTGAATACCGGGAAGCTTTTTGCAGCCATTTGGAAATTAACTGCAGCAAGCCAGCTCATTGTACAGCTTCAGGGAAGCAAGGAAAGCATGTGCAAGGCTCCTCCTTGACTAAGGGTCCAGTGGAGATCAATTAAAGCAATTCCCTGCTTTCCAAGCAATGGAGGCCATTTATTCCCTGAAGCAGACAAATGCTGCCCTGGCAGCAGGTACCTGAGTGGATTTAGTGCATGCTCTCCCTCCTGATCCTTTCACCAGCCCTGCTCTATCCCTTCACTGTGGCCAAACAGCTTCAATCTTCTGTAGCATCAGCTCATCCCCCCCTCTATTAGGCTGTATCAGACTGTTCCATATTTCCTTGTCCATTAGGAGAACCAGGGACTTCAGTGCTCTCACAGAGTTGTGGAGCTCCCACTCCTTCTCTTTTAGCTGGGTCTGTTCTTCTGACCTTTCCAGCTATGGAGAGCCCCTCCAGCTATGCCTCTGTCCTCAGAACAGTCCTCAATACCCAGTCAAAGCACTAGGGAAGCAGATATTTCCAGGTGTTTTAGACTGGTGTAAAAATGGGGCTTTGGGGATTTCCCTCAGCTGCAGATCTGACGGTGAGTTGGATCTGGTGATGAAGGATCCTGGTGTCACACCTTCAAACCCCTGCCCTCTGTCTACTCACTGGGGTTGGTCTCACCCCATGTCATCAGCCCCAAGGTACAAATGTCAGTTTGGGATCCAGAACCAAGGGGAAGGGCAGTGAAAAGTGGCACCTCTGTTCTGCACCTGCCCCATCTCCTCCAGCTCCGTCTGCCGCAGATGCACAACGCACAAACGGCTCTGTTTGCTGCCTTCCCAAAGTCATGCAAGAGCCTCGGTGGGAATTATCTTCAGTGGTGGAAGGGGACAATTACCCAGCTAATGAAGCACATTTTCCTTTTTCCTTCTCCACCATAAAGCTGCATGGAACCTGACTCTCCATCCAGGCGCGCAGAGAAAGTGCTGAGCGCGTGCGGAATGAGCCCCCAATCAGCAGTGGCAAACGCACTTAACGTGCCTGCTGGAAAATGAAATGACTGATACCATGTAATTAGGCCTTAATTATTTATCATTTTTGTTTAATTATTGCCACTTGGAAGTTAACAGGTTATAAAACTCTTGGGCTGTGTTTATTAAATGTCGGTAGGCTATTAGCGAGGAAGTGCCATTTCTGAACGTTAATGAAATATCTGGGAAAAACCCACGGCCAGGGGCATTCCAGCACAGCACAGCCTCTGCACAGGGCAGCTCCAGGCTAATTGTGCCTTCCAGACAAGGCCATGGGCAGCAAGAGAAGGGCAGGAGCCAAAAGCACCATCACTGCTTTGCCCTCAGGTTGATATCTCCCTCATTTCCATTTGCACAAGATAATCTTGATTATTTTAGGGGTCTTCTCCAACCTTAGTGATTCTGTGATTCTAGGACCTATTGCACAGGCTGGGAAAACTCCTGCTGCTGAGTGTGTCCATACTTGATTCCACCCTGAGCTTCTTTCCTGTCATTTTGTGGTGGGACAGGGCTGTGTCATTCAAAGAACTGGGATCAGGTCTCCTGCACTTCTCTCCGTGTGCTCTGAGCAGCTTCAAAAAAAATGACAAGACAAAATAAATGTCCTCAAAATGTAACAGGAAATTTGGCAAGAGAGAGCTTGCGTGGGATGAAACCTGAACGCTGCCGATTGTTACCAGTTTTAAGATTTAGAAAATTGAACTCAAAACACAGTGCTAATGCTCCAAGAGCAATAAAACACCTGCTGTATTTCAAAATGGGCCTCTAAAAAAGGAAGTAATTATTTCTCTCTTTTTAAAGCACTAAAGCAAGGAGCAGTTTTTTCTCTTCTGTGGACACAAAGATGTAAAGCCCCATTCTGTGAAAGCTGGAGCTTACTCGAGCACAATCTGCAATTATAAGTGTGTTTGCTGCTCTGAGCCCACAGTGCTGACCCCAGCCACAAAGCAAGCCTGTGGTGGACCAAGGCTTTGACTTTATTTCCCCTTCTTTAGACTCAAATCTCTCAAATCTCAACCAAGGACCCCACCTGCCTCTGCTGGACACAGCCTTGAGCCCTTCTGCCTGCTTTGCAGTCAGATATCCCTGTGAGCTGCACCAGAGCTGGTTTTCCAGCCATCCTTCACCCTTCCAGGGGTGTCTCTACACTGCTCCTGTCCTCAGATCTTCCTGCACTGTCCCCTCCTGTGGCCTGGGAGCAGAGGGGTGCCCAGGGATTTGCCTGCCAACGCCAGCACTACACCTGCCCCACTACTACCAGCTGCCAGTTCCTAAATTATACATGGGAGGATATTTCATCAGAGAATTAAAGGGTAGGAAGTGTCATTTTGTACTAACCAAAACTTTCAGAAAGGAGACAGACTGTAAATTATTTAGGGGGAAAGTCACATTTTATTCTGCTGGAGAGTGTGATGGGGAAAAGAAGGTTCATTTTCTTCCCTCTCTCTCTGTGGAGGAAAACTGCAGGAGAGTAAGAGCTTCTTGTTTGCCTGAATGGCTCCCAGTGGCCTCCCAGTTCTCCCCAGTGTTATGGTTGTTCACCAAGCACCAACCTGGGTGTAAAGAGAAAGGATATTTGGCCTTCCTTTCCTTTGCAAGGAAGGACATATGGAGTTGTAGAGAGATTTTCTTGTCCCTACTATGAGAACAGGCTTTGGAACAAGGAAAACCTTCTAACTGCCTGACTGGAGCACCTTTGCCAGGGTAGAGCTCAGCCTTACCTCTCTGGAGGGTCTTGGTCTTCTTCAGGCTGGTTCATTCCCTTTGTGCTTCAGTAGCCACAAATATTCTTCATTCTCAAAGATTCCCCAAAATGCTCTTTAAGACATCTGCATAAATCCAAACATCCCCCCTGGTTCCGAGCACTGTCCTTTCTGAGGAAGAAACTGAAGCATTTCTGTTCTAATGGATTTCACCACCAGTAATAAAATTTCCCTTTCACCCCTTCCTCCCCTTAACCTTCTCTCCAAGTGAGGGGATCATCCCACCCTCCCCTTTGAGGACCTTTTCTCTCCAGCCTGGGAATCACCTGCACAGCCCAGGAAGGTGTCAGCCTGGCAAACATGAGAACCCTGCTCTATTTTCCCTCCACACCCCCCAAGGAGAGCTAAACACAGAGATTATTTTTAAACCCAACCAGCAGATTAGCATCTAATTCCACCATTTCCACTCTGCCCATGAAAGATGAGCCAGGGAGGAAAACATCACATTTTTTCCCATTTCAACCCTGCACCAGGCTAAATAAGAAGCCGAGGTTAAAATGCTCATCATAAACTGAACAGGTTCCAACCCAATTTCATTAGGATGCCAGGGCTTCATTGATTTAGGCAGGATTAGCTATTGTGAGATGGAAATGATGCCATTAGACACATCTCCCCCTGCCTCCTGCTCCCTCCTCCTTCCCACACATCCACCCTGCTCTGAGCCCGGCTGGCGGCGGAGCCGAGGCCTGGAGCTGGCTGAGTTTGTCAGGGAGAGTGCAACAGGAGGAGCCAATCAGCCTTTATTCGTCTGTCTGCAGCTGGAGGCAGCTCATCAAACAAATTAACAGGATTTTCATGGAGGGTTTTGGCCAACGCGCTCGAAGTTGTCTAAACAAACCTGGGCTGGGTTTCGTGGGAGCTGGGAGGGTGGGAAGGGATGGGGACAGGCAGGAGTGGGGACAGGGCACCTTTCTGGGCACAGGCTGGGGTGGTGCTGCTGTCCTTGGCCCCAGGGCTGGCAGGGAGGGAAGGGTTTGGGGCCAGGAACAAGGGGAAGGGGCCAGTGCCCCTCTGGAGCAATTGCAGCTGCTCAAGGGTTTGCTTGGAAAAACAAGGAGGATTTGACCGCTGCACTGAGGCTCTCATCACTGCTCTTTGTTCCTGCCCTGGCTCTGCACCCTTCTCCTGCCCTTTCATCCACTCCAGCCTTTCCTGTCCCTCCAGCTGTGTTTTAACCCTTCAGCTTACTCACAGTGGGATCCCCCATGTCTCATTTCCCTCTGCAAACAAGGAGGCAGCTCCAGGAAGAGATGGGGCAGGTCCCATGGGAGAGACCCAGCATGGAAGGATCAGGATCCACCACTCTTGTCCCTGTCTGGCTGAGACAGGAGGCAAAGGAAAGGTGATTTTTTGACACGGGAGAAGAATGTTTTAGGGGGAAAGCAGAGAAGAAAGGGGCAGCAAGCTGAAGGGGGGCAAAAGAGAAGTCAACATGTATGCAGAATTTCCCAAATCCATGAGAAAGTGAGTGAAAAGTATTCCTGGAAAGCGCAAATGGAGGCTTGGCCCAAGGGTTAGTCACACTCCCTCAGAGAAGAGAGTTCAAGCCCAAAACTGCTCTCACAGATAAAAATGTGTGTACACAGACTTTAGTCAGGAGCTTGTGCATTTATTGAATAAGGCAGAATGAAATTGGTTCATGTCCTGCCAGTTCAGCTTCAGTTCCAAAGAAAAGGGGTAAAATACCACAACAACACAATCCTATTGAACTTAATTTTTACTGTTTGGCTGCTGACTCCAATCCAGCACACAAAATATGGACACTGAGGGATGCTCTACAACCCTGCAGCTGTGGCTGAGCAGCTGCAGCAGTGCCACCAAGATCACTTGGACATAATCAGATCTAACAAATCTATCTGTTCTAAAACTTCTGTCAATATTATTTGGAAAAGTCAGAGTTCAAGCCCTCCAAAACCTGATTTATTACTCCTTTATTGTGCCTAAAATTGCTGGAGAGGTTGATAACTATAGTATCTAGGTCTATTACTTAAATATACTCCAAGGTTTTCACTCAGATAGTCCCCAGGAGGAACAAATGGCCAAAGTTTCTTGTGTTAATTGGTTTCTGGGACAATAATAGAAAATTATTTTGGGGAGGGTGTCCATTTTTATCTAAATCCTGGAAAATCGATCCCTCCTGACCAGAAAGGACTTAAAGAAAGAGAACACTAACAATTATGTCAATTATTCTCCACCAATTATCTCAGGAGACCCATTTCTCACAAGCCCTTTCAGATTAATCTTAGCAGATCCATTCTTTTTCCATCAGGCAGTGCAAGAACATGGACACAATTAGTGAAACCAAAAAAGTCAGCTCAGGGAAAGGCACCCAGAATTTGGGTGACATCTACAGCTTAGTGCCTCAGGGTGCTTTTTGAGGGAAGAAATCCACCAGGCTCCCTTGTTTTTAAGGTTATTTATTTCCCCCTGCAATGGAAGCATCGATTACCAGGTAAGCCAGAGAATGAGGTCTCAGCTCAGTCAGCCAGGCCTGAAGAGCTTTTATTTCTCTTCTCCAAAGTAAGATATGTACACCTGGCTGCATACCTAATGCAATATTTAGGAAGCAGGTGCAGGTGAATGACTGTCTGACACGATTCCTGCAGACCATTGTATCCTCCTGCAGGATATCAGAATAAATGAGTTGATATAAATGGTCAATCTGGCAGGGCAGACTAAACCTCTGCTAAGTCATAGACACAGAGGAGCTTTGATGAGGGACAGGCATTATTGTCTCCACATCAAAGCAGTGATGTGTCCTCCTGCAGAGCCTTCTGCCCTCCCTAGCAAAGACAGAGCAGTCTCCTTCTCCCATGTGTAAAACATGAGTCTTTAGAGGTTTTATTTCCAGAGCTCCAGGACTGCATTCCCTGTTGCTGTGCAGCTGTATGCTCCAATAGAACACTTTACAAGATATTTTCGTGCGTCTCATTCTCTATTCTGAATGTCTCCAGGTGTTTCTCAGTTTATAGAAATAAAACAATAATATTTGAACTTGTTAGAGAATCTGAACCTCGTGTTTCCTTTCCCAGCCAGGCTTCTAGAGCTCCTTTCTGCTTTTCTCTTTCTATGAAGTTGTCAGAATACAGTATTTCTGTGTAATTTCTCAGCTTTCACAGGATTCTTCTAGACTGAAATGCAAAGCATAAGGGGAAGGTGATGTCCAATTAACTGGATTTCTGTTGCTGGCTTTCGCATTGATCTCTGCTTTGCAAGTGGATCTCTTCTCCCTCTCTCCTTGCTCAGCCTCCTGTTTAATTTACAGCTCAGACTCCATGGGTCAGGAATTTTATCTAACTAGGTGTTTTATACACGGCCTAGCCCAACAAGGCCTCAACCTTGGCTCTGGCCTCTAGACACCACCACACTACAGATACTAAATACTAAACACTTCCCTGCCTGCTGCTGGGCATTGAGCAGGACATCTGTCTTGGCTCATTAAATGCAGCACTCCTCTGTTTTTCCAGGGATAGTTTCACCTTGAGAGAGACCTCCCCACTCCCACGGTGAGGAAGAAAACTTAGCCAAGGCTGAGCTTCAGACATGTCCCATGTAGAGGGAAAACTGTGCTGTGGCATCTCGGTGTGGTTTGTCCTTCCCCTCTCCAAACAGCCGGGCTTCTGGAGGGGAATTATCTCCTTCAAATCAGAGCAGAGGGCAACCTGACTATTTCTTGCAGAGAAGTAATAATTGAGGCACTAGAAGGATGCAATCTGCATACATTATTGCAAGTTATGCCAACAGAATGTCAACATTTGTGTCATCAGCAATCTCAAGCAGCAATTACTGTGTGCAGTGGCCTGGAATCCATGGGCAGAGCCAGTGGGGCTGAGCCTGGTAGAGCTTCTCCTCCACTGGGGGATGGACAGAGCATCTCCAAGCAGGACTAAGGAGCTGAGGAGGTCACCTGAACACACCTCTGAGGATGCCTGGCTGAGAGATGAACATGAGGTGAAATAAGCCTCACTCTCAGCGGGGTCCACTGGTGATGTTTTTCTTGCAGGATTCAAACCAGGGGGAAAAAAATACCAGAAAAAAGTCACTACAGTTACTAAGAGTCAAAACTGAGAGGTCCTGATTCCTCATCTATAAAAGAAGAGACCTTCCCAAAGGGGAAACTGAATCCTGCAGGATTTCCCCATCCTCCAGGGAAGGGTCACCATTACACTCAGGAGGCTGCAGCAGTGCGGTCCAACACTCCACTGGAAATAAAGCTGCAGTAAGAGTCAGATTTGAGGCTTTATTTCATTTCAGTGCTTATTGGCACTAAGTTTTGGTATCACTCCCTCAAAACACTGCCTGGCAACGCTCTCCACAAAGTGCTATATTGGTACCAGTGAGAGCAAGATGCTCAGAGAATCCCTAACAAAACATTTCCCTCTGTAGTTCACCCTGCCACACTTCCTTTGGGAAAGGGAGGAGAGAGAAAAATCCTGTGACATTTCACTGGGGGAAGTCTCATACCAACTTCAGCTTAGAGGCATTGTTGTTAGCCTGAGAGCTGCAAAGCTCTGCAGTGGATGAGCTGTTTCTTCCCAAGGAAAAGGAATTTTACTTTCAGCTCCACCAGGCCTCCAGCTCATAACTTCACATGCTCACATTCACAAGCAGCAAAGAAGACAGGGCTTCCACCAAAACTTTCTATATTGCCCCCTCTTTCATACCTAGAAATTTAAAGTTTGATCTTAAATTTTGCCTTAAAGGCAAATTTTTTAAAAGAAAAAATTTACTGAAAAATTGGCATTAGGGAAGACCAGCTGGTGTGAAACAAAACAAGCCTTTATCATCTTCACCACCTCTCAGGGACAGCTGAAAAATGCAAGCTGGGGTGTTTGAAATGTAACTTTTGATAACTTTGGAGGCAATAACAGTCAATGTCTAGCAGTTTTGCACGATTTTTTTTCACTTCTTCCCTTACTGTGAGAAGAAAAAGCACAAAGTTCTTTTCCTCATATTACTAACTTCCCAGACCCTAAAAAGTTATATGGAGAATGCCCAGGATTTTTATTTCCAGAAAGAACATTTGCTTATTTTGTACTTTCCACATTTTTCCTCCATATGTTCTTCCTTATTTTTAATCTATAGATGAGGAATATATAAGCTCTGGCCAACATTTAGGTTAGAACCAATCTTTTATCTGCCCACTCTGGGATAACTTTGACCACTTTGTGAACTTGTCCTGCCTTACAAACAACAGGAAATCTTTTTTTTTTTTTTTTGTCTCTTTTTACTCCAATTCTTGCAGATACGCAGAAAATTTCAAGTCATTCCCTCTGCTCCCCTTCACTTCCATCATCACTTCTGGAAGTTTTATACCCCAAGCCTCTGTGTGTCTCTTGACAGTATTTGATTTAGAATTGCTCCCCTTTTTATCAAAATCCCACAGGTTTCTCCAGCAGGGTCAGTCATGGGAAGAGCATCCTCTTGAGCTGCCACCCTCTGGATGTGTCAGGGGTCTCCACAGGCAGAACAGTCCCAGATCCCTGCACACTGAAGGGGACTCAGTGAAATGGTCAAAAATCCAAGTTTACTGTGAGGTACAACTGCTTATATACTTATTCCAGGCAGACTAGTAGTGTTTTACTACAGTGACTTGGTTCATCATCACATAAACAAACTTCCACATTTTAAACATCTCTTGCTTGCAGAAGTCCGGTGTAATTTTCTTTTTCTGGTAAATCAGTCGGATTGAATCTTCCTGCAATCTTGATTTAATCCTCAAAGTTCTGTTTGCTCTTGCCAAGGCATTTTGTCTATCAAATCCCTTATGCTAACCAGGCCCAAAGCCCACCACCTGTCTGGTGTATCCCAATAACTGAACTCCCTGTGATTCCCACACCCCTGCAAACAGGAGCTTCTTCCCCAGGTACAGCACCAGCCCAAGACCCTCTCTCCTCCCCAAGGCCTGCAGCTCACAGAAGTTGCATTTTGTCTTAATACTCTATCATTAAGTGGAGTTAAAAATAAAGCCTGTCAGAGACTCACAGCCTGCAGGGAAAAGGATATTAATTACAGCAGGCAGAGAGTGGAGAGGAGCTGCCTTGCGTGAGAAGTCCCCCCGCTGAGCTGTCACCTTCCCATGTCACCAGCAGAGCTGTGCTGCAGCTCCCACACAGGGCACAGCTCTGCCCAGGTACCTGGGAAAGGGGAGGGCAGGAGGAGCCAGCACTGGGGTCTCACTCCTGGCTCTCACATCCTCCCTGCCTGCAAAACAACTGTCTTGGTTTGGAAAGCCAGGTGTCTGCTAAGGAAGGCAGGAGCCTCCCCTGAAATGGAAAATGTAAACCCCCTCCCTAAAAATTGCTATAAATTTTAAATTAAGGGGCTCTCAGGCAAAAATACAGGAGCAGGAATAACAGTTCTTTATTAGGGAAGAAAATAAAAAAATAAAATAAACAATGCAGTAAACTAAAACAACACTGCCAGAGTCAGAACCCAGCCTGACACCCTGTGGGTCAGGGTGTTGGTGGCAGAACCATTGGAATTGTGGCTCAGCCCTCCTGCAGTGCCAGGGGTGGTTCTGCTGGAGCAGGGATCCTGGAGAAAGGTGCAGTCTCTGACTCTGAAGATCCAGGGCAAGAGGCAGCTGCTGTTCCTCTGGGAAATCCAGTGCAGAAGCTGTACTGGTGTTCCAGAATCTCCAGATTATATCTGGGTAGGAATGCTTGGCTCCTCCCTCTGGGCTCACATCTCCCAATGGGATGCTGTAGCTCTTATCAGCCATGCAGGGACATTCCATGGCTGTTATCAGCAGATGTCTCCCAGAGGGAGTATAGTAGAGGAAATGTATTTGAATATCTGTATAGAGGCTTTGCCCCAGAGGTCCCAGTTGCCCTTGATGGGCTGCAGCTGCCATGTTCTTAACTGGGCTGCAGCTGTGACCAATGAAGATGACTGGGATAAAAGGGGGTGGGTTAGCCAGTTAGGGAGAGCCTTGGAGGAGCCCTGAGCTGAGAGAGAGCAGCATGTAGAAGGAGGAGTCTGTGAAGATCTGCAGCCATAAGAATATTC
This sequence comes from Agelaius tricolor, assembly GCF_023055355.1. Taxonomy (NCBI): domain Eukaryota; kingdom Metazoa; phylum Chordata; class Aves; order Passeriformes; family Icteridae; genus Agelaius; species Agelaius tricolor. The sequence goes on along the minus strand of NW_027269297.1, from coordinate 658,696 downwards.
CAAAGAGGTATGGACTTTAGAAATCTGATAGCAACAACAGTATGGGACTCTAGAAATAATAGAACAACAGCACGGGAGGAGTGGGTGTGGAAGAGATAAGGAAAACTGCCCACTGAACAGAAGGTAGCTGCCATGCAGATGGCAAATAGAATACAATTTGCTTGGCAATGCAGGACACCAGCCCTGTGGCAGCAGCTCTCTGGCCACAGAGAACAGGCAAAACTTCCCCAGGCATTGTCCTGGGAGAGGCTGAGAGAAGATCTGAGAAAAGAATGAGAAACAATTCTTATCTTCACTTGCTGCACCTGTTGTTGTGAATGTGTGGAATGTGCTATGGAGATCTGTTTACCAAAGGGTGGCTTCTTAATTGGCCAATGGTGATGGTGTTTTAATTAAAGGACCAATAAAGTCAACCTGTAGTGAATTATGGTATAAAAAGCATGGGTTTCATGATAAAGAAAAGAATTAGCCTTCTGGGAATGATGGAGTCCACGTGTCCCCTATACCTGTTAATGACACAACCTCAGCATGGGATGAGCCAGGGGGCAGCTACAAGGGATGGGAGAAGGCAGGGATACAAAATCAGAGTCATTGCTAAAGCTTTCCATGCTTAGGATTTAAGTCATAGGGAAAAAGTGGGACATTAAGGATCAATTGGACAATAGACTCAGCAAAAAAGTAGCACCAAATTTTCCTCCAAGATGTATGAAGAGAAGACTGAGCTGCCAAGGGAAGAAAAAGTTCAAAATATTAATATCATCTCTATCTCACAGCTTTTTAGCAAAGGAGATATATGGTGTTATATTTCCTTATTTTCTAATCAATAAATAGACATGAAAATATCCCTTCAGAATTTAGGTTTAGCCCTGACTGCTCAACACTTTGAATAAAGTCTATTTAGCACAGATATATTTAGTATTGAAGTGTATATTTATATGTTTTTATTAATGTCTCTTGCATGATCAGAGGGAAGATGCCTTTTCTGAGTACAACCGTGTTAGTGGGGTCATAGAAGGGACCAGCTGGATCTTGACTTGCTAATATGATTTTGTAGGATGGAGGGTAGGGATGACAGGGAACAGCTCAGCCAGCCAGAGCACCCCATGTTTCTTCAAACATGCTTTAAATAACCCCTAAACCCTGCCAAAGGGGACAACAGAGGGAGCAGAATAATAAAATTAAAGGAAAGCAACACCTGGAGCCAAGCACAGAGCGTTGCTGCTAGAATCTTCAGCTGGGTGCATCAATCACTGTGACAGCACAGCCCTGCCACGGCCAGGCTCCCAAGGCCATCAGCTGAAGGGGAATGGCAGGGGGACGGTGCCATCCCCACTGCTGTGCCAGGATGTGCTGGCATCAGCTCCCTCTTTGTCAAAGCAAACTGGCTTTGCCCAGCAAATCCATCTACAGAGAGCAGCTCTCTGAGCCAGTGTCTGAGGAACTTGGCAAGGGCTCTCCCTGTGCTAGAGAAAACTTGAGTTCACTTAGAGGGCACTACAGCATCCCATCCCCATCTGCAAAGGAGCCTTCCACTGCTCTTTTCAGAGCAGAGAGGGAAATGAAAGAGAAGAAAAGAGTTAAGGCACACAGGCTGGTCCTTGAAACCAGCAGGAAAGAGGCAGTGAAAGAGCTTAATTAACGGCACATCAGAGTTCCCCAAGATGTGTGTCTAACGAGGCCTTTGCCTGGCACTTTAGCTTTGCTTGTGAAAAGTTAACGCAGGCAAAATATAAGCAGAAGGCTGTGTGAAAACAGGAGCCAGCATGATCAGATACCTCCTGATTTAATTCCCTCCTCTGGATGACAGCCCTCTGTGCCTCCTCCCCACTACCCCTTCTCAGGGACATGCTTATTAAAGCTATTTCAGAGAGAAGAAACAACCAGCCAAAAATATAGGGAGAGATCCACTTTCATTGTGAGCAGCAAATGAGTAAAGCAGGGTCAGAGTGTTGACTTAGAAAATTGCAGTCTTCCTGTCTCCTGAATAAATCCAGACATCATACCCTCTGCCACTCAGCTGTTACAGGATTTAATTTAGAACATTTGATTTATTTGCTGTGGACAGGTGGACTCTATAAAGAATTTTTAGGGCAGAATTTACGGCGTGAGCTTAATCGTGCAGTGAGCAAAAGAGCAACAGGAGCCTGACAGGCTTTTCCTGATTCCCAGGGCAGCCCCTCCAAAGCAAGCAGGACAAAATGAGGGCACTGGAGGGGAGCCTTCAGCAGAGGAAGGACAGAGTTTGTAGGACCTGTATGGGATTACACAGAGCACAGGTCTCAAGACCAGGTTCAGGAGAGCATTTGTTCTGCTGTCCCTGCCCAAACTCCCCCATTCCATAGGGTGCTGGTGTCTGCTTGGGCTTTGGTGTTAGGATAAGTGCAAGAGCTGGGGCAGTGGTTGTTAACTGGGTGAAATACATCCTTAGCAAGACCTTTCTTTAGGAAATCTCCCTTCCTTAAGCCCTGGGTTGTGACCTTCCATTTTGAGGGGATTTTCCCTGTCCTCGTGCTGCAGTTTGGATCAGGAGCTGCCTGCAGGCTGAAGCCACCCTGATATTAGACAGGAGGGAGCTTTAAGTGGAAGGTGCCCTTAGGACACAGTGAGTTTGACCACAGCTGATCCCAAATTGTTAAAATATGTCTGAGAGGCTTTTGGTTTCAGAGAGCTTAAGGTGCTTCAGCTTCTGTGTCCTGTCCAGGTTCAGCTAGGTCTGGCACACAGCAGCAGGACTGCTGTGCCTGTCTTTATTACTCTGTGAGTGTCACAGCTCCTCTGGGAAGCAGGCAGCAACCTCAGGACAAGCAGCTTTGGGAATTCTCCCCAGCTGCAGGAGGTAATTGGGACAATCAATGAGGAACAGGACCCTGGTTTCTGGCTGTGGCTTTGGCCAGCGTGGCCGTGTCTGGAGGTCACAGGCACAGCTGGGAAAGGCAATTGCTCTGTGAGTCAGAGAGAGCCAGAACCAGGACAGGTGAGGGCTGGATCCTGTGACCTGAGGCTGAGAATCTGCTTTTGCTGTGCACTTTGAGGTGACAGCCTGCTCCTCTGAGTCCTTTGCTCCTTTGCATCACATCAGGCTCCTCAAAGAACCAGGGCTAGAGGGGAACATTCCCCTCCTGCCCTGAATTTCTGAATCATCCACAGATCTCTGAGCACTTTGCCAAGTCACTGTTGCTTTGGTCTTGCTAAAGACACTGAGGCACAGAGAAGCTAATTAAGCTCCTAAATGATGTTTAGCAGTTGGAGAAGGAAGAAAAATGAGATCCTGTAGATTCCAGACCTCTCATTTTCTATACCTTAGAGTGTATCCAGAACTAAAAACCTGAAATGATAAAAGCTAGCTAGAGACACAAAATTAAATTGACACTAATTCTAAGGCTTAACAAATAGCAAAACAAACAGTCAAACAAACCAAACAAAAAAATGTCAAGAGCTGAAGCATAAGGAGGCTCAGACAGTGTCTATCCTTCTTCAAGGCCTCCAAGGAGCTGAATGTGCTTCTGAGGGAATCTCTGTGCAGAGACTGATGGAGTGCAAAGCAAGGGGAAATGCAGCTGTGAAACACTTCCCCTGGGGACATCAGCAGGGACATTGTGTCCCCAGGGAAATCTACTGATAATTCTGGTGATAAACCCAAATATACAGGTAATGACCAACCTGATCCCACCCCAGTGAACCCTGAAACCTGAGCCTGCTCCTACACCTGAGCATGAGCTGTGAGCAAGGGTGGGTGATGTGTCTCTAATTGCTAAGGGTGAATCATCCCTTAATGTGAGTCCCTGAAGTTCCCAGAGCTCCCACCCCTCCACTGGCATCCCAAAAAGAGCTCCCTGTTCCCCAGCACCTGATAGTTTCAAGCATTACTGAAGCTTCCAGGCCAGGTTTTGACCTTATTCAGCCAGAGGGTTTTGGCCTCATTTAGTTTAGATCAGACTTACCCAGATCAGTAATTTTGGCTGTAAAAGGCTGGTATTTGTGAGCTCAGCAGCTTGCAGTGAGGGTGAATGTGACACACAGAGCCCAGCCAGGGACAGGAGACACAAAACATCTGCGTGAACTCTTCAGGAGAGCAGCAAATGGAAAACAAAGCACTAATATGACCCAAGAGCAGACTGCTCCTGGGTGTTTTTCAATTACAACAGACTATTATAAAGTGCCAATGTTCTCTTATTAACAATAGATTTCATCAATTTATAAATCTTTCCCTTATTTAAGAAAAACACACACTACAACACAAGCTCCATCTGGCTCTATTTAGATTCCAGGTTTTATGTTTGTACAGCCACAAGCCATCAATTATCATGTCAAGCCCAAGGATTTCAAGGCCCTGGACACAGGAAATGAAAAGGATTCAGGGGAGGGAAAGGGCACAAATGGGAGCCTTGAAAAATTTATAATTAGTTGTGTGGTAAATGATCAGCTTGGGGGTTATTTAGCATCCAGATTTTCAGATGCTTTGGTGGCTCTTTTGCAAAGCTGAAGCCATGAGAGGGGACACCTGTACAGAAAAAGGATACAAAAAGATTTTCCTGTTTTGTTTTGGGAGATTTCATCAAAACCAGACCCATCCTTCTCCAAAGGGCAATTTTAAAGACTCATTAGAGGCATGTGTTTGTAACTCAGGGACCAAAAGGTGTCCCAGGCAGCCCCTTGCTGCTGCCACCCCACTGTGACCGGGGTCTTTTCCTTAGGATTTTTCCTCCTGAGAAGCTTCAAGAACAAAATGTAAACATTGATTATCTGCCACTGTGGAATGCAACAGGTGCATCTGGGATTGGCACATGTTGGATGTTTCTCATTAATGGCCAATCACAGCCCAGCTGGCTCAGACAGAGAGTTCCAGCCACAAGCCTTTGTTATCATTCTTTGCTATTCTATTCTTAGCCAGCCTTCTGATGAAATCCTTTCTTCTATTCTTTTAGTATAGTTTTAATGTAATATATATCATAAAATAATAAATCAAACCTTCTGAAACATGGAGTCAGTTCCTCATCTCTTCACCGTTGTGAACACAGTCACAGTCCCTTCTCTTCCTCTCCCAAGAGATGCTGACAGGACCCAAAATTCTCTTCCACCCTTTCCTCACATGGTCAGTGGATGAAGAGAGACAAGATTACTGCAGACAAGACCAGATATAAAACCAAATCAAACCTAATTCTTGTGGTGGAGGTCTGAGCTCTAAAGGTCTCACATTAAACAGAAGCCACCAAGAAATGTGAGAACTTGACACAACAACAGGCAGCAAAACCAGCTGGGGGCCAGGACCTGGTTATCCCTGACTGGAGGAGGAGGATGGGGACACATCCCTGTCCCCCAGACCCTGAGGTGAGGCAGGGCTGTTCCAAATCTGCTCTCCTGCCTTCCCCAGCTGCACAGTGTCTGTGCCTGCTCTCTCAGGTGCACGTTAAAGGCAGATGAGCTTTGAAGGGAGTGGTATTAGCATGGTCAGCCATGCAGCTCTCTCATTTTCATAACAATCTGGTGACTCATCCATGCCTTTAGTTTAACATTAAAAAATTGTGGGGCAGGTCCTCTTAATTTACCTAAGTTAAATTTAAAAAAAGAGAGAGAGAGAAAAAAAAAAGAAAATGGGAAGAAAGAGTACTTTGCTTTTTTTGCCTTTAACCTGAAAAATCCCCCTCTCATACAAAAAACACATTTTCAGTTATCATTTGCCAGTTTGTAATGTTATGATAATTACATTCCCTGTTCAAAACTGGGACACTTACAAGATGAAACTGAGCACTAAAGACATTCTTCCCACCATTGATCTGTGTTCCAGCAGCAGCACGGAGGGACCCTGAGTCCTGGAGCAGGACCTTGTTGTGCTGGGAATGTCTGAGCAGGGAACAAAACCTCAGTGCCAGGAGCTGCAGGCCCCACATTCCAGCCCTGAGATCACCACGATCCAGCTGACTACAGGCATTGCCCACACAATGAGCACATTCCCATCCCCTGAACTCTTCTGAATGCATGTTTTTTCAGAGAAAGGAGCATAAAAGCTCTATTACAAGAGGTGTCATTTTGCATTTTGTGTTTCTGTTCCCTTAGAACTTGATTCCCGAGTTATTTGCTCACAGAGAAAGCTGCAGCACTGGGAGCAGTTGCAGGTGTGTTTTGAATGGGAATATTTGGGTAAAACCTTGTGAACTGCAGCCCTAGGAGCTGTGAAACCTCAGGGGTTGGGGTGACCCAAGCTCTTGTTTCATCCCTTGGTCAGATGTGCAGGGTGGCCTTGCTCCAATCACCCCAAAGTATTCCAGCCCTGGAATCAGTGCTAAAGGATGTTAAATATCTGGATTATATTTGATGTAGAGATAGTGGAGTGTCTGATTTGAGCTGCCAGTGCCACTGGGGAGATTTCCTGTCACTGCCACAGTGACAAGTCCCTTCCTTGGTTTCTCCAGACAAGGAAAAGGAAAAAAGGAAAAGGAAAGCTCTGGGGTGTCCCCATTCCCACTGTTCCTTCCTCTCCCCTGGGGACAGCTCTGCAGAAAACTTCCCCCCCTCCAGCCCAGAGCCTTTCCTTTTGAGCAATAACTCAACCTGGTCAAATGTAGCTTCTAAGAGCCAAGCACAGCCCAGAGTCTGGTGAAAAACTGAGCAAACAGTGGTTTTTTAGGATCAAATGTGGCCATGGCTTCATGCCAGAACAAACCCTTCCTCCCTTTAGCTTTGACAGCCTCTACACCACAAATCAGAGAGGGGCAGGTGAGAGGGGGAGTTCCACACAACAAACAGCAAACCCATGAGCTGATCCATGCCAGGAGGTGCTGAACCCCCTGACCAAGCTCTGCATCACAAAATCCCTGTGATCACCCAAGCTCAGACTCCCTTTCATGTGGTTTGCTGTGGAATTGGGACCTGCAGGGCTGTGCCCATGGAAGAACCACAGCTTAAAACCAACCTAGAGAAGCATGTTGGGTAAACACTTCCTGCAAAGCAGAGGTGTTTAAGCCTTTCCCATCCTTGTGTTCTCTTTCTCTTCTGTTGACTGAGTAAGAGCTTTTGTGGATTGTGTCCAGTGTGAGCAAATTAAAAAAAAAAACAAACAAATAATGCAGCAGCCACATTAGTGGTCAGGTATTTGGGGTAATTGCAGAAAATACCAGAGAGGGAAGAGAAATCTCAGGGAGAGAAACCCCTTTAGGTGTCCAGCTGCACACAACCCATTCCCTGGCAGACCCAGGCTGGCTCCTGTGGCCAAGAGTCCTTGTTTAATCTGCCCACATGGAAACAAAAGTAGTACAGAAGTACTCAGAGGAGTCACTGTGATCTGTCTCCAGATCACAGGGAAAGGGAGGGCTCTTGCAGGAAGAAAAAGCAACTTGACTGTTGAAATGTATTTTCTGCTATAAGGTTTAATTTTCTTTCAAAACAGATATTCAGGAATATGGTTGGTATGGACTTTTCCTCACTGAGCCTGCTTGCAATCAGGGAGGATGGGGAAGGGCTCTTGCTGAGCTTGGTCTCTTTTCATTTTTACCTTCCTGTAAGGCAGAATGGATTAATGGTAAGAGAAAAACACCTATTAGATGCTTTGGTTTAAGCCTTATTTCTGCCTCAGGTGAACTCTGTTCCCTTCTTAGCATGCATGATTTAACTTTTTAATGCCTCTGTCTCTCCACTCTAGAGAAGGAAGGAAAATAACTCTTGCAGAGTGCAGTGGAGTTTTCAAACAGAAAATGCAAGGCCACCTTTGTGGGTAAGAAGAGCGATTTTTCTGTGGGAAAAGAACATTTCCCACAGTGCTCCTGGAAGCCAGCAGGCAGCTCTGGGACCCTGCCCCAGCATTGTTGTGCCTCTTTGTGCTGATGTGCTGTGTGGTTTGTGTTTTGGTAGAGCATGAGTCAGTCAGTGCTTAGAGTGAGCAGTGCAAGGTGAAAAAGAGCAGCTCAAGAGACTCAGCCTGGGACTCTGACAGTGAGCAGGACAGTGGTGGATGTGGGAATCCACAAAATCAGAGGGGTTTGGGAAAGCTGCAAAAGGCAGCCTCAGACACAGCAGAACTGTGATTGGAGCCGAGCAGCAGCCATGAGATTGGTCAGCAGAAAAGTTATTTAAACTGTAGAAAAGCAAGGACAAATAGAACAATGGTCTGTGTATTAACACTTGTCTAGAGTAACTCCCTAAGCTACAGAAAAGTTTATCTAGCAAGATATTAGGAAGTTTGAAGCTTAATAATGGAGCTCTGTGTGCTGTGTTTGAAGGCTCACAAGCAGGTATTGTATTTGAAATAAGCAAGCATTGTTTAACCAAAGGTACCTGTGCTTATGGTGATTGGATGGAACTACTGTCAATGTGCTTTTGCTTTGTGTGATTGGTCAAAACACTTATAAAGTGAGTTGTGACATTAAGTTCTGTGTCTGCTGCCTGGGATGTGAGCTGCTGGCATCTTCCCATTGTCATAACCATGGAATGAGGCTGATGCTGGAAAATCAAACAGCTCAAGGCACTTTTCCTCAGCAGTCTCATCCCATTTGTGATTTGTACACAGCCCCCTGCCAGCATCAGGTGGAGCCTTGAGAGACACAGGGAAAAGCCAGGAGACAAAGCCAGTGGTCAGGCATGGCATGGACAGGTCCATGTGAGCCCTCCAGCCCCATGGGATCCCTGGCATTGACCTGCTGGAGAAATGACAGTCCCAGAGCAGCCCCAAGGCTCTGCCCCTGTCCTGGATTTTGTGAGCTGAACCACTGGCCTCTGACCCCACAAAACTTCCTGGTGCCAATCAGCTTGCACTGAATTCAAAGTGGATGTGGAAAATGCAGGCATGGAGGAAATGCTGGGGATGGGGCAGAGCAGAGGGAACTGGAGGAAACTGGAAGCTGTGGAGCAATGCTATAGACAATTCCAGGGAGAGCACGACTGGATGGCACCTTCCTGGGGGGATGTTCTGATATTCAGGTTTACAGGACCAGGGGGTTCTGCAAATGAGCCAAAATTGACTGTTGAAGTGCATTGTCTGGGGTTTAATTTTTTTTTTTTTTTCAAAACAGATATCCAGGAATATGGTTGGTATGGACTTTTGGGGGGGATGTTTTGATATTCAGGTTTATAGGACCATGGGGGTTCTCTAAATGAGACCCTTTTGGAGAGGTTTTGTTTGAGGCAAGATTCCTGAGAAGTGAAATTTCTCTGCCAGCTCTCTTTGAGGCACATTCTGTTCATGGCTGTGCCTGTTAAATTCCTTAAATTCAGTACATTTAGCTGAGAGTTGTTTGAATGGAACAAAGGGCACATTTTGGCCTGTTGACTAACACAGAGAGTGCTTGGTGAGAGGTAAAACCCACCTGCCAAGTCAGTGCTATAAATGCTGATTTAGAGCCTGCTTGGCTATATAGCACTTGGATCCTGCCTCATTTGCTTCCCCCTTGTAAATGAGATTTCACATATTGTCCTTTCATTTTTTACCTCTGGAGCGTTTTCTTTGATTACTCACACTTCTGGGCATTCTCACTGAGCATGAGAAAGTCAACTCAGAGAGAACGTGGAGCTTCTCTGTTTCAGTGTTTAAAATCCCCTGAGTGCCCCCCTCCCCAGCCACCACTTCCCTCTCCTTTTCTTCTGTGCCCAGGTTTTTGAGCTATAGGAATGATCAATTGCTTAAATTATTGTAATGGGTGGCAGAGGGAAGGGGGCACGAGGGGATGGAATTGAAAAGTGTCCCTCCAAGCTGGGAACTTGGTATTAAAAATCTCAGTCAAATCCATTCTGGAAGCACTGAGCTAATAAATCTCCCAGCCCCAGCCTTGCAGTGGGAAGGGTAACTCAGTTGTAAGTGTGTAGTGCAGGTATTACTGCAACATGACTAATAGGGAGTGAACACTGCAGAAAGATGTCTGTGTATATTCATTTGAAGTCCTGAACAAATTTGCTTTGAATCTCCTGGTCTGCTTCTATGGCTGCTTTCCACAAATATTCCAGCAAATGAGCTTTACTAGTGTGAATACTCATCAAAAGTCAATTTGGAACTCAAATAGCTTAATATTTTCCAAAAGCATATTCCAAATTACACACATGAACATGCAGCTCAAAATGGATGCTGGTTCTGATGTGATTAGTTACACAACTTGCCCAGCCAGGGATCAGAAATAACACAATGCAGCTCATGTAACCATCCACAGAGCCTGGATTTCAGACTTGGAATGTTGGATATTTTCAATGCACTGTTTGTGAGCAGCTCAGCATCCTCTGAAGACATTCATAAATAGACATTTCAGCAATGAAGAGCTGTTGGGAATTTTGCAATTAGCGAGTGGCCCACTTGCAGGAGGGGAGGGGGACTGGATTTTTGTGATGAATCATTGGATATCTGTCAGGAAGCTCAATAGCCCAGCTCTATAGACAGAAAACCAGTAGTGAGTCACATTTTTCCACTGAACTCAGCTGAAAATTCATGTTCCTTGTGTGCTGTGGATTGGCAGATGCAGAGATTTACCCATCTCCAGTGGAGGACTCACCCTGAAACCTTTCCTGGAAGGGAACAGCCCCCTGTGAGTCACTGAACTAAGCAGACAGCCTTCCCCATGTGGCTGTTGTGCCTTCACCCTAAATCTGCTGCCCTGGGCTACACGGGCACACAGGAATTGGGAAATGGTTTCCAGTGCTGGCACATCTCACTCCTCAGATCTCCCTCCCATCCCTCGCTCTGCAGATGCTGGCATGTGCTGTCACACCTAGAAGTCATAGAAATCAGAATACTAAAATTATCAATGCTGTAATACAAATCTAATGGGTGGAAATGAAATATCAATGAGCACAGATGTCACTATAGGACACAAAAGCTCACACCGCTGTTCTCAAGGTGAAGAAAAAAGGGAAGTTTATTTTTTGAATTTAACATTTATAGTTTTCCAAAAGTGACAGTGGATTGCAAGTGATAGTGCCACCTCTCCAATGACACTGGTCAAACTAACAGTCTATTAACTTTTTCTTCTTCTATAAAAGAATGTAAAACAATGAGTAATTTATAAAAAGTGTGTGAAAAAGTTCACTACAAAAATGTCAACATCAGAAAGCTAAGAAAAATCTTAAAAAACTAGAGTGACACACAGATCCATCCACCTGTCACCCTTTCCAGCTGCACAGGAGGGTTCCAGGATCCATGAGTTGAAAGAAGCAGCTCAGGGATGGTTGGGCTCCCCCACATTCCACAATGGCAGGGGGCAGGCAGAGCTTTCAACCACTTCTGCTGCTGTTATCCACAAGGATCAATCCCAGCTCTCAGTGCCACCCCTATGGATTTGCTGTGCCATGAGGAAAACCCTTGGCAGTGGTATCTCATATATATCAAGAGTTCTATTATCATTATAGTGCAAGGATTCCCCATTGCCAGAGACTCATACCTCTCAGTGTTTCTCACAGGCAGCTCCTCTAAGCACTGACTCTTCCTTATCCTTACAGTGGCCATCATCTGACTCCTGATCCCACCAATCCACTCTTTTATACCACTGCTCTTATTGGCTACAGGTGTGGCCTGTTAAGATCAGGCCTGCTCCTAATCTTTAGTGATTGGTCCAGCTGCAACTCTTTGTGGGCTAAGAGTACATTCTGTACCACCTCCATTCACCCATCCTGTATCCCCCTACATGGCAGGGCTGGTGGCTGCCTCCCACCATCCATGAGTTCTCCTGGCTCAGAACAGCCCTAAAGCTCTGCAGCTCCCTGAGGATGGGACATGGGGAAGGCAGGGGAGACAGAACTGACCATAAATCCTGACAGCCACGGCCCTTTGTGGTCAAACTCCTGGAGAAATGATGTCGTCAGCAGCCCCGACAGTTTTCCAAGAGGAAACTTCCATTTACCCAAGAGGAAACTCATTTACCCTGAGCTGCAGCTCCAGCAGCACTAAACACTGTTTTCCAGCTAATAAAATGAGGCACAATTTTTTACATGCTGTTTGTGGTGACAGTGTAATCAGTCTTGCTGGGAGCCAAGCTCACACAGGCCAGGAGCTGCAGAGAGCACTGTGTGAGGCACCCAGCCTCCAAGGTTTTCGCTTTATTTCTCTGGGATTGTAATTTTTTTTTTTTTTCCCGGTAGAACTCTCTCTGATTCTCCCCCTTTTATCTATTCATTTATTTATTTACTCGTTGAATGTAGATTTATTTGGATGCCCGGCAATTTCAGGTAAACAAAAGGAGGCTCTGCGCTTCTGGGAAAAGGCTGTTAATGGCCTCGCTGAGGGAGAAGCAAATGGAACTTTCCTAAACAAAGCTGCAGGGAGCATCGCTCACACCCAGCAGGGCCTCTGGGGCAAACTGGGTTTGTTAGCAAAAGAGCACGAACAGCGTTCGGGAGGTTGGGTTTGTTGGTTTTTTTTCCCTCGTTTTTCTGCTTTTTCATTCCAAGAAATACTTGCAGAAAATAACTCCACGGGAATGTGGAAACAAACCTGAAGTTCTGCTTGTGCTGAGTTTAAACTGAAAGGGGAGGGAATGAATCTGCACTCACTGCTGTATGGTGCAACTCCACTGCAAAACAAAACCAAGTGAAGTGGTTGCTTCTTTTCTTTTCTAATTTTTTCCCTCCCCTGTCATTCTCTTTAGGCCTCTGCTCATTTTCATTCCTTTCCCCACCTTCTGGATTTACACCCTTTCTCCATTCCAGCTCTGGTGCATTCTAAGAAATGAGAACTTAAAACCTGTGGTGTGTTTTACTGTCCTTACACAGTCTCAAAACAAAGGAACAAGAGCTGAGAGTCCCAGCAGAAATCTGGGAAGCAGCTGTACCTTAGAGCTGAACTAAGCTCGTTGCATTTGCAGGCATCAGGTGAAGTCTAACCCAAAGATCACATATGACAGCAGGAAGATTCCCATTGACTTACAAGGACTGTGGATGGGGCTCTGGATTAGAGTTGTGATAACATCCAGACATCTTATCTGGTGAAGAAAACATCAGTAAAAGCCAGGGCAGTCCAAGTTTGTCATTATTACCTCCAGTCTCCCACCTGTGTTGCCTCTTGCTCTCTCCCAGATGTGGTGGCAGGCTGAGGAAGATGCAGATATTCCTCCCTCCAAAACCCTTGTGCTAGGATCCGTGAGGCATGATTTTCTCGTCTTGAAATTCAATTTCTGAGCCACTTTCTGTCTCAAATGACCAGATGGAAAAGACAGTAATTGCTGAGAAACTTATTGACTTTTCCTTTTTAATTAATCCTAAGTGGAAGAAAACCTGCAGTTCCCTGTCCAGACAGCGTGTGTGAGAGAGGAGGAGGGAAAAGGGAGAGACAGGAGAGAATCATAATTAAAATAACTCAAATTAATCTTGGTGAGTGCTCCTGCCACTTCAGTGCTCCGAATGTAGGGGGGGAAGTGTTGTTCCAGTCGAGTCTCTTTTGTTTCAAAGTCAGCTCAAATAAGGACAGCCAGACACGAGCCCTGTCCCGTCTCAGCACAGGCTTGGCTGGTGACTGCAGCTCTGCATCCTTGCAGCCACTGCACGAGCTCAGGAAGCCTCACACGTCCTCTCTGTGAGGCCTGGGTGTGCTCCATACTCAGCAGGATAAAGCAAACCCTGCTCTGTGGGGAGGAGGGTGATGGAGTGGTTTGGTGTCAGGAAAGAGAGATGCAATGGATTTTTTTGGTGTTCAGGTTCTTGTTTATTGTTATCTTATCTAGAGTTTTGCACGCTGTCCACACCAGGTTAAGCGCGATGAAAAAGCACCACAAAAATGGCCAAAAATCTCTTTTCCAAGGTCTTTTAAGACTAAACTATCCAATTAAGAGCTGACACCTGGATTATTTCCCCTTTTAACCCAATAACTGATCCCACAGAGCCCACAATGTGGACTTTTCTGCCCAATTACATAATACCACCCAAATCCATGAAGGAGGAGGAAGAAGAAGCATGAAGAAGGAACTTAGGACAACACCCTGTGTCCTTCATCTTGCTTCCATTCACAGCATACTAAAAATCCCAAAACCTAAATTTCACACCTATATGACCACGTTGAGGATGAGGGAAGAGATGAGAATGTTGACTCCATGCTTCAGAAGGCTTGATTTATTATTTTATGATATATATTATATTAAAACTATACTAAAAGAATAGAAGAAAGGATTTCATCAGAAGGTTGGCTAAGAATAGAAAAAGAAAGAATGAATAACAAAGGCTTGTGGCTCGGCTCTCTGTCTGAGCCAGCTGGGCTGTGATTGGCCATTAGTTAGAAATAACCACATGAGACCAATCCCAGATGCACCTGTTGCATTCCACAGCAGCAGATAACCATTGGTTACATTTTGTTCCTGAGGCCTCTCAGCTTCTCAGGAGGAAAAATCCCAAGGAAAGGATTTTCCATAAAAGATGTCTGTGACACACCTACACTACTCTCTATAATCTATTCCACACTTTTCTGGGTTCTAGTTTACCTTCAAGTCTCAGAAGCTTTCTCCATGGATGAGGATCAAAGTCAGTGCTCCCCCGGGGGTCAGGACCCCCCAGAGCAGACAGACAAATATTCCCTGTGCCCTGGGTTCCCAGAGGCCAGCAGCAGTGTGGCTGTGCAGGGCTGGCAGCCCAAAGCCAGCCCCAGCCTCAGCACGAGGCGCAGCGTGCCTGGGCCAAGGGTCTGCAGCACCAGCTGTGCCACATCTGCACAGAGCCCTCCCAGAGCAGCCTCCCCAGCTCTGCCCAGCACAGGCAGCTCAGCTCTCACCATGCCACTTTGTTTTAGTTCAGTTTTCTTCCTTCTTGCTGAGAAGTTGCTGCTGGGATTAAAAAGGCATCGGGCAAATCATCAGTATGAAAGAGACACGCTGAGAAGAGAGCAGATTAACCCACACTGCAGAGAAAACTCCTCATTTCTGGAGTGTTTGTTTTGAAAATGTCACTTCAACGGGTCACAGAATTCATGAATAAAATCCCATCCTTATTTCCATTCAAAAAGGAATAAAGATTTATTACCCAGCCTCGACAGGAAAGCAGTATTGACCCACCAATGAGTCAAGGTCTATGGTATTGCATGCAGAAATATTTATTGCTTTTAATTACCATAAAATAGCAAGGAACTTTTTAAAATAATTTTTATTACTATTGTTTTATTGTACTGTGGGAAAAAAAAAAGACTGGAATTGCCAGCAAAGCCTCCTGAGAATACAAGGTGATGGAATGAAAGACAGCTTGATGCTGATGGGTTAAATAAAAGGTCACTGCCACTCAAGAGATCCTGCAGCACATGGGTAAACCTGCATTGAAGCATCATTAACCCCATTTTACTGACAAAAAAAAAAAAAAACCAAACAGGGAGTACCCCTAAAGATGTCCAAAGAAACTACCTGGGATTCCTAGGGGTGAGTATTTGGTACCTCAGTATCAGAAAACTACGGCTCAAGCGGGTACAAACTGGAAGTGGTGAATTCAGATGGTGAATGTTAGGGGGCAGCTGGCTGATGCCACCCTCTGAGGCCACCCACAGGGTCTGGAGGACCCAGGTGTCACCCACCAGGCATCCCTTGCCCAGAGGAAGGAGAAGCCTCCCCTCCTCTTCTTCATTTCGCATCTGCAGGGGTTGGAACACCCCGGTGCTGCAGGGCAGCCAGCCCAGCCTGCTGCTGCTCCTCACCTTCCCTGCTCTGCTCCCTCCACCTCTCCTGGCCAGCACTGGCAGGAACCCCTCAGTGGGGGAAATGTAAGGCAGGCTTGCTGATTGACAGGCAGGCTGTGATAATGAAGTCCATTTTGATTTTTTTATCTCTTGTCAAGGTACAAGGACTCGGCCAGTGTCCCAGGTAATGAGCATTCCCTTGCCCTCTCCCTCACTTGGATTTGAAAGTGTGTGTAGCCATGTGTAGCTGTGTTAACACTACATTACTAAAACCAATCCCAGGAGCCTGTTCCTGCTGCACACCTCAGTGGCTCCAGCACTTCCTCACGTTGATTTGCATTCATGCAGTCTGTGTAAACAACGCTGTTCAGGGAATATAAATAACTGCAGCCAGGAGTGCTGCTCAGCAGCATCCCTCAGCTCCTGCTGCAGGGCTGGGGCACAGCCCAGATCCTTTCCTCAAATGGAGGATGCTCCTGCATCCCAACCTTCTCTGCCTCAGCCCTCAGCACTGGAGGCTGCTTTTCAAAAAGCCTTTTTATCCTCACCTGAAAAACCATGAAGAAGCCTTTTAAAAGAGCCCAATTTTCCTGCATCCATGATGCTGGGCCTTTTGGGAAGGTGCTGTGTTTTGGGTTGTAGCTATCAGAGTTTTGTCTATGTGTTCAAACAGAGAATACCAGAATGGTTTGGGTTGGGAGGAACCTTAAATATTACCTTGTTCCACCCTCCTGTCAAGGACAGGGACACCTTCCACTATCCCAGGCTGCTCCAAGCCCTGTCCAACCTGACCTTGGACACCTCAGGGATCCAGGGGCAGCCACAGCTTCTGTGGGCACTTGTGCCAGGGCCTGCCCACCCTCACAGGGAGGAATTTCTTCCTACCACCTAACCTAAATCTCCCTCTTTCAGAAAATGATTCAAATTTCCAGTGGTATGATTTACCTGTGAGAGAGAGGACAGGTGGGGTGAGGTGTGATCACCCATCAGGTGAGAGGAGCTCCCACCTAACACCCCTCAAGCTCACATCTCTCTCCTCCAGGCTCAGTACGTGCACAGTTTCACCCAAATTGAGTTAAACAAGAGCTGCAGTGCAGGCCCTGCTCAGAGATATCATGAATTAAAAGGGGGGTTAGCATGAAATGAAATGTTTTCAATGAGCTCAGGCCTGGGCTCAGAGGTGTGAGCTGTTTGAAGTGGAGCTGCCAGCCTGGCCACCACCATCTCCTCAGCATTGTGGCATTCACTCTTTGAACATCATTCTCTCCCAGGTTTTTTCCTGGAGAAGCACAGAGAGAAGAAGAGAAAACAATTCTTATCTCTACTTGCTGCTCCTGTTGTTTTTGCACACGTGGAATGTGTTAGGAAGATTGGAATGTGTTGTTTACCTGAAGGGGTTTAATAATTGGATTCTGGTGATGGTTGTTTGTATTAGTTAACCAATCACTCAAATCTGTGTCCTGGCTGTCTGGAGACAGTCAGGGGTTTTCCTTTAGTATCTTTTTAGTATCTCTTTAGTATAGTTATAACATAGTATTAATGTAGTATAGTACAGTTTAATAAAGCAATTGTTCAGCATTCTGAATCCATGGAGTCAGATGCCAATCATCTCCTCATGCTGGGGCACCCTATTTTTTCTTACAGGATGGGTTTTTACAGGTTTCCTTCATATCTCCCTGACTCCTGCAGGCAGGGGCAGCATCCTCAGAGGCACCCCCTGGGAACTCTGTGTTCATTAGGCACAAGCCAACATAAAACTCTCAGGTGGAGGCAACCAAACCAGATCAAGTATTTTTGCTTTCACTCCAAGTAAGAATAAAAACAGCTAAGAGGACTAAATATTAAAGGGATTAAAATTGAAATTTTCTGATCTTTTAAGGATTTGCATAAAGCCTGGTCTGGAGTTGCAATCTTACATCCAGATTTGGATCCATAGCTGGCTCCTAAACTTAGCTTGGAAGATGACATCTTTGCAAATTTTTCCACTTCAAATTTAAAATTCCAGGAGAATGCTGGCAGAATCTCTGCAGATTTCTGAAGTCTGCATCTTTGCTTTATGATCTCAATCCTTTTATTTTTTTTTCTTTTTCTTTAGCTGAGTTGAAGTAACTCAGATTAACAACACACAGTCTATTTAATTGGCTTCATATGGTTCTATTTTAACATTTGGATTAGAATAATATTTCAGAAAATGACTGCTATTATTTTTAACAGATGGTGAAAGATCCACCAACATAGGAAGTGAGTCACAAGTTGAACTGTAAATAATAAATAATAATAATAAAAATAATAATAGTAATAATAGTTCTGCTGACAAGGTAACAAGGGCTCTGATTTGCTATTACACAGGAAAACTAATAAACCAAAGTGCAAAGCACCTCAGAAATCTTTTCTTTTAATTAGCAATGAACAAACTCATTCTGCCAAATGCTGAACTCACTGGAACACTGGTGGCTTCTCATTTTGCTTAGGAGACACTTTGAAACAGTGAGGAGGAGATGGAGGGGACAGCCAAACTCTAATGAGGAAATACAGTATAGGCATCTCCAGCTGGGCTTCTTTCAGGGCCATTTCTCAAGTGGAGAAGGAAAAATAATTCCTGAGAAAACAGTAGTTATTGCCATTTGAGTTCCTGCATGTCTCCAGTGTAATGGCCTTTCCTAGGGCCAGCCTCTCAGTGTGGCCCACTGTCCTTTAAAATGCCATTGTAGGTGTCCTTGTCATGTTTGCTCTCCATCCTGCCACCACTGCAGTGCATTTCACATCCTCTGGGTTGCCACAAACCTCCCCACGCTCCCTGAGGAGCACCAGGGTGGCAAGAAGAAGAAGGACAGCAATGGAAAAACTCAGAGCTGGGTTCTCCTGAGGTCACCCATGGTGAGGGTGGGGATGTCACACGGGTCCAAGCCTCAGTTCCTGCCAGCTGGAAGATGGTTTTTAATGGACAAAGTCTGGCCTGGCTCTCGTGTATCTCAGGGCATTCAGGTTAGGTACAGCAGGACTGGGGTGAAGAAGACTGTGTCTGCAGGGGTGAACAGGCTGTGCCCTGCCTGAGGAACAGCTGCACACCACAGCTGGCTCCAGATGTGTTCAGTAACCCCACTGAAGAGGCAAGATAAGAGCTCTGAGTGCCCATCCTGCCCTTGTTTATTCCACATCTCTGTGATTGTTGTGGTGAATGAAATGTTCATAACCAGGGTCAGGCAGAGAAGGGACCAAACACAGAGCCCTGCCCACTCTTGCTGGTAGTTCACACTCACATTGTGGCTTTCAGACTGTGGGCTTCAAAAATAAGTCCTCTGGTCTTTGAAAAAGCTGGGTTTTCTTTCTTGGCTCACATAACAGAGCAAGGAAATGCAGGTCCAGATTTTAACAGCCCTGCCATTGAGCTTTCTTGGCAAAGGAAAGGTCTCAGCTTCAATCCAAAGGGATTTTTTGACAATGTGACCCTCCTCTCCTCAAGTTCCTGCAATTCAGAAATTACTTTGGGGATAAAGTAAACATAAAAAGGGTTTCATCACTTTAGATCTCCCCAGAATTGCTTAGCTGCCACTGGTAGGAGTCTCCAGCATCTTCTAACCCACTGTCCTTGGCTTGTCAGAGCTCACTCCATCTTTTACCATACTGAGAAACTGGGAGAGAATGGAGACACAAAGAGACCTCACTGTCCATGAGGAGCTGTAGGGCTGAATTATTGCAAGCAGCCAAGGAAATGTGACCAAAATGCCACAAACACCTGCAGCTTCCCTTTCCCTCCCCAGACCCCAGAGCACAGTGCAGAGCCACCAAGGAGCTTTTCCCTCATGAGAAAACACTGATGTCCCTCACATTGCAGGGATCAGCAGAGGCCCCTCCTCTGAGCCAGCCTGTCTGATGTTTAGTTTCTTACAGCCTTCTGTGGACAAACATAAGTGATTTGCTCTCTCTCTTTGCTGTGTATGGACACATCTGGAGCTGTTCCACCCTTTGCCTGTGTCCATCTGCCTCACTCTGCTCCCAGTGACACCTGCATGGAGCTGGCAGCAGAACAGGAGTCCCAGCACACCTGGGAGATGAAGGGAGGAGGAGCAGAGGGAGCCTGGATGAGCTGCTTGCAGAACAAAGCCAAGCTGTGAGGCCTCACTGTGAGGCTCTGATTTGCTTTGTGAAGTACAACTCAACACCTGAACCCTCACCAAATTATCTGCAATTTGCCCTGCAAAATCGGGTTTGATGGGACATCTCTGTCCCACAATGAGCTTGTTAGGTCCTTCAGGGATGGAATTGTTAGGTCCTTCAGGGATTGAACTGTTAGGTCCTTCAGGGATGGGATTGTTAGGTCCTTCAGGGATGGGATTGTTGGGTCCTTCAAGGATGGAATTGTTAGGTCCTTCAGGGATGGGATTGTTAGGTCCTTCAGGGATGGGATTGTTAGGTCCTTCAGGGATGGGATTGTTAAGTCCTTCAAGATGGGATTGTTAGGTCCTTCAGGGATGGGATTGTTAGGTCCTTCAGGGATGGAATTGTTAGGTCCTTCAAGGATGGGACTGTTAGGTCCTTCAAGGATGGGATTGTTAGGTCCTTCAGGGATTGAACTGTTAGGTCCTTCAGGGATGGGCTTTTTAGGTCCTTCAGGGATTGAACTGTTAGGTCCTTCAGGGATGGGATTGTTAGGTCCTTCAGGGATGGAATTGTTAGGTCCTTCAGGGATGGGATTGTTAGGTCCTTCAAGATGGGATTTTTAGGTCCTTCAAGATGAGATTGTTAGGTCCTTCAAGGATGGAATTGTTAGGTCTTTCAAGGATGGGATTGTTAGGTCCTTCAGGGATGGGATTGTTAGGTCCTTCAGGGATGGAATGTTTCAGATTTCCCCCGTGGGGACTCACTGTGACTCAACAGAGGTGTCATTCTCTGCATCCAGGGTAATCAGGGCTCCCTTCCTCATCAAGGGAGAGAAATAACAGCCCCAGGGCAGGACTCCCCTGCCTTGCTGCCTGTTACTCCTGCAGGGGCATCAGGGACAGTTAAAGGTGATACAGAGGCTCCATCAGCAGAAGGCATGAAAAGACACTTTTTTATTAGAAATCTACTGTTCTTATAGAAACAGTGGTGGACCTAAGACCTGCTTGGCCTTTAGGAATCTTCTCTCACCTGTTGGTGAGCTATGAATCAAACTCTCTGGAGAACCATATCTATAAACAATGGTTACAGAAAGAGAGATAATAATTGTTTGAATTCTTTTCCTCTAAGTTTCCCACAGCTTCCCAAGATTTTCCTGGGAGAGCCATGTCTCTCTCAGTTCAGAGGATATGTAATTAGTACAATGTGTGGCCCTCATTCACATCTGGGGTGCAAGAAATCCCCTGTCCTGGAGAGCTGCTGAGACAAAGAGGAGCCTAAGCTTTGAGAGATTCACATCAGGTTAAGCCTGTGCCAGATTTTGACACTTACCCTACCCTTGCCCCTGAGTCTATCTCAGAAGGTATCTGAATTTCTGAATTCCTCTCATAATTAATTCATAGTTAATCTTGAATAGGTGTGATTTTAATAATCATTCAGCACATCTAATACTGCAGAATTGCTGCACCATTGAACTCGAAATTACACGAAATGAGACAGCTATTTAAATAATGGCCTCTTCTGAGCTGGGCTGCTTGGGCTTGCTGCTGCAGGCATGTGCAGGAGCACTGAGGCACTGTCAGGATGTTGCACCATTTCTGCAGCCCTGCACAGATATATTATTATTATATGCATTAATATATTTTACTGACTTATGATCTACCTGGGAAGCTGCTTGCCTGTTTATCTGTAGTTTCACAACTGATCATGAGAAAGCTTCTATTCATTGCCTGCTGCTTTCTCTTGCAGGATTAAAAATGTTTTAGAGGCTGCTCTTTTTATTTATTAATCAGTGATAATGAAGTAAAATACTGAGTTTTAAATGACTCTGTACATTAGTGGTCATCTCGCTTAGCTGTAGTTCCCCCAGAAATCTTTTTTAATGGAATTTTGTTCTTCTGGACGTGCAAACAATGTGCATTAACTCAGACATTTAACATGTCATGTAAAATGCTTTTGGTGTAGATTTACTCATTTAACTGAATATAAACCTGGAACAAACATTCTGCTCTCCTCAATTTTTTTTAACTTCTCACTCTTGAAATGATTGATGGATTGAAATGAGTAAATAAGTGGAGATTTAATACAATCTAGGATTGAGGAAAGATCTTTAAAGTGACTTAATGACTGAGAAAATGACTAATCATGACTAATAACCAAGAAGTACATCTGGGAAAACAGAGATATTCGGGTCTTTTGTTCTGATGTTGCAGCCATACCTGAGCTCCCCTGGAAAGAAAATTCTGATTTTTCTTTTCAGGTCTTTTTTTGCCTGTACCAGTCATATAAATGTTCACAGGAGCTGGAGGATGAGCAAAGACACAAAATTTAGGAGTGTCCTTAGGATGATTTTGCCTTGGTTGCCTATAGGATTTCAGCGCCATTTATCAGTGGAGATGGATGGCCTAATCAATTTTAATTTAAAAGCCTCCTATATTGCATGTTTCAGACATCTTATTTGCTACAATGCCAGGCAGAAGAGCCCCTTTTTCTTATGGCACTGGTGATTTATTCCAGCATACTTTCCCATGGGATTTATACATCGGTATTTTCATCCACATCATTAAATCCACCCTCTTGCCTTTTTATTTCCTGTCTCAGTTTTCTGCCATCAAGTCCATCCATTGACCAGTGACTCCTTATAGGTTTTGGGTTCCTCTCTGGAAGGTTTGGTGGGGAAAGCAGCAGAAAACACAGCTCTACAACCAGAAATGTGTGTGCAGGGGGAAGGATTAACAGGATTACCCAGATGGAGCAGGAAATTTCCAACCCACAGGATGAGTCTGGAAGTGCAAAGAGTTCCCAGCTCTTTGCTGGGAAGGTTAGACAAGGTTATAGGATCAAGGATCATTGGGAAGAGGCTCTAATTAAGGAGGGAGCCTCCCAGTCCTGCATCTTTACAAAAATTTGTGTGCCTCGATTTGCAAGTGGACACAAGAAGAGTCAGTCCAGACCACTCTGAAGGGGAACTGACAAAAAATACAAGATGGGCAAAATGCTGGGTGTGGGCTAGGAAAGCTCACTGAAGAAGAAGAAGAAGACATCTCTGTGTGGCTGCAGTGGGGTGGGGGCTGAGTGGCCCAGCAGTGCAAACATTTAACAGCCTGGCCTGTATCTGGGGATGGTTTGAATGCAGTTTGGATGTGGTACCTTCTGGGCCACTGATTCTCATGGCCACCCATTCTTTGGGCAGTTGACTGCTAGATCATTCAAGATGTTTTCTGGGAGGACCTGCCATCACCAAGACATTTAAAAGTGATGCCATGCAGCCCAGGGGGAGGAATTGTGATGATATTTAGGAAAACAGCACAGCTCAGTTGTGTGTGGGATTTGCACACCCCACAATCAAAAAGTTGCTTTATTTTCTATTGAATTCAGACAGCAGGTAAGTTAGAAATCATTAACATCTCTGTGGCAGAATCAGGATTTATTCCACAGAAGGCTGTGGCTTGAAGAGGCAGAGTTTCTCTCCTTGCTCCACATGCATCCTGTGCTCAGCAGCAGGAATAGCCCTGTCCCTCGAGTTCATCTATCAGGAGAATCACTTTGCAGGGGCTCTGCAGGGCCCAGGGCAAACAAAAGGATCCATGATTCACTTCAGGACTTTTGTTTTACTCATGCCCAACACAGCTTCTGATCGCTTTCCTTCCCAGGTCTGCTTTATCCTTAAGGCCAGAAAACCCCCAAAAGGTGCCATTTTTCAGATCTCCATCAGGGTGTGACTCAATGGAAACACTCACAGGATCTCTCCCCCCAGCAGGTCTCTGGTAGCCACCTATGCCCTGGGCCCTTGGGTGGTTTTAGCTGGATGATGTCTCCCTGTGGGAAGGACTCTGCTGTTGAATGTGGGATTGTGGCAGCAGGAGGAGAAACAGCCCAGGAGGGAGCCCTGACTTAGAATGTCACCCCCTATGCCCCCTGTGTGAGGAGCCAAGGGGCTCCTCTGATTCCAGTCCTGATTTGAGAAGCAGAAGGAAGCATTGGGGTTTATAGTCCTGTTGAACATAAACATTGATTTTTAAGGCCTAATCGTCTGCTGCAGCTGAACGACATCCAAGATTTTTTTATTATTATTTTTGTAGCTGGAATTGATCAGCTGGGGAAGGGAGGAATAAAGAGGAAGCAGAGAAACAGCTGTGACAGTTTTTTTTTGTGTTGCCCAGGCAAGGATGCTGCAGCTCTGTCACTCACACAGCCCCCACTCTCTGGGATGCTGCTGGCAGCCAAGGATGTGCTGCTGAATGAGCCCTTGTCAGCTGCCATCCCCTGCCATCCTCACTGGCTGGCTCCCTCACAGCCCCTATTTAGCTTCCTTGCTGGCTTCCTCATAAATATTCACACCACACAGCCAGCGGAAGACTTTGTTTTTTCCTTAATTTCCATATTCAGCATGACATCAAAAATGTTTCAGAGATGGGTTCAGCAGGGGCTGTGCATCCAGGGAAGAGGACAAGAGGGAGCAAGGTGTCTGTGCTGGGTGGAGGTGGGGGAGAGAAGACAAGAGCAGGCAGCAGTGAGGGAGACGGGGAGCAAGGTGAGGAGCACGGCGGAGGTAAAGGGGAGAGCTGGGGATTAACTTGGTCGAACAATCACAGCAAAATGAAGCTGTTCCCATTCATAACCCAGGCAATCCATGTCCTCATCAGGAGGTTTTCATAAGTGATTAATGGTTAATTTGTTAAAATTCAATGAAATCTTGTTTCCTCTCTTTAAATTAGAATTCAGAGAGAGAGGGAGAGAGAGATGGTCCCAGCCATCCCCTGCTGCTTCTCAACAGAATATAATTCATCTGCCAGAAATGGCTATTGCTTTCAAAGGATTACAAATAAAATAGAAACACAGCCTGGGGCAACAGCCACAGAGCTCTGGAAGGCTCAGCCCAGTCAAAGGGGCAGAGGGAAGACCTGGAACCCCTGAGTGCCTTGGCAGGCAGTCTGTGGAATAAAGCCAGAATTAGCATGGTTGAGTCAGGGGCAGTTCAGTTCTACTCTGAATTCTAATCTCCTGCCATGGGACAGGATTTCTACTGCTCACATTACAATAAGGAGGGCCCAGGATGAGGCACTAGCACTGGAAATCCCCGGGTGTGATTTCCATGTGTGGGAACTCAGCACATCGTTCCCGATGTCCAGAGATGCCAGGAGAACCCTTGGGGGTCTCGGAAATCCTGGAATGTTCCCAAGAGTGTTTGGTGGCTTGATTTTGATCCATCCACAGAAGTGACAGCAGTTTGAGGACATGAGAATCACTTTAGAGTGAAGGGTGTAAAAGGGACACATTTATAGGGTGAAATATAAACTTTAAGGTTTTTGGTACAGGGGGGTTATGGAGACAAGATGGAGGGATCGGGGCGTGTCTCGTCCTTCTTCTTTCTTCTTCTTGTCTTCCATCTCCTGTGGTGATGGTGGCACTTGGGGATTGGTTTATGGTGAAGGTGCACTTGCCAACATGGGTGAAAAGTATTGGAAAATAAAGGTAAATATCATGTACGTAGATTTTAGTATAAAAAGACACGACCGCCCTGTGGGTGGGCAGAGTGCCCTTGGCTGCCTTGCAGATCAGACCTGTGCTGGGCAGACAGAAAATTTTGTAGATAAGAAACAATAAACAATCTGAAGATCGAAAAGCTGAAGAGTCCAGACTCATCCTTTGAAACGCGGGCTGCCCAAGAACCACCCTACCCGTGTCGGGGCAGAGACAGACAGACAGACAGACGGACCCGACACCATGCTCTGCTTGGGATGGATGGGAGACAGGGGAACAGAAGGGAACCAGCATTTCATGGCAGGGACACATCCTTTGGGGACTGGGCTACTTTTTGTTCTTTCCTGCTTTATTTCATTAGTGTGGCACTTTACTGATGGTATGCAAGCACTGCTCATACAGAGAAGAATGTATGTAATTGGTTGTGAGCCGTTACGGCGACAGCCCCACTCCAGCTGCCAGACTAATTTGCTTCTATATAAAATCATTATCCTCATGAGATATCTCAGTGTATCTCAAGCCACTGGATCTGACATCAGATGTTATGTTCCAAACCACAGACTCTGCCCTTCTTTGCCTGAGATAGGAAATGTCAAAGATTCATGGCTCCCATTGATAGGAAGGGATTGAGTAAAGATTACTCCAGTGATAGGTATTGAAACACACAACTCAGTGCTGCTGGAGTGGCTCTGAGACAGACACCCAGGCTGGAGAGAAATAGCAAATTCTCCAAATCCCATGGTAGATGTTCTAGTAATTAATGAATACTTTAAAAAAATCCACTTAATTCATTTCTGTGTCAGTTACCAGCTGTGTGAAGTTTTCTCTGCTAGACTGAAAAAGACTCTTTAACTGATTTTTCTGAGTGTAAATGGAAGGTCTTTTTCCTTATTTTGAAAATATCTTTGTTCTAATTTTAAAAGAAATGTTAGGGTTTTTTTCAGGTTTTGTTCCGTGATTCTATTAAGTATACAAAGAATTTAATTTTTTCTATTTGATTTTTAAGCTGAAACATGGCAATGGAAACTCCTAGTGATCTTTTACCATTCACCCTTTTCTCCAGGGAAGAAGTTCAGCTGCTAATTTATACCAACTTCTTTTTCCTGAGCTGAAACCTGTTTATCTGAAAATTCTCAACACACCCCATCAGAAGTTCTGTCCTCCTAAGGGAAAATCATGGGATAAAACCTTTAAACCATTACTCCTTTTCACATGGCAACTCCAGTTTGAGTTTCCTGGCTGCTTCTCCCCACCATGTAACTGGTAAAAAATGGAATTGCTTCCAATGAAAAGTATACATGTAAAACACCTCTACTTTATGAAAAATACAAAAAAAAATCAGTTAATTTGGTGAGCAGCACATAAAATTATTGCAGTGAATCCAAGGCCTATTTATGTGCTCTAGGTACATTATAGCAAACATCAGTATCACAATCTAAGTTTTTCTGCCATGGAGAACACTGCTTTTAATTATGGTGGAAGAGGCATTCTCATTCTGTTCCCTAATTATAAAAGATTAAAAAATTTTCTATGAAAATACCCTTACAAGTAAAATTTTTCAAGATTCTTCCCAGAAAATTATGAGATTTCAAAATTTATTTTTGAAATTTTTTGTAGGGGAAGAAACCCCTGTCTTAATAAGTATGTATTTAGCCACTTTGAGGTTAGCTCTGTGTGAAATGAAAAGCTGAATTTATTGAAACACTTTTGTGTTTTTTTGTGGGGGTTTTTTATTGGTAGCTGTGAACACTGCTTGATTTTCATACACTTAATGGCTGAAGACACACTTGTCTTTTCTTTTATGCAGTACTATT